>NW_026900519.1:600000-1200000 GCF_033783945.1 Neopsephotus bourkii | reverse complement strand
AGAAAAAAATAACTTCTTAACCTAAAAGTAACCACAGGAAATTCTGGTGAACTTAAACTCATATCCACAGTTTTTAAAGCCAGTGTTAAAACTGCTGCCTGCAGAGTGAATAGATTACAAGGAGACACATGAACACTGTTGTTTTCCTTGAATGTGTAATTTTGCATTGTCTTTTAAAGTCTCTCTGTGTGCTGGTAGTCCATAAGTATTTATGTAGCCAGCAAGGGGTATCTTCTTGCCCATCAGTGAAATTACGGTTCATCGGTAGTTAAATTATGCAGTATATAATGCTTTTTATTCCTATGAACTTGTTGTGGGGTTAAGGGGGGTGGGCTGATTTCCTAGTAATGGAAGTGCAAAATAGTGTTTTCCTCTTGTTGAGCACTCCCATTTGTGAGCAGATGCCTTGACAGTGCTAGAGTTACATTGGTTTGTGTAAAAATTACCTGTATCCTTACTTGCACATTCAGATCTTCCCTTGGAATTGCCTTAAAATTATACAAACCACTTGAACAAGAGGTCCTATCATAAAGCTGCATGATGTAGATGTAGTGAGGAACAAAGGAGAGTACCTCTGCTGGACTGGTTCTGGGAATGCATGGAGAACCCTGTGTGAGCCTTCAGTGTCAGCTTTTACGCTGTGGCTTTCAGCATCTGTCAGTGCTAATTCAGAGTTCCCCATTGTTTCCCAAACAATCTCAGAACCAAAAGGAAGGAATCTCTTTCCTGTCCTCTTCTTTTCCCTTTCAATGACATAAAGAGCAGAACCCTACCATGTTACACAGTGGTTTGCCAGCCAGGAGCAATGGAAATGCCTCATTTGTGGGTGCAAACTGGACTTTAGGTAGAATTTTTAAACCTTGCTTTGAAGAATATTGCACAGGGATTTTTTCAGTCCTCAGTTTGGCAGTTCACCACTTCCAAATGTGTGCTGAAAAATGAATGGACTGCTTCTGCATAGATTAATGAACTCCAGATATTCCGATCTCCTTCGTTGGCGAATAATGCCTGCTTTAAAAATGGTATCTTTTTGGTAATTATAAAGGTATTGCTGAAATGAGTCCATATGTTGTTGAAAGGGGAAAAAAAAGGAATTAAAATTGCAAGAAGAACTTGCTTTTGTAAGCAATAACTGAATTCCCTCGAGGCAAATGTGTTAAGACTCATTAATTTGAGTCCTTTGAAAAATTCCCTTGGATCCTCTCTGGAAGGGCCTTCAGCTGACTGAGATTTGGTTAATGTCATGTCTAATGTCCTTGGGGCATCTGCAGTGGGGTGGGGGCGGGGGGGCTTTGTCCTTGCCTTGTGCCTGTTTCCTGTTTGTTCTCTGACATGAATGGGGTTTAAGACATGGCAGGAAGAATTCTGAATACTTTCTTTTCCATACGACTCAGGCCCGTTGATGATTGAGATTTATTTTCTTTGTACTCTGGCACCCATTAAAATTAATCATAAAATAAAAAAAGCCTTGAATTCAGCATGCAGGAATGCTGAGAGTGTTTCATTAAATCAGAAACTGGGATTTTTTGAGAGAGAGAGAGAGAGAGGTTTATATTGAGTATGCAGCTTATTTTAAGTAGGTCAAATGCACTTATTCCATGGCTTGGAACACTAGGACATTTTATCTTTGACTAAAATAAGTTAGGCATTGTGGCTTACTCATTTGAAAAACAGGAGGGCTTTTGTCACTGACTTAACACAGTATGAAGATCTGCTTCTTATTGACTCAACTGTCCATTTTTATTACTTGCATGTTTGTTTACTTTTTTGTTAGATGTAATGTAAGATTCTCTTATCACATCCATTCCCTCTGACATTGTTTGAGTTAATTGAGATTCTTTAAGCGTTAGCCTGGGGAAGGTAAGTCTTTATCTTCCATTAGACATTAAACTAAAATATTTTAAGTTTTTAAAACAAAACAAACCAAAACCACAACCAAAAAGAAAAAAAAAGAAAAAAAAAGAAAAAAAAAAAAGAGAAAACCACCAAAAAACAACAAAACCGAACCCAAACCAACCAATCAAATGTGTGTTTCTCAGGTATGAGCAGAGCTGAAATTGTAGTTAGGTGGGGTGGGTTTAAACTGTAACTTCCAAATGAACCCCAAACATGTTGGAATGATTAAAGCATTAGTACCCTTTTTCAGAGCGTCCTCTTTACTCAAAGTTGGTTTGGGTTTTTTTGGCTGAATATGTCATCTTTGTAACTCTTGCTCAAGTGCTAAATTAGTCCATAAATAATGTAAAAGATCATGCTTTTTTTAAGTGAAGAGCCGTTGTAAGAGGGTACTGCTGTTTTAAGATTAAAGCAAATGAATACTGTACTATGATGAAACAGAAGTGATTTGTAGGATGTGTTTTTTTTCTCAAGACCTCAATAGTAGAACTTGTAATGTCTTACCATCATATATATTGTACCTGAGAAACATTTTAAATTACTGGCCTTAAGTTTAATAATTAAGTATTTAGACATAAGTCATAAGATGCTAAGTGTAGTCTTAAGTGTAACTAAGGGTGTGTGTGAAGGGAAGGGGGGTATATATTAACCTGTGCCATCTCTCCTAAGTGGTGACTCTGTTTGTTTAGGTGGAGGTGAAACGTGCAGAACCTCGTGATAGCAAAAGCCAAACTCCAGGTCCCCCCGGCACCAGTCAGTGGGGAAGCAGGATCATGCCAAGTGCTGCCAATGGCTGGGCAGGGCAGCCCCCTCCAACCTGGCAACAGGGTTATGGCCCTCAAGGTACTGCTTTACTGATCTCAGCATCACTGTTGCAAGAGTCTTTCCTTTACAGCTTGCTGACAGTTTGGGTTTCTGGCAAATGATGGTATTCCTGGACTTACCAATGTGATGGCTCTGCTGGGTTCCTGTCAGCACAACTAAAATTCCATGCATCAGTCCTTCCCAAGTCTGCTGAGATTGTTCCTTCACTCCTTTTCCCAAAACACTTGGTTTTATAGGGCAGAAGCCAGTGGGTAGTGCCATGCCTAGCATGTGTCTTAGGCAGCGCTTCACCTCTGCTGTTTGGTTCTGCCTCTCCCCAGGTTTAATGGACATGGGTTTGGGTAATGTGGAGAAGGTATTGAGAAAGCTCAGCAGCTCACCTTGTGAATCCAGCTCGGGCCCTGCCTCCGACCCCTACAGCAAATCCTGCTGAAAATCCAGGTTTTCAAGGTTGAGGCAGTTTCAAAGGAAGTGATAAGTAAAATCTGAAAGGGAAAAGAGAAAAAACAGATGGTCTTGTCTTTTGGATTTTATTGCTTAATGTATCTTGGAACAATAACAAGCAGCCATGGGGCTGGCAGTGGTGCAGGGGAGCACTTACTGCCTAGAATCTTCATGATTTAGCTCGAGCCCTTCGGGGCTAAAAGGAGCAGCCATGTGGTTTGGGCTTGTGGCTTTAACCCCCCCAAGATTTTGAAGGCAGGATAAATATGCTGAGTTCATCCAAAGACAGTTTTGATAACTTAGGGAGAATTCCAGTGGTATAATTGAGTTGCATTTGACAGAACAGAATTTGCTTGCTCTGACATATGAGAAACTTTCACCTGGGGGGCTAAAGGGAGTGTCACTGCTTCATCTATTGCTAGAATAGATGGTACCTCAGTGGAAGGATTGCTTGTTTCCCCATGGTGCTTATTAACTTGAAAGCTGCAGCTGAGGCTTTGACATTCACAGAGATGCACTAATCTGCAACTGTGCAAATTGAGAAACTAGATTATTTTCAATGCAGTTATTGTAGAGAAGATGATACCTGATCTACTGGAAAGATTACTGTGAAACAAATGCTTTATCTTTCAGTCTTAGTACAGAGACAGATGCAGAAAACCTATGATTCAAAACCTTCAGAAATAACTAGAATAAACATGGGAGTGTACTAAAACCACTTCAGAGTAGTCTGCTGTGATCCTCAGTGGTATCGTTCTATATACTAGTACAATTACCTGCATTTGGTGTGCTTGCAGCTCTTGAATGCTTCATCTGATTGGAGTTTGGGGATTCCTGTCTCCTCAGTGCATTATCTGCTGAATGATTCAGAGTCTTCAGAATTGCATATGCAGAAATAGTCCTGGACTATTTCTCAGACCATAAAAATAGAGCTGTAAGGGACTCTCGAGGATCCCCCCCAGTCTATTCCAGGGCCCTGAGCAAGATCAGCTTTCTTTTGAATCATTCCTCTTTCATAGTCCACAGCTTCAGTGCACACTGTTTTTGTTCTGTTTTAGGGATGTGGGTGCCAGCTGGACAGGCAATTGGTAAGTACATTACATGGGACCGATTGTAAAAAAAGAGATTCTACTGAGTGAGGGTGCAGTTTCTTCAAGAATTCACACTGATTTGTGGATTTCTGTAGTATTTAACCTACATTTAAAAGCTGGATTGAATTTGTCCTGAAAAAACGAAGAAAATAATGTGTTCTTAAAAAATGAGTAATGGGAGCTGACATACATCCTGCTCTTGCCAGCCACACTAATTTGTTATAAAGGAATTACACTCTGAATGGCAAATATTTACAGTAGGGATACTTGGAGGACAAATATTCCCCAAAATAAGAATTCATAGAAGGGCTGAGACCATGTCTGAAATCTGTCAAACAGCTTTACCCCATCTAGAGAATGCTGACTTAAGCAGCAGCTCTGCATTATTAAGCTGCTTTAGCTTTTGGTTTCTCTTCATTTTCTAGGTGGATATGGACCACCTCCTCCAGGAAGAGGAGCTCCTCCACCACCACCACCATTTACCTCATACATAGTCTCTACACCTCCTGGAGGATTCCCACCTCCACAAGGATTTCCGCAGGGCTATGGCACCCCTCCACCATTTAGTAAGTGACCTACAGGAGTTACTCATCTTTCTCTGGACTTAGATTTTTCACCTTACATTTCATTAATCCTCACATGTTTTGCCCATATTGTGTATTTCTGACCTATAATTAAATACTGAATATTCTTGTCTGTGAGTTGGGTTACTTTTTTACGTGGATGCAGTGATCATCTATGTTCTCAAGCTTGAAACTGTGTTGCTAAATGAATTAGTATTAATTCTGTACTCCTATTATAGCATCCAAGAGAGAAATTAGAAATTACTGCATGGTGACCTGGGATAGACACAGGCTGGATGTTTTGGAGGAGCTTAGGGAATTAAGGTCACAAGTGGCATTGGAAGTACAAATAGGATTTTTGCACCCGTCACCTCAGGCCACCTCTTGAAAAGTGTATTCACAAGCCCAGCTTAAAATAAGGTGGTGGAAAATAGCACCCAGTTACCCAGAGTTACTTGCTCTGCTACAAACCATTTGCTTGGGATAACTTGGTTTTCTTCCTGTGATCTGGAATAACATGCCTTCCTCCTCATGTTTCTTGCGTGTGTGTGTGTGAGTGTGCAGACTTTGGGCCCTAGGTCTCCTTGGTCGCTTTCTCTTGCTGATTGCTGCTGAGACCGCAGTCTTCCTTTGGGGTGAGGTTTTTCATGTCAGAAGGTGTATCCTTGGGTCTTTCAGCCACAGTGTTTGCCACAGTATAGGAGTGAATTGCTGCATGGCCCACAGTAGGTAACAGACACTTTGGTTTTAAGACTTGTGCTCTTAAAGAATGTTACCATACTCTAAAGGCAGCCAAGAAGCCGGGGTGCTGTTCACCTGGGTCTTTTCACGTGCATTGTGCTTTCCTTGCCTTTCAGGTTTTGGTTATGGTGCTCCACCTCCTCCACCTGACCAGTTTGCCCCACCTGGAGTACCCCCTCCACCTGCCACTCCAGGAGCAGCACCACTAGCTTTTCCACCACCACCACCACCATCTCAGGCAACTCAGGACATGAGCAAACCCCCAACTGCTCCACCAGAATTCCCTTATAGTCAGTTTGGTAAGTAACTGCATGTAAAATAAATTCAGCTTCATCTTCCTCCCCTTCCTGCTTTTTGGGTTTTGTTGTTTTTTTTTTTTACTACTTGTGCAGAAAACCAGTGTTCATAAACAGTTTGCTACCAGGCACTTCAGGACACAAATGCCAGCCACCAGCTCTCCAGAGATCCTTAAATCATGCAGTATTGTAGCCAGAGGGTATTTTCTTAATCCACTCTAAAACATTGCTTGTATGCTGTGAAATAGTCTTCAGAGACCCGTGTGCTGCTAGGCTAAGCTACTGATTTGCACTCTCCCTGCATCTGTAGTTAAAACTTTTTGTCTCCAAAACCATCCCAGAGCTTGCAGTCAGTGTTTTTTGTGTAACTGACTTTGATCAGATTGGAGAATAGTCTTCAAGAGTAAGAACAGCAGCAAGAGGCAGACAGTGCAGGGTATCAGAATCCAAGCTGCAGGCCTTATTTCTTCCCCCATTCCTTTCCTGTCTAGCTCAAGGTATAGTTCTGTCAGAAGTGTGTAAAGCTTCACTGTTCTACATGGAGAAGCATTTCAGAGGGCCACTGGAAGACATTGGTGTAACAGTGGTACTACCAAAACCAAACTAAAATTGCTAGACAAATACTTGTGCTCCTGAGTACAACATCTGCTCCTCCCTGTGGATGCTGAGAGGGAGCTCTTGCTCTTCCTTCAGCCCTGGTTTTGAGGAGTGCTCTCCAAAGAGCTGTTTGTGCCATACTGCTTTTTAATACTATTTTTGAAGGGGTTGTAATTGGTCATTTTTTACTTCAGGTGAACTTTTTGCATGCAATAGGCCGTGCATTAAGACTGTTCTCTACTTGAACATGTTCTCCATGGGTGTTAGTTTGCCTGCTTCGTTTGAAGTGCCTGCAGAAACTGTTAGGAAATGAACACTTCAGAGAGTTATTCAAAAGTACACTATTGGAAGTTCCAAAAATGTGAAACAGACTGAAGGAAGATGAGCCTCTCATGTGTTTGTAAAGCAAGCAGTATGTTTCTGTCCCTGAACTTGAAATGGGTTTCAATTTGTTTGTTACACACATGGTTGCTTTCATAGATAGCTTTGCCCTTGTGACTCAAGAGGAAGTTCTTCTCTTGCCAGAACTTGTCTCTTTGCAGACTCTTTTTTGAAGGGAGGTGGGCTCTCCTAAATAGAGTATAAATCCATGCACAAAACTGGGAGTGGGGAGCCAATATCTGTGATGTATTAGGAGTTTAGGAAGAATCTGGTTTACAACCTTGTGGAAAACTGGGAGGGGGGATTCTGGTATTTGGTGTATATGGTACCACTTGCCTCTTGTGTGTTTTAGGAAGCCTGTTTGCCAGGGAAATACTTCAGGTGTTCTTTAGCCTCCTAAGAGGGCTGGATATGGGGGGAGGAGGGAGGAAGACGTATGTAGTACTGCATTCTGAGGAGGAGGGCTGAGAATGTTAGTTGTTTAAACCACAATTGTAGTTGAGTCTTTTTATGTCGAGTGCTTTCCTAGGCTGAAAGCTGTTCTGAGTACAAGGGATAGATGTATTTAATGTGCTGCAGTACCCACAGAGTCATCCACCTGTTCATAAAGCTATGTATAAAACCTGTCTAGCTTTTTAAGGAGCTTCAGCACTTCCTGTGATTGCAGATTTGTTAGCAGCGTTGGCAGGGTAATTGACCTGCATGTATGTACATAAATGCATAGAGCTTACGAGCTTTAAAGGGGCACTGAACTATCTAATCATTATGGCATTTTAAGTTTTGTCCTGGCTTGCCAGCATCTTAAACGCTGCTATGTTTACAGCTAGGATGAATGTAAGCACTAGTACATGAAACACTAACATGGGGGTGTCTCCCTCACCCTGAACAATTATCTCTGTACAGGGCTCTCTTGGGGTTCGTCACCCTGGTCTCCTCATTTCTTACTAGGGCTGGGTACCTATTCTCAAGACCCTTCAGGCTACGCGCCAATACTTTGTTTACACTCTTATGGTCAGGCTGAGCAGTGAGGAGCATAGGTAGGTGGTGCCTATTTACAACCAATGCTCTTGATATATATCTGCCTTTGGGAAATTAACTTGTGTTTCTTACAGGGTCTCTTTTAAGAGGGTGGGGGGGGAACGAAGTGGCTCAAACGTTTACTCTTGGGAGTAAGGGCAGTACAGTCCTTGCTGTTCATGAGCTGGCTGAAGTGAAAGCTCCTGACTGAAGCATGACTGAGGCTGCTGTTGGCTCCCCAGGCTGCTGCATTGGAGATGCTTTATGCTGTGTAATGGAACTGAGCTTGGGTTCTTGAGTAAAACCATACTGGTGAGCACAGCTTACTTGAAGAGTGGAGGTGCTGCTGCAGGCTGAGATTCCTGGTGCAGCAGGAACGAAGAAAGCAGGGGGAAGATGAGATATATTGAGATGTCTGGCTGTTCAGGTTTATGCTGGAGGTTTTCTTTGTGATAAACAAAGTGAAAACTGAGGTTTCCAACACTTAATGCTGCAGCACTGCAGCGTACAGTGAGAACAACTTGATTTCTTTTTTTTCCTCTTCCTACCCTGAGCCTCACCCTTTGGCAAACAATTAAACTGTATTTTGGTAGTGAGAACAACTTGATTTCTTTTTTTTCCTCTTCCTACCCTGAGCCTCACCCTTTGGCAAACAATTAAACTGTATTTTTGGTTGCCTGCTTATCTCTGTCTGAAAAAATGACTGGATTAGCATTTTGAGCTAATAGGGGCTTGTGATAGATGTGCTTTTAATGCTCATTAGTGGCAATAAGTCCCGAGAGACAGGCAGAGCTTGAAATTAAAATAGTGAAGACATGCGAAGAGATTTGATTTTGGATTAAGAGAGTTAAACCTGCTTTTAAGCCTGCATAGAGAGAAACACAACTGCAGAAATGTACTTAGCGATTAGGATTCTTAATGTCATCTTCCATAGCAGAGGCTTGCACTGATGCCACTGTTATCAATAAGAGTCATATTTAATTACAGGAACACTTATTAAATTTCTCGGTGTTCTTAATTTACATCAAATTGTCTTTCTTATTGGCAGCAAGAATTGCAGCAAGTCTTTTGTCTTCACCCGTTCTCTCTGTCCCCATATTCTGCTTACTCTAAGCGTGGTTGGAATCAGGTCTTTGCATGGATTATGTTGCAGAGCAGTGGTTGCAGCCTCACTCAGTGGCAGAAGGACAGTGTGGCCCGAGAAGTGCTTAGTTCCCCAGACTGAGGAAGAGCAAGATAAACGTTAACTTGGGGCATACATTAACCTAAACTTTAGTTGAGATGCAGTACCTGTTCAGGCTTAAAACTGACTGAACTCAGATGCAGTTGGTGGCGTGGGGGATGTGGGAGAAGGACTGTGTAGTGGGTTAGTGACTGCTGCTTCTCTTAGCTGGGTTGGGAGTGTTTGCCACCATCTGCAATAGCTGTAAGGTGTCAGGTTTTGAAATGGAGCTTTGTTCTTTGAATGTGCAACACACACCCTCCAGCTCACCCATACACTGGGTTTTGAGGGAAGGATCTTACTTATTCCTGCAGGGCTCCCTTATAAAGTGTATAATGGGGGCAGTAGTTTCAACCTTCTGAATTCCACTTTTCCAACTCTGATACCTCACATTTCAATTTACGTTTTTTGAATTTAGTATTCCTTGAATGAGAGGGTGGTTAGTGGCTAGTTAATGAAAATAAATACTCATGCAGCAGGACTCTGTTTTTGAAAGGGACTTTAAGATTGTCTTCAATGTGTCTCTTCAGCAAGAAAGCTTATTGCCTATCCAGGAAAGATGGTGAAGCTGAGTGTACAAAGCCAGAATCTAACTGAGGTGCTGCAGGTACAATAGGTTTCAGGAAGAACTTCCTTGCTGTACCCTCATCCGTGCTGAACCTGACAGTACTAGTTGTTAGGCAATTAAAAACCCAACCCAAAACAAAATACAAGTATTGAGAATGAGCTGACAGCAAACTTGCAAGCCGCTTCAAGCTTTTGAACAGCCAAAACTTGAGCTGCCAGCCTGGGCAGGATTACCTCAGAAGTGAAAACAACCATTTCTGCATACCTGTTCAGTTCTGCTTTCTTTGCCTGTTTCTTGTGTATAGAAGATAAATGATTGCAGGGACTGAAAGCAGCTGCTTACTGTAATGTTAGAGGTGTGTGGGGATTGGGTGGGATCAGGTCTTGGATTTGCACCTCTGCTGTTGTGTGTGTGTGGATGGATGAGGCTGGAAGCTGACTCTGCTGCCTCTTTCCCTTCTCCCCAGGGTATGGACAAGACTTGAGTGGTTTTGGACAAGGCTTCTCTGATCCCAGCCAGCAGCCGCCTCCCTACGGAGGCCCCTCAGTTCAACCATCAAGTGGCCCACCTGCAGGAGGAAGTGGTTTTGGACGAGGACAGAACCATAACGTGCAAGGATTCCACCCCTACAGGCGCTAGCGTGGGCTGGCAATCAGGGAATTCTGTCCGTACTGGGATGTCTGGTACCAGCTGAACCCGGGAATCCCAGGCTTATGAACTTGTGACAATCACATACTTGATGGAAGAAAAACCTAACAACATTTTTTTGGGGGGGTGGGGGAAGGTGGCTTCTGAAGGCAGAGCTGTGGGTGTTTGGACTGCAGTTTTTAAACATTTTCCTTTCTCTAACCCATCAGCACAAATAAAGAAAACGTCACTGGTTCAAACTACAGGGTTTTAAAAATGTCTTCAGCTTTAATTCAAAACTTCAGGTTTCTTTTTGTTTCTTTTTTATTTCTTTTTTTTTTAATTTTTCTTTCTTTTTTTTTTTTTTTGGAGATTATTTTTCCTGAGCCTTTGTTTTACCGTATATTGTAAACTTTTATGTTTAAGAGAAAAAAAAAAATATATGCATTTACAGATTGTGAAATTTTTAAGAGAAATTTTCTACTATGTATGCTGGCTTATTTTTTAATTTAAAACAGGGTTTCCGTTAGCACTGTTGGAAGTGAGGGTAAGCTGCAACCCCCTTACTCCTAACACGAGCAGTGGGGCGGATGGTTCCGAAACTCTGGGAGTTCAAAGAAATCTACTGAGTGTATTTTGCTGTTGTTACCTGATGGTATAGGGCTGGTAACAAGGCAGGTGCAGACTTGCTTGACGCACAGAGTCACTTAGGAAGCACAGTGTTAGATCTGCGCTTCAAACGCTTTCCAATCCTCTGTGGATTTCATTAGGGGTTAACGGAGGCCTTGTTAAGATGTAGATTTCCCTCAGGCAAAAGGTTTAGGTGCATTTTGCACTAACCAGTGATTACCCCTGGTTTGAATAAAGAGAAGTACATTTGGATTAGAAACACAAGCCTGTCTCCATTTTATTATTTTTTTTTTCCTCCTCTTTTGACAAAAAAGTTGCATGTGAATTTGTGTTTTCGTGAGGAAATCAATTGGCAGCCTTGAAAAATCACGTCTTAACAGCAGCGTGAAGGCTTAGTCTATGCCTCAGTGGACTCTGAACTGCTGGCAGTGGAGCTCAGGCAGCAGTTCTGCCTTCATCAAGAAAGTCCCCACTGGATTTGCCCCTAGAGGCTGAAGCTGCTGCTGGCTCTGACCTGGAGTGGACCTGAGCTGCTGAAGGGCTCTTGCACCGCATCTCAGCCGGTCACTGTGCTTGTCCCCCTGTGCGCTGGGCCACTCGTGCTGCTCTTCCTCTGACCTTGATGCTTCAAGGCACTGCGGGTAAAACGTGGGTTTGTGTTTTCTGTGTCTTCTAGAATGCTGCTCCAGAGCTTGTCTTGTGTAAACGCAGGGTCAAACCCAGGGGACACACTGTCCCAGTGTGATAAAGGAGCTGCTGACTCAACAGCAGCGCTGTGTTGCAGGTATAGCCACAAGGATGTGTTGGGACATATCCATGGCATTGGAGGTCAGTCACTGTCAGAAAGACTTTGATCAGTCCAAAGGGGAGTTCTGTTGTCTGGGCTTTTTTTTGCTTGTTTGTCTGGATTGTGCCAGCAGCACTTGCTCTAAGTCCTCTTGGCTCTGCTCCTTGCTTACTCACTGCCATGAGCACAAAGAGCAGGGTGCTGGAACAGGGGCTGCGCCTGTCATACTCTGTGTATCTGACATGTGCTGTAACCACTTCCTCACTGAGGTTTGGTTTGTAATTTATTGCTCTCCAAAATACACCATGGAAGATGGCATCGTGCACTTCAGACATGTGGAATGGAAGGAGACCTCAAGACCTTGCTGCCGTTCAACCTCATCTTGGATAAGGTTTTGGAGATGGATCCCTTCTGCACAGAACCAGCTCCTGGCGGTTACTGCTACATGCACCGAGGCTCAGTTCTGCCCAGGGACAAACACAACCAACTGGAGCTGGAAACACTGCCTGGCTCTGCGGGAACACAGCAGCAGAGCAAAGTCCGCTGCTCATAAATGAAGGCTGCTGCTCCGCGGGTGTTGCCTGAGCAGGGCTGGGAGGAGATGCTCGGCTCCAGGCTGGTGCGGTCGGGACGGGGATGGTGCGGGGCGCCCCACCGCACCCCATCACTCCGCGGGCTGCGGCCCCTTTAAGGGCAATGAGGGCGGAAGCGTTGCTGGAAGCTGCTGTGGGCGGGGCTTCTCGCCCCTTCCGCCCCTTCGCTGCTCTCGCGAGATCTGCCGCTTCCTGCCGCACCGCGGCCTTTCCGAGGATACCCGGCCAAGATGGTGAGCGCGGGGGGGGTACCGGCGGCTGCCATCGGGCTCCATCTTCCACGGCCGCGGCCGCCCCGAGCCTGGCACCGCCGCTGCTGCCGCGGGCGGCCCGGCCTCTTTCCTATGGGGCGGGGGATTGACTTCTCCTGGGCTCTGCCGGGGCTGCGGCTGCCCCGGCCGGACTAGGCCTCGGCGGGTTCCCCAGGGCTGTGGCTGGCGGTGGCCCTGCGGAGCTCGGAGCGTGCGGGGAGTGAGCAGGGCCCGGCGCGGCCCTGACGCCCACTCCCTCCCGGCTGCAGGCGGAGGTGGAGCAGAAGAAGAAGCGAACGTTCCGTAAATTCACCTACAGAGGGGTGGACCTGGACCAGCTCCTCGACATGTCCTAGTAAGCGCTGCCGGAGAGGGGCTGGCGGGGAGCCTGGCCCCGTGCTCGGACTGCGGGGTTGGGGCGGTTCTGTTGGGGGGCTCCCGGGTTCAGCGTGTCCGTCCCCTGCAGCGAGCAGCTGATGCAGCTGTACAGCGCCCGGCAGCGCCGGCGCCTCAACCGGGGCCTGCGCCGCAAGCAGCATTCCCTGCTGAAGCGCCTGCGCAAGGCCAAGAAGGAGGCCCCCCCCATGGAGAAGCCGGAGGTGGTGAAGACCCACTTGCGGGACATGATCATCCTCCCCGAGATGGTGGGCAGCATGGTCGGCGTTTACAACGGCAAGACCTTCAACCAGGTGGAGATCAAGGTGAGGGGGTGCTGCAGTACCCTTGTGGCTGGGTCGCGGTCCAAGCTCAGCATTCCCTGTGTTTTTTCACCATGGAGGCTCCTGCATGGAGCAAAACCGGCATGGAAGGACACTGAGAAGTGTCTGCCCTGTGTGCGGGCTGCTCACAGGAGCGTCTTGAGGCCTCATAAGGCTTCAGTGCAGCTTTGGAGTAAGGGGGTGAGAGTTAAGCACGCGTCTGCTGGTAGCGTGGGGCCATGCGCTGCCTGCTCCCTCCCTTCCCATCGGCACTGGGTGAAACAGATCCCGTCCCAGAGGTTTCCTGGGAGTGGAATAACGCATGGGGAGCTGTGACCTGACACCGCCAGCAGCATTAAGGGACATGAAATCCAGCCTGAAAGCACAGAAAACCCCTGGATGTTCTGTGCTCCACTCTGGCATCCACAGTGGCCCATGTCCTGCCTGCTGCAGGGGGGCACTGGGGGGGTTGTGGTGTGTGCCTCAAGCTCAGGTCGTTGCCAACACCAGTCTCTGTTCTCTCCCAGCCCGAAATGATCGGTCACTACCTGGGGGAGTTCTCCATCACGTACAAGCCGGTGAAGCATGGACGCCCCGGTATCGGAGCCACCCATTCCTCCAGGTTCATTCCTCTGAAGTAACGAAGCGGGAGCCTTTTCCATGTGTAAATAAAACATGTTTCTCCCAAGTATTTATCTCCTGGTCTCAGTGTTCCTGGGGCTGTGGGGGACCAAAACTCCCTCGTCGCAGCCATGGTTTGATGTTCTCCTCAGAATTTACCTGTTCTTTTGGTCAGCATATGCAGCAAACACAAGTGGGTTTAGTAAATGAGTTAAATTCCTTGTTCTTTATGATGGGTGCCACTTCTGTCTGCTTTGAGGCATTTCCATCTATGGGATGTTACTTGTGGCGTTCCAGGTGATGCTTCAATCACACTGGGAATGCTGGGAAGCGTCTGCTCCATGCCTGAAGCGTGAGCTTGACCATGAAAGTAAGGCACATTGAGGGGTGGGTGGTTGGTTGTGGCTTTGGAACCAGCCCATCCCCTGCATGGAAGGGGCCAAGGACACACTGTGGGGCACTGAGATACCAAACTGTTCTCTCAAATGTGGGATTCCAAAGGGTTTTGGTGCCTGCTCCGAGCAGGCGGGTGAACTGCTGGTTCCCTGCTCAGGCTGAGGGGGTGAATGGTTTTCCTTCATGGCTCCAGGGAGAAGCTGCTCTTCAGGATGATGTGGATGGCCCAGTCTGGCTCCAGAGCCACCCCAAGGTGGTGGTGACTGCCAGAGGTGTGGTGATGACCCAAGCTCCGAGGAGACTTTCCAAGGGGTTCTCTGCAGGAGCCACTTGTGTGGAGGGTCCCTTTTGTCACTGCTCCCAGCACACTTGTCCTGCAGTTTGCCACCCGTGTCAGCACCGACACCATCGCCCTGCCCTGGCACATCTTGGGTGTTGTGGTGGGTGTTGCGTTGGCACAAGCTGGGCTGGGGAAACCTTATGATGCTGCAGATGACCGTGGCCAGAGATAGTGACAAACACACCGATGGCCTCATCCAGTGTTACCAGGACCCGAGGAACAGGCCTTTGCCCCACAAGGGCTCTGTGCTGGTCTGGGCTGTGATCCCATCTGCCCAAGGTGCTGCGAGGGTCATACTGGGGACTTCGGGGGTGGCACTGAGGGGTCTCTTGGGACCCTTCGGGTCTTTCAAGCACCCACCAGACCTTTCCTCCTGCCTGGTGATGCTGTCCTTCAGGGAAGATCTCCTGTCACCAGGTCCCTTCTGTTCAGGTGCTGTGACCTTGATGGTCCTCATGCGGGTCCTGCTGGTGAGGGTGGGGGGGACAAGGCCGTGTTTGTCCCCTCAGCCCAGCTCCCCTGCCCGCGCTGGCCAGGAGGTGGGTGACGGTGTCCTTGGTGTGAGCGGAGCACCCATGGGAGGCCCTGGTGTGTGGAGCAGGGCACGGCCACAGGCAGGGGGGCAGGAGCAGGGCGGGGGGGGGAAACGGCCCCGGTTGTGTCCAGCGATCCGCTGGGGGGAAGCTGATGGCTGCGGGTCCTGCTCGCACACGGTGATAGCGCTGGGGGGGGGGGGGGCCCCCCCGGGAGCCCCGCACGGTCCCGGTTCCCCCCGCACGGTCCCAGCAACGGGGGGGCGGAAGCGGGGGGGGGGGTTTCGGCTGCCGCCCTCTAACGGCGGAAAATCCCGACCGGGAGAGACGGGGGGGGATAAAGAGGGGGGGCGGGGGCGGGATGCGGCTGCTCGGATGCGGCCTCGCCCAGCTCCGCATCGCCGCCGCCGCCGCCGGGGATGAGGTAACGGCAGCACCTGCCCCGCACCTCCCGCATCCTCCGATGCGGCTCCGGCCGCTGCAGGGATCGGGGAGCGCTGTGCGGGGGGACCCCGGGTTGGGGGGATCAGGGCCGGGGGGGGGGGGGCTTTGATCTGCATCACCCCCCGCTCCATGTGCAGGGTGCCCCCGGCCCTGGCTGTGCTGATCTGCCCTTGCGGGGGGAGCGGCTCCATCCCGGGCACACCGGGCAGGTCGGGGGGGGGCTGTCGGCTTTACCCCCCCGCGTCCCGCATCTCCCGCTGCGGGGACAAAGGCTGGAGAGTGCCGGGGCCCCACCCAGAGCCGGGGGCAGCAGAGACCGTCCCCATCCCCATCCCCATCTTCATCCCCATCTTCATCCCCATCCCCATCCCCACCCTGCGGGCAGGGCGAGGGGGGCAGCAGGGCCCGCGTCTCCCCCCCAGGCCCGATGCGGGCTCGGATCCCCGCGGAGCTTCCCCCCCTCCATCCCTGCGATGCTCCTCGCTCCCCCCATAGCGGGGCCGGGAGCTCGGGGCTGAGCCCCGGACCTGAAACCCCTCAAAGATCCCCGGCTCTGAACCAGCGCCTGAATCCCCCCCAGGGCAGGGGCATCCCGCGGGTCCCAGTGCCGTGCCCCCGGGGAAGGAGGTGTCCCCAGTCCCCCCTGGATGCCGCTGTGAGGTAGGTGCTGCCCTGGGCACGGGCTGGCAACGTCCCTGCCCTCCGGCTCCCGTGCCCATGGGCTGGGCTGTGGGGCCGGCCCCAGGAATCCCTGCATGGGGGTGTCTCTGCTTTGGGGGTGCAGGGACCCCAGCACTCGCCCCAGCGGCTCCATATATGCCCAAAGGCTGTGACGTGCGTGTGCATGCGTGTGCATGCGTGTGCATGTAGCAGACGTGTGTGTGTGCGCGCATGTGTGTGGGAGCAGCCGCTGTGTGCGGGTGTGGGTGCTGCAGGGGGTCGGATGCTGCATGTGTGGAGGGAGCATCCCTCTGTGTGTGCCCCACCGTGTGCATGCGCCGCCCGGGAGCCGTGCATGGGGCTGTGTGTGCAGGGCGCTCCCCGGGGGCAGTTTGCTGTGGTCGGGGGTCCCCGGGGCCGCCTCATGTGGCCGGGTCGATGAGCGGGAGCTGGTGACAACACAAGTGTTTGTTTAACGTCCCTGGGGGGGGCTCTGGGAGCCGCAGCCGGATGGGGGGCTCAGATGTGGCTTCTGTCAGAGGGCTGCGCTCAGCTGATGCTGCGCTGCTGGGGCCGACCGTGGTCCCTGTCCCCATCCCCAGTCCTGCTGCTGGGCTGGTGCGGAGAGCACGGGGTACGGGGGGGGGGGTCGTTCCCCCATCCCTGCCCTGGGGCAGTGTGCTGCAGGAGGCTGCTGCAGTGCGTTGGGCAGTGCAGGGGTGGTGGGAGCTGTGGGCAGCGCATTGTGCTGGGTACCGCAGATGCTGCCTTGCACCCACTGAGCTGCTGCAGCATCCGCCCTGCAGGGGCCTTGCCGGATGAATCCTGCCCTGCTGGGGGCCTTGGCTGGTCCAGGGGTGCCCTGAGCGGAGAGGGGCACTGCTGGGTGTTGGAGGAGCTGGGTCCCAGTGCAGTCACGCACACACGGCCCCGCACCACCGACCCCCCTGCATCCTGCGGGGCCGCGCTGGGCCCTATGGGACAGGGCCGCTCACGGTGCCGGAGGCTGAGCTCCGGGAGCATCCCCGGCCCCTGCCCTCCCCGCTGGGTCTGAGGCGCTTCGCCAAGGCCGGTGCCGCGCCAGCCCCTCCCCGCAGGCTGCAGATCCCGGCGTGGCTGCGGCTGTGGCGGATGCGGGGCCAGGGCTCAGGCACCGCTCATCCCCCCCCAGACCCTCGGTAGGGGCAGGAGCTGGAGCAAGGCCGCTGGGGGGGGGGGAGCCCCATCCCTGCGGCAGCGCTGGCAGCACCCCCCGGAGCTGGGGGGACCTCACGGGCCGGTCACCGCCCCGCGGAGGGGCTGCGGGGTCCCCAGGCTCCTCCAGCAGCATCTGAGCCCCTGCAAACAGAGCTGGCACCACAGAGCTGAGAGGTTGGTGGTGCTGGGGGGGGGGAAAGGGGGGAGCTGTTCCCCTGCATCCTCCCAATGCTGTGTCCTCAGTGCTGACCCCCCCTGCCCTGTATCTGGTGGTGCTCTGGAAGGGCCATGGACCCTCCTGCTCTGCCCCATCACTGTCGCCATAGCAATGGGAGGCTCTGCTCAGCCTGCATCCCGCATCCCTAATCCTGCATCCCTGCATCATCCTGCATCCCTCACCCATCCTCCCGCAGCCGGTATCCTCCTTCCTGCCTCCCTCATTGTTCATCCTCCATCCCAGATCTGCAGCCTTGATTGTCTTAATCCCACATCCTTCATCCCGTACCCCCCTGTCCTTCTGCCACCTCCCACAGCCTGGTTCCCCCAACACCCCCCTCTGCACCCAACCCCCCCGGGGGTTATTTCATTCGGGGGGGGGCGGGGGTGGCAGCGATTTGGGGAGGGGAATTTGCACTGCGGGGTCTTTGTCTCCCTCTGGAAGCGCAGCATGGTCAGAGCCAGACAGGGGGGATGGGGGGGATACACCCAAACTGGAGCAGGATGGGGACCCCCCCATGTGGTGTGGGGACCCCCCCCATGTGGTGTGGGGCGCAGGGATGGGGAGCAATGTGGGGCGGGGGCCGGGATGGCTCCTGGGGTGGGAAGGACACAGGTGGGGGCTTGGGATGGTGCTGATCCCATCCCTGCCTGGTGCCGATCCCATCCCTGTCTGGTTCCGATCCCATCCCTGCCTGGTTCTGATCCCATCCCTGCCTGGTTCCGATCCCATCCCTGCCTGGTGCCGATCCCATCCCTGTCTGGTTCCGATCCCATCCCTGCCTGGTGCCGATCCCATCCCTGTCTGGTTCCGATCCCATCCCTGCCTGGTGCCGATCCCATCCCTGCCTGGTGCCGATCCCATCCCTGTCTGGTTCCGATCCCATCCCTGTCTGGTTCCGATCCCATCCCTGTCTGGTTCCGATCCCATCCCTGCCTGGTGCCGATCCCATCCCTGCCTGGTGCCGATCCCATCCCTGTCTGGTGCTGATCCCATCCCTGCCTGGTTCTGATCCCATCCCTGTCTGGTGCCGATCCCATCCCTGCCTGGTGCCGATCCCATCCCTGTCTGGTTCCGATCCCATCCCTGCCTGGTGCTGGAGCCCCTGCAAAGGGATCCCAGGGCGTTCGCGGCAGACACCGGATCGATCTGTGCCGCTGCCCCGGGCAGCTGCGGGGGGGGGGGAACGGGGGGACGGGCCCGATCTTGCCCCAGCGCTGGCGGAACAGGGGGAGGGATGAGCTGGGCGTGCAATGGGGGACCCGCTGTGCACCCCACCGCTTGCACCCCCCACTCGTGTGGCACGGCAAGGAGGAGGTTTGGGGGGGGGGAAGCCGGGTTTGGCTGCAGTGGGGCAAGGTGGGGGGAGCATGGAGAGGGCTGGGGGTGATGCGAGAGGGGGAGCAGGACTGGTTCCGCTGCGGGAGGGCGCGGAGCGGGAGATGGTTCAGGGAAGACAAAAGCGAGACAAAGGGGGACGGGAGCGGGGAGCTGCGGAGCTGGGAATGGGGCAGGGACTGGCAGGGGGCTGCCGGCGGGCGGAGTGAGGGGCCGGGCACCCCCCCCCGGTGCTGGGGCTGTCCCTTTGGGAGGCTCGGAGCCGGGGGAGCCCGCACCAGCTCCTGCCAGGCCAGCGCTGTGCGGGCGTCAGGGCCCCACTTCCTCGGGGCTCTGTGAGGTGCCGGGGGGTGCTGCCACGTTGCCCCCCCCGTGCCCTGCAGGAGGTGGAGGCGCTGAAGATGTCCGGCTCCATCGCCTCGTACGATCAATTGGTGCGGCAAGTGGAGGCGCTGAAGAAGGAGAACAGCCACCTCCGGCGGGAGCTGGAGGACAACTCCAACCACCTCTCCAAGCTGGAGAATGAGACCTCGGACATGAAGGTGAGGACGAGCCCAGGGAGGGCGGACACGGACCCCGTGCAGGGAAAGAAGGGCACATAGGATGGGACAGGGTGGGAGGGATGCTCCGTCCACGGTACCCACAGCCCCAATGGCTCTGTCTCTGGTTTAGGAGGTCCTGAAGCACCTCCAGGGCAAGCTGGAGCAGGAGGCGCGGGTCATGGTGTCCTCGGGACAAACGGAGGTCCTGGACCAGCTGAAAGGTGCGTGCCCAGGATGGGGGTGCGGGTGTCTCAGCCAGGCCCCCCCCGGCCTTACGCTGCTGCCCCTGTCCCCAGCCCTGCAGATGGACATCACCAGCCTCTACAACCTCAAGTTCCCCCCGGAGGTGCCTGGAAGCGGGCGCAGCGCCGAGGACACCCCATTGCCACCCGCACCGCAGCGGGACAGCAGCGGGGACCTGGGCAGAGCCACCTTCCGGATGCTGGAGGAGCTCGACCGGGAGAGGTGAGGGCCGGGATGGGGGGAGATGCAGGGGGCCGGGATGGGGCTGGGGGCTGCACTGACAGGGTTGCCCCCCCAGGTGCTTCCTGCTGGGTGAGATTGAGAAGGAGGAGAAGGAGAAGGTCTGGTACTACACCCAGCTGCAGAGCCTGGCCACGCGTCTGGAGGAGCTGCCCCATGTGGAGACGGTGAGCAGGGGGTCCCCGCACCCCCCGGGGGGCACAGGCAGGGCCCTGCATCCCCCCTCACCCCATCCCCTATCTTTGCCCCCTCCCCACCCAGTTCTCCATGCAGATGGATCTCATCCGGCAGCAGCTGGAGTTCGAGGCTCAGCACATCCGCTCGCTGATGGAGGAGCGCTTCGGGACGGCGGATGAGATGGTGCAACGGGCGCAGGTCAGGGCGGGCAGGATCCGTCCCTTCCCCTCCTCACACCCACCCCCTGTGCTGTGCCCGGGGTGCTGCAGCTGCCCCATCCCAACACCCTCACCCCTGGGCACCCTCACGCTCAGCACTAAGGTGCAACCTCGCACCCAGCTCTTTGCATCCGCTCGCAGCTCCTTGTAGCCTTGCACCAGCTCCACGCACACTGACACAAGCTCTGCGCACCCCAACACCCACCCTTGTGCACCCATTGCACCCTCATGCCTGGCTACGGGGGGTCGCAGCCCTCGCTGACCCCCTCTCTTCCCCCAGATCCGGGCATCCCGGCTGGAACAGATCGACAAAGAGCTCATGGAGGCACAGGACAAGGTGCAGCAGCCGGAGCCGCAGGTACTGGGACGGGGCTGAGCCCGGCCGGGGTCTGTCCCGGTGCCCGTGGGATGCTGGAGCCGGGGCCGGGCTCCTCGTCCAGCTCCATTATCCCAACCGTCCCCGCCGGCGCCAGGGCTTTGTGTGGCTGCCGGCACCGAGGAACGGGCCGTTGCCATGGAGACGAGAAGTAGGCCACGGCGCAGCGGGCGGCGCGGAGGCTCCCGCAGCATCTGCCTGATGGTGCCCGCTATCGCCACAGCCAGCATCACTTGATCCTCCATCACCCCACAGCCGCTCTGTCACCTCCAGCCCCTCCATCACCCATAGCCCCTCCATCACCCAGCCCCTCCATCACCCATGGCCCCTCCATCACCCATGGCTCCTCCATCACCCCCAGCCCCTCCATCACCCCCAGCTCCTCCATCACCCATGGCCCCCCTCCAATCCCTCCATACCCACCACCATCACCACCCATACCCCCCTCCATCACCACCCTCCATCATTCCCAGCCCCTCCACCACCCCCGGCTCCTCCATCACCCCCTGCCCCTCCACCACCCAATGGCCCCTCCATCACCCCCAGCTCCTCCATCACCCATGGCCCCTCCATCATCCATGGCTCCTCCATCACCCCCACCCCTCCATCCCACCCTCCATACCCCCTCCATCCCCACTCCACCCCCCTCTCCCCCCACCCCCACCCACCCCTCCATCACCCACCCCATCACCATACCATCCCCTCCATCACCCCCAGCCCCTCCATCACCCCCAGCCCCTCCATCACACCCACCCCCTCCATCACCCCATGGCCCCTCCATCACCCACAGCCCTGCACACCCCAGCTAGTCCCACTTCCCTTGCAGCTCCTCCACTTCCATGCAAGCAGCTCTGTGGGCTTGTCCCCAGCAGTCCTCACTGCCCCCCCCACACACACACTTTCTTCACCCACGTTTTTCCTTTTGTGAGCCTGCTGCTCTGGCAGCCCCCTCCCTGATTCCAGCTTAAAATACAGCCTTGGCACTGATGAAAGCAACTGGGAAACGCTGCTATTTAATGGCACCCGTGGGTTGCTGAAAGGCAGGGAGGGACTGGGCACGGGGGGGGGGGGGGGGGGTGCAAGGGCAGTGCATTGCAACCCCCCCCATCTGCCCCCTTCTCTGCAGCTCTGTGGGAAGGTGCCGGGCATGGAGGGCGATGGCAGCCTGGACCCCCCAACCCACCCCGAGGAGGGGGGCAGCAGCAAGGTGAGGGGAACCCACACCAGAGTCTGGCTGGGGTGGGCTGGGGCGGGTTGGGGACGGAGGGGGGGGATGCAGCCGTGTGTAACCCTGACCCCCCCGCAGGTGGAGGTGGTGTTCTGGCTCCTGTCCATGCTGGCCACACGGGACAAGGATGACATGTCCCGCACGCTGCTGGCCATGTCCAGCTCGCAGGAGAGCTGCCTGGCCATGCGCAAGTCGGGCTGCCTGCCCCTGCTCATCCAGATCCTGCACGACTCGGACGGCGAGCCGAGCCCCCCCGAGAGCCCCCCCGGCACCAAGGATGCTCGCATGCGTGCCAATGCGGCCCTCCACAACATCGTCTTCTCCCAGCCTGACGAGGGCCAGGCCAAGAAGGAGATGCGAGTGCTGCACGTGCTGGAGCAGATCCGCTCCTACTCAGAGACCTGCTGGGACTGGCTGCAGATGCAGAGCAGGGATGGGGGCAGAAGCCTTGAGAATGGCACAGGTATGGGGCGAGGAGGGGTGCCAATGCGTGCATGGATGCATGGTGGTGCATGTGGCTGCCAGCATCCGAGTGTGCTGGAGGTGGCGGTGATGGAGGAGACCCCCAAGGCTGACCCTGCTCTTTCTCCCTGCAGCCCCAGTGCCCATCGAGCCCCAGATCTGCCAGGCCACCTGCGCCATCATGAAGCTCTCCTTCGACGAGGAGTACCGGCGGGCCATGAACGAGCTGGGTGAGATGGGGTGGGCACCAGGAGCAGGCTCCATCCCTCCTATCCCCTCCTCCCTGGTGCCTGAGTCCCCCCCCTGTGCTGTCCTGTCCTGCAGGAGGGCTGCAGGCGGTGGCTGAGCTGCTGCAGGTGGACTACGAGATGCACAAGATGACAAACGACCCTCTCAACCTGGCGCTGCGGCGCTACGCGGGGATGGCCCTCACCAACCTCACCTTTGGAGACGTGGTCAACAAGGTTGGGGGGGGGATCTGTGAGAGTGGGGGTTTGCAGGGCTTGGGGGGGGGGGGTACAGCATCACCTCAGCACCCTCATCCTCCCTGCAGGCAACGCTGTGCTCCCGCCGGGGCTGCATGGAAGCCATCGTGGCTCAGCTGGGCTCTGACAGCGAGGAGCTGCATCAGGTGGGTGCTGGGTTCCTGTGTGCTCACAGCCCAGCAGTGAACCGTACCCTGGGCTGCGTCAGAGCGTGAGCAGGTCCAAGGAGGGGATCCTGCCCCTCTGCTCTGCTCTTGTGAGACCCCCCCTGCAGCGCTGTGTGCGGTGCTGGGGTCCTCAGCACAAGGACATGGAGCTACTGGAGCGAGTCCAGAGGAGGCCATGAGGATGCTCAGGGGCTGGAGCAGCTCCTGAATGGAGCCAGGCTGAGAACATTGGGGCTGTTGAGCCTGGAGAGGAGAAGCTGCTTGGAGAGCTCAGAGCAGCTTCCAGTGTCTGAAGAGGGCTACAAGGATGCTGGAGGGGGACTCTTCATTAGGGACTGTAGTGATAGGACAAGGGGTGATGGGTTCAGACTGAATCAGGAGAAGCTCAGGTTGGATGTAAGGAAGAAGTTCTTTACTGTGAGGGTGCTGAGGTGCTGGCACAGGGTGCCCAGAGAAGCTGTGGCTGCCCCATCCCCAGCACTGTTCAAGGCCAGGTTGGACATATCACCTTGGGTGACCTGGTCTAGGGTGAGATGTCCCTGCCATGGCAGGGGTTGGAACTGGGTGATTTTAAGGTCCTTTCCAACCCAAACCATTCTATGACTCTATGGGGGCACCCCTGGGTGGGGGAACAGGCAGGGAACAGTCCCTTTGCCCACCTCCCTCACTCTCCCCTCCCAGGTGGTTTCCAGCATCCTGAGGAACCTCTCCTGGCGGGCTGACATCAACAGCAAGAAGGTGCTGCGGGAGGTGGGCAGCGTGACTGGGCTGATGCGGTGCGCGCTGCATGCGGGCAAGGTGAGCACCGGAGCGGGCAAGGAGGGGGGGAAACCGGGGTGGCTGGACCGGGGCTGATGGATCCGTGTCCCCTCCTGCGTCAGGAGTCTACTCTGAAGAGCGTCCTGAGCGCGCTGTGGAACCTGTCTGCGCACAGCACGGAGAACAAAGCTGCCATCTGCGGGGTGGACGGGGCGCTGGGCTTCCTGGTGAGCACCCTCACCTACAAGTGCCAGAGCAATTCGCTGGCCATCATTGAGAGCGGTGGTGGCATCCTCAGGAACGTCTCCAGCCTCATCGCCACGCGGGAGGACTACAGGTGAGGGTCACCGCAGGGTGGTGGGTGGCACCATGGGGGTGTCGGGGACCTGATGTCCTCACGGATGGGGGTCCTTCTGTCTCACAGGCAGGTGCTGCGGGACCACAACTGCCTGCAGACGCTGCTGCAGCACCTGCGCTCGCACAGCCTCACCATCGTCAGCAACGCTTGCGGCACGCTCTGGAACCTGTCCGCCCGCAGCCCCCGCGACCAGGAGCTGCTGTGGGACCTGGGGGCGGTGAGCATGCTGCGCAACCTCATCCACTCCAAGCACAAGATGATCGCCATGGGCAGCGCAGCCGCTCTGCGCAACCTCCTCACCAACCGGCCCCCCAAATACAAGGACACGGCCGTGGTGTCACCAGGTTCCTGCATGCCCTCGCTCTACATGCGCAAGCAGAAGGCGCTGGAGGCTGAGCTCGATGCCAAACACTTGGCTGAGACCTTTGACACCATGGAGAAGCAGAGCCTGAAAAGCCAGAGCGTGAAGAAGCCCACGCGGCACGTGGAGAGCTTGGTGAAGGACTACGCCTCCGACTCCGGCTGCTTCGACGATGACGAGGTGCCCAACATCTCCACCGGCGTGGAGACCGCCAGCGCTTCCGTCCTGTCCATGTTCCTCAATTCCTCCTTCCTGCAGGGGCAGGCGCTGCCCCGGGCACTGGCACAGAGGCGATGCCCGGAGCCGGAGAAGGACGGCAGCAGCAAAGCATCCGAGCCCAAGAAGCTGCCACTGCCAGAGGACGACGTCTCCTTGGCTGCCGAGAAGTTGGCCAACAAGATCTCCAGCACGGTGGCCAAGATCGACAAGCTGGTGGAGGACATCTCTACCATGCACACGTCCTCAGACGACAGCTTCAGCCTCAGCTCGGAGGACCACTGCCTGGAATGGCAGTATGGCCCCGAGGAGGTGCACGAGGCGCGCGCCCAGTCCTGCTCACCCTGCCACCTCTCGGATGCCGGCGGCTTCACCAAGCGGGAGGGCCTGAGCCGGGCGCACACGCTGCTGCGGCTGAAGACCGCCTACACCAGCCTGTCCAACGACAGCCTCAACAGCGGCAGCACCAGCGATGGTTACTGCACCAAGGAGCACATGAAGCCCTGCACCAGGGCCTCCTTCCTTGACTACCGGGAGGAGCTGCAGCGGTACCAGAAGCGGCCAAGCCGGCTTGACCTCAAGAGCATCCTGAGCAGCAAGCCCGAGCGGGCTGAACCCCCCACGCTCAAGGGCAGAGACCCGGCTGAGCCAGACAAGCCAGAGCAGCGAGACCTTCCTGAACGGGCCAAGAAGACGGTGACCTTCCCCAGCCCAAAGGCACTGGAGAAAGAGGCTGAGTGGAAGAAGGAGGCGGGCAGCAAGCTATCCCCTGACTCCCAGGTCCGCACCATCAAACTCTCCCCATCCTACCAGCACATCCCCCTGCTTGAGAGCCTGGCAAAGACTGGCATGGCCACTGGCACCGGTCACCACTCCTCCCTCCTGGGCAGAAAGCAAGCCTGGCTTCCCCCCACGCTGCTGCAGACAGCTGAGACCTTGAGCAAGATCCCGGAGAAGCTGCCTGCCCACCCGCCGGCCACAGCGGAGCAGGAGTCAGTACAGAAGTACTCGGTGGAGGACACCCCAATCTGCTTCTCAAGGTGCAGCTCCCTCTCCTCCCTCTCCTCGGCAGATAATGTGCTCGACGGGCAAAGCCACAGTGAGAATGAATTGGACAGTGACTCCTCCCTGGAGATCCTGGAGATGGAGGAAGAGGAGGCAGAAGGAGAGGATGGGAGGCAGGAGAAGGAGAAGGCAGTAGATACGGATCTAGCCATGCCGGTGGGGATTTCCCAGCCCATCAGCATCCCCTTCCCAAAGCATGACAAGGTCTTCCTGCGGGAGTCATCCCCATCGCACCAGGAGGACCTCACGCCCTCGAGCTCCTCAGAGAACTACATCCAGGAGACACCACTGGTGATGAGCCGCTGCAGCTCCGTCAGCTCCCTGGGCAGCTTCGAGAGCCCCTCCATCGCCAGCTCCATCCAGAGCGACCCTTGCAGTGAGATGATCAGCGGCACCATCAGCCCCAGCGAGCTGCCCGACAGCCCCGGGCAGACCATGCCCCCCAGCCGCAGCAAGACCCCCCTCTTCGAGCTGGGCTGCCAACCGGAGAAGGAGACCAGTCAGTTCAACATCCAGTGGGAGAACAACGTCAAGAAGTTCATGGAGATCACGGATTTCAAGGAACGCTTCCAGCTGCCCCAGGACCTGGACTCCATGGTCTACTTCACAGTGGAGAAACCCAACGAGAACTTCTCCTGCGCCTCCAGCCTGAGCGCGCTGCCCCTGCACGAGCACTATGTGCAGAAGGATGTGGAGCTCAAGCTGATGCCCACCTTCCCCGAGAAGAACAGCCTGAACTTTGTGGCTCATGAGAAGAGGGAGGAGCGGCGGGAGGAGCGGTACCTGGAGGGCCGGCGGCGAGCTGACCGCGCTGAGCCCCCCGATGATGATGACATTGAGATCCTGAAGGAGTGCATCAGTTCCGCCATGCCCTCCCGCTTCCGCAAGGTGAAGACCTCCCTGCTCTCCGGCCAGGTCCTGCACCCCCAGACAAAGAAGCCGGTGCACGTCCCTGTCTACATGCTGGTGCCAGCCCACACGCACCCCGGCATCCCCAAGCACCTGCGTGCTGCTGCCCGTGACCTCTTCAAGGACGATGACTCCTTCACTGACTCTGCTGATGGGACCCCCGTTAACTTCTCCAGCGCTGCCTCGCTGAGCGATGAGACCCTGCGCTACCCGGCCACCGAGGAGGCCGAGCCCCCCCGCGGCCCAGGCACAGGGCACCCGGTTCGCGAGGCTGGCACCATCCCGGCCAGGAGAGCCGCCTCCGGCAGCTCGGCGCCTGCCCGGCTGAGCTCAGCCCGCAAGGGGAAAGCAGGATCGAGCTGTGGCCAAGGTGGGGACGGGAAGCGGGGCCAGCCCCCTGCAAAGGGTGGAGCCAACCTGGAGCTGGAGGTGGGGAGGACCAATGGTCCCCCCCCTGGGAGGAAGGATGCTCCCCAGGAGGACGGGGTGGCCTTCCAGTCGCTGTGCCACACCACACCGACAGAGGAAGCTGTCTACTGCTTCTACGAGCAGGACTCGGACGAGCCGCCCGAGGCAGGCAAGGGGGTGTCCAGCAGCAGAGCCCAGCCCGGCCAAGTGCCCAGGAAGGAGAACAGGGGCAGCTCTGGCCCCCGGAGGGAGCCTGAGCCCCGGCCCAGTCCCCGGCCAGTGAAGATGAAGCCACAGAACAACCTCATCGCTGATGAGA
Organism: Neopsephotus bourkii; assembly: GCF_033783945.1. Taxonomy (NCBI): domain Eukaryota; kingdom Metazoa; phylum Chordata; class Aves; order Psittaciformes; family Psittacidae; genus Neopsephotus; species Neopsephotus bourkii. The sequence continues at coordinate 1,172,494 of NW_026900519.1, read as the reverse complement.
CACCGCCGTGCTATTCCCTCAGCTCCTCCCTGAGCTCCCTGAGCGATGCCAACCTCTCCGACAGCGAGGAGCGGGGCCAGCCCTGTGGCAAAGCCGCTTGGTTGCGGTCAGCTGCAGCAGCAGGGCAGGCTCAGGGGGGCTCCCCCAGCTCCCCCAGCCTCAACTCAGAGGATGATTTGCTGCAGAAGTGCATCGGCTCAGCCATGCCCAAGCACCGGCGGCCCTCAGCTCGCCGGAGGATGGCAGAGCGCAAGCAGAAGCCAGTGGGTGCCAGTGGGAGGGAGCGGAAAGCAGAGGGGAGGCACTGCCCCACCGAGGATGCCAGCTCCGACCGGGGCTCAGACCTGGACAGTGTGGAGTGGCAAGCCATCCAGGAGGGCGCCAACTCCATAGTCACCTGGCTGCACCAGGCTGCTGCCTCCCTCTCGCGGGAGCCTTCCTCCGAGTCTGACTCCATCCTCTCCTTCATGTCGGGGCTCTCGGTCGGGTCCACCCTGCAGCTCTCCTTGGGCAGGCAGGAGAAGAAGCGGGCTGGCAGCGTGGCCAGCCGGGATGCAGCGAGGCGGGAGCACAGCAAGAGCCGCCCAGAGAGAAAGGATGTGCCCGGTGCTCGTTCTACCGGACGTGGAAGTGCCAGGGCAGAGCGGAGCCCAGCTCCCACCAAGCCGGTACCGAACCTGCCCGTGGTCTTCCGCGGCAGGACCGTCATTTACATGCCCAGCCTGGCCAAGGACACCCCCAGCCCCAGGGCCACCCCAAAGAAAAGCCCTGCAACGAAGCCCGAGGCGCCGCCGGCCAAGAACCTCTCCCTGAGCCAGCAGCGCTCTCGGAGCCTGCACCGGCTGGGCAAGCCCCCCGAAACCGGGGACCTGGCGCTGCCCAAGAGGAGCACAACGCCGCCCGCCCGCATTGGCAAGGGCCCCCCTTCCTCCGGCTCCTCCCGCACCTCCACCCCGTCCCAGCATGGCCCCAAGAAGCTGCCGTCGCCCTCCCAGCACACCAAGCAGGGTCCTGCAGCCACGGGCAAGGCGGGCAGCTCCTCCTCCCCACCCGGCCCCCCGGTTAAAGCCCCGGCGCCCAGGCCCTCGGCTCCGAAGCCGTCCAAGACGCAGAAATCCCCCGTCCGCATCCCCTTCATGCAGAAGCCCAGCAGGAAGGCGCTGCCGGGCCGGGGGCCCATGCCGGTGCTGGAGGAGCAGGTTGACGGTGGGAAGGCTCGGGGCAGCAGACCGGCGGGGGGCCGGCTCAACCTGGTGCGGATGTCGTCCACCCGTTCCAGTGGCAGCGACTCGGACCGCTCCGGCTTCCTGCGCCAGCTCACCTTCATCAAGGAATCCTCCAGCCTCCTACTGCGGCACCGCGCCGAGCTCTCCCCCGCGCAGCCCCGCGCTGCCTCCCCGCAGCGCAGCCGAGACACGCTCCCGGCCGTGTTCCTCTGCTCCTCCCGCTGTGACGAGCTCAAGGCAGCCAAGCCGGCGGCCTCCAGCCCGCGGCCCCTCGTCCCCAGAGCCCAGCTCGGCAGCAAAGTCCCCACCGGGGTAAAGCCACCGCGGAGAACCAGCTCCGAGAGCCCGTCCCGGCTGCCGGTGAAGACCAGCGTCCCTGCGCCAGAGCCCTTCAAGAGGTATTCGTCCTCGCCCAACATCAGCGTGGCGCGGAGGACGGGCAGCCCTTCCTCCGTCCTCTCGGCCCGCTCCGAGGCTTCAGCGCGGCAGCGGCAGCAGCCTGAGGCAGCACCCGGTGAGCAGCCGGCGAAGCCGCCGGTGGTGGTGATGAAGGGCACGTGGAGGAGGATTCGGGACGAGGACATCCCGCACATCCTCAAGAGCACGCTGCCCTCCTCGGCCCTGCCGCTGGCGGGGGCTGGCGAGGACGAGCGCCCCAGCAGCCCCAGCCCCAGGAAGACCAGTGATGCCGTGGTGCAGACTGAGGACTTCTCCACCACCAAGACCAACTCCAGCACCTCTCCCACCCTGGAGACCCATGAGGGGCCCCCGCACACCCGTGCCGCCTGCGATGGAGAAGCTCTGGTGCCACCCAAGGCCGCGCTGCCCATCTCCTTCAGCCACGAGGCACCCGCCAGTACATTCCCCACCAGCCGGCACGGCTCCCCAAGCAAAGCCGCCCGCGTCACCCCCTTCAACTACGTCCCCAGCCCCATGGCGGTGACAGCGGTGGCTGACAAGGGGGTGGAGAAAATCCAGGCTTGAGCAGCCCCGGCGAGGGTCCCATGACACCCTGTCCCATGGGAGCCGGCCAGAACTGTGCTGGGGTGGGGACACAGCAGCATGGGATGCTTGGGAACCAAAAGCCATCCCAATCCGCTGCCTGACCCGGTTGGGGTCTTGCTGTACCAGAGCATCGCAGTTCTCGGTGCTGAGGACCAAAGCAGAGCCAGGGGGACCTGCTGGGTGCTGGGATGGGGCTGATGCTCAACCCAGGGTGAGTCTCAGTGGCCACCTCCTCCCACTGCTGGACACCCTGGAACAAGCTGAGGGAGAAGCTGTGCCCTCATCCTGCTCACCTGCCTTGGGCAGAGGCTGAACCAGGACCTGAGCCTGCACACCAGGAGGGTGGCACACCGTGCTTCTGCTTGTATGGCCACCAACAGCCTGCTCTGCCAGCAATCAGCTCATTCATTACCCGGTGGGGAGGGAACACGTGGCTGGATCAATGCAGGGAGAGGAGCTCATGGCTGTGGGGAGATGGGGGCCAGAGCCCCCCGTGTTGGTGCTGCTGGAGGGTCCTAAATAAGGGCCATGGCTGATCGCTAATGGGTAACCTGCAGCCATGGTGCTTGCGCTTGTTCACAGCAGTGTTGGATGGAAGAGGCACAGGAGGAGCCAGGAAGGGGCTTGCTGGTGGATAATGGGGTCTTGATGGGCTCGTCCCTGGAGGCTGCTTGCAGGGTTGCTTGCAGGCTGGGAGCTGCCCTGAAAGGGGAAGCGGTGCTGAACTGGTGCCAGGGTGCCCAACCCCTAGGGAAGGGTCCAGGGCCCCTCACCCCCATCTGCAGCCCCCCAGTCCCATCCCAGCCTGCAGCCAGGGTGTCCCCATGCGCCGTGGACACGAGTCCATCTGGGAGTGGATCATGCCCATGAGCATGGGGGCTCCCACCCCAAAGCATCAGGGAACCCCCTGCTCCTGCTGTCAGCCTTATGTGCTGAGACTGGGAGATGCAGGAAGCACCTTGACCCCAGGGAGTGGATGGGATGGGGCTGAGCTGCTGGTGAACACACCACCCACCCTAGGTGCTCTCTATAGCTTGTTGCCTGCTGTAGATGACCTGTGGCAACCCCACATAGCAGTGCCATGGGGGGCAGACACAGGACTTATGGGGACATGTGCAGAGGACACAGGGATCACCCAAAGGGCCATGGGGGGACATAGTGAGGGGCTCTTGGGACTTGCACAGGGGTTGTGGGGACACGCAGTGGGGCCACAGGGATATGCACTGAGCCCAGGGTGACACCAGGGCTGTGGGGACATGCGTGGGCTCCATGGGGATGTGCAGACCCTGATGCTTGCTGGAGACCTCAGTTCCAGCAGTGGCTGGGAGGCTGCAGCCAGCAGGACCTAGGGCTGGCACTGAAGGAAAGGAGACAAAGTCCCTTGGGGCACTCCTGAGAGCCATAACAGAGCATCGGATGTGCTGGGAGGACCAGCATCACCCCATGTCCTTGGCAGCAGCCCCAGGTTCAAGCCCCACCACCCAGCCCCACTCTTGCCCATCTCGCGTTGACTTCAGCCCTCTGTGGACAATGCCACCAGGTTCTGCGGCGCCTTGCTCCCTCCTTCGCTGTATGTATGTACTGAGGATGTTACCTTACTGGGACTCTGGAGAGTATTAACAATTAAAAGCCAACCTGTGTAAATAGGAAGGACTTGGTCTGTCTGTCCCATACACTTGGGCTGGGGAGAAGCGCAGCCTCCCCACAGTGTTTGCTGGATCCATTTCTTGTGCAGGGTGGTAGCGGGACACAGACTCCTGCTAAGGCAGACACCCACCGTGTGGGGTGTTATGGTGACTTCACCCCCCAGCCACCAAGTGAAGTAAGGGAGGCGGAAAGTCACATCTTCAGTCCTTGAGAAGGGTTTTTAATGAGATTTGTGACAATCCCTGTTCCCACCACCTTTACTATCAGTACAGGACAACCCTGCTTCTACCACCATCGCTGCAGGGCCATCAGCTCCCAGACAGGCTGCAAAACCAGCCCTGGGTCACCCGTGGTCCTTCACCTCTTCTCTTTGGAGGACAGGGCTCGCTGGGCTCTTCGTGCTGGCAAGCAGGATGTTCTCAGGCTGCTCACAAGCCTGTCGAAGAAGAACTCGTTCTGGTACTCGAGCTCAGTGAGGTGCTGCAGGAAGGGGGGCACCTCGGCTTTCTTCACACCCACACACACGGGGATCACTTTGGTTCCATGGCACTGAATGATGTGACACAGGTTCCACTGGGAAACCCGCTGGCACCACGGGTCCCCCAGGGACTTGGCAGAGAGGAGGAGGATGGCCACCCGGCTGGCCTCGATGACCTTTGTGGCAGTCAGGATGACGGGCTTCCCAGCCACGTGGTCCTGGTGCTCGGCATAGCCCCGAAACCCCTCTTTCTTCAAGCGCTCAGAGATGCGGGAGGCGATGTGGTCATCTTCAGGGCAGTACCAGAGGGAAAAGTCATAGGTGAAGCCACAGCACGAGGGCGCAGAGGATGTGCCACCCTCTGGGGACAAGGGCATCGAGCTCATGGGCAGCAGGGACAACACAAGGTCCGAGCCTTTCCTCCTGCACCAGGAACTGGCAGGGGCAGCGGGTCCCACCGCTGCCAAGCAGGGCAAAGCTCCGTCCCTTTCCAGCGATGCCAGATCCTCCCGTAAACCGAACGTAAAACCCTTCTCCCCTATTAGACAGAAACTGCAAGGATCGACGTGCCGAGCCCGAGGGCGATGCTCCAGCACCGGGAGCAGCAGCCCCTCAGAGCGCTTTCTGCCTCATGTCGGCAATGCCGCGCTCCAGCGCCGCGCCCGCCCGCTGCAGCTCCTGGCGCTGCTCCCGCAGCCGCTGCCGGGACTCCTCCAGCCACTGGTGCATCTCCACGTAGGAGCGGCTCTGCCGGTACAGCCGCTCCCTCTCCTCCGCAGCGGGGCCTGATGGGGGCAGAGCGGGGATGCTCAGCAGCGGTCGGCGAGCCCCGTCCCGTCCCGTTCCGTTCCCCCCCGGCGTTGTCTCTCCCCCGGGCTCACCTGCGCACAGGCCGTGCTCCCGCTGAGGCTCCGCGGGGAGCAGGAACACGGGGTCTGCCGGGTGGGTGCCCCGAACGTCGGCCAGGATCTGCTCCACGGTGGGGGGCTCAGGCCGGGTGGGCAGCACCCGCTTGGCCTTAGCGCTCATCACGAGGCCGCTTCATGCGTGGGGGCTGGTGTCGGGGGGGGGAGGATGAGCGGATGGACGGACGGACAGACTGCCCCCCTCGACCGGCAGAGCCCCCGCACAGACCCCTCCGGGCAGACCGGCTTCCCCCCCCCGGCACACAGACCCTCTCGGTGCCCGGTCGTTAGAGACAGGCAGACCGGCCTCCCCCCTCCCTGTCCCGGGACGGGCAAACCACGCCTTGCCCCCGGAACGGAGAGACGGAGACACACGGACACACGGACACACGGACACGGGAACACCCACACGGACACGGAAACACCGACACGGAAACAACGACACCGACACCGACACCGACCCCTCCGCCGTTCGCTCCCCGCCGCGGACCGACCCCTTCACCCTCCTCCCGGCCACCGTAGCACCACCGCCCGCGCCCTCATCCCGCCACGCCCCCTGAGTGACGTCACATCCCCGCGTAATCCCCGCCTTGGTTCTTAAAGGGGCCGCGGCGCCGCCCGCAGGGAGCCCATGGCAGAGGCGGCTCGGGGGGCACCGGGGACCCCCGGCGGTTTATTGGGGAGGGGGGGGAAGCAACAGCCGTGGGGCTCGGTCGGGGTCGTGATGCCTCTCATTTCCTCTTCTCCGCTTCCTTCGCCAGGGTCAGGGCTGCTCCGGAGGCTGCCGGGGATACAGGCACGGTGTCAGGGCCACCAACGGGTACCCCGGGACGAGCCCACCCCGAGCACGCGGTGCCACCCCATTCCCTCCCGCTCCTGGTGCAGCTCCTGCCCTCGCCGGGGTTGGGAGGTTTGAATGGGAGCCCCAGGTTGTCACCAGCACGGTGGGACCAAGCAGGGTACAGGCGGCTTAGGGGGCTGGCTACGGAGAAGCAGGAGGGAAAGCGCCTGCTCTACACAAGCTGAGGGAGAAGGGGACGGTTGTGTCAGCCACACCACAGCCTGGCAGCGCTGGAGCTCCGTTTGACCAACGCCACCGTGGTGGTCTGCAGCCGTCCGCAGGATGCGGCCAAGCGGCCGGGAGGGCTGGCACAGAACGGCCCCTTCTCCCTGCAGCGGCAGCGGGACCTGCGGCTCTTTACATACAGACAAAGTGAGCTGTGGAGCCACCTCGGCCGTCAGCCGGGCTCTGCTGCTGATCAGAGTCTGCAGGACTGGACCATGAGGCACGGAGAGAAGAGAGAGAATTACAGAGAGGGGAGAGCTCAAGCCCTGCCTGGCTCCTGCTGCCATGGGAGGACAGCGCTGCGAGCCCAGCATCACGGAGAGGGCTGCTTGCCAGCCATGCAGACGAGAGCTGCTCACATCCCAGAGGAGCTGGGCCGTGCTCTGGGGGGGGAATCGCCTGCCCCAGACACGGAGCAGGGTGACCAACCCCTGTTACCTTCTCTGGTGACACTGGAGGCTGCATCCAGGGCTTTGGTGCTGAGGTTGCCCAGCACAGTGTCCACGGTCCGGTGATGCCTGAGGAACCAGGGCCGGATGATGTTCTGGTAGAGCACCCGTGACCCGTTCCAGGGCACGGGGGCCATGCACCACAGCAAGAACAGGCACTGCGGGGAGGAGAGATGCTCTAGAGCTGGGTGATGGCAAGGGCAGGGGCTGAGCAAGGCAGCCCCCAAGGATAGCAGCAGGGGCAGGCCAGCAGCTGAGCTGCTCCAGTTCCCCCCAGACAGCCCAAAGGCAGTTGCTCAATGGAGATGCCAGGACCTCAGCTGGCTGTGCTGGACTGCAGGCCCACTGTGGCCCCACCACAGCCACCACCACTGTCCTGCCAACAGGACAGAGCCCACCACGCTTGGTTCCTCCAAGTTTAGCCCTTGGGTGAGAGGACTCTGGCCCCAGCAGCCCCCGGTACCTTCCCAGCATAGTAGAAGGGGAACCAGTAGAGGAAGATGTCAGAGAAGAACTCGGCTACGCTGAAGACGCCATACACCACCCAGTACGTCAGCCACGTGGTGTCATCCTCCTTGCTGGAGCTCTCGATGGCTTTGATGCTGTGGCAGGAGATGGGAAGGGCACTGCTGCTGCACTCCTGGTGCCAGGGTGGGCAATTCCTTCCCAAATGCTCTGAACCCTGGAGCAAACCTGCCTACTGGATGCTGCTGGCCCAAGCTGGGCCAGTTCCCAGTATGCTCAGGAAGGTCTCAAGAGCTTCCCAGCTGTAAATGCCTGTTCATTTATCAGGGAGACCCTCAGCTAAGGGCAGGGGAAGCCCTCCAGACCCTGGGACTTACGAGACGTATGCAGGGTAGGCGAAGCCAATGAGGTTGCAGAGCAGTGAAGCGCCGTAGCCGAACACGAGGTAGAGCCCCAGGAACCCCGCAGAGCCTGCCAGGGCACAGAGAGGGTGGTCATGTACCTGCCAGCACCAGGAGGGTGAGAGGAGACCCCAGCTCTCTGCAGAGCAGGTTTCTCATCCCAGGAGTCAGAAGAGGTGAATGCGGGACCTTCCTGTTGGGAATAACGATCACTCCCAGTTAATTCCAGTATCACCCTCTCCCTCAAGGGAGCCACAACCCGGACCTGTCACTGCCTGTCCCCTCCCTGGCCTGGAAGGGACTTTACCACAACAAACTCACAGCACCTTCAACCCATCACCAGCATGGACCCGAGCCAAGGCTGCAGAGCCATCAGGAGCAGAGACTTTAACACACAACTACAGTCCAAAGTCAAAGCACGGAGCTGCTCCACCACGTGCCAGGGCTCAAACCACTTGGCATTCTGTAGGAGCTGTTCAGGTGGTCAGGAACAAGCCTTGCTGATGGGAGCCAAGTGTCCAGGAGCAGCCTTGCTGCCAGAGCCTTCATCTCCTGCTCCCTGTATGCATCTCCTGCACCTATTTGTGCTGAGCAGCCACTGTGCGTTGAGGATTCAGTCTCTGAGAAGGAGCAATCGAATCCCACCTCCCTGTGATTAAATTCAATTGTCAAAGTTAAATGTAAGCCAAGGCTTGGGTCATTTGGAGCCTGCCCAGCACTCAGACCCTTGCTAAAGGCAGCCGGTGGATGGGGGAAGCTGGGGCAAGAAGCCCTTGCTCCTGCTCACTTAGACCCTGAATGGGCAGAGAGCAGGAAAGCAGCCTGGGGACACAATGGAAGGCACTGACTGCCACAGCCCAGCAGTGTCTCCCCTACCCTATGTACAGATTCCACTGCCAAAGTAAGCACTTTGCAGGCAGGAAAGCCTGGACTTAACCCGTCTGTGCTGTGACTTAGAGGAAAGCCCTTGCTCGGGCTTGCAGGATGCTTTATCCTCGCTCTGCTCACCGCAGCATTTCTGTGCTTTGCTCTGCGCACGAATGGGGCTTTGGGTCTTTCCCAGGAGACAGGTAGGAGCAATGTGGCTTTTGGAAGCACTCACAAACCTCCCTTCAAGGAAAACCAACAGGAAGGCTCAGGCAGCGCTGGGTTTCAATCCCCCAAGAGCCTTAGAAGGGGTTTCACGGGCTAAATTAGCCCCCACATACATTTATATGGAAGCAAAAACCCAAGTGAAAGGCGCTGCTTACACAGAAGAGCTGCTGAGTGGGGCAGCCGGATTTGTCCCGTGGTTCCTGCCCCAGCAAGGAGGGTGAGGGAAGGGAACACTATCCTCCTCGGGGATCATTTTTACCCACTGCAGGGCTGACCTGGCTGTGCTGCTCAGAGGTAAGGCGAGATGGGCTCCAGACCACAGCCCATGGGCGCTACTGGGTTCAGATGGGTTCAAACACGAATTAGGAGCCGCTACAGAGTGGGGGGGGGAAGGAGAAACCCGATAGTTTGAGTTTAGCAGCAGCTTCTCCTTTCCAGGACAGGGACCGAGAACAAGGAACCATCGCTGTTTGGGGGGAGCGGTGCCTCTGCTCTTCCCCTGCCCCTAGAAGCCCATCGCACCCAAGCGCAACCAAAGGCACTGGTTTGGCCACGCACTGCACCCAAACGCAACCCGCCCACAGCATCACCATGGTCCATGGACCCCTTTCCCCCTCGGAGCAGGAACACAAGCAGGTAAAGGGAACCGCACCAGGAGGCAGAAGGGCAGAGGGGGGGGTCCGAAGGCAATGACGGACACGGGCACCTCCGGCAGACCCCCTGCGGACCCCCGGAGCCCAGAGGCGCGGTGAGGGGCGCGCCAGGAAGGAGGAGGGACCCTCGGAGAGCCGGCTACACGGGAGCGGAAGGAACGGAGCGGAGCGGAGCCGGGGAGGGCTGGGACGGGACGGGACAGGACGGGGATCCCGGTCGCACCTGTGGCCAGGTAGAGCCGCCGGACGCCGGTGCGGGCCTCCAGGCGGCCCAGGAGGTCCCCGAGCGGGCCGGGCCGATCGAGGAAGCGCTGCAGGCGCTGCGGCACCGTGCCCATGGCGGCTGCGGCGGCTCCGGTCTCCACCGCCCCCCCCACTCCGTGCTGGCCCGAGGCCGCGGCGACGGCGGCAGGAGGGGCGGGGCGGCGCTGTCGCCATGGCAACGGCCGCTCAACGCCTTGCGGCCTCCATGGCGGCGAGGCCGAGGCCGAGGCCGCTCCTGGCGCTGGTGGAGGCCGCGGTGATGGCCGCGGTGGTGGCCTCTGCCCCACTGGGCTCCGCCGAGCCCCACGTCTACCTGAGCAGCTGGGCCGTGCGGGTGGCAGCGGGGCCGAGCGGGGCCCAGGGCCTGGCCCGCCGGCACGGGCTGCTCTGCCTGGGCCAGGTGCGGCGGCGGCCATGGGGCAGCCATGGGGCAGCCATGGGGCAGCCATGGGGCAGGCGGGGGCCGGGGCAAGCCCGGCAGCTCCTATGAACAGTGCCCTACTGCGCTCGTCCTCCTCTGCTGGTCCCCTTGGCTCATCCCCCCTGTGTGTCCCCGGTGGACGCTGGTTTAGCCCCGGAACAGGGCATTTACTCCCTCAGGCGGTTTTAGGCCCCCGGACGCAGATTAAAGGATGAGTGCAGTAGGGGTGAACATTGCCGATGGCCTCTGTGTGTGCATCGCTGAGAGGGGAAACCCAAAGGGCACCCGCAAACCTGCCCTGGTTCCAAGTGATGCTCTCTGCTGCTCCTGCCGCGTACAACCCATCAAACGTCTCTTTAGGGTCCCTGCCACCCATATAGAGCAAGCACACGGCTCCAGCTCTCTTACCACAGCTCTTTTTGCCCGCAGGTGATGGAGGGAGAGCCTTATTACCATTTCAAACACCGAGGCACAAGGCAGAAAGCCTTAAGCAGGCACTGGGGCTGGAATATGCGCCTGACAAAAGAGCCAAAGGTAGGGAGGAGGCAGCGGCAGGAGCCCGGGCTCTGGGGCTGGGCAGGCTCTGCCTGACCCCAGCAATGCTGCTTCCTGCCCAGGTCCTCTGGTTTGAGCAGCAAAGCATCAAGAGGCGCGCAAAGAGAAGCATCAGTGTGGTGCCGACAGATCCCTGGTTCCATAAGCAGTGGTACATGGTGAGATTTTGCTGCTTTCTAATCCTCAAGCAAATCACACACCCACCCACCCCCTGGCACATAAACAGGAGTGATGCTGGCAGTGATGAGGCAGCAGAATTGTCCTTGAAGGTCACCCGCAGCCCAGGGGCTGATCAGATTTAATCCCTTCTCCAGAATAATGACGTTAATCCCGACCTGAACATCCTCACTGCTTGGAGCAAAGGGTACACGGGGCTGGGGGTCGTGGTGACCATCCTGGACGATGGCATCGAGAAGGATCATCCAGACCTGTCTGCCAACTATGTAACTACGTGGGGCTGAGCAGCAAAGGCTCCTTTGGGGCACGTGTGTTTCCAGGGGAGGGTGGGTGCTGGTGCCTTCATCCCTCCCGTGGGACTGCAATGGGAACTCAGCCTCTCCATGGCTGGATCAAAAGGTTTGGCATCTCCTGCAGTGACTTTGCACATCAGGAAAGAACTTGGACCCATTGCCCCCAGTGCAAAGGCAGTAAAGCTGGTAAACCTCCACGTGCTCTGAGACAGGATGGGTAAATCTTATCTGTCATTTATAACACCACCATTTCAGTGCCCTGTAGTTCCTCTCCTTACACAGGCAGTAAGGCTCACCCTCAGGTGAGTGGCCATGCCAGGCTTCCTCACCACAGGTGAGCTTGGGCACGATGAAGCAGTAGAGCAATGCACAAAGCGATGTTCCTTTAACAAAACCCCATTCCCAACCTCTCCGGTTTAACCCAGTGCAGTTGAGAAGGGCCCAGGGTGATCCACGCTGCCAGGCACTGGGCACAGCACCAGGCAGCTGTGTCAGGCTGTCACTGCCCATCCAGAGAGGCAGTTTGCTCATGCCAGTCCCTCTTTCTGCAACAGGACCCTCTGGCAAGTTACGACTTCAACAGCAATGACCCTGATCCCCAGCCCAGGTACACCACTGAGGAGGAGAACTGGTGAGTTCTGCCCAGCACCCTATGCTGGGTGCTTTATCTCTTCTCCATGGCCAGGGCTGCCCCAGGCCCCCTTTGCCCCTCACTAAGGAGGGCTCAGAGGCTACACTCTACCCCTCAGGCATGGAACACGCTGTGCAGGAGAAGTGGCAGCTGCAGCCAACAACCAGCTCTGTGGAGCAGGCGTTGCGTACGAGGCCAGCGTTGGAGGTGAGCCATTGATGCACAAAGGTTGCTCTGGCACTCGGGGAAGGGACGCATGGCCCCGGGGCAGAGCTGCTCTGTGAGGAGCTAGGTTCTCACTGGGAAGCAGAGGGTGCTGTGGTCTCTTCATCAGGGGCTGTAGCGATAGGACAAGGGGTGATGGGTTCAGACTGAAACAGGGGAAGTTCAGATCAGATCTAAGGCAGATCTGCCCTGTGAGGGTGCTGAGGTGCTGGCACAGGGTGAGTGCTCCATCCCTGGCAGTGTTCAAGGGCAGGTTAGACAGAGTCTTAGGCAACATGGTGTAGGCTGAGGTGTCCCTGCCCATGGGCAGAGGGGTTGGAACTGGATGATCCTAAGGTCCTTTCCAACCCAAACCATTCTGTGATTCTATGGTGTTACTGCACACCCAGTCACGGGGCTCAGCTCCCAGGGGGTTTAACACCCACCACAAGCTCCCCTGTGGAAGCAAGTAGGGCAAATGGGGTTATAAGCTGGGAGAACTCACAGAGCTTAGTTGAAAAGGGCTTAACAAGGAGCTCTGCAAAACAGCTTCCAGCCTGCAGGAACCTGATCTCCTTAGGGCAGCATCACAATAAAGGTGTTCAAGGCAACAGGGAGGTGGGGGAATGAAGAGGGGTTGGTGAGATGCCCCTCAACCCTTACATTGCTGTGGCATGTGCGAGGCTTCTGCCCACCCAGCCTCCCAAGTGCTGCTGAGCCTTTGCCACTGCTGCTCCTCACCCTGGCCCTGCAGGCGTGCGGATGCTCGATGGTCCCATCACAGACGTGGTGGAGGCTCAGTCCCTCAGCCTGCATTCCCAGCACATCCACATCTACAGTGCCAGCTGGGGCCCCAAGGACGACGGGAAGACCGTGGATGGGCCAGGCGTGCTGGCTGCAGCAGCCTTCCACAGAGGGGCCAGCAAAGTAAGCCTGGTGCTGGCCTTGGGAGCATCCCTGGTGTGAGGGCTCCCTGCTGATCCCCCTCTATCTCCCCACCTCCCAGGGACGGGGTGGTCTCGGCTCCATCTTCATTTGGGCCTCTGGCAATGGGGGGATCAACTATGACAACTGCAACTGCGATGGGTACACCAACAGCATCTACACCCTGTCAGTGGGCAGCGTTCTGGCGGGTGGCCAGAGGCCCTGGTACAGCGAGGGATGCTCTGCCATCCTCACCACCACCTACAGCAGCAGGACCACGAGCAAGGTGCAGATTGTGAGTACCAGAGCAGGGACACTCGGCCAGACACCGATCCCCAGCACAGAGAGGGCTCATCTGAGCCTTCTAGGGAGGGAGAGGGAGGGGGCTTTATTGGACTATCTGCATTAGACCCCAAACCCCTGTATGGACCCAGAGGGAGCATTGACTGAAATCAACTCCATCCAGCCCTGTGCTCTGCTCCAGCAGCAGTGCTGAGACCCCTCTCTCCCCTCAGGTAACCACCGACCTGCACCACCTCTGCACTGACAAGCACACGGGCACCTCTGCCTCAGCCCCACTGGCTGCAGGAATCGTTGCCCTCTCGCTGCAGGCCAAGTAAATGGGGTCGTGGCAGTGGGACAGTTCCCAGGGAGAGCCTGGTGCCTCACCAGGACCCTTCAGGGACGAGGGAGGGGGACTTCACTAGCGGGGAGGTTTGGGGGTGCAGAGCTCAGGTCTCCCCTGGCTCTGCTGGGACATCAACCCGTGGTGGGCCACTGCTGGGGAGCAGGCAGAGGCAGGAGGAGAGGTGTCCTCTGGCGGTCTCTCTTGCTCCCGTTTTGGCAGTGAAGGGTTTTGGGGCAGGGGGGACCAGCTTGGACCCAGACAGCTCACTCATCCAAAGAGCCAAATCTCACCCTTGAAAGCTAACCTGAAGCAGAGCCTTCGGTTCCCAAGTCTGCCTTGCTTCCAGCCCAGCACTGACCTGGCGGGACCTGCAGCATCTTGTCATCAGGACCTCCAATCCCGCTCACCTGCAGGCAGAAGACTGGGCTATGAACGGGGCCGGACGCAAGGGTGAGTCGAGGGCTCAGCTGCTGCCTGCCCTACCTGCTCCTGCTTGCCCCTCTAACCCCCACCAGCGGGCCTGGGCCAAGAGCCCCCAGCGCTCTCTCAGTGCAGAGGGGCTCATGCATCCTCTCTTGGGTGGTATCTGCTCTTCAGTGAGCCACCACTACGGCTATGGGCTCCTGGATGCTGGTCTGCTGGTGGAGATGGCCAAGGCATGGACAGGAACTCAGCCTCAGCGGAGGTGCTCAGTCAAGGCTCTTCACAGACCCCGGTAAAGGATGATATTCCCTGGGTCCAGCCTCATACAAACACATACAGGGACATTTATAGCAAAGTTGTGCCATGCCCATTGCAGGAACAGGCATTGCTTCCCAGAAAGCAGTAGCTACAGCACAGCTTCTGCTGTAACCACTGGGCTGTGCATAGAGGAGGCCCATGCAGGTGGAAGAGATGCCCTTACCTCCACCTTGTACTTGGTAGGAACATTGGCTCCAAGCTCACCATCTCTACAGATGTTTTCTGCTCTGGGAGAAGCAAGCACATCCGCTCCCTGGAGCACGTCCAGGTCCAGCTCTCTCTGAGCTACAGCCGCAGGGGGGACCTGGTGATCACCCTGACCAGCCCGATGGGGACCACGTCCACACTGGTGACCGTACGGTAAGAGCACTCTGCACTAACACTTGCCAGCTGCTGTGGGGCACAGGGCGCTCCTCCTCTCACAGCCTCTCCTGGGGCCAGGAGATACCCCTACACTGAAGTGGCCACTTATGGCCCCCACAGGGAGCAGGCCTCCATGCTCAGAACCCTTCTGTGGTCCCCATGAAGTCTTGGCAATGCCCTTTATACCAAGAAGAGGGTGACTGTAGGGTTCCCTTGGGCTGCATTCCTCCCCTGCAGCCCCTGGGTGGTCACTCTTGTGTCTCATCTCCTCCAGCCCATACGACACCAGCGAGCAGGGCTACAAGGACTGGACCTTCATGTCCACACACTTCTGGGACGAGAACCCAAATGGGACCTGGACACTTCAGCTCGAGAACAAGGGGGATGCCTATAACAGAGGTGGGTGCCCAGCGAGAGTGAACCCCGCTTTCCAGCATCCTGCAGTGCTTGGACATTGCTTCTCCTTCCTTCTTCCACTTCAGCACCTTCTTGACTCATCTTCTTCCTGCTCCTCCTGGGCACCTGAGCCCTCTTTTTTCTGCAGGACCATGTTTTGAGAGCCTCTGGCCACCACACCAGGAAGGGAGCATAGCTTGCTCTCCCCCCCATAGCTCCATAGCTCCCAGCCCCACATCCACCAGCCTGCACATCCCAAAGGCTAGAGGATGGGGACAAGAGTCCTGTCCCTGCTGCCTGCAGGTCTGCTGACCAGCTTCACCCTGCACCTCTATGGCACAGCTGAGGACATGTCAGCCCGGCGCTTCGCAGCCTCTACCATGGACGAGTGCCTCAGGAGGGATGCACAGGGAGCATGCAAAGGTGAGCACGGAGGGGACGGGGTTCTTGCCCCACAGCCCCATTCACCCACCTTCCCTCCACAGAGTGTGGCAGCTCCTTGTTCGCCCACCACCGCTCCTGCCTGTCCTACTGCCCCCCACGCTACTACAGCCAGAGCTCGGGCACCACAACCACAGCCCTGCTGTGTGCCAGCTGCCACCCCTCGTGCTACACGTGCCAGGGGCCATCTGCCAACAACTGCACAGCCTGTCCCTCTGATGGCACCTTCGATGAGCAAGCACACTCCTGCTCCTCTCCCCCAGGCCTCCCCTCCGAGCAGGGGCTGCAGAGCGACCTGCTCCCTGTCCTCATCTGCAGCAGCCTGGTGCTCTCAGCCATCCTCTATGGCACGTACCGTGTGGCCTTTTGCATTGTGAAAGGTAGCTCCTGCTGCCCCTGGGTTGGAAGGGCAGCCTGACACCAGCCTGGGCTGCACGGATGCAAGCAGCTGGATCCCAGCCTGGGACAGAGCTGCCCTCGCCTGGCTTCTGAAATAAACCGGTTGTTGCCTCTCTGAACAACTCTGTCCCAACAGAGACCTCCCTCTGCTTGGGCTCAGCCCATCCCGTGTCCAGCCCCATCCGTTGGCAGACACAGAGGTGCTGGGGTCCCTCCCTACCTGGCTCATCCCCCCCCCCACCCCAAGGGACCAGACCCATCCAGAGGGGCCTGTCCTGGCACGCTGCTGCAAGGGAGCTATTTCCAGCGAGGCTGGGAGCCCTGTGCCCTTTCCCAAGCACAGGGGCCATGGGGAGGAGGAGATGTGACTGCTGTCCAAGCAGCTGCACCCGGGTGACCGCAGCCAGCTCCTCCAGCACAAGGCCAGCCATGAGCTCATGCAGCTTCTGTCAGAGCAGAGGCAGCCAGAGCCCAAGCCCTTGCTTGGGGAGGACAGCCTGGACCTACAATGCAGAGCACGGTGCATCCCTGGGTCTGGGTTGCCAACAGCATCGAGTACTTGAACAGGGTCTCAGGAGCCTGATGCTCATCCATAGGGAGCTGAGAAACAGGCACCCTTACAGCAGGGCCGCAAGAGGGGGCTTGCAGGGGCCTGTCAGCACAACCCAAGGCAGCCCCCCTTCCTTAGATGGGGACACACACTCACCCCTTTCCCCAGGACAGGGGGAGCAGACACTGGCCCCACCATGTCCCCCTTCAAGGTGCAGATTCCCAGGGGTCACAGGCACCAAGGGGGCACATAGAACACCCCTGGTCCTTTCTCTCTGCCACACTTTGGCCCAACAGGGGCCAAGAGCCCAGATCCCTGCTGTTCTCCCTGCAGATTCTCTTTGCACATGGAGCAACTGTCCCTCAGCCCACCATGGCTGGAACAACCAAAGAGAACTCAACCCAGCCATAGGGATTCTATAGGTTGGAGGCACCTTTCTGGCCCTAATCACCCCAAGGTGCTTCCACCTGCATTCCAAAGCACCTACATCACTCAGGCTGTACTGGGGAGCCCAGTACAGAGCCTTGGCTGATCACAGGGCCGGATGGTGAATTACCCCATGTGCTAAGCACCCTCCTGCCTGGCAGCTGCCACTTTAAGGCCCCCACTCTGGGATACCCCCCAGGCCCATACCCAGCGCAGCCATTCCCAGAGCATCCCCAGCACTTCCCATCCCTGCGTGGGCCCCATGGGAGCACCCGCCAGGCTGTGGGTTGGGTTACGGCCGAGGGGGCTCTGGCACAGGGAGGGACCCGCTCGCCTCCTCCGGAAGAGAGATAAAGCAGCAGGGCCCGACCTCGGGGAGGCAGCGCCTGGCTGGTGTCCATCGCTGCACCAGGGACCATGGTGCTGAGCGGGTGCATGGGGGCGCGGCACGGGGGTGGTGTGGGGCACCCAAGGCAGCTTCCAGGAAGGGGCACGCAGCAAAAGGGGGGACACGGACCTTTATTTTCTGCATATAAAATAAATTACCCCCCCCACACCAAATCCACCCCAAGGAGCCCAAAGTGGGGGGGTCCCTGCAGCCCCCTCCGCACCCATAGCAAGGGTTTGATGCTCGACGAGAGCATCCCCAGCCCCCGGGGTCCTGCCGGCAGCGCCCTCCCCAAGGCGGGGGGGATGCGGGGGATGCTCAGGGCGGCCGGGGCTGGGGGCAGTGCCGGGCCGCCTCCCGCACCAGGCGCTCCTCGCGGGGTGTCCATGGGCGGGCGTAGCCGTGGTCCTGCAGCAGGATGCGGTTGAGGGTGCGCTCGTAGTTAACGTGCCGCCTGGCCATCAGCACGTACTCGGCCCCCTCCCGCAGCGGGGGGCAGCCGCAGGCGTTGGGTACCCACAGGTACTCCCTGCGCAGCAGCGGGGAGCGGTACCGGTACGGAGCCATCACCTCCACCTCGTAGCGCGTCTCCTGCCCCACCAAGCGCCGAGCCAGGATCCGGCCCCGGAACGCTGCGGGGCGAGGTGCGGGGCACCCTGAGCCGGGCACGGCCCCAGCCCCAGCCCCACCGATGTCCTGCCCCGAAACCCTCCCCATCCCTGGCGCTCACCAAAGTCGCTCTGGCAGAGGTGGAGGATGCGCTGCGAGCGGCCCTTGGGGGTTCGGCACCTCCCGCATCGCCCTGCAGGGGCAAAGCTGCAGCGGTTTAGAGGGGAAAAAGGACACAGAGGCCACAAAACCCCCTCCTGCGGTGCTGGGAGGGAGCATTGAGGGCCCCATAAGGCAAGAGGGGGCACACGGGGCCCCTGAGATGGGGGGAGAGTTAAGCCGGGGGCCCCCATCAATGAGATCGATCCTTGGGGCTCTCCGGGATGCTCTGCACAGCAGAGAGCCCCGGAGCATGGGGGGGATGCAGGCACCTGCGGGGACCCCGGCCCAGCCAGGGGGGCTCCTCGGTGGCGGCTCCGTGGCAGAGCTGGGGGGCAGAGCTGGGGGTCCCGGGGGGTCCTGGGGTGGGGGGGTGCCAGCCCCTCGGGGCTGGGGCTGCCGCAGGGGGCTGGAGTTGCCATGGGCAGGATGCGGGTGCCCACGGGGCAGCCAGAACTCGTACTCGATGCCAGGGTTGGGCTCCTGCAGGAGGACCTGCACAGGCAGGGGCAGAGCTAAGGGGAGCGATGGGGAACGGGGGATGGCTGCCCCCCATCCCTGCACCAGCTCTGCCCTCACCATCACTTGCAGATCCTCATCAGTGGGGCCAGGGGCCTCCAGGCTCTCAGTGCCATCGGGGCTCCGGGTGTAGTGTAGCCGGGTGCCGGCTGCTTCGTACTGCCCCGGCCAGGCGATGGACCAGTCCCCATTGAGCACATAGCGCCCATCGCTCGTCATCAGGGCTGCAGGAGGGAGCGTGTCTGAGGCATAAGCACTGCATGGACGCTGGGACCCCTGCACCGGGCAATGCCTGGGTCCCCACCGAAGGCCTCTCCCCAGGCGGGGAGGGCAGCGTGGGCTGGGAGAGCTGCGGCCGGGGCTTACGAGAAATCTGCTTTCTTGTGAGATCTTGGCTTTCATCCCGAGCCAAACCCTGGTGTGCAAACTGCCCCCGAGCATGGTCCCGGGGGGGGACAGGGACCCGACTGCACTGAGAGGGGAACTGGGGGGTCTGGGGATCCCAGTCCTGGCCCTGCTCCAGCTCAGCCCTTCCCCAAAACCACAGCCGCAGCCTCTGGAAAACTGCCCCAAGTGTTCATTGGAATGTCCATGGAACCTGCATCGGAGCAGGGAACCGCAGGGAACGGCACAGAGCAAACCCCCCTTACCCTTCCATCACTGCACCCGTGGGTAGCACCAACCAGGGCTGACTGGGAGAGACTGGGACTGACTGGGAGGGACTGGGACTGACTGGGACAGAGACAGGACATGTCCTACCGAGGTAGTTGCGGCTCTTGTCCGTCACCTTGATGTGGCTGGCCCCAGCTGGGATCCTGGTCACATTCATGTACCCAAAAGAACCTGGGCAGATGGGGCAGAGTCAGGGCAGAGCTGGGGCATGGCCTGAGGGGACAGCCCAGGGATGGGGCAGGAGGGGAATGGGCACAGAGCAGCTCTGGGGCTTGGGCAGCTCCAGCCCTGTCCCAGGCACCAGCAGCATCAACCCAGTTGGGCCTCACATGCTGGGACATCTGGGGCACCCAGCAATGGCCCTGGAGGAGCCTAAGTGCCATATGGGGCTGTGTGCTCCCATGGGCCTCATCATCCCCTCAGCCTGGCCAGGCACCCTATGGACCCTGAAGGTGGACACATGGATCCTGGGTGCTGCCTGGGACCCCATGGACCACGGAGGTGCCCCAAAGATCTGCCCCAGAGGAGCAATACCCCCTGTAATGGGGCAGACCCCAGTGAGGGGTCTCCTTCGAGCCAACTGCCCCTGTGCCCACATGTTGGTGACAGGAAGGGATTGGGCACAGTGCTCCCATGGTGACTGCAGAGATGGAGAGGGGATGGGGGAAACGGGACCCAGGCAATGCCCTGGGGACACAAGCAGGGGACAAGAGGACAGGGGAGCCAAGAACCAAAGCATTCACCCATGGAGGGGGCCGGGGCAATGGTTCATTCACCGGAGGAGGCGTCCTCGCCCTGGAAGAGCCGATGCACAAAGAGACACGCATCGTGGCCCCCGCCGCACGGCCCGCAGGTATCCGGCCGCACACCCGTGCCCAGGATCCCATCGCAGCCCACGCTCTGCAAGGAGCCAAGACACGGCCTCAAGGAGGGGACTCAGGGCTGGGGGTCCCCGGGGGTCCTGGCCCCATGAACCCACCAAGCAGCGCCCGCTGACACAGAGGTCCGGAGAGCCGGGGCCGCAGCGGGTGCCATCCAGCACCCGGCCGAAGGTGTAGTAGAAGTTGTGCCCCACGGCCAAGCAGTTCAGGTCACAGACGTTGGGGGCTGATGGAGGAGGGAGGGAAGAGAAGAGGGTGATGCTGGTGGCAGCCGTAGCCCCTGGTCAACCTGGTGATGCTGCCGCCCGGCCCCGGGACTCACCTCCATGGAAGGGCACCCACTGGTACCGGGCTGATGTGCCCAGGATGGGCTTGTTGTCGTAGAGAGAGCACTGCATGGCACGGAAGGGCACGGAGCCGCTGGGGCAGCCCTATGGGAGCGGCAGGATGGAGCCCCACCGGACCAGGACCGGGGCTGGCCATGGCGGTGCGCAGCGCTCACAACGCTCACCTGGAGCTGGCAGAGCCGGTACTGCCGCGGGTCACCCGTGCACGGCTCCTCCTCGCTGGACCTGCGGCCACAGCATCAGCAAGGCAGGGCCCGGGCCCGGGCTCCCTGAGCAGCCCCGCTGCACCCTGCGTTCCTCCGGGAGCCACGGTGCCGCTGAGCCACAGCGGGACCGGGAGGGATGCGTCCCCATGGGGGAGAAGGAGCAGGGACCCCGACATCCCGCCCGGAGCCGCATCCTGCCCTAGCCGCACCAGGAAGGAGGCACCGGGGTCTGGCTCCGGCCGCCCCCTCTAAAATCAGGCTCAGATTTTGGCCAGGGCGCAGAGTGGGGCCGGGGGCCTGCAGGGCTCTGTGCGGAGCAGCGGCGGAGCCACGCCGAGGGGTTTGGGGTGATGCGAGGGATGCCCCGGGCGGGACCGCGCTGCCCCGTCCCGCACTCACCGCAGGCACCTCCGAGTACGGAGGGCGACGCCGTCCCCGCAGGAGCTGGAGCAGGAGCTCCAGGGTCCCCAGGGCCCCCAAGCACCGGGGTCCAGCTGCCAACGGGACCAAGCAGGGGCTGGGGGCTTGGAGACCTGCGCTGGCATCCCCAGGCCTGGGCTCTGCGTGGAGGAAGGGATCAGCGCCGGGGCCGGGATCCAGCGGCCTGGGGGCTGTTACCGAGCACCCCTCGCCCCTCACCTGCGCGGTGCCGACGCCTCTGAGCCAGGCCAGGAGCAGCAGCAGCCACCGGCATCTGCGGGAGCGGCAGGGAGAGCCTGAGCCCACCGGGACCAGCGCGGCGGAGAGGGGGCACCCCCATGCGTGTCCCCCCCCCCCACCACCATCAAGGGGGACCCCATTGAGGGGAAGGGATGCGGCCAAGACCAGAGCAGACCCAGCGGGAGGGCCCGTGCGGGACACGCGGGGCCCGGGGGAAGCAGCGCCGCGTCCCGCACACGTGCCCTGCGTGACGACGGGAACGGCGGAGCCGGGACAGGACCAGACCTGCGCGGCGGGGCCGGGGCTCCCCGCTCCCTGCTCCGGATCCGGCCCCACCATGGGGAGAGCACTGGGGGAGGGCAGCGCTGGGGTCCCCCCCACTGAGCCCCAAAGCCCCTTGCGGTGCGGGGGGTGCCGGCTGCGCCCGTTTCCTCCCTCCCCCGGGAATCCCGCACCCTCGGTCCCCCCCACGCAGAGCAGGGGTCGGGGATTCGCGGTGCCGCAGCCCCGAGGCGATGTCCGGGTGATGTCCAGACCCCGGCAGTGGTTGGGAGGCTCCGAGTGCCTCAGTTTCCCCATCGGAGCGGAGTTGACCCAGGGCAGGGGGGGGTCCCTTGGTGGTCCAAGAGGGGTTAAGCAAGAATCGGGACCTTACCCGGTACCGCGGCGTCCCCGCCCGGCCATTGCGCCCCTCGTCCGGGGCGTCGCGGCGCTCGGTCCCGTTCCGGAGGCAGCGAGGGGGGACCCGGGAGGATCGGGCATCGCCTGCGCAGCTCCGGGGAAAGAGGGGGGGTGGTGGTGGCGGGCGAGGCTTCCCCCCCCGCCCCGTTCGCCTCCCGTCCCTCCCTGCTGCGTTATTAATATCCAGCCCCAAAAGGTGCGCCGAGCCCTCCCCGGCCGCCCGTTAACCCTTCGGGGCCCGGAGCTGCGGCGGTCGAGGGGGGCTGGTGGGGTCTCGGGGGGTGCGGATGCTCCTCTGTGCCATCTGCGCCCCCCAAGGGACGCCACCACCGTCAGCTGCAGAGGGGAAGGGGCAGATGGGAGCTTCCCCCCGGCCTCATCCTGATCTGGGACCCTCCGAGTACCCCCTGATTCTGAGCATCCCCGGGAGGGGTCTGGAACCCACCGGGGGTCCCTGCTTAGCGCTCGGTTGATGCAGCAGGATCTGCTGGGCTGTGCGGGGAGGGCTGGCAGAGCTCGGGGTGCTGGGTGTCCCCCCACCCTCACCCAGCACCCTTTGGGCTGCAGGGGCAGCCGCAGGCACCCACAGCCCAGAGCTGAAGGGGTTACGGTGCTGGGGTGCGGAAGTCCCTTGGGGTTTCCTTACTGCAGGGCAGAGCAAAGTGAGCTGGGTGATGGCTTCGGGGTGCGAAGGGAATGAGCTCCCTGGATGGTGCATTGAGGATGCTGGCACTGGGATGCTCTACAAGCGGGGACGGCTCCTGGGAGAGGTGAACCCCTTATCAATCCTGCACCCCCAGACAGCCCCTTACCCTGTCCGGAACCCCTGTGGTCAGGGTCATCCATCCCCAGGATGTCCTGCTCCAAGGGGGACCCACCACTTCCCCTCTGAGGAAGGGGGACCTGAGGCAGCAGAGAGATGCTGGGATCAAGCCATTGCCAATCAAGTGCCTGGGGTCCGCATTGCTTCTGCCTTGGCTCACCCCGGGGTGCTGAGCTGCTCCCTCCTGTCCTTGCAGGGTGCTTTTGGGCGCTGCTACCAGCTGACGGAGGTGGCCAGCGGCAGGGTCTATGCAGCGAAGGTCATCCCGAGAGCCCATCTCACTGCAGTGGGCATCAGAGAGAGGGTGAGTGCAAGGAGGGGGGACAGAATGCCCCAAAGGAGGGAGGGCAGTGCCCAGAGGGACCCTGCAGAGCCCCACAGCCCTGCCCTTGCCCCTTCTCCCTTGGTCTCAGTTGCTGGGGGGGTCCCCATCCCCATTTCCCAAGGATGCATGCGGGGGATCTGGGATCCAGAGGCTCCCCGGGGGGGCTGCTGGGTTCCTGCCAATGCAGGTGGAGCGGGAGCAGGAGCTGCACGGCCGCCTGCACCACCGGCACATTGTCTGCCTCCATGGGCACTTCGCTGACCAGTACCACATCTACCTGCTGCTGGAGTACTGCAGCCGGAGGGTGAGCAAGCACCAGCACCCCAAAACAGAGCATCCCCATGCCAGGGCTTTACCAGGCCCCACACTGGCACCTTGGTCTGTCCCCAGTCCCTCGCTGACATCCTGTGGGCCCGGGGGAGGCTGACGGAGCCGGAGGTGAGATACTACCTGCTGCAGGTCATCTCAGGGCTGCGCTACCTCCACGGACAGGGCATCATCCACCGGGACCTCAAGCTGAGTGCGTGGGGCAGCGCTGGGAGGGCAGGAGGGGGACCCACACCTGCGGTACCCAGGGCTCACCTCCCTCTGCAGGCAACTTCTTGGTGACCAAGAGGATGCAGGTGAAGATCGGGGACCTGGGGCTGGCGCGGATGAAGGCTCCGGGTGGGCAGCGCTGGGGGTGAGTGGGGCCATGGTGCTGCTGGGCAGGGTGGGGGGGTCACTGCCAGGCTGGGGTTTACCTTGCTTGCTCCCCAGGGCGCTCTGTGGGACACCCAGCTTCCTGGCCCCGGAGGTGTTGGACCGCAAGGGACACGGGGTGCCCTCGGATGTGTGGGCGCTGGGCTGTGCCATGTGAGCAGGGACCTGAAGGATGGGTGCTGGGTGCTCCTGGACACATTAAGCATCCTGACCCCCCCCCCAGGTACATGGCGCTGACAGGCACCCCCCCATTTGAGGCTGCTCAGCGGCAGGAGCTCTACCGGCACATCCGTGCTGCCCGGTACCCGCAGCCGAGCCAGCTCTCAGCCCATGCCCAGGCCCTCATCGCCCGCCTGCTGGCCCCCGAGCCCGCAGCACGGCCCAGCTTGCAGGATGTGCTGGACCACGGCTTCTTCACCCAGGTGAGGGGCCGGTGCAGGGCATGGCCACGGTGGGGATGGGCCAGGGGGTCACTGCCTCTCGCTCCCCAGGGCTTCACACCACAGAGGCTGCCCCCGCGCGCCTGCCACTCGGTGCCCATCTTCCTGGCACAGGCCCTGCCACACAGACTGCGGCGGAGGTTGTGCCGGGAGCATCAGGAGCGACTGGGAGCACTGGGATCACCGCTGCCTCCCCACCAGGAAGGAGCAGGACCTGAGCCATGCAAGCATCCGCTTAGGAAAACCTTTATTAGTGCTAGGAACTGTCTAAAATCCAGTCATTGACACAAGCAGGGCGGGACGTGACCATTACGGATGGTGCACACATACACACACACCAGTCTGCCCTTAGAACAGGTTAACAAGAAGAAATAAATGAAAGAACCAAACCTGAACGAGACCTCTCTTCCCTGGGATGGGGTAGGGACAAAGAGTTGGGGAGGGAGAAGGAGCAGCTCCAAGAAGCCTGGTGCCTGGGGATCACCCATGCAGAGGGAATGCTTGGGGCAGCATCACATCCCCTTGCTCTGCCTGGCTGCGAGCTCCTGCACCACCTCTAACCGCACCAACAGCGAGGCTTACTGGAAGGAGGAGCTGAGTTATCTGTGGCCCAGGAAGGAAAGTGTGTGGCTTCCCTGCCCAGCTTCAGTTCTCTCCCTCAAGAGGTCTGAAAGAAAACACTGAAAGCTTGGTAAAACGTGACACTGAAACACCCACAGCATTAACTCGAGCAGCCCTGGCCCCTGTGACACTCACCTATGCCTAGAACAGAGGGTGGGGACAAAGACAAGATGCTCAGCATGGCCCCAGCAAGCACCAAGGAGCCACTTTGCTGCTTACAGACCTGTCCACATCAGCGCAAGAGGGGACCGGTGAGGGAGGGTGTCACCAGGGGGTGTGGGGCACGGAGGGGAGGTGACAGCAACAACTTTGTCTGCACTTGGGGTGAGTTTCTTCCTATGGTGTCAGTCACTGCAGGGAACGAGGCAGAGCTGCTCAGTGGCAGCCCAGACTGGAGGAGAAGCGAAGGAACAGCCTGGTTGGGGAGGAAGATGCAGCACAAGACCCTGGGTGGGGGGTACCCATGTGCAGCCCTGGCTGGGATGATGGATGCACCCATCAGCACCCTCCATGTGCTGCACCAATCCCACAGCCCTCTTACAGCATCACCCGAGGCTGGAGGTAGGGCAGGATGCCAGAGACTGAGATCTGCCCTCCAGGACCATCACCACACATCCCTCATGCCAGTAGGAGCTCACAGCTCCCCCCTGCTGCCTTCCACCTACCCCACACACTCCCTGCTGAAACCCTTCCCCAGTCCATGTGTGATTCCTACAGGAGCAAACCCAGAAACCAGGTTTTGACCTTGGGGGCAGTGCTCCCCCATCCCACAGTCAGAGCAGAGCTGCCCTCCTGCCTGCTTGGGCTAGGAGTACAGCGTGGCAAAGGGGGGGACATGATGCTGTGCAACCCCACGCTGCATGGGCACCAGTTGCAGGGTGCCTGGGGACAGGGGAAGAGCTGGGGGAAGCAGAGCGTGGCTGCTCCCAAGGCCGGGCAAAGGGCTCCTGCTGGCCCCCAGCTCGGCGCCTGGCACAAAGCCACCCGGTATTTTTATCCTGGCATCTGTGTTGTTTGAAGCTGTCAGCTTCTCCTGCTTTAAACACAGCCCTGCCCTGTCCCACCCTGGCTCATAGGACAGCAACAGCAACACACCCTGAAGCTGGCCCCTGGCACAAGGTCCCAGCACCTCCAATATAGCCCAAGGGAAGCCTGACAGCATTCAAGGCCCAGGCCACGCTCCCCAGACCCACCATTGCTCTGGGAATAGCTGCACTGGCCACCTCTGCCCCCCTCCCAGGCCTGCTGCCCAGGCAGGGGTGGCTGAGGGATTCAGGGCAGGACATTCCAGTAATTGCAATGGGATCTGGGATCTGCCCATCTTTATTCCACAGCTGGCCTAAGAGAGGGAGAACGTGGCTCCCAACCAGCTCCTCAGGCCACTTGTTTGGTGCTTGGAACAGTTAAGTCTGCCCCACGGCACAAAACAAGCCAAGCCTGGTGGGAAGTCTCATTCCTTAAAAAGAAGGGATTTAGAACAATGACTGAAGCTTGGTAACCGCTCTCACCCTCCTCCCTGGCTACAAACGAGGCCAAAACTCACCCTGGTGCAGAAATCAGGCTTGAAGTTCTGCCAATTCGTGTGGCTAATGACAGCCCCAACCCCTTTGTGCAGAGGTGTGTGTGACAAAGGCAGCTCAGCTCCCTTGGCAGAGCTGTCACTGCAGAGCCCTGTGACAGCTCTGCAGGGCTGAACCTGGCTCCTGAAGGCCAGGGTGAGCTTGGAGCAGGATCCTGGAGGAACAGCTCCAGGTAGGGGCTGCCCCAGGGTGCATTTGGTGACAGAAGTAGGGGGTATTGCTTGGCCTGAGAGGACTGGAGTGTAGACAAAAGGAGCTGGCTTGACTCAAAACAGGCTGGAGCAGCTTCTCAGCAGGCTGAAGGCAGCGAGTTGCTCTCTACCTTCAGTCCTTTGCTGGCCAGGAAGGCATCCTGCTTAGGCTCACGGCCCAGGAACTTCTTCAGCATGTCAGAAGCATCCAGGGAACCGCCAGGATGCAGGATGCAATTCCTGTAATCCATGCCCACCTGCAAGCAGAGAGAGACAGGGGGACGTGTTAAGACACCCGCTGATGCTGCCACCTCCCTCCACTCCCCTGCCACACACTGGGAGCCTGTGTGGGACATCCTCCTACCTTACAGTTCATGATCCCCTCCTGCTTGAAGCGTGTGTGGAACATATCCATGGAGTACACTTCACTCCAGAGGTAGCCGTAGTACTGGGCATCGTAGCCTCCAGCCAGGTGGCCAAACGTAGCAGGCATGTTTGTACCTTTGTGCAAAGGATGGGAAGGGGAGTTAACAGGAAAGGCTACTGGAGTTGCTCACAGCATGGAAAACCCCTTCCATAGTGTAAATATGTCAGAGCAGACACTGGGTCAGGTTGCTGACAATCCCAAGGGAAACAGGGGAGAACTTTCCAGCTATTTTGGTTATCGTTTCAGCCCTGCTTTTCCTGGAGCCAGCAGAAGCTGTCTCTACTGAGCCAGCCTGAAGCCCAAGCCTTGAAAACCTTATGAGCCAAGCTTGCAGGTGGGCATGGATTACAGGACCCCAAGCCCTTGTGTACCTGGTGTAGCAGGGACGCCCAGCACCTCTTCACATAGCCCAGCAAACACCTCCACGGGGTCAGCCTTCGTCTGGGTGTGCAGTGCCTGGTCCACCTTGGCCAGCACGATCTGACGCAAGTTGAAGAGCCCTGTTTCCAGAAGGAGGAGGCAAAATGAGCTGCTTCCTGCAGGCAGGAGCATCTCCAAGGCTGGCTCTCAGCCCTGCAGGCTGGGGGCCTCCCATAGTTCTGCTCACACCCAACTTCGGATCCCTCTCCCCCATCCTTGTTCAGCAGCACCCATCCCCTAGGTCCCCAGGGCACCATGGAGAGCAAAGCAAAGCCTTTCCTCTACCTGGCCAGCTCACTAAGGGTCTCCTCCTCCCCACACTCAAGGGAACACCACAGCAAGGCCCCTTGTCCCCTTGCTGGGGACAGCACAGGGCCCTTGCTCCCTCCAGCCCCTCCGCAGGGACCAACCTGTGTTTGCCTGCCGGGATTTAATGAGCTTCTCCAGCAGCTCGTCCGGGATGGGGCTTCCAGTTTTGTAGTGCCTGGACATGCGCAGCAGTGGCTCCTTCTCCCACACCCAGTTCTCCAGCATCTGTGATGGTGCCTCAACAAAGTCCCGCTCCACATGTGTCCCACTGAACATGGCAAACTCCGCCTAGGAGATGCAGCAAGCTGAATGGGATGTCATTTAACCCCCACAGGAGAGCATGACAAGGGGGAAAGGTAACAAACCGGCCCCTCTGCCAGCCCAGCCAGGCCTCACCTGAGAGCACAGCTGGTGCATGACATGCCCGAATTCATGGAAGTATGTCTCCACTTCATCGTGCTGCAGCAGGGAGGGTGCATCCGGTGTGGGCTTGGTGAAATTAGCCACCATGGCAGCCACTGAGATCTGCCGGCTGGAGTCTGGCAGAAGGCAGCCTGGCTGCAGGCCGAAGCAGGCTGCGTGCCCGTATTTGCCTTCCCTAGGGCAGGAAGAGGGGACTGTTACACAGATCACCCCCAAGGCCATCCATGAACCACCACCACCCTGCTCAGAGCAAAACCCCATGCTCTGCCCTGCCTGAGCAGACATGGCTCCCACCGCACAACCCCATATCTGGCAGTGGGACTGCCTCTTCCCCATGCCCTATCCCTCCTCTCTTGCTTCACCTTGCCCAAGGCCTCACCTTGGGTACAGGTCCAGGTAGAATTTGCCAATGATCTCCCCAGAGGAGGCATCTTTCACCGTGTAGAGCTGGACGTCTTCATGCCAGACCTGAGCTTTCTCTTCCAGATGGAAGGTGAGGCCCAGCAGCTCCTGGTAGATGGCCAGCAGGCCTGTGGTGACCACCTGCATGGGGAAGTACTCCTTCAGCAGATTCTGGTCCACACTGTACTTGGTCTCCTCCACCTGGTTCATGTAATAGCGCATGTCCCAGGCATTGATGCGGTTGTCAAACTCCAGGCCGCGCTTCTCGCACTCTTTCTTTTTCAGGTCCAGGATCACAGCTCGCTCCTTCTCCCCAAGGGGTTTCAGCTTCTGAGCCAGCTCATCTAGGAAAACCAAGGCAGGCAGGGTCAGTGCCCAGGGCTGAGAGCAGCAGACCTGGCTCAACACATGCCCCAGCTCTTGGCTCCACAGCCCAGTGCCATACCCAGGAACGAAGCCACAATCTTGCTGCTTTTAGCCATGTTCATCTCCAGCACGAAGTCTGCGTGCGTGTTGAAGCCCAGCAGACTGGCTTTCTGAGCCCGCAAATCCACCAGCTCCTTGAGGATCAAGCAGTTCTCCTGCATGGCAGAGTCAGAGAGAGTAAAGTGAAGCACAAGCCCCAGTGTTGAAAGAAGCACAAATGTCAGACAAGACCCCTTCAGTGTCTGGCCCTGCTGGCAAGCAGCAAGGCTCACCTACCTCCTTGCACCTGGAGTTGAACATTTCCTCCACCTTCCTCCTTGTCTCAGGCACGTAGCACTTCTTCAGGAGAGGGAAATAGTGGGGGTATTTCAAGGTGACTTTCAGCTTGCCATCCTCTGTTTTCTCCAGGGAGTTCAGGAAGTCCTCAGGGAGCCCTCCTGAGAAAAGAGCAGACAAGAATGATGGAGAGCCCAGGCCTCTCCAGAAATACCAGCTCTGGGACTGAGGACAGGATCAGGCTCTTGCTCCTTAGCCAGGGGAATCCAGGCACTCAAGGCCACAGTAGCAGAGAAATAAGCCTGAGTGCTCCATACCTAGTTCTTCCTTTGAGAAGGGCAAGTAGGTGGTGTCTTCATTGAGGTTCTTGTTGAAGTCTATGCAAAGGACGCTCAGCTTTTTCTTAATAGCTTTGATTTTCTTTAAAACACAGATGAACAGAGAAAAGTTAGTCCAAAGGGGGAAGTCAAACAGCACCATCCACTGTCTGCAGGCAGCAGCCTGCTGAGCTGCCCAGTAGTGAGTCTGTACTTGGCTTGAATTCAAAGACAACGCAGCAGAATTAACTGCATGAAGGTGCTGAGCTCTCAGCTTAGTACAGGCTCCCTTGGATCACACCTGGTAGGAAAGCAGCCATCTCAGCAAGGTCCTGACTGTCTCCTGCCAGTTCAGGAGGTGCAGGTGCTTAAGCAACAACCTCCTCTACCTTCATTTCACTTCACCTTCTCTTCTATTTTTAATCCAGCTCCAAGCTCCTTCACTCAGCCACCGGTGCATGGTAAAAGGGGGAGATGCTGAGCAGCTCAGTCCCCCTCTCCTGATCACCCCTTTGCATGCAGGGATTGGGTGCTGCTTCCACTTGACCTGCACAGCACCATCTGCAATTTCAGCTTCTCAGGAGCCCCTCAACTTCCAGTGTTGACCCCACTTTGTAAATGTCATCCCCTTTAGAGGAAAGGAAAAAGAGGGGAGCATAGAGGCATCACCAGTGTGCCCAAAGTCATGGGAATCGGGGGCAAAACTTGAGTCTAAGCCTCAGTCCTCTGCTCTAACGCTACAATGTCCTCTCAGCCCTGCAAGGCTCCCATGCATGTGCTTACTTTAAGCTCTGTGATCTCACCTCCTGCGTTTCCTCAGGGAGATGGAGACCGTTTCTTTTACCCAGTTTGATCAGCCTCTCGAGATACCTCTTTGCTTCAGGCTTCAGTGAAGCACTCTCTGCTTTCTCCTGTAAAACAAACCCAGAGGCACAGGGATCAGGTGTTGCAGAAAGCCAGTTCCTGGTGGGAGTTGGGGGTTATTGTAACACCAGTGACCCAGAAGCAGATGGAAACACCCCACAAGAGGGCTTTGGTTTGGTGTGTTAGCTACTAGCAGACTGCTTTAAGCACATCACCTTCATGCCATAGTACAGCACGTTCCAGGGCGTTACCCTGCCCTGTCACCATAGAAGGCAGGCTGGGCTTACTAACACCACCTTATCAAAGGGGTAACTGAGGCCCTGAGGGAAGGAAGAGCCCTCAAAGCCCAAGTTTCTAGTTCCCAAAAGCAGCTGGACCGTTCTGCTGTGATCACACAGCGATTCAGTTCCACACCTGACTCGCCATCATTCACTTGGAAGTTCTGGGATGAGGAAAAAGGGTTTGTTGTAATTCCAGGAGGTTTCAGTGCCCTGCTCAGGGACATCACTGACCTGGAGCCAAACAATCCTCTGGTACACGTCCTGCCTCATGCTCATCTCCACGTCGAACTCTGAGAGCTTCTTGTCAGCCTCAGTGCTCGCTGCACGGATGTCTTTGCAAGGAGAGACGTGCTGGGGGAAGTCCAGCATGTTCCGACGGACTGCACGACACAAGAGGGACTGTGGTAAAGGCAATGGCTTCATGTCCCAGAGCTGCTCGTGAGTGGGAGTGCACACAGAGAGCCTGTGTTAACTGGGAGCCAGTTTGACAGCCCCGGAGCCTGACCTGCCTGCCCACACAAGGGAAGAGTGAGGCAAGCGGCTGCCATCAGACAAACCCAGCACTGTCCTCTGCAAGCAGCACACTGTCACTCACAGCACCCTGTCACCCTTCCCCATTGCCATCCACTGATTTCCCTCCACAATCCTTCTTTCTCACAAACCCCTCAATGATTTTCCTCCTTTACAGCTGGTATCAGAATCACACGATTTCTATGCTGGCAGACATAAGGCAGCATCCTCTCCTTATAGGACCAAGCTAAAAGTGACAGACCTTTACTGCAGACACCCCTCAAAAGCCACCACACCCCAGGTATGCTCTGGCCTCAAGTGTTTCCATTTTAGAAGTGAAAACAAGCTGTCATCATCTCTGAACTAACACAACTGCAGTGGGAAGGTGCTGCCCTCCAGGCCCGAGGCCTCTCCACCCAGCAGAAAGGGAGCAGGCAGCTACTCTCTGCTGCCTACTTAAAGTGCTGATGGTTCTGCTAAAGTTAACATTACCCCCCCTTAGTAAGGGCTTTTTCTCTTGCTTTAGGAAGAAGAAATCAGAGGGAAGAAATAAAAGGCTTGCAAGCTGGCTTCTGCTCCGCACAGAAGCCCTAAAATAATGGCAGTGTTTGAACAAGGCACACAGAGAGATATTTACCTGCTGCCTTAAAGAAAATGTTAGCAAAGAGCTGAAGATTTCTTAGATCATCTGAACCATTTCTGCCAACACACGATTTGTTCCCACTAATGCACCTTAAAAGCAGGAGACAACCTGGCTACTCCCACCACAGACCAGGCTGCTGCCAAAGCACTGTCCCCATTTTAGACCCGCTCTTCTATGCCAAATCTCTATTCTTTGTACTCATATCTAAGCTGTATAAACATTAACTGGAAAAAAATCCCAACAGACTGCTGAGGGAGCCAAGGGAAGGAAAAAGGAGGTAAAAGTCCAGAGGGAAAAAACAAACACCAAAACCCCTTTGTGAGACGTGGATTTCCAGACCTCCTTCTCCGTGTACATACCTGTATATTCAACTTCCACATCTGCCAGTGCCTTGAGGGTGTTTTCATAGGACACCTCACCCTGCTCCTGGGAGCCCACCCGGTCGTACACAACCTTGGTCCTCTCTGTCAGATCTGCAGCCATGGTTTCGATCTGCTCGGCCGTCAGGTCCCATCTCAGCTGGTTTGCCAGCAGCCTGGGGGACTGGCTATCCACAACGTTACCTGGAGACAGGAGGGGAGGAAACGCTCTGTTGAGCCGCAGCCTTTACACAAGCTGGAAGGAAAAACGCAGCTACACAGCGAAGGATCGATAAAAGCACTTAAAGGGGAGGCCCAGCAAACAAACCACGCCGATGGACAACCAGGCTGCGAAGGAACGCGGGCGCTAGCGCCAAGCGGCGGCCCGGTTACGCTCCGGGCGCTGTTTACCCTCTCAAGCACCACCAGCCCTTCATAGAAACCCGACTCCCCGCCGTGCCCCCGGCAGGAGCCTCCGGGACCGGAGCTGTAGGGCAAAGAGGTGACAGCGGGGGGGGGTAAGGAGACCAGCGGCTCCCTACGGCACCCCTTGGGGGGGGGGAGCCCCGGCTCCTTCCTCCTGCCCTATCCCGCTTTCCTCCGCCTCACTCCTTCACCTCCTGCCCCCGGTCGACCCCAGCCCCGTCCCGCCGCCGGTACCTGCGGGGGGCGCCATGCCGGGAGGCGCCGCGCTGCGGACGAGGCCGGGAGAGAACCGTGCCGGCCCCGCGCACAGAGCATGTGCCCCAACCATAGAGGCGGGCAGAGAGAGCGGCCGCGCAGAGGGATTCTGGGAGCTTGGAGGACTCAGCGCCGCTCTCCCCTTCCCCTCACTGTATCCGGGCCGGGGGGCAGCGGCCCATACGCCCGCAGACGTAAAGCCCCGTCCCTGCCCCGACCCTCACCCTCGGCGGCTGCGGGGCAGAAGCGGGCCCGGGAGTAGGAGCGGAGCCCACCGGGAGCAGCACCGCGGCCCAGTGCTCCCGCCCGCCCGTTTCCACAGCAACGGCCCCTCTCGATGGTAAAACCCTAGGAGGAGCGACAAGAAGCCTCCGGCCCCGCGCATGCGCTGTCGCCTCCTGCAGGCAAGCGAGAGCCGAGGGGGGGGCAGACGGGCGCACTGCACAGGCGCAGAGGGCGGGGCGCACCGCATGCGCAGTGCTGAGCCCGCCCCGGCCGAGGCGAGTGTTGGGGCGTTGGGTGAGCGGGGCGGGGGGGGCCGGACCAGGCCGTGCTTCCCGCTGAGGCACCGGTTGCATCCGGTCCCCATGGGGCAGTGACCGGGTTGGGGTCCGCTTGCGGCGGGGCCCACCGTGGTCCCGTGTGTGCCGGGCCGGGGGCTGTGGCGCGGTATCCCCCCGCGGTGCGGGTGCGTTCCGTTATGGGAGCCCTGAGCAGTGCTGCTCTCACGTCTCCTCCCCGAGCGGGCTGGGAGCGGGGCTCGGGCCTGCCGCGCCCCTCAGGCCTGCCCAGGGCGGCGGTGGGTGCTGCGGGCAGGGCCTCGGGGTACGGGGCAGGGGAAGGGTCTTCCTCGTCCTGCATCTGGGGTCCGGAAGGGGCTGTGAGGCTGCGGCCTCGCTCGTCGCTGGGGCCATGGGCCCAGCACAGGCAGCGGTACCTGTGGCTGTGACTGGGTGGATCGCTGGTGTCTGCCAGTGGGTTGGGGCTGGCTGAGCTCTGCTGGTGTCTCTTGCACAAAGTTTGCATTTAAACAACGTAATTTCTATAACAAATCCCTTTAAAGGGGGTTTGGGTCTATAAACCCAGTGGAGTGTTCTGGAGAGGCAGAGTGCTTCAGCTCAGCAGCAGTGCTGTCCAAGGAGCTGGGGCTGTTGCACTTCCAGGACCTGCCTTGGGATCTCTGGGTCTGCTTGTAGGGGTTGTTTTGCTTTAGCCCCTCTACTATCCATGTGCTGGTAGGGCAGGCTGGGGAGCAGTGCAGAGGACTGGCACCCCGAGCCCCAGCTCTGCTAACAGTGGCAAACTGCTTCAGCCTTTGGTTTGGTTTTAGAACCAGATCATGCTCTGGAAGCAGAAGACTCTGGTTTCTTAGGTG
The DNA here is from genome assembly GCF_033783945.1 of Neopsephotus bourkii. Lineage (NCBI taxonomy): Eukaryota > Metazoa > Chordata > Aves > Psittaciformes > Psittacidae > Neopsephotus > Neopsephotus bourkii. The sequence continues at coordinate 1,138,174 of NW_026900519.1, read as the reverse complement.
TGAGCGCCTCAGTGCTCAGTTTGTCTAGTCCTAGTAAGTCAGAGCTGTTTTGGTGGCCTGAATGCCTGCAACACCTTTGGTGTATTATTCTTAGCTGGAGCATTGCATGGCACTATTGTGCTGTGCAGCTTGAGCTGAAGAGGGTTACTTGAGGCCTGAAGAATTCATGGAAATGGGGTTGTTTTTACAGCAGAGAGTTCAGCGAAGGTCCTGGAAGCCTCGGCCAGTCCTGAACAACTCCTTTATCCTCACATTCATACTGGGGGAGAACAGCAGTAAAGTTCTTTGCTTTCTTATCCATCAAGCCCTATTGGTTTTCTCTCTGTGGCTGTTTTTGTTAAAGCTCCAAGAAGTTGGAGTGAGCTGCAGGAATGGCAGACCAGAAGCGCCTTGCCTACTCCATCATCCAGTTCCTACATGACCAGCTACAGAATGGGGGGCTGTCTCCAGATGCTCAGGAGAGTTTGGAAGGTAGGTGGCTTTATGTGCTTCCGTGTTCATGCAGCCAGGTCTGTCAGCCCAACACTTAGACACTGTTACTCTCTTCTGCCCCTTCCCTGTTGGGCCTAACATCAAACCTTGATTAAAACTGGAACTGAATTTGTCTTCTTGGGGAGGTATGAGGAATGCTGATTGCTCATCTGATTTCCTCTTATCTCTTTCAAAAGCAGATTAGTTGGAGGAAGGGATATACCTGAGATTAAAAACCTCTCTGACCCTGGCTTTGGGACTTACAAGGTTTACCTTAAATGAGGTAGAGTCAGGAGGGTTGTAGTGAAGTGTGAAATCACAACTCTGTTGTCCACAGGTGTTTCATGCTTGCAGGGGGCTTTTCCCCTTTGCTATCACAATGCTTTCCCACAGCACACCCTGGAGAACGTACACAGGTTTTTTTACAGAGGGCTCTGCTGGTAACAAGAGTGCCCTGATCTTAAAAGAGCTGCTTAAGGAGCTTATGCTTTGGTCTTTGGCTTTGTACATTTGTCCCACTGAAGGAGAGCACAGGCATGTCTGCAGAGTGGTGGGTGCATTCCTGGGTGAGGCAGGAACAAAGGAGGGTGTTGGCTGGAAAGAAGGGTTTATTCCTGATGCTTTTGGACTATAAAACATGGCATGAGAGCTCTGTTGTGTCACTGGAGTTCCCCTCCATACTGGAAACAGCTTCCCCACCAGGATCCACATGATGGAGGAGGTGGTGGTTCAGTGTCTTTTGCATGGCCACAGTGACAGCCACCCTCTAGCAAGTGAAACATACAACTCCCTCCTTGCTTTCTTCTCCCCACAGCTATGGGAATGCCAGTAAAACCCCAGCTTGGTTAACTTGTACCCCCAACACCTCTGCAATCACCTGAGGGGAATAGGAGTCGAGTGACTCCATTCAGGAGCTTGAGCTCCAGAGCCCAGTTTGCCCAGCTCTGAGGATGTGGTAAAATTTGAGGCTGTGTCCCAGATACCCTGGTGTGTTTTGTTCTCTTGGTTCTGGTATGTTCTACAGTAAGAAATGAAGCTGTTGTGGGAGGGGGTTAAAGATCTAGATGGAGTGGGGAAAGCTAATTACGTGACTCTTCTTGTCTAGTTGCCATCCAGTGCCTGGAGACAGCATTTGGGGTCTCGATGGAAGACCAAGGCCTAGCTGTGTCTCAGACTCTTCCTGAAATATTCGAAGCTGCTGCAGGAAAGGTTAGCAAGTGCCCTAAAATATGTGCTAAGTTTTCCTTTTAAGCAGCCAAAGCAATGAGCTCTGCTTGATTCCTCTGAGGAGAAATGCTACCCCCTCAGAGGTGTGTGGGAGGGAAATGTTTTGGGCTTGATGAACCAGTGCTTGGGAAGAGGGAGGTGTAAGTTCTTCTCAGTGGGAGTCTAGCAAAGCCTTCTCCCTCTGCTTGTAAGGAGCCTGAACACATCAGAACAAACTCGGAGCCCATCACCCCCTCTGAAGATGACATAGCTGAGGCTGAAAGACTCAAGACTGAAGGTAATCTCCTCTGGAGCTGGTGTATAATGAGGTTTAGATGCTGTTGAGGCACCTGGGGAATGCTTGGAAGAGGTGGTGGGGAGGGGAAGACAAATGGGATCAACCCTTCTATTTCTTGTCTCTGATGGTGCTGCAGTAGGTTGACATCATTTGGCTGTGTGGGACAGGCATCTTTCCTGTTGAGCTCTCCTCTGTGTGTTGCCTTTTTGCTGCTGTGCAAGAGAGCACAGTTAGTTCTGCAATTTGATGAAGACGGTCCTCTGAGCCAACGTGCTGCAGTGCTCTTCAGGATATGGTGCTGCTCTGGGGAGGCCTCAGATGGGCCTGAATGGTTGGGGGGGAACAGCTGAAGGTGCTAAGGGGGGCTTGCAGGATCAGGCAACCTGGTATTGCCAAGACACAGCTCCCCACCTCGTTGCTGAATGTGCCCTGCACTGGCAAGGTTTGACCAGCAGCATTTGCAAGTGGTTTGTTTCTCTCTTGTCCTATTTTCTTAAGTAGAACATAGATCCAGGCCTATTGCTTCTGTTTGACCCTATTTCCCCCTCACCCCTTTGTTAATTAGCCTTTCCACTATCTTTTTAGGAAATGAACAAATGAAAGCAGAAAACTTTGAAGCTGCAGTGTCTTTCTATGGAAAAGCAATTGAATTAAATCCATCCAATGCTGTGTATTTCTGCAACAGGTACTGATTATCTTTCTCTATCCTTGTACACCTGTGGTTTTGTTATGTAGATTTAAAAGTCTTGAATGGTTAAAATCCCATTTTTTCTGTGTTTTTTATGATTCTGTAGACTGTTCTGTTCCTTGCTCTTTTGTGTAGTTTTTGGGGTTGTTTTTTTTTTTAAGCTCACGGTGACACACACTTTCCTGTGCCCTGACATCTTTAGGTAGGATGTGGGTGTGGAAACAAACTCCTAGGCGTTTGAGGAGACATAAGGATGCTAAGAAATACTGTCTGCTTTCATGCAGTTAACTCTTAAGTGGGATGGAGGGCCCAGGTTTCAGAGTCTGTGTTGATAATAGAAGCAAAGCAGTGAAATGAGACAAGCTGAAGGCTTGTTACTGAGAATAAATTGATGTGTGTGTAGAATGGGGTATGCAAGCAAATTCCCTGCTTTTCAGGTCTAAGCAAAAGTGTTTGGAAGTTAGTGGGAAGGCAGCTGGTGAATAAAGCAAGCTTTGAATCAGGATTTGGTTTAGCTGCCTGCTTATTGTGAGTACGTTCCCACACCTGGCTACAATGAAGAATGTGTCTGCACATACGTTGATGATGGGGTGAGGTGCTTCCTGGAGCAAGGAGTGCACTTGGTGCCTTTAGCTCTGTGTGGGTCAGTCCCATGAGGGTTTGGGTAAATGCCCCTCAGTGAGAGTTGTGAGATTGAGGATTGAATGAGCACATTATTGCTTCAAAAAGAGTTTTCTCCTCTTACGTGGAGTGTGTGTGGGGGAAATGGGTGAAACAGTTGTTATGACTGAGGAATCAAGGCATAAGAGAAGCTGGGAGAGATGATCTGAGCTTGCAAGTGTGATAGTACATGCCTCTCTGAAGGCCAGGCTCCTCTTGGAAAGTCCATAAGGAGAAGTAAGCCTAGGTTTACTTGCAGTAGGAGTAGAATGTGGTGCTGGGTGTTTGGATAGCAGCCTGCTTGCTTAGATATGACCTGGATTTATGTCAAGTTCACACTTGACTTTGCCTTGTACGATAGGAGACTACAGAGATTAAACAGGGGTGACCTTGATCAGCATATTGAAGCTGTTAAGTGTTTCCTGTACATCTTTCTCTGTTCCCTCCAGAGCTGCTGCATACAGTAAACTAGGAAACTATGCTGGAGCAGTGAGAGACTGTGAAAGAGCTATAGGCATCGATCCAAACTACAGCAAAGCTTATGGCAGAATGGGGTAAGAGCATTATGGTGTTTTGTACCAGAATTTTAAGCTCGATGCCTTGTGGCAGTGATACTGTTAGGGGTGTTCTGCCCTGGAATGCCATGCAAAAATACCTGGTGTTTCTCCTTTGCTGGGGCTGGAGGAAGATTGCAAGTGCTTATCTAAGTGTGACCTTTTCTACTTTCATAGCTTGGCCCTCTCCAGCTTAAACAAACACACAGAAGCTGTAGTTTACTACAAAAAAGCCCTGGAGCTGGATCCAGACAATGACACCTACAAATCCAACCTTAAAATAGCTGAACAGAAAATGAAGGAGACTCCAAGTCCAGTAAGTTCTGAAACTGTTTGTTATCGGTGGATAAGATTAAAAGGAGGCTGCTTCGTTGTAAATGAAGCTGCTTTCTGCTGAGCCTTGATGGCCTTGACTGTGTTTAGAATACAATTCTTGTGTGCAGACAGAGAGGAGAGACAAGTCTTGTTGTGACCATTCTTGAGCACAGTCACCACAGGCTTATTAGAGCTGGAAAATGAGACTATTTAGAAAGGAGTGTTTTGAAACAGACTAGTCACTGCTCCTAAAATCCAGCTTTTTTCCCCTAGTGACCTGTTGGCAATACCAAAAGGGCATTTTTTAGGTGGCTTTTTTTTTCCCCTTACAAAGATTGTTTTGTTAAGAAAAGAAACCTAGAGGTTTCCTAGCCAGAAAGCTGTACTGCAGCGCTGTTCCATGTGGAAAGATGTTCATAATTGTGAAGGGTTTCTGGTTTTCTAAAGATTTCTCCAGTGCAAAGGTGGCCAAGTGGATGTGTTTCATTTGGCAGTCATAATGGTTTCTAGCTGTACATTGTAATGTGGCTGTGAAGGGGGTGAAGCTGCCCTTTGACTCCTTTAGTGAACCTAATCCCCAAGGCTGGCTGTGACCTGGAGCTTTACAGCAAGGGTATGGACAGAGCCTCTTTGTTTTGTAACACTGGGAGTAAAGCATTAAAGTTTATTGTCAGGAAGTGAGAAGATGTCATCATGTGCATGTGGTTTCTTTATGCTTACAGACTGGAGGTCCAGGAGGATTCGATTTAGCTGGCTTGCTGAACAACCCTGGCTTCATGAGTATGGTAAATGTGGACACAGATCAGGCTGTATGCTCTGGATGTTGGTCTGTTCAGGATGAAATGTAGCAGTACGTGGCCTGGGAAGCTCCTGGGTCTCTTTAGCAGATTTGTTTTCATTTCATCCAGTGTTGAAACTAGGCTTGTATTTTGTGAAGTCGCTGCTCTTCATTTGACCTCATTCACCAGCTTCTCCTTGCAACATGCTGGCTGTAGGAAGGGTGCCTGTTTTGCATTACCAGCCTTGTCTTGTGTGTTGTACTGTGGCTCCTCTTATCTATTTTTGTCCTACTGATCTGTTTCAAAGTATTTCTGCTTTTCCTTTATAGCTGAATGGCACAACGTCTGCATATCCACCCCGTAATTTCTGACTAAATAGGGTGTCATTTTTTCTCCCCTCTTTAAATAGGCATCTAACCTAATGAACAATCCACAAGTACAACAGCTGTAAGTTTGACCCCATCTTGTATTTCCTTTTCGTACCTTTCATTTGAGGCTGTGTGTGTGTTTGGCATTTGCAGTAGGTCTGAACTGGTGGGAGCAGGAGGGTGCTTGGACCAAAACTATGAAGGGCAGCTTTAAACCCATCCAGCTGCCTTGGCTAGTGTATTTTGAGTACTCAAGACTGTGCTGAAGAGGTATCCTGGTATAAGCATTTGCAGAAGGCAGGCAGGGTAGATCATGGCACTGGAACTGGGTTTGGGAAGCTTGGGCTCGGACTGGCTCTGCTGCATAGTGTTTATGTGACCTGGAGACAGGATTTCACAGCTCTGTCTTGGTTAGAATGAGAATGTTTCCATTCTTTGTGCTACAGGATTATGAGGATCAACTTAGAATGTTTGTGAGATGCTTAGATAATACAAAGTCATCAAAATAATCAGGCATGCATGCCACTAGTGAATATATTTAGGCAGACCTGTCAGTAGGTCCCTTTTGATGCAGAGCAAGCAAAGAGCTTGCATGAGGAAGGGCAGTGTTTTAATTAAACCAAACACATGGCTTGCACACAAAAGGGGGTATCTCTGGGAATACAGGAACTGATGCTCTTGTAAGTATTGTGCAGTTTAATGTTACAGTTCCTCTTCTGCAGTTAAAGAAAAGTTATTGCAGAAGATTCCCTTGCAGATAACTTCATACTCTGTATGCAGAGGTGTTCCCATTATGCCAACACTCCCCTTCCACTGTAAGCTAAACCATTTCTGTGGGTTTTTTTTTCCTGCTCTGAGCAATGACTCTTACTTCCTCAGCATGTCCGGGATGATTTCTGGTGGCCACAATCCCATGGGAGCAGCAGGTACCAGCCCATCCACAAATGATCTTGCCAGCCTCATACAAGCGTGAGTAGAGAGCTGGGAGTTTCCATTGCCTTGGTCAATAAATTGGTTTGGGATTTTTGTTTTACCAGAAGCAGAACCTTAATTTAACAATTGAGAAAGGCTTAAATACTGGGTGAAGCATCATGGAATGGTTTGGGTTGGAAGGGAGCTTAAAGCTCATCCAGTTCCAAACTGGCAAGGACACCTTCCACTAGAGCAGCTTGCTCCAAGCCCCATCCAGCCTGGCCTTGAACACTGCCAGGGATCATCAGTCCTTCTCTGCAGAAGGATGAGTCTTTGAATCTTGTATTTCTAAACTCTCTCTAACCTTTTCATTAAGCCGTAGTTCCTCTGGGCACCCTGTGCCAGAGCCTCAGCACCCTCACAGGGAAGAACTTCTGCCTCAGTGCTCATCTCAGTCTCCCCTCTGGCAGGTTAAAGCCATTCTGCCTTGTCCTGTCCCTACAGGCCCTTGTCCAAAGCTCTTCCCCAAGGTTCTTGTAGCCCTTTTAGGCACTGGGAGCTGCTCTAAGGTCTCCCTGGAGCCTTCTCTTCTCCAGGCTGAGCAAGCACCAGACTCTATATAATAGAGTGTGTGAGAACATAAAGAGGACTCTTGCTTTTTCTCCTTCAGGGGACAGCAGTTTGCTCAGCAGATGCAGCAGCAGAATCCTGAACTAATAGAGCAGCTACGAAGCCAGATCAGGAGTCGAACTCCAAGTGCCAGTAACGAAGATCAGCAGGAATGAGCCCTCCAGGTGAGGCTGTAGCCAGGAGTGCTGCTGGACTGTGACCAGCTGAATGGGATTTTTATGTATTTGGCTGCAATATCAGTCTTTTGTCTTAATTTAGCCATTTGGTGTGTCTCCCCTCCACAGAGACTGGGTTATCTGCATCAGTATTGCTAGTACTGTGCCTCATGCAAGGCTCAGCCCAGAGGAGCGGTGAATAAGAACTTCCCTCACACATTGTGTGGCTGACAAAGAGAGTTTCAGTATATAGTGCTCACAGTGGTTAAAGGGACACTTTATTTGCTCAAAGATTGAATTTGCCAATGTCTTGTCTTCCTGTCTCTGCAGCGCAGTCCGTGGGAACTATGTTCTTTGCTTTAAAAACTGGAAGCCATGTGTGTGTTGCCATTTCTTGAGTTGGAAGTGTCCAAGAGGGGGAAAAATAATAATGGAAAACCAAAATACTTTCTATGACCTGCATGTTAAAGACAGATTCATGCTTTCTTTCCCTAGTCTTCATCCCTGCTCCTCTCCCTCAGCCTTTCCATTAGTCTCTTTGTTTTCTTCTGGAAGATCCAGCAAGCTGACCACAAACCAGCAGCAGCAGCAGTCTTTTCTAAAGACACTCAGAACAATTAACTACACTGTTGTTTCTGTTATTTGCTACATGGGAATTTTTTAACCCATTTTTGAAGATTGATGCACTCTTCACTACAGGACGTCTTCACTTTCCTGCCCATGTGCCACTTCAAAGAAGTGTTCAAGTCCTACCTAAGCCCACTTTAATCCTCCTGCCAGTTATGAGATGGTGGTGTTTGAACACTGGAGATTGCAGGATCCACAGGGTTTCTGTTGATTAGATTGACTGCATTTCTCATTCAGGTCTGTAGCAACATGGCCATGGTGTTAATGCATGGGAGTTTGGTGCTCACCTCTCAAAGGATGGTGTAAATGTGGGGGATTCGTGACTGGCCAGGAAGAACCTGCCTACATACAACAGCGTTTCCTGGTGCACTGCTTGGGGTTCTTCCCCAAGTCCTGACAAAAATTGTCTAGTGTTTAGTAATTATGGCTCTGTTGTTGGAATGATCCAATCTGTGAACTAGTCAGGTGGACAGTAAGGATGTTTTTGGTGTTTAAAGGGGTTTTCTTCCTGCTTTTTTTATCTTATATGCATGTAAGTAATCAACCTGTTTGACCGTGCTAATGGTAGGAGTAGCGGGTGCCTGAGTAGAAAACAGATGCAGTAACAATGCTGCTTGGATTCTAGGTGATGAAGTGGCTGCAGGTTTGGTGTTGGGGATTGGCAGTCACACCTCAGCGTGTGGGAAAAGGGAAAAGCTCTTGTAGCCACCTCAAGCCACTCCGTGCAGCCTTCCACCCCTCTAGTTACCTGTGTCACTCCTTGGGCTGATGGAAGGCTCTGGCCCCATCCCCTGAAGGTCACCAGTTGAGGCCAGAGGCTTACATCGACCACAGAATGGGTTTTAAAGTAGTTATTTGCCTGTGGTGGGGTAGGTGTGTTCACAGCCTGGCTGCTGGGCAAAAGGCACCCCCTCTGAAGGTGGGTAGGTGTGAGATGGAAAACACCTTTTCAGGATGCCTGGTGCTGTGAGTGAGCAGGTATATTTACAGATTAGTATCAAGGGAAAAAACCAAAACAAAAACCGACCTGTAAATGCTCCATAAAGTAATATGTGGTCAATGTAACTTGTGAAGAATAAACTATTTGGACACTTTCTTTGTTATCCCTCTTGTCCAGATGACTGAAGCAAGATGTGGTGCTGTGGGGTCAGGGCCAAACCTACACATGGGGTTTATCTGCCTTTCCCCATTTTTCATTATTCCCTGCTGGAATGCTGCCCCTGCCCATTTCTGCTGCCCATACGGTCTTTAAGTTCTTTCCAGATGGTTTTTGGTGGAGGATGCGGTGCTCTTCGTTGGCTCCTCCCCCGGTTGGGCCGGCCCCAGACCCTGTGCCTTGGCCCGGTCAGCACCGCCCACAGCGGACAGCTCCGCGGACTTGTGTCCCTCCGGAACCTTTCGCCGCGCTCCGCGTTTCCCCACCGGAGCGGTTTGAACGGCGCCCTAGGCAGAGCAACCCGCTCGGCGGGGGCGGGCTGACGGACGGCCCTCTCAGCCAATGGGCGATTGGGTCTTCCTGCCGATGGCCAATGGGAGGGCGTCGTGGGCGGGGCGCCGTGAGGAGGCCGCTCGGACCGTGCGGGAGCCGGTGCGTGAGTGGTGGTCGGGGGGGGGCTGGGGGCGTTGCCGGGGTAACCGGGGGTGGCGGTTGGAGGGGAAGGGCTTCGTGAGGTAACGGCGGGTGCGGGAGGGCTGAGGCTGCTCGAGTCCCAGCCGAGCCCCTGCACCCCGGTCCCGGTGACCCTCGGGGTGTCCCCCCTGCATCGCTGCGGCCTTGCGGGGTGCCCCCACCCCCCCCAACGCCGTTCTTCAGGGTGACCGGGGCGGGTTTAAACGGTTTCAAGGCGTTTGGAGGCGCTGGGACAGGAGCAGCTCCGGGGGAATCCCGCCTGGTTTCAGCATCACGCAGTGCTTTTTGACGGGAAAAACGGGATTTAAAGGATCGGACGGAGGGCCTGGACCACAAGTGTGATGCGGGACGGCTGAGGGACCGGCGGGGGGAGGGGGGAGGTGTCAGATGGAGAGCAGAAGGCTCAGGGGGGACCTGATGGCTCCCTACAAGTGCCTGACAGGAGGATGGAGCCAGGAGGGGCTGGGCTCTGCTCCCAAGGAACAAGGGATGGGACAAGAGGAACCGGCCTCAAGCTGCACCAGGGCAGGTTTAGATGGAGCTGAGGAACAATTCCTGCCCCAGAGGGTGCTCAGGCATTGGAACAGGCTGCCCAGGGCAGGGCTGCAGGCACCGGCCCTGCAAGGGTTCACACAGCGTGGAGACAAGGCCTCAGTGCCATGGGTTAGGGGTGGCCTTGGCACTGATGGGGTAAGGCTTGGACTGGATGAGCTTAAAGGGCTTTTCCAACCTGGTTGATTCTACAGAAATATATATTATACATATATATAATATATATATAAAATATATACTTTTTATTTATAATAAAATATATATTTATATATAATATATATAATTTTATATAATATATTTTATATAATATAATTTTATATAATATATATTTTCCTCTATATAGGGCCCTCTGCTTTATATCATATCTCTTCTTGCTGGCATGGTTCATTACGGGCTTCTAAGCCAAGCAGTACCTGTCCTAAGTTAATTCTTTATTACAGAAGGCTTTCAGGCTGGTGAAGCAGTCCAGACGTTGGCAGTGCTGGGTCCTGAACACTGGGCTGTTGACAAGAGCAGGCAAGGAAAAGCACAAGGTACTTACTGCTTCCTTCTTCACTAAGCTGCTTTGGGCGCAGGTCAGGGGGAGAACGGCTGCTCTCTGCTGCTGTGGGGACCTGGAAGCTTTATGCTCTGTTGGGGGCTGTTGCTGGGTTAGAAGAAGGAAGGTGAAAGCCTTGTGAGCTGTGTCAGCGCAGCACTGAGGAGCACTGGCAGTCCTGGAGGCAACCTGGAGAAGGGAGCCTGCTCTCAGCTGCATCAATGGGCTGCCTGCTGCAGAAGCCCTGTCCGTGCACACTGAGCTTTCAGGCTCTGGAGTGACTTGGTCAGACCTGGCTTGGTTGCTGGGTTCTCCCCAGAGCAAATCAATCAGTGGCATCCAAGCAGGGTTTTCTTGGGATGAGCATCACTTCCCATGGGTGCTGGGAACGCGTGGCCTGACCACCATGACCTCTCTCTGTTTGCTTCTGCTTGAGCTGCAAACTTGGAGAAGATAGAAAAAAGCCTTAAGCCTCCCCCATACCAAGTACAGAATCATTCAGGCTCCCACTTTCCTTTTAATAAAAGCCACCATTTCTGCCCTGTTCATCATGGGTGTGGGTGTTAGTTTGTTACCCCAATGCCCTCTGGCTGGCAGCCTTTACCTGGTGACCTGCAAGAGAACCTTCTCAAGGTGCCATTGCTTTGACTTTCCAAGGCAATTCTGTGTAAGTGGTGAGAGCAGCAGTGGAGGGAGCTGTTCACATTTATGTATTTTAAAAAAAATAGATTTAACAATGTTATTTTGTGAAATGATTTTTAGGAAAACAGCTTTCACTGCATGTAACCTGCAGGGAAATGCTGTAATGTTTCAGATCAAGTCAGTTTTTGTGACCTAGGCAACTCAAATCTTCTTTCTCTTGCATGAAACAACCTCTGCTTCTTCTTTTGTCACACCCTATAGACAACAGAGAACCTTGCAGGTAATTTCTCTGTAGGGTTTCCCTTTAGAGACAGCTATCAACACTCGTACTGCCTCCTGGTACAGCACCAACAGCCAGTGGTAGAGGCTCTGACCCACTCCAGCGAGATGGTGATGGTGGCTCAGGAAACTGAGCAGGAATTAATCCAACAGTGTAGTTTCAAGGATACTAGTACCCAAAAATCCCCTGTGTGAATGTGGAAGGAAGATCTTCAGGTTCATTTCTATGTGACAGATCCCACCAGCCCGAGTCCGTATTCTTTTCTCATTGTTAAAAACCAAAGACTTGATCCTTGGGTTGGACTCTACTGCAGGCTCAGGTGGTTTGTGTCTGTCCTGGTGTAGGGGTTTGAAGTGAAACCTCGACAACCTGTGGCTGGTGCAGTTCTCACAGGGTTTTTAGGTTACTGTTCACTGCAGTTACGTTTTTCTCTGCTGGTTTCTCTACTTGCTGTGTGCAGGGTTCTGCTGCTGCCTCTGGGGAGTTACAGGGGTTGCTATGCAGAGGCTGGCTGTGTTTTGGGATGCTTCCATAGGAAAATCTCTCTTGTTTTACTCCTGTCCACAGGGGCCGAGTCCAGGAGCACCTTCCCCTTGAGGTCTGCCTGCGCCGTTGCCTGCTGATGTGCCTGCTCTAAGGGCAGCTGGAGGGACCCCTACTAACTGCTGTCCACAGGGCCATTGACCTGAGTGTTCACCAGGAAGCACAATGAAGATTGTGGTGGCCAAAGTGCTGTGTCTCCTGGGCATCGGTGTCCTCATGCTGCTGGGGTCCCTCCTTCCTGTCAAGATAATCGAGGCTGATTACGAGAAAGCTCATCGCTCCAAGAAGGTTCTTGCCCTCTGCAATTCCTTTGGAGGAGGAGTCTTCCTGGCCACGTGCTTCAATGCTTTGCTGCCTGCTGTGAGAGAAAAGGTAACTGCTTCTGAGCCTCTCTCCTATGAGCACTTGTAGTCAAGTGATGCCACTGTGTTCAGGAGCCCTGTGCAGGGGAAGCAGCCTCCCTGCTCCTGCCCTGCAGGCCACCAGGCCTCTGAGCTGGGGGGAATAGGGGTGAAGGGTCTCTGTCCAGCCAGAGTGGCTCATGAAGCCTTCTCAGAGCTGGCTGTGCCTGGTGCCCAAGAGCTGTGCTCATCTCCCATTGAGCTTCTGCTCCTGTCCAAATGGAGATCTATTTAGTTTTTAATGCAGAAGGAGGCTGAGCATCATCTGGGTGTGAGGCTCAGAACTCCTCCTGTTTAGTGTATGCTGAAAGCATTGACAGCCTGGAAGGCAAAGAGGTTCCTTGTCTCCCGCACTGAGACCTGTATACAAGGGTACAGAAAACATCATGGATTAATTTTGTCTCCATTTAGAGTTGTGTGAGCACACCAGGGATGTTTCGCTTTTTGAGGGACGAAGGTGATTGATTCACTGTGGATTGTTTGCTTCCTTCCAGCTCAATGAAGTTCTTAGGCAGGGGAACGTGACCACTGACTACCCGGTGGCTGAGACCATCATGATGGTTGGCTTCTTTGTGACGGTCTTTGTGGAGCAGCTCATCTTGACCTTCCAGAAGGAAAAACCTTCCTTCATTGACTTGGAGACCTTCAATGCTGGCTCGGATGTCGGGAGTGACTCTGAATACGAGAGTCCTTTCATCGCATCATCCCGCGGGCGCCCCTTGTACAGTGAGCACGGTCACCACTCGCATGGCCTGAGCATCCGGGAGCTTTCCCGCTCCAGCCCCATACGCCTCATTGGGCTGGGGTTTGCTTTGTGTACACACTCCATCTTCGAGGGCCTGGCCCTGGGCTTGCAGGAGGAAGGTGGCAAACTCATGAGCTTGTTCATAGGAGTGGCCATTCACGAGACGCTGGTGGCAGTGGCATTGGGCATCAGCATGGCTAAGGCCTCGTTGCCACTGAAGGATGCTGTGAAGATGGCTGTGGCAGTGAGCCTGATGATTCCTCTGGGCATTAGCATTGGGATGGGGATTGAGAGCACCCAAAACGCAGCCAGCAGCATTACTTCCCTGCTCCTGCAGGGCATCGCAGGGGGCACTTTCTTGTTCATCACCTTCTTTGAGATCCTTGCAAAGGAGTTGGAAGAGAAGAACAACCGTCTCTTGAAGGTTCTGTTCCTGGTGCTGGGCTATGCAGCTCTGGCTGGGCTGGTCTTCTTCAAGTGGTGAACACAGAAGCAATGGGAAGCAAACCTCACCTCCTTCCCTTGCAAAGAGCACCAGAGATGAGCTTCTCTTCAGCCAAGGGGGATGCTGAAGCTCAATGGCTCAGTGAAACATCACAGTCCAGGTGGTATTTCCATATTGACCTAAAGAAGGAGAATTTCTTCCTGTGTGCTCAGAGGGACATGAAGATAAGGAGTGTCCCAATGTAGGTGCCACAGGTATTGTCCCTCCTCCCTGGATCTGCAGGCACAGCAGCTTGTGGAGAGATTAGTTGAGACAAACAGTAAGAATCGGATTCGAAGGCTGCCTTCAAGGAGCTCATCAGGCATGTGGTTTCCTGTTAATCTGCACAGCCAGCCCCCTCCCTCCTGCCCCTCACACTCATTACACAATCTGGAGCTGAGACTCTGCTCCCTTCACTCTTGGGCTCTGAGAAGGTGAGAAACAATAACAGCAATACAGTCAAAAACAAGTGTGGTCATGGATTGCACAGCTGCACTAAGCTGCTTTTCTAGCTTAGTTCTGAGCAATGCCTGGTTGTGAGAGCTGCCAAAAATCATCCCTTCTGGGCCCGTGGTGTGCCTGGTGCCACAGCTCCCCCCCAACAGAGCTTCCATCCTAACCCATGGTGACTCAGGAGCTTTTGTTTTGCACTCATTAATGGACAAAATGAGGCCAGGTCCCTGTCCCGTGTTTCATTCTCCACATCTCACCCATATGATGAGCATTCCATACGGAAAACCTGCAGCAGAGTGCTAATGTACCATTTGGAAATCTTCATGTCCCTGTCCGACGGCCTTTCTGCAGCATTCCTACACACTGGTGTGTGAGGAAGGAGCAGCAGCAATTTCCACCACTAATAAGGGCAAGTGCTTGTGGTGGAATGGGTTTAGCAGCTGCCCTCAGGTGCGGGTTCATGCTCCCTGCCCTCGCTGCTGGCAGGCTCACATGGCTGTGCTGCATTACAGAGGCTTTGCAGGGCAGCTTGATGGAGCCTTGGAAAGCAATCTCTTCCCTTGGGCTTCAGGAGGCTGTGGAAGGGCTGATGGGAGGCAGTGAGCAGGAGCAGCTCTCCCCTGGCTCCAGAGCACGCACGCTGCGCATCCTGTTGTGATCATTGCATTTACCCTCCTGGCTGAAGAGCTCAGATCAGAGCCCGGAGCTGGGAACTTGGCCTCCCCGCTGCCTCCTGCTGCTGTGACATGAGTGAGCCTTTGCTTCTGCAGCAGCTTCCACAGGCAGAGCAGAGCTCCTTGGAAGTGCTGATGGGATTATAACGGGCTTAGCTGTGGTGCGGTCCCTGTTAGTGTGATCCAAAGTGGGAAGAAGGATGGGTGAGACTGTGAAACAGCATCTTGGAGGCAGTGGTTGGCACAGCTGCAGCATATGGAGGCTGATGAGACTCATCTGACACTTCCTGGTGCTAGCTATTTTAATTGCTACAACATACCAAAGTCAATTAATCTTGCTTTGAAAAACCTGGAGTGCCAGGGGGAAGGGAGAGTTATTTTAGGCCTCAGATGGCATAAATGAGCAGGGCCTGAGGAGAAGGTAATAGGCCTGGATGTGATAAAGCTCTGTGTTATTCCACTTCTGCAGCCAGCTCACATGGGCAGCGTGGCTCCTGTTGGGGGTCTCTCAGTGCTGGTGGCTGTCCTGGGACCCTTGCTGGGGGAGCACAATGCTGACTGGCCCTGCTTGGGCACAGCCACTGTGGCTCTTAGTTGCTTGTAGGTGCTTTTTCCTATATTGAGTAAATGGGTGAAGGCCAGAAGGCAGGTGTATCCCAGCACCCCATTTCCCCTCCTCATCTTCCTCATCCTTCCTTGGGCCTGGCCCCATCTGCGTTCAAGGGATGAGGTACTAAAGCCAAGCCAAGCCAAGCTGTTGATGTGAGGTTTCTTAACCTGTGCCTAAGAGATCAGCGGGGATCCAATACTGGGAGCTGGGATCATGGATCCCCCCCACCCTCTCTGGGTCTGGGGTCAGTGAGGGGCCAGGCTGGAGCCTCAGGTTTACACCGTTCTTCAGGTGGAGCTGGCAGGGGGGCTGAGCTGTCCCCCCTCTTCCTGCTACCCTGGAGGGGTTTATTCACCTGTGAGTAGCAGAGTCCAGTGTTCCTGGCTTGGTTTAGGGGCAGAGGAGGACGAGCCCTATCTGCTGCTCCCAATAAAGCCTCTGGCCTCCATCCCTTTGCATCCCTTGTTCATTTGAAGTCACCGTCGTTCCTCTGCATCCCCTGGTCATGCAACAGAGGCACGTGTGGATCCTCTGGGAGGCAGAGCCCAGCCTGAGCTCAGAGGGCGAGCGCAGGGGTCGAACGCTCCCGTTCCCCCCCTTCTCCCCTCCCACTCTGCATCGCAGTGATTCAGCCCTGTGTGTGCAGCCAGCAGCGGCCCCATTGCATAAGGCTTGGCGGGGAGCTGGGGACTGAATGGAGCAGAGGAGGAGCCGCAGCTAAAATCATCAAGGAAACTCATTCATTGCCTCTAATGAGTAGTACCCATCCAGCTCCTAACGCTGGGGGGGGACTGTGGGGTGCCTTTTCATTGTGGGGTGTCAGTCAGGGGCCTGTCCCCATTCCCAAGAGGGAAGGCTGGTGATGTGTGTGTGTGTCCCCATCAGTGCTCTTCAAGGGACACGTGCTGGTGGCTGCTATTAATAGGAGCTGCGGATTTTAATTGCTGCCATGCTGGAGAGAGCACGAGTGAGGCGGCTCCGGTGCCGGTAACTGCGCACCTCGGCGGTGACCTCCCAACCTTTGGGCTTGGGGTCACCTCAGGCTCCAGCCCCACTGCCCCCATGGTGGGGCAGAGCACCCCACGGCTCCTAACCCTAACCCTGGCTTCAGCCCCTTGCTGAGGACCTTGCCCTTGAGCCTGTGCTCTAAGCGGCTCAGGCCCCAGTCCTGCTCGGCTGCACTGGGGAGGCAGTGATGGGGGGTCCCACAGCCCCAGCAGATGCCACCCGAGGAGCCCAACGTGTCACTTGATGGGGGCTGTGGTCAAGGAGCAGCTCTGCCCCTGCCTCGGGCCTCTCCAGGGTTTTGGGGCTCCTGATCCTGCTCTGCCCTGGCACCTGCGGAGGGGACACGGCCACTGGTGACAGAGCCCCTGTGTTTGGTCCTTACAGCCCAGTGTCGCTGCCTAAGCCACCCACAACGGCCACAGGGGATCCCAGCACCCCGCTGCTGCTGGGTGTCAGCACCTCTCCATCCCTCTCTGTGGCCCTGTGTCCCCTGCCTCCACCTGCTGGGCACCGTGCCCGTGCTGGGCTGTGCACCCCTGTCTGTGCACCCCTCTATGCACCCCTGTCTGTGTACCCCAGTCTGTGCACCCCTGTCCGTGCATCACTGTCTGTGCACCCCTGTCCGTGCATCACTGTCTGTGCACCCCTGTCTGTGTACCCCAGTCTGTGCACCCCTGTCTGTGCACCCCTGTCTGTGCACCCCTGTCTGTGCATCCCTGTCTGTGCACCCCTGTCTGTGTACCCCTGTCTGTGCACCCCTGTCTGTGCACCCCTGTCTGTGCACCCCTGTCTGTGCATCACTGTCTGTGCACCCCTGTCCGTGCATCACTGTCTGTGCACCCCTGTCTGTGTACCCCTGTCTGTGCACCCGTCTGTGCATCACTGTCTGTGCACCCCTGTCAGTGCATCACTGTCTGTGCACCCCTGTCTGTGCATCACTGTCTGTGCACCCCTGTCCGTGCATCACTGTCTGTGCACCCCTGTCCGTGCATCACTGTCTGTGCACCCCTCTATGCACCCCTGTCTGTGTACCCCAGTCTGTGCACCCCTGTCTGTGCATCCCTGTCTGTGCACCCCTGTCTGTGCACCCCTCTATGCACCCCTGTCTGTGCACCCCTGTCTGTGTACCCCTGTCTGTGCACCCCTGTCTGTGCACCCCTGTCTGTGCACCCCTGTCTGTGTACCCCTGTCTGTGCACCCCTCTATGCACCCCTGTCTGTGCACCCCTGTCTGTGCACCCCTGTCTGTGTACCCCTGTCTGTGCACCCCTGTCTGTGCACCCCTGTCTGTGCATCCCTGTCTGTGCACCCCTCTATGCACCCCTGTCTGTGCACCCCTGTCCGTGCACCCCTGTCTGTGCATCCCTGTCCGTGCACCCCTGTTCCTCCTCCTGTGTCCGTGTCTGCGTGTCCAGTGCTGGCCCCATCCCCGTCTATCCCCGTCCCTTTCCGTCTGTCCTCGCCCCGGAGCCGCTCGGGGCTGGGCCCGGGGGTCCGGCGGCCCCGGGCGGGGCGGGCGCGGCGGGCGGGGCCGGCGGCGGGGCGGGATCGGCTCTGCGGCGGCCGCACCGCACCGAGCCGAGCCGAGCCGAGCCGAGTCGCTCCGCGCCGCACCGCGCCGAGCCCCCGCCGGGCCGGGCCGAGCCGAGCCGAGCCGAGCCGAGCCCCGCCGCGCCGGGCGGACCGGAGCCACCGCTCCGGGGCCGGCCCGGGCCGGGCCATGCGCTGAGGCCGCCTCGCAGCCCGCAGCCAAGGGCGGATCCCGGGCAGGACACGGTGAGGCGCGGGCACCGCAATGCGACCGGCGCGGCGGGGAGGGACGCGGGGGGTGCCCGGGGCGATGGCACCGAGGGGGAGCGGAGCCGAGACCCCGGCCCGGCGCGGAGGGACCCTGGTCCTTGCCCGGCATCCTGCCCCTGCCGTCTGCATCCTGCCCCTTCTCCTGCCCGCCGTCTCCATCCTGCCCTCCATCCATCCCCGCCTCTGCCCTCCATCCATCCCCGCTTCTGCCCTCCATCCATCCCTGCTTCCTGCCCCCCATCCATCCCTTCCCCTGCCCTCCATCCATCCCTGCCTCTGCTCTCCATCCATCCCAGCCTCCCCCCCTCCATCCATCCCTGCCTCCTGTCCCTGCTCTCCATCCATCCCAGCCTCCTGCCCTCCATCCATCCCAGCCTCCTGCCCTCCATCCATCCCTGCCTCCTGCCCTCCATCCATCCCTGCTTCCTGCCCTCCATCCATCCCCGCCTCTGCCCTCCATCCATCCCTTCCCCTGCTCTCCATCCATCCCTTCCCCTGCCCTCCATCCATCCCTTCCCCTGCTCTCCATCCATCCCTGCTTCCTGCTCTCCATCCATCCCTGCCTTCTGCCACTGCCCTCCATCCATCCCTGCCTCCTGCCCTCCCTCCATCCATCCCTGCCCCTGCCCTCCATCCATCCCAGCCTCCCCGCCCTCCATCCATCCCAGCCTCCTGCCCTCCATCCATCCCTGCCTCCTGCCCTCCATCCACCCCTGCCCCCTGCCCTCCATCCATCCCTGCCCCTGCCCTCCATCCATCCCTGCCCCTGCTCTCCATCCATCCCTGCCTCCTGCCTCCTGCCCTCCCTCCATCCATCCCCGCCTCTGCCCTCCCTCCATCCATCCCTCCTGCCTCTTCCCTCCATCACGACCACCAAAGCCCCCCCCCAGCTGTTTGTCTCCTCCAGTGCTGGTGCCCAAGTGGGAGGATGCTGAGGGTGCTGGGGGGGTGAAGATCCCCCCAGCAGGACCGTGCCTGGGCTGCACCCGGGGCTCGCTGGTGACCCCATCCCTGGGAGCCATGGGGAGGCCTTGGCCTGGGTGGGCAGCTGAGGGCACTGTGGGGTTGTGGCAGTGCCCATGAAGGCCCCTCCAGCCCAGCCCCCTGGTCCCAGTGCCCTGCACTGTGGCCCCGAGCTCTTTGGTCTGCAGGACCCTCACCAGCCCCAGCCAGGATCTGATGTTCCCCTGCTCCAGCCCTGGCCCCATGAGCCAGTGACGTTTGTGACATGGTTGAATCCAAGGGGTGTTTTTCTGCCCTGTGTGCAAGGAGCTCTCGATGGGGCAAGCTTCTTGGGTGCCCAAGGCCGCAGTGATGGGCTCCCTCTCTGTATCCCAGCTGCTTGCTCCCGTGGTTTTCCAGGCACCAGCCCCTACCTGGGTGTTTGGGAACGAGCTGGGGTTTTGGAGCTGCTTGTGGGAGCTGGTGCTATGGGGTGGGGATGCCACGGCCATGGGAAGGAGCTGGTTCCCAAGGAGGTGCCTGGGGATGGAGGAGCCGTGGTGCCCAGCCCAGGGCTGCCCAAGGGGCTTTGCTGTGCCCCTCTTCCAGACTTGTTGGTGCCTGGATTGAGGTGGAGGTGGTGGGAGCGGTGCTGGCCTGGGACAGGATTGACTCCCTCCAGCATCTCCCCAAAGCGGTGTCACTGCCCTCCCACCCCTCTTGTTGCCGTTGGTGGGGCACCTCCGGATCCCCTCTCCCATAGCCAAGGCTCTGTGGTGCCCTGTGTGTGCTGGGGACACCTCACAGGGCAGAGCTGATGCTGCCCTTCCCGTGCTGCAGCAGGGAAACTGAGGCAGGGTCTGGCTGGGGCAATGCTCAGCATGGGGCTTGGCATCAGCTCCTCGTTGTGCCTCCTTGGCCCACATCCTGCGGCTGCATCACTTGGAGGGAGGGGGGGTACAAATGGGGACCCCATCACCCCCACATGAGGGGTTTGGCAGCCACAGGGCTCACAGAGCCTGCAGGCCACAAGCCCACGGCCGTGCCCGTGTCTCCCTGCCCCTGCTGCATCACCAGGGTGTGAGTGGAGCCAAGGGATGGCAGAGCACGGGACACGGCACGGGGCACAGCGCGCGGTGCCACTGGGTGCAATGGCACCTCCTCACTCAGCAGCCACAGCAGCCCTGCAAGGCAGAGCCTGGGGGGGCTCTGGGGGTCACCGAGTCCTCCCTGCCCCATGGGGTTGTTCCTGCTGCCGGAGGGGGGGTGCTCTGGGGGTACCGGGGCTCTCAGTGTTTGTGTCCCCCCCCTCGCAGTGCTGTGACCGTGGCTCTGCCATATGGCTGCAGCGGGCGGCTGGTAAAAATAACCAAAGCTGCTGCACCCCAGGCGGGCCGGGAGCACCCTGCAAGGGCACCTCAAGGGCATGGGGGCGGCCGGGCCCCCCCAGTGCATTGGCCTGGTTGGAGCAGGGGGGCTGCATCTCTAAGGGGGCTTCCACTGGGGTCTAGAGGGGGGGGGAGGCTGCCCCATCCCTAAAAGTCTGGGGGGGGGGGGGTCCATCCCAAAGCCCCCTCTGCCGCTGTGACACCTCCCTGTGCCCTGTCCCTCGCAGCAGCAGCAGCAGCATCCATAGGGCAAGATGCCGGAGCAGAGCAACGATTACCGGGTGGTGGTGTTCGGCGCCGGCGGCGTGGGCAAGAGCTCGCTGGTGCTGCGCTTCGTGAAGGGGACCTTCCGGGACACGTACATCCCCACCATCGAGGACACCTACCGCCAGGTCATCAGCTGCGACAAGAGCGTCTGCACCCTGCAGATCACCGACACCACCGGTAGCCACCAGTTCCCAGCCATGCAGCGCCTCTCCATCTCCAAGGGCCATGCTTTCATCCTGGTCTTCTCTGTCACCAGCAAGCAGTCCCTGGAGGAGCTGAAGCCCATCTACCAGCAGATCGTGCAGATCAAGGGCAGCGTGGAGAGCATCCCCATCATGCTGGTGGGCAACAAGTGCGACGAGACCCAGCGGGAGGTGGAAAGCAGGGAGGGGGAGGCCATGGCCAAGGAGTGGAAATGCGCCTTCATGGAGACCTCGGCCAAGATGAACTACAACGTCAAGGAGCTCTTCCAGGAGCTGCTGAACCTGGAGAAGAGGAGGAACGTGAGCCTCACCATCGACGGGAAGCGCTCCAGCAAGCAGAAGAGGACAGACAAAATCAAGGGGAAGTGCAGCATCATGTAGAGCCCCAGCCTGGCCCGCACCCCCCCTGTCCCCCCAGTTCACCTCCCTCTCCCCCATGGCTGGACGTGGCATCGCAGCGGGGCCATCCCCTCGTCCTCTGTGCCATCACTGTGACTGTGTGGGGACGCTGGCGGCGTGGTCTTGGGGTGAAGATGGAGCATCCCAACGAGCTGAGGGATGCTCGACCGCCCCACGCTCGGCACAACGGGAGCAGGGACAATGCAGCCAGGCACCACTGGGGAGCACATGGATGCACACACACACACAGACACCTCCCGGCCCCGTTCTCTGCAGCACAACCGGCAGCACCGGCTGCTCCCGTGGGAGTCCCCACATTGGTGATGGGAAGGACGGGGGCAGGACGAGGGTGTCGGTGTCACCCCTGGGGACAGTCGCTCGCGTCCCGGTTGCTCCATGCACCCCTGTCCGCACGCAGGCAGAGACCTGGGGTAGGAGCAGCCCCTTGCTCACCCCTTGCCCCCAGCCCTGTCCCAGCACCGTGGCCCCTCCTGCCCCCCCCCCCTCCCCATAGCCCCTTGCCCCCTGCCCACTTCTGGTGCCGCAGCCGGGAGCCACCAGTCCAAGCACAAAAGCATCGGGTCCGAGGGAGGTCCTGACCCAGCACAATCCTGGTGAGCTCCGGTGGGAGACCCACGGCGCCTCCCCCCATCCACCCCGCGCCCTGCCCCGTGAGCCCCACAAGCGGAGCCGCGATGCCGCGGTGATGGGCGCTGCCGCTCTCCCTGCGCAGTGAGTGCCCTGCGGTGGGCAGTGCGTGTGTGTTCCCCCCCCCCCGCCTCTCCCTGCAGTCCCTGCTGCAGGCTGGCCTCTGGCCCCACACCCCGGGGACCCCCCAACACCCCAAGCTCTGGTGCAGCCCTGCTTGTTCCCTCCCCCGTGGCCGGAGTGGGGTCCCCGCGCTGTCACCAGCCCCTCATCCCAGCGAGGTTCGTCCCCTTGCTCCGGCCCTGCTCACCCTGCACCAGGGCCCCTGGCGCTGTCCCTAAGGGGGTGTCCCTGGACAGGCTTGGGCCCCCCCAACCCGAACCCCGTGCCGCTGTGCCCAGCTCTCCACACCCTTGGCTTTTACAGCAGGACCCGAGCACCCAGGGGATGAGGTGACGTGATGATGTAGCCTTTATTCTAGAAATAGTCTTCCTTCAATAAAGAGATGAGAAATGCTCCTGCGTCACCGCAGAGCAGGACCACGCTGGGGTTTGGGGAGGGGGGGGGCACGGCTTGGCACCAAGCGGGTGCGAGGAGGGATAGGGGTGCATGCATGAGCATCCCTCTGCATGCTTGCCCATGCATGCTGCAGGCGTGTGCGCACACACACATGCATGGAGAAGCATCCTCGCTGGTGCATGTGGACATAGCGTGTGCACACGTGTGTGCACCCCCCCCCCCAAGGGGTCCGTGCCCCCCCATCCCCCCCCCCCCGGCTCCTCGCTGCCTGATGCAGGCTGATGTCCCCGTGGGGAGGGGGTGGGAGCTGGGTGCGTGCGTCATCATGCCTGTTGCCTTGGAAACCATCTGCTCCCCGGGCACGGGAGCCGTGTGGGCACGTGTGCGCGGGCGGGGGGCGGCGGGGGAGCGGGGCTGCTGCGGGGCCCGGCCACGGGCATGGGCATGGGCATGGGCATGGCCCCACCGCGGTGATGGCGGCTCCATGGGCACGGCTGCACGGGGACAGGCACGGCTTTGTGGGGATGCTCAGGGCTCCATAGGGGTGCTCAGAGCTTCACGGGGATGCTCAGGGCTCCATAGGGACAGGCACGGCTCTCTGTGCATGGTCACGGCTCTGTGAGGATGCTCAGAGCTCCACGGGGATGCTCAGGGCTCCACCGAGATGCTCAGGGCTCCGTGGGGATGCTCAGGGCTCCATGGGGATGCTCAAGGCTCGACGGGGATGCTCACAGCTCCATGGGGATGCTCAGGGCTCCACCGGGATCCTCAGGGCTCCGTGGGGATGCTCAGGGCTCCATGGAGACAGGCACAGCTCTCTGGGCATGGTCACGGCTCCGTGAGGATGCTCAGAGCTCCACGGGGATGCTCAGGGCTCCACGGGGATGCTCAGAGCTCTATGGGGATGCTCAGAGCTCTATGGGGACAGGCATGGCTCTCTGGGCATGGTCACGGCTCTGTGGGGATGCTCAGAGCTCCATGGGGATGCTCAGAGCTCCACGGGGATGCTCAGGGCTCCATGGGGATGCTCAGGGCTCCACTGGGATGCTCAGGGCTCCATGGGGACAGCCACAGCTCCGCAAGGATGCCATGGCTTCCTGCCATGGGAACCACTCCTGTCCCTCCTGTCTGTACGTCCCTCCTTCCTGAGGGATGCAAGGGGCCAGGGCCTTCAGGCAGGAGGACAGGATGGGCACAGACAGACACTGGGGACATTCGGTGCTGGTCCCCACCTTCTGGGCCCCCCAGGACCCCTGGGCAAGGCTGAGGGGCTCGCAGGTTTCTTCTTGGGGGCAAGGGGGGGCAAAATAAACCTGTGTGGGGACTCCTGTGCTGAGAGCCCCCAGTGCCCACAGCAGCTCTGCAGCGCCTTCAGCTGGCGAACACAACACCTCTGCCTCCCCATTCCCGGGTCTCTCACCCCACATCTTTGCTCCCCTCCTCCTGTCTCCTGCTGCCCCCCACCCCGGCTGGTGCAGATGGAGACCTGCATCAGTTGGGTCACCATGGAGCAGGAGCTCGGTCCTGCTGCCTCTTGGGGTGCTCCAAGGGATGTCCCTCAGGATGTCATCACTCTCCAAGGAGGGTCTGGGTAGCTCTGGCCACTGCAACCCCTCCATGCCCAAGCCTGGCACTCAGCACCCATCAAACCACCCAGGCCAGGGGCACATTGAGCCCCCAAAACGTGCACCCAGGAGCTTGGCTGGGCAGCAGGATTGAGACGGGCGATCCTCATGGAGCACCCAGTGCCTCCTCCAGGTCCAGGGTTTAAACAATGCCTGAGCATTAATCAGTGGGATGAGCCATGCTCCAGCCCTTTCCCATTGCTCCCCCCGATGATGAGGAGCTGTTGCTGCACGCCAGGCCATGGTGGCTGCACAGGACATAGTCCCTCGTGTCCCCCACGGCAGGGAAGGCTCCTGGAAGTGCTCATGGTCCTTGCGGCGCTGGCCTGAAGCTGAGGAGTTCCCCCTGTGCTCTGGCCTGTGCCTGGTGCAGCCGCATCTGCAGCCAAAGCGGCTTAAAACACCGCGGGTGAGGACATATGGGAGGAAACTGGATTAAGGGTAAAAATCAGCCTTCTCCCCACTAACAGGATTAGTGGGTTTTGAGCCCAATCTCGGCCAGCGCTGGCCTGTGCCCGGCAGCAGGGCCAGGGGGAACCAGTGGGGGCAGCCCAGACGCAGCGTTTCTCCATCTGAGCTCATGCTGAGGTTGGAGCTGCAGCTGGTACCTCGTGGTGTGGCCGGGCCGCAGGAGCAGCGCTTGCAGTGCCTCCTGCTCCGGGCTCATGGCTCTGTCCCCCCACTGGCACTGCAGCCAGGAGCCAGGCACCAGTGGGACCCGGCTGGCTGCACTCACTCACCCTGTGCCAGTGGCAGCTGGGGGAATCAAAGCCTTGATTCATGGCGAGTGTGATTTCCTGCTCTCCCGGTGCTGCCGGCGTGACTGCCGCCCGCTGCTGATTCATCCCCCTGGATTTTCCCCTCTCTGCACAGGGAGAGCGGCTCTGCCAGCGTCCCCACAGCAGGAGGCTGAGGCCACGGGCCCCACTGCCAGCCAGCCACATGGATGGGGTCAGAGCACTGGGGGACCCGGAAGGGGGCACAGTGGGGTGGAGGGCTCTGTTCAGGAGCACGGGGGCCACCCTCTCACTGCACCCCATGGGTGCCAGGCACCCAGGAAAGGCTCTGCCATGGGCACTGGGGGGTTTGGGGTGCACTGGGTCCCGTGTGAGACCCCTGCACACCGAGGGATCCCACTGCCTCGCACCCCGAGCACCACGTGCTGCCTTACGGCGCCCCGCCCCTCCGCGCCTCTCATTAATATTAATGAGCTATTTACCTACGGCCGCCCCGCCCCCGCCGCTGATTGGCTGTTCATCCCGCCGCTCCGCAGCCGGCCCCGCCCCCTCACCGCCCTCCCTCCGCACCGCCGTCGCAACCGAACCTGGCGGACTCGCCCGGTCCCGCCTCCTCACCGGGCTGCGATTGGCTCTCCCCGCGACGCGAGCTCCTATTGGTTGGATGAGCCGCCAGTCAGGCTGCGGGGCGGGGCCAGCTCTGCCCGCGCCCGGCCGGGGCTGGGCAGCAGGGTGCGTTGCGCGGCGGCGCTGCTGTCTGAGGCGGTGGCTTCGCTCTTCCGTCCCTCCGCGCCCTGGCCCCGCCGAACCCGGTGAGGAGCCGCCCGCGCCGCGGGGACCGGGGACGGGGTCGGCGTCTGGCGAGCGGGGTGGGGGCGGCCGGCACAGGCCGCGGCCTGGCGGTGGTTCTGGTCCGGCCTGGTTCGGCTCGGCCCGGCCCGGCCCAGCCCAGCCCTGCCCGGGGCCCCTCGCGGCCCTCTGAGGCCAGGGCGGAGGGACATGGAGCGGGTTGGTGGGCCTGGGCGAGGGGAGGTCCTGCGGGCTCCTGAGGGGACGCTGGGCAGAGCGAGAGGGATGGAGGGAGCCAGGCGGGGGGGGTGAGGGAGCGGAGGGCCCGGGGGTGCTCTGGGGCTCCAAGTGAAGGAGGTGGAGGCTGAGGGTGCCCGGGGCCTAAAGCGGGGCTGGTGTTGGAGGTACTGGGGTCTTGAGGGTTTTGGGCTGTCTGTGAGGGGTGCCAGGGCGGATGGAGGGGGTGCTGGCCCCCGAGGGGGAGGCTTTGGTTGGGGCCCTGGGGTGTTGGTTGTCCCCTGGGGTGCAAGGGGTGAGTTGGGCTGGAGGGATGGGGATAGGAGGGTTCTGGTGTGCAGGGCTGGGTGGAGGGGGCTCCCTGGGCAGGTTAGAGGTGGGGGGCAATGGGGTGGGGTTAAGGGGCCCTGGGGATGCTGGAGCTTGGGATATTGGGATGAAGGGTAGGGCTGAGCAGCTGAGAGGGTGTCTGATGGGGATCTCGGGGTGCTGGTGAGCTGGGAGGGTGCAATTTCTGCAGGAGTATCAGTGCTAGGAGACCCTATGGGGCTGTGTTTGGGGGTGCATGTAGAGAGGGGCTGTGCTGTATTGTGGTGGGGGCCCCCGAGCTCCTTGGGTGAGCTGCAGCAAGAGGGAGTTGGGGGCTCGGGGCTGTCGTGATGGAGGTGGCGGGCGCAGGGTGCGTGACTGTAGCTGGAATGGTGAGGAGCATCCCCAGCTTTTGGGTGGATGAGGCAGTGAGGGGGCAGCTGGAGCTGAGGAGAGACAGTTCAGCACCAGCTCTCTTTGGAAGTTGTGTGACTTAATGGGGAGTGGGTCTAGACCATCTTTCAGGGTGTGAAGGGAGGTTGGGAATGTTGTCAGAAGGTCCAATATCATGTAATCTACTGGGGGGTTTTGTGTGTGTGAGTTAACAGCGGCTTGGTGTAAAGAAGTTATGGAGAGAAGGGGAAAATAGCTGGAGGAGTTGACATCTGGTTAAGGGTAGTACTGGTTCTGGGCAGTACTTTGGAGGCATTAGTGAATTGTAGTGCATGGGTTATATAAAGGAGGGGTAGCTGCAGGGTCTGGATTTTCTGTGTTACGGAGGTAGAGCAGAACAGAGGAGGTAAGTGGGTGCCCCAGACAAAGGGAAAAACCTGTTTCCTTCTCATTTCCAAGCAGAGGTGTGGAGTGAAAGGGCAGATGCCGGCGGTGTCCTTTAGGAGGTGAAGGAGGGGAAGCGTGTGCTGTGTAGATGAGCAGGGACTGGAGTCGCTGTGCATGGTTCGGGAGCTGGGTGCCTGACCTCAGCAGCTCATTGTCTTCAACAGTGCTGGAGCAGGTGAATGGGGTTTACCTCTGTACTGAGCCATTGCCATCAGGTGTGGCCTGAAGTGAAAGCCGAATGAACTGTGATGGAGCTGCATCCTGCTCTAAGGCATGATCTCCAGTACTGCGCTTGTAAACGAGACATGAGGTTATTGTGGCTTTTCGGGTGCTGAGCTATGTTTAATGTGTGGGGTGGGTTTTGTTCTGAGGGAGGGAGCTGACAGCCTTCAGCTTTGTTTATAGCTGGGGGCTTCTTGTACAACTGACCTGGGCAAGTACAACCGTGGTGATTACTACCAGGAGAAATGCTGGCTTGTGGCAGACCACAGCAATGGTAGCGTGCTGTTTAGTCTGAGTAAGTAAACTTGAAGCTTTCGAGGTAGTTGCTTGGTTTCCTCAACATGCTGCTTTTCAGACACTACTTGCTTCTCAAGCATGTGTTACTGAAGTCAGACCTTCATCCTTTGGTGGCTTTGTGCCTTTATGCTCTATGGGACATCTCGTGTGTGCAGGCAGATGATCAGTGCTGGTTTGGGTTCGAAGTCAGCCGCATGATTGTAAACCAGGAGCTCTGTGGCAGTGTAGCACCATTTATCATGCTCTGGTTATAGCCAGTATGGAGGAGGATGCACCAAAAAACCTGGACCGATATGTTCAAATAGAGCTTATTGTTTGAGAGGTTTTCTTCTGCCATCCGTAGCTGTGAACCGAATGGAAATGGCTCTCATGTGTGGCTGAAGCGTTGCTGTGGATTTTGATCACAGGAGGCACGTTTCGATGTACCTGCCATATTCATTTCTGCATCCATCTTATCCCTGGCTGTAGTGTATAACTGGTATTACTTCAGATAATTTGTGCTTTTTGACATCATGAGTTACCTTAGGAAGGGATTATCCCCCTTTGAAGGCAGGGGAATGGCAGCCTACCAGGAGAGTGACTTCTCTTGGTTCAAACAGGCAAGGATGATAATTCAGTGGCCGGGAGAGGAGCGTGTGACTCGGGAGATGTAGATTTGTCCTCTGCTCATCACGCTTCCCCTGTGGCCGGCCCAACTTCTGCCTTCCTGCCTTATTTCCTTATCTGCAAACCAGAGATAACCGATCTGCCCTGCCTCGTGCGCTGGGAGGTTGTCATGCTCTGAAGTTCGTTAATGGAACAAGGTGGGTGCCTGGTTCCTTGTCCCTGAGCTTGGCTCCAGAGGAAGTAGCCACTGCCCTTCAGAAACCCCTGACTGATTGCTGGTAACTGCTGTTCACTTCCTGGCATGCAAGTGAGGCAGTGGAAGCTGTCACTGTCAGTGGCAGGGAATCATGGTTCTCCCTGCCAGAAACTGTCCTGTTAGTGCAGAGGTGAGTCTGTGAAACCATGGGGCTGGCTAAGCCCCAGCACCTACCTAATTGCCCTTAGGTCTGTTTTCCACAGGGCTTGAAGTAGCTGCTTGTCCACTTGCCAGCGGCAGGGGGATGTTTTCTTTGACATCTTTGGGAGGTGAATGGCAGAACTCACTTAAAAAGCCCTTCACCTTCTTGCCTTTTTGGCTGTGAGGATTAGCTCAGGTGGGAAAGATCATCTAGTTCAGTTGTCTTGGGTTTATAGACCCCAGCACAGCTCTGAATTCATGAGAGTTCCGAGCGCTGTGGGTAGCAGCAAAGCCGGTGAGAGGGATGTCAGTGCTGCTGTGCTGTAGAAAGGCTGTGGGTGGATGACCCAAAAATGATGGCTGCATAAAAAACAGGGTAAAAGTCTGTAATTGTTTGGGGAGGGTAAAGCAAGAGGAAAAAGGGGTTTATAAAATACCACATCTCTACCAGTGTAATAGTGGGTATGGCTTGAGGTAAGGTACCTGCTGTGACTGTGGTCCTGGCTTGCTCGTGTTTCTGGTAGACCCAGTATTGGTTTCCCTTAACGCATAAGAAGTCAAAGGAATTGAGATGCAGAGGTCCAGTAGTTCAAAGCTCTTTCTAATTGCTCAAACACCACTCATTTAATGGGTTTTGCCTCAGACCAGCAACCTTGCAGTGGGACCCTGTATATACAGCAAGTTTCAGAATTGCCCAGTTCAGCATCTCTGACTTCTTTGGACAGTGCATGTCCCTTCTTCTCACCTGTTGCCAGATAAAGGGATAGATTTTCTTTCTCTCCTATGGGTTTTCTAGCTTGATGTGCAGCATGGCAGAAGAAATGAAATGGGGAAGGGACCAAAACTAAAAGAAAATGTAAGTCCAGTTCCCTCCACCTGTGTGGTCTGACTGTTGTCGCAATAAGGACAAACCAGCAAAACTGGATTGGTTTGGGTTTTGTGGGGTTTTTTCAATTCATTTGTCTTCTATTTAGCCACTTACTTTGCATTTAAAAATAAACTGTTGGAACTTAAGAGTAGGAGAACTGGATGAGTTGAACCTTGCTTCTGGGTACCAGCTGGAAGCACCTGGTTTTGATGGCCATGTACATGGGCGGTTTGCTTCAGCTCACTCTGCTCCATCCCCTGGCATTAGTTCCAGCCGTACAGATTTTACTGCTGTCACGTATAAGAGTCCCCTGTTATCAGCTGCTTCAGCTTTGTTCTGCTAAAAGGCCCTTTATTAAAATACCAGAACAAATGGGCCATTGTGCAATACAACCACGTTTCTATGTTAAATGCTGCTTCTGAAAGTTGCTCCCAACAGTCGCGAGTTTCTTGGATGTAAATTTTCTCTCCAGCGAACCCATCAATTGGATAAAAATGTTCCTTGTATTGCACAAATTTACTGCTTTCGCCCTTCCTTCTGCCCCTCCAAAAAACCTGAAAAGCCACAAACTAACTTAGAAAAACCCCAACTGAAAGTGGTTGAGACAACAAAGCTGTTTGTAAAGGCTGAGTAGAGCGATGCACAGTTAATTCTTAATGCTGGTGGTGTTTAGCTGGTGTGTGAGAGGAGCAGTTCCTCAGCTTAAGTAGGCTTAATCTTTGTTTTAAGGGGTCTAGGAGATGGATTTTTTTCCTTGAGAGTGAATTATGAATTCAGCTGATGGCTCAAACTTGAACATGCTTGAAACTTCCCATAGCTTTGGTTTGTGTTCAATGGGTGGGGAGGGATTGACTGTGATGTTAAAAGGAGGGAGGAAAGAAAAAAAGGGAGGAAATTCAGGCACACTGTTAATGCTGAGACAGAAAACAGGAAATTTAGTTAAGGATTACGCTTTTCCATAATTTGTGTGGTTTTCCCCTTCTAACAGACAAGAAAAAGCCTATGTTGGTTCTTATAACTGAAAATGTTTCCAAGTATACAGTTAAAGCTATATATATTTATTTAATGGACTTTTAAGAAACTGTAAAAGCTGAGAAACTTCAGTAACTGCTGCTTTGATTTATCTTAATTCTACAGAAAGAGGGAGGGGAAAAGGCTACAAAATGGACTGCGTAAGAGTCTCACATTCTTCTAATGCTCTCCAAAAGCCTTCTTTTTTATTTTATCAACTTATCGCTTTCAGAAAAAAATAAACCCTATTTTAATTCTATGGTTTGGGGCTTTTTGAGCCCTGATGGCTTTTTGTCCATTTCTGCCTCATCTGCTGTTAGAAAAATGCACAAGGTCTGAACGTTTCTCGTGTGTTTTAAACCTTTGCAGCTTGTCCTCAGATTGTGCTGCTTCAGTTGTGAAACTACAGAAGCATTTCTCTGTAGGGTTACTGCAGAAACTGCTTTTAGGAGGGATTCTTGCTGTAGTCTTCCAGTCGAAGGGTAACTTCTTTCTTTCTGGTAAAGAATCCGTGTTTATGCTCAATAAATCATGATATATCATGCCTGCCCTTTCCAGTTCCTTGCTAGGGATTATGGTATGATTCCCTAACACAAATGTGAATTTAATGTTACTGTGCAACTTTTCTACTGGGAGTAATAAAAAGGCCTGAGATGCTCTTTAACTTTTTAGAAGAAAATTCTTTAGTTAAGGTCAAAAAACATGACCTTTCTGCTTGTAACTTTGGAATGGTGTCCATAAGCATAAGATGTGGATGTGCTTCTGGCCACTGTGGGAATGAAGCATGTGCATATAGAGGTGCTGAGAATCCGAGTGGATGGCTTCAGGTAGTGCATTTCCACTGACCAAAAGGATCTGGTGAGCATTACATGTTGTGTCTTGGGCAGAGTGCTGGGAAACCACAAGTGGAGCGAGCACCTGCAGTAGCATCCGATGGAAAGCTTGTGTGAGGCTCCTGTCAGGCAGGTTTCGTTGCAGCTAATCCCTGTTAAGTGTTGCTGTCACTCATATTGTGAGTTGCATATGGAGTTGTGCTGTTGATCTTGACCCATTGGCTTCCATCCTTGTAAGATCTTGCCTGGTAAAGCTTGAAACAAAAGTGGTGCTGGTCATCTGGAAGGATATAAAGTGAGTTTTTGCAAAGAATGCGTTAAAGTTGGTAAATAGAACATGCCTCTTGGTACCAGCATGTTTTCTGCTTAAGTACTGGCACTGTAGCTTTGAGATGGGGAAATAAATACTCACAAATCATATGCTTTCTATGAGATTTTTGAAGGTATCAGCTTTGAAAAGCAGGGCAGGGTGAGATGAATGTACTAAAATAAGAAATATTATCTAGCAGTTGAGAGTGGGTTGGTGTCCTGTAAGACATGGAATGAAATGAAGTTTGGAGACAAAAGTCTGCAAGAATAGAAATTCAGGTGTTGGTGATCTTCAAACTGTATTTTCTTTCACATGGTCAGGGAATCACTAAGTTTAATTTCCTTGGTTTGGCTTGTTGGTTTCTTGAGTATTTGCTGGTAAAGAAGGGTCATAGGAAGCCTATAAAGGATGAGGACCATTTACCTTCTGCTTCAGTCAGGTGAAGACAGCTGCAGGTATGATGGGATTAGATGCTGGTTAGTGCAGTGATTTAGTATTGTGGTTGGTTGGTTTGTGGTTTGCTGTTTTTTCACTCACAAACAGGACTGTTTTCAGGTGAATGTGTAAGAAAAGCTCTCAAGAAGGAATGCAAAACTAACCTCTCATCATGCCTTTCAATTGAAAACCTCCTGCTGCTTTGCCTACAGGTGATTTCCAAAACATGGGACCTGTAAGTGCTGTCAGTTTGGGTCAGGTCTCTTTTGTTTGAGGTGGGACTGTGCAGTATGCCCAAGCAAACAGTCAACAGTGTGAATACACATGGCTTTTTCTCTCTCAAGTTTCTCCTTGCAGCCTTACTGAGTTGAGTTTGGCTCCTAGCACTCCAGCATCCATCTGAAAGAGCTGCTTCAGGCTGTGCTGTGCGTTTCCTGCTCATTTGAATGAATTCTTGTTTCCTGGTGCTGGGGTGCTGGTTGTGCTGGGAACCAAGCTATAGAAAGTGTATCCCCAGGAAGAGATGTGAGAACAACGGGTGTGTTCCTCTCAATTCCATTTTGGTGAGTCTGCAGACCAGACAAAGCATAAATGCCACCCTGTGCCCTGAAGGGGCTTGTGGTAAATATCTCCCTGGGGAAGGTAACAAAATCCCATGTTTTCTGCTGATTTCCACTGCAGAGGTGCAATGCCAGATTCATTTGTCAGTTGCTCAAGTATATGGTGCTATGGTCCCTGGTAGAAAACCATCAAGTTTAGAGCAATTGTTTTAAAGACTGATATATTAGTGCCTGCGAGATGTAGCAGATACACTTTGTAAAGGTACCATCAGAAATATATGCAGCCTTTTTAGCACTGGGGTGAAAGAAAGGGCTTCACTTTTGTTAGTATAGATATAAGAGGAGCTGTTGGAAGTGACAGCAGCTCTGTGCTCCCAGCATACCAATGCAGATGGAACTGGTTCCTTGCCAGGTATTAGTCATGGGGCACACCTACTTTGGAAGAGTAGCCTGTGGGTTTAGAGGGGTAATTATTTTCTAGCAGCCCTGTGGGGCACAAGCAATTGAGCTTATGGAGGACAAGGAAGGGCTTGCTCCAGGATGTTACTTAAAAAACTGTGTGCGTATGAACAGCAGCTGGTGATGACTTGACTGGAATTTAATTTGTCCAGGCATTGTTCATTACGGGCATCGTGGAAGACACAAGCTTCTGAAGGCTGAAACAATTGCTGGACTGATACATCTTTTGTGGCTAATTGCAATGGAAGCTGGATCACCAGAGCTGCAGTGGGCAGCCTTTCAACTTGGGCAGGAAAGAAGCTGAGCTGCTCTCATTTCAGGCCTTCTGGAGACTGTCCAGCTTAGCCCTTCATCTTGCAGAGCTCTTGGAGCAATTAGAGGCTCTCTGTGTCAGGGACCTTGGGGTGAGCGACCAAGAACCTCTCTAGCTGAACTGCAGTGCTCTCGTGGGTCAGTATTAAGCTTAAAGAAGTCAGTGCTTCTGACTGATCACAGAATTCGTCTTCTCTGATTGCTAATTAGATGGGTAACATTCTTTGCCTTATTATCCCACCCTCAGCTCTTCTTTCCGGGGATTTAGGTTGACAGTTTCTAGAGTGCAGTTAACTCTTAAATTCCTGAAGTACTTTAACAGCAGCCTGCTCTTTTTGTGTGTCATCGTGGAAAGTGTTTATGGTGCGTATGTGTGAAAACCAAATCTATAAGCTCTAGATCTAACATTTCTGTTAGGAGTACATATGATATTGACTCAATGTTGCATCTCATTTTCGTGTTTCTTTTGGTTTATGGGTATTTCTGGGGGCAATTCCAGCACAAAGTGCCTGTAGCTGTGACTTCTGGAGGACTATATTGTCAATCTGTTTGTCAGAAGGCAAGGGTCTTGTCAGGGTAAAAGGAACAGATGCTTTCCTATTTGCCAGTGAAGAATACCTTTGTGATAGCCCAGGTAAGACTATTTTACCCAGTCCAACAGGGCAGTGACTTTAATAGTCTGCATGGGTTATGTATAAGAAAGCCTATTAATGCAAGTAGACCCTGTCTTTGCTGGAGAAGGTTCTTCAATCTCTTGCAAAACTTCTTAAACAGCCATGATTTTTATTTTTTTTTAATATTTTAAGTGTGGAAAATACTGTTCTTGTGTTATCTGGAAATAGTTCTCACCTTTGGAATAATCTTGTTCAGCAGCACTGGAGAGGCATAGTGCTCAAAATAGCAGCAGCTGCCATAAGCCAGGATGGAGCGGAGTCGAGTGAGTTGTGTTGTCAGTCGTGGGAACATAAATCCCATTCCACCTGCAGATGAGCATCCCCAAAATAGAAGAGGGTTGTCAGCTACCAGAGGAGATGTATTGTGTGCATCTCTTTGGTGCACTGTTACTGTGCTCCCTTTGTACTGCATGAAGACGAGGAGAATTAAAGAGTTGCTGTGGTTTAGCTGTAGCTCGAGAGAGTAACCACTTCCTACTCTCTTCAGTAAATAACAGCTGGGAGAGGTTGTTTGGCTAGTAACTGTGCATGCTGTTATGTTGTAAGGGAAATACAATCTGTCTGCAGGCAAACCACCCTGCTTAAAAAGTGTGCTGCTCCCTCATTTTTCCTGTAGTTTGAGAAGCCAGAGAGTCTCTGCTGCAGCTGTTTTAAGAGCTTCCTGAATCTGCTGGCTTTCTGCATTGAACCATTGCTCCTTGATTTAATCATGTAATCCCTGAAACTCTTGTCCCCTGCATAAATAAAGCCTTTCTCCTTTATATTCCCATGTGCACGCTGCTGTGCTATGCTGTAATTACGGGTTCAAATTCCTGCAGGGACTGATTGTATCAAGCTAACCCAAGTGCTAGTGCTTCTGGATCGGGTTTGGACTGTCAAGAGTTATGTGGCTGGCTTCTTTTAAGCAGTTGTCTGAATTTTTAATGCATACAAGGTAAGAAATTAATCAAATGCAGGATTTTTAAATTACTGCAAAAGGGGCTCTGTGTTGGCTCTGGGTTTCTCTCCACCTTTCTCTTGTTGGCTTGTAAATTCCCATTCCTTCAATCTCAATGAGGGACCTGCTGGCTTAACCTGTAGCTTTTATGCTGATTAAAAATGAAATGTAATGGCTGAGTGGGAAGAAGAATGGTCTTGGACTCTTTTCACTTAATCCTGTAAGAGTATTTGAGAGGAATTTCTCCACATCTTCTGTATTTCTTTGCTTAATGTTCTTCATCTTGCTAGCAGGCTGCAGCTGACCTGGAGTACTCTTGCAGGTGTTGGAAGCACTGGGCATTAATAAATTGTAGAATTCTGAAAACTCTTAAATTCACACAGTAAATGCTTTATCTTGGGGCCTTTAGATGAAATTTGAGTGAAATTCATAGAATCATAGAATAGTTAGGGTTGGAAAGGACCTTAAGATCATCAAGTTCCAACCCCCAGCCATGGGCAGGGACACCTCACTCTAAACCATATCACCCAAGGCCTCGTCCAACCTGGCCTTGAACACTGCCAGGGATGGAGCATTCACAACCTCCATGGGCAACCCATTCCAGTGCCTCATTGCCCTTACAGTAAAGAATTTCCTCCCTATATCCAATCTAAACTTCCCCTGTTTCAGTTTGAACCCATTACCCTTTGTCCTATCACTACAGTCCCTAATGAAGAGTCCCTCCCCAGCATCCCTATAGGCCCCCTTCAGATACTGGAAGCTGCTCTGAGGTCTCCACGCAGCCTTCTCTTCTCCAGGCTGAACAGCCCCAACTTTATTGAAGTAAAAGGCCATTTTCACTATCAGTGTTTAATTTTGTCTAAGAAAAGTAAAAATTGATGCAAGTTGACAGTGCTCTTGCTTCTTGTACCTTCCTTTCAGGATAATGTCGTTAATTTGTATTTAAAAGGTTGTTGTGGAAGTAGTTGTTGGAGTAGAACGTTAAGGAGCAGGTGAGCCTATTACATGATCTAATACTTGTCCCTCATGCCTGCATGCGTTCCTGCTCATTTCCTACAGTCTAACAGAGTTTGCTGGCAGGCTTGTTGCCAAGTGCTCTTTACAAGGTTTTTCAAGCTGTATGAATGTGCTGGAAAAGAGCAGATTTGTAAGTGAGAGCTCATCAATCTGTGACCTCTTCCACCCTTGCACCCAGAGCTGGCAAGTGCCTCTCCCTGAATTTGCTTGCGTGACCAGATTTATATAAGATTCAACTCTACTCCGTTTCTATAAATATTAGTTTGCTTTCCTGGCTTATGTGACACTGAAACAGATCTCATTAGGGGTGGGCTTGCTCTAGCATTTGAAGGCTGCCTCAGTTTTCTCCCAGTTGTGGTTGCTGTTCAAACCTTATGAGGTTTGTTCATAGAATCATAGAACAGTTAGGGTGGGAAAGGACCTTCCTATTCATGCATGAACTATTTGTTCATGCAGTTCAGACTTCATTAGCTGGTCTGAGTGAGGACAACTGTGCTACTGCATACTGATGCTAAGAGGAGGGTCGAAATGGCATTGCCCCAAGTCAGCCTGGCTCTTGGGATGCTGTGGATTCCTGCTGTCATCTTTAGTGTGCCATGAACCACACTTGATGTTTTGGCGGTGGAAGGAGCTTCGGTGTTGGTCCATTGTGCAGGATGCAGGTTCATCAGATGATTTTCATTTATCCCAGTGGCTGGGCAGCCATTTGCTTTGTGACACACTCAACAGGCTCATAGGGACACTATAGATCTGTGTGGCTTTGGCTTTGCGTTGTGACTGTTGGTGAAGGGGGTGATGTTCCTCGTGGGTGCAGAGGGAGAGCAGTAGTGATGCTTTGTCTTAGGGACAACAGGCTTCAAGAGCTTCCCAGGTCTGACTGCAGATTTATAGGACCATCAATATGATTATAATGAAGCAGTTGAGCTTTTTCTTTTCAACAGCACATTAGTAGGGAAGCAAACTATAGTTGCTTAAGAAGCTTTTGATAAAAGATACTGAAGAAATGTGATTTGGGTACCCCTATTTAAATACATTGCTTGAAAAAAGGCCTATTTCTGTGACGCTTTCAAGCACAGCTCTGCCTTATGTTATGTGAGGAGTTTATACACAAATACAGGGGTCAGTGATGAAGAACAAATGGTGACAGGCTCTGTTAGAACCCAGTGAATGTACATTTGGGTTGGTGCTGCTGTCTGGTAACCCTAAGGAATTCAGTACTTCAGAGCGTGCAGCTGCGTGTTGAAAGCGTTGGGGTTTGTTCTCTGCTTCGCTCAGCTGGGCAGGGGTAGTGCTGTGCTGTGCTGTGCTGTGCCACACGGGCTTTGTCCTTGTGCTCATGGAATGACAGCGAGCCCTGCGTGGCCAGCAGGAGATGGAGGATGTTCCTGCTGGAGGCATCTTCTGACAGAGAGCACCCCAGGGCTGGGGTTATTGTGGGATGGGCAGAGCAAGGTTTTATCTTTGGGAAGGGAAGGCAAATAGGTTTGCTGATGTGCTGCTGCCTTTTTCATAGTGTTTTGGACTCTTTTTTTACACTTGTCTAGAACCCATCTTTGAACATCAGCTCTATCTGAACAGGTTTTGGGTTTAGTGTTCTTTTGAGTGATAAAGGTACTCAATAGGAAGGGTTTAGCGAGGATGATGGAGATAGCACTTCTGATGCAGGGTTTCTCCATGCTCATCCATGGAGTCTTACATACCTCTGGTAGTGAAGAAAAAGAACAATTTATATCGATATCAAAGGGTCTTGCTTAGTTCTCTTGTGCTGTTACCAGGCTCCAGCTGCAGCAGCCTCCCCTGTGCTTGCTTACAGGCACAGCTTCGGAGGTTTTGTGGGGATGGGGCTTAGGTGGACATCCCTCCTGGGCAGAGGTGTGTGGAGGGAGGGCCTGGGAGCCTTGTGCCTGCTTGGCCCCTGAGGGGTTTTGCTCTCAGCAGTCGTCTCTGGGTTTTAGTCAAGGGAGTGGTGTTGCTTCAGAAGGGAATAAATGCCTCTCTGTTCCAGTATGTGGGAGATACTGATGCCTCACGGGCTGGGCTGGAGCGAGTCTGAGCAGGTGTCTTGATCCAGCAAATTCCATGGGAAGGTGACAGGACTTGATGTTGTACATGTTTTCTGATAGAATCATAGAATGGTTTGGGTTGGAAAGGACCTCAAGATCATCCAGTTCTAACCCTTGCCATGGTCAGGGACACCTCACATTAAACCATGTCCAACCTGGCCTTGAACACCGCCAGGGATGGAGCATTCACCACTTCTCTGGGCACCCTGTGCCATCGCCTCAGCACCCTCACAGTAAAGAACCTCTCCCTTACATCCAGCCTGATAGCAGTGCCCGTGTCTGTCTGACACCCACATCGAAGCTATCGCAGCTGACGATGCTCTCGGGCTGCAGGTAAGAGATAGGTGCTGCTGCACATGTTGTCACTGTGCTTAGTGCCTGCCCATCCCCAACCTGGTGTGTAACATGGGACATGTAGCTCCTCTTCCGTGGGGTCAATGTGCTGCACGGGCAGTGGATGGTTAATGCACCTCCATTTCCATCTCAGGCTCTTAGGGGACTCCCACACCTGCTGCTTTATCATGGAATAGGGTCCTACAGGTGCAAGTTGGGCTTGGTTTGCCCTCACAGCCTTACCAGGCAAGTAATGGGCTTGACACATTTGAGGTTTGCACTTTTCAGACCATGTAACTGCAGTATTTCTGGCAAGCAACCTCCCAACACTGCTGCTGCTTCTCATCTTTAATGGCAGCAGCAGCTTAAAATGCATATGAGCATGTCCCATCTTCTGCCTTCAGCACACTGCAGCAGATGCTCTTGCTGTTTGGCTGAGAGAGGTTTAAAGAACAAATAGATTATTACTTTTAATTCTAATTTCTGTTGTTTCCTGCAAAGCTGTCCCTTCTGCAGGGAAACACAGTAGAGCCATAACAGGAACAAGCAGACATCCTGCGCTTCCTGGTGACTGTAATGACTCTGCTGACATGAAATGCATCACTGCATTAGTCTGTCGCTAGCTGACTTTTATCTAGGGTGGTTTTTACTGTTAATGATTAGACATTAAACAGTTCCCTCTAGGAACAAGCTATGCAGCTACTTGTCCTCACAGAGCTTGTAGCATGTGTTTTGGTGCTGTTGCTATGAAAACAGGCTGGGCACCAGCAGCAGCCCTTTTACTGCCCTGTGGCCCTCGCAGCACCAGCTGTAGTTATCTGATTGTTTCTATCATAATCTTAAGGAAACCCAAGCTTTACCTAAAATAATAATGTCCATATTCTCTACTCCCTGTGTGCTTTCTTCTAATTCACACCAGCACATTCAATGGGTGTTTCTCTTCTAATAGCTAGAGAGGGTCAAGTCTTCGAGGGATCTCTGTAGCTCTCTGTTGGCTGGCTCTTGGCAATACTGAGGTTGACTGCCTGTCACCATGAATTAAATGCTAAAGTCATGTTTGGAGCTTCAGACATCATGCAGTGGAAACAGAAATGCAACTAGGATATTTATCCTTAAGTCAATGACAAATCTTGCGTGATGTTGGTGGAGCCAGGGTTTTATCTGAGGTGTTTTCAAAGGTATAAATGAAACATGAGGAAGGTTCCTGAAGAAAGGTTTATTAGTAAATCACAGCTCTGTAACTGGGTGCTGGGCACATGCCTATGCCAAGTTCTGGTTTTTATGTTGTCTTACATTGATGTCTTATACTTGTTGGGCTGAGTGTGTGAGGGTAGCGTTATGGCTGTAGCTGCAATGAGGACATGGGAGAAAGCACTGGGATCTTGGCACAGTCACTTGTGTCTCCTTTCATCATCACTTATGCCCTGCTGGGTGGTATTTGTGGAGCCAGAGCTCCTTAGGTCCAGATTGGTAAACTCATACCTAAGATATCCTTGGTTTCCTTCTGGTTTTTGCATGATGGGTCCAAATTCTGCATTTTCTTTTGCTGATTTCATTATCTGCTGCTTGACAAAGGAAGGTAATGCAGCAGTTTTCTGAAGCTAAACAGTGGTTCTGAATGACTGTATTTCCATCTCCCCTGTAACTTTCCTTACTTTAGGTGTGTGGGCTTTTTAATTTGATCATTGTGAGGAGGAACAAAAAAGTGAAATGCTGCAGATCTGCCTTCCTCTTCCCTTTCTTTAGTTAAATCTTTGTCATTCTTTTTCTCTTTGACTCCCATGAGTTGCTCAGGCTATTTTTCTCTGGTTTCTTTTGTTGTAGGTTCTATATCGCAGTCTTACATCTTTAGAAATATATAATGCACATATGTGACTGCTTCCATGCCTTCTCAGCAGCATTGTTGTCAGCCTATGACAAATACCATGTGATTGATGGCTGACTAAGCATTCGGATTATTTCTTCATTCTTTGTGTGCCTAATGATACTTTTCTCTTGTTCCAGGGAGGCATAAGTGGATGGCATCTCTTGTGCTCATGGAGCCATCTTCAGACTCAGATCTGAAATTGCACAGAGTGCACATAGGTGCTCTGCCTCTGTGACAAGAGTCAGCCTTAAAGCTTGGCCAGCCATCAGCTGCTGATCTCTGAATCCATGGGACATGTCCCTCATACTCGGTGACTTGAAATAGTTCTGTAACAGCCAAGTCCAGCCTGGTTTCAAGCAGGGCAAAAATAACACTGGTGTCTGTCAGGGTAAAAAGGGTCTTTGTAGCCATATGGCTATGGTGTCTGCCTTCATAAACCCCAAAAGGTGTGGAGTGCTTCAGCTGGTTGGATGAAAAGCTGATGTCCAGAGTAGTGGGCATTCCCTGCAGGAATGTTTTAATTGCTGAAAACTCTCTCCATTTCCTTTTTTAGGAGAGCTTTCCTCTTTTCATCTGCCTTTGTGCTGAAGAAGGTGGTGTGAACACTCTCTGACCAGGTATGTTTATGCAGCAGTACACCATAAAGGCATCCAGATCATTGCTCCTCCCTCACAGTTAATTTTCCCTATCACTGTATCCTTGACTCCCCAAACCAGGGATATCTTATGAGGTGAGCAGTGTGGATATGGTAGCAGCATGCTCAGAGTCCACTTAGAGACAGTTTGACCAAGACAGGGTGTAAAATGTCTAAAGTTGCCCCGAGGTCACACAGAAAGCTAACATGTAGCTGTTGCCTATGAGCTGAAATGGTTTTCCTGAATTATGTTCTTTTATGTGATGACTGTTACCAAAGCACATTTTTACTGCTCTTTAGGTGTTAAAGTAGCCTCCAGGATAGACACAGTTGTGCCATGCATTATCTGCTCTACAGTTCCAGGTGAAAAAAGTAAAGGTTTGATAGGATGATATAAAGGTACCTACAAGGTTATTAGTCAAAACTGACCTACCTTAAGAGCAGCTCTTCCAAAAGGCATTTACACATCCTTCCTCAAAGCGCTGTATCAGGCAGGGGAGCGTTACCAGAGTTGCTTTGTTGCCTCTGACTTGCTTCTTGGGCAGAAAGGTCTTTTAGAGATGCCAGGAGCATGTTGATCTTCAGTGCCCTTCCATGGGGTTGGCTTTGCAGTCGCCAAGAGAGGGCAGTGTGTCCTTGGAGCTGGACCCCACAGCATCAGCTGCCAGGCATGTGCTGCTTCCACTGTCATCTGAGCAACAGCCTGAGTCTCAAGAATGCTGAGAGAACACAAGTCCTTAAAACCATATGAAATGAGTAATTGACTGGCAGACTTGTTAGCAAATGCATTAGGAGCTGTGCATCATCATGTGACTGTTGGCCCTTTCCCTAGAACTGTGGCAGGGATACAGCAGTGCTTCCTCTTGCCTCACTTTCTGAACAGAAGTGTCCCCTGTCTGTCCCAGTTGCGTCATTCTGCTCTACTTT
Source organism: Neopsephotus bourkii (assembly GCF_033783945.1). Taxonomy (NCBI): domain Eukaryota; kingdom Metazoa; phylum Chordata; class Aves; order Psittaciformes; family Psittacidae; genus Neopsephotus; species Neopsephotus bourkii. Next base: position 1,096,487 of record NW_026900519.1, on the reverse strand, counting down.
TTGCACTTGGTGTCTCCTCCAAGAGGGGGAAGGATGTTCGTGGGATCAGTGCAGAGCTTTGCTGTGAGTCACAGTCAAGTGAAGGCATAATTTAAAATATAAGGAATTGGGGAGAAAAAAACCAGCAACAAAAGGAAAACCAACAGAGGTTGTTACATGCTAATATTTTGCCTCAGGGCATCAAACAGGAAATGCTTATGCCAGTCTCCATCTCCAAAGCAAATCTTTGTTCACTAAAGAGGCAGATATGATTGAAGATTGAAGTATGGAAGCATGCATCTCTCCCCAGCCCAGTGGGATCTTTTTCCTTTCTAAGCTGTTCCTGCAGCAGGGCCTGTGAATGAGTTCTCACTGCTGTTTGCCTTCTGTTTTCAGGACCCATTTGTGAACCCTTACATTTCATTCAGCTCTGTGTGGTGAATAACTCTCAGTTTTCTGCTGCTGGTCAGGACTCTGACAGCACCTGTCTGTTAGTTAGGAAGTGGTTTTTAATGCTGGCAATTGTTGCCCTGTTCACAAAGTTAGGGGAAGGCACCTTTACTGGTGACTTACGTCTTGCAGAAACGATGCTGCCCTGGCCTAGTAATCAGTGATACATCAAGAACATCCCATTTCCCAGGGTTTATTAAGGAGTTCAGTTCTATAACTAATTGACAGTACAAAGTTGCTTGATAGTCCTTGGAAGACAGGGTGCTTTGTATAACAGGAAAGCACATTGAAATAACCTCAAAAGTTGCTTTGAGAGAAAAAGGTATCCCAGGAGGAGCAACCACATTGAAAATTATTAACCTTGCTTCTAAATCCTTCCTTGACACAGTTTTTTCTTCTTCTCACTTTCTGTAATGGTAGAATGAGGTGAAATTTGCCCATATGGTAGGAACAGGGTAGCATTTCCTCTCTGGGGGGTGCTGTATTGCTAGCTTGGATTTGAAGTTAGCAGCCTGTAGATGTTTAGCATTTGTTTTACTGGAACAGTTCCTGAATTGTCAATGAACGCAGCTATAGTTTGTGCCATTCGGCTGCTTGTCGTAACATTTAAAAGCAAATGCTTGTGCACTTTTATAATGGCACTTGAAGAATGATAAACCACAGCATCCCATTTGTGTTTCGCTTCGGTATTTACAGGGTAATGAATTCTCCCTTGCTGCTTCAGCTGGATATGCTTTCACCTCCTCTTCCTGTTTCAAGCAGTTGTTCAGTTGGTGTACATTTTAAAATGCCTCCAATTTTTAGGAGGTTGTCAGTGACAGAAAAGAACTCTTACTGCTTTTTTGCTTGGCAGAGGCATTGAGCTAATCTACTCATGTTAAATCCAAGCATCCCTAGAGGAAAGAAGTGTATTGTCACTGATTTGGTCTGGTTAGAAGAGCTGGAGGCATCTGCTAAAACTGGAAGATTTCTTTTTTTTTACAGAAATAAACTTTTCCTATAAACATGGGGTTTTTTCTGCAGACATGCAGAATTTTTTTGTTATTATTCTTAATCTGTCCTCTAAAAGAAGGAAAAGGTGATCTTTTGGGGACGAAACCAAGTTGCAAAGTCCAGAAACCTATCTAATGGATCTCCTAGCAAAAGAAGGCTGTTGCTACAGCACATTCTTGTTCCATTACTGTTTGTACATTTTAAAATTGAATTTTCCAAACAGCTTCAGGAAACTGGCATCCCATAAGTAACGTTTTTAAATATAGCTCAGTTACTGCTGAAATAAGTCAGTTATTTCCATGGACCGCTGTCCTGAGTATATTGCTCTAAAACCTTGGAAGCGTTTAGTGATAGAGTGCAAAGCAGAGTCAGTAACCCCAGCTATTTACTGAGGAATTGAGTTTGTCCTGGTTCTTTAAGGAATGAACTCTTGCAGATGGAATGCTCCTGTCTGCAAGGTTTATTTTCAACTTTTTCCTCTTTTGCTCAGGGGAAAACCAAAGCCTGAGTAGGAACGCAAGACTGTAGTAACTGCCCTTCTCAGTACCCATCTTGCTGCAGAGTGGCAGGGTAGGTAAATCCGGTGCTTGAGCACCACACTGTGCTGCTCTGTGCTCCTTTTCCTTAGATCAGTGAGCATTTAAGGCATTTTCAGAGTCATTTCAGTTATGAATTACTTGTTTGTACAGGGCTGTGTGGTCTTGAGTTGCACCTTCCCACGTGGGAACCCACTCGTGCATAGATGCCTGTGCATGAAGCTGGGTGGGGTGCTGAGCTGCTTGGGATGCTTGTGGGCATCCTAGCAATGCTTCCCATTGCTCTGCTCTGAGACCCCAAAGGAGCTGAGCTTCACAGGAGCAGCTGCTGCTAAGGCTTTGCCTTTGGAGGGACTTTAAAGTGACAAGTGTAGTCTCATGGGTCTTGTCAAATCGCTTCTGCGGCTTTTGAGCTTGAAGCATAGATCCCTTGAGGTGTGAAGCACTGCAGGACGTGGGGAAGGCTGTTTCTGCTTGCCTCTCCTCCAACCCTTCCCATTTTAGGACTTAAAAAGTATTCCAGAGCAAGGTGCCAGAACTTCCTAGCAACTTCACAACTAGTGATTTGCCTCCAAAAGCAAATGTGCACTTGCTGCGGTAGCTGTTCCTTAGCAAAAACTCTCTGGGCTGTGTGCTGGAAAATGGCAGGAGCTCTGTGGGCAAGGAAGGAAGAACCTGCTCATCCCTTGGAGGGAATAATGAGAGAAAGTTAAGCTCCACAAGCTTTCCCTTTACCAGGGGTGTTTTGCATTGGTTGTCCGGATACAATTGTTTGATACTGATTTACTATTTATAGGTATGTATTTTTAGAGACATGACAAAATCTCCTTGTGGGCCAAGATCTTTTGCCTGTTATTGGAGTACTAAGCAACAGAATTAAACTAAGCAGTGGAGTTGGTTATCCCATTAAGGTTACTTAATTCTGAGTATGATCTGAGCAACTTCACCTTTAGTAATGCATTTCTCTCCCTTTAACTTCACTATATGTCAGCACTGGGGAATCTGAACTCCTGGTGCAGATCTGCACCTACTTGCCTGCAGTGAGATGTGCCATGCTGTCCAGCAGGTCATTATCTCAGAATTGCAGCACTGCTCTGAATCACAGTCTCGTGCTGATGCATCTCAGTGGTAGTTTGTTATCTGTCAGCCAGTAATGCTTTCATTTGGGCCTGTGGTACGACATGGAACAGTTGCTTGATTAGGGATCCATCAGACATCTTAAAAGGAGTCATTTGCTGGTTTACAGATTGTTTCCATGAGCTGTTCTGCGTTCCCTAATGGTGCTGAATGAGTTCACAGCATCCTCTGGGCTAGGGTGGCTAGAGCTCCATAACAACCCCACTGCTGAGTTGCCTGCAGCAGGCTCTTAGCAGAGCAGGACTCCCTTCTGGAATGGGAATCTTGAGGCTCTTCTGCACAAATAGCTTGCTGACAGGCTCTGTTTTTGAAACCCCAGGTGAGTTTGTCAGGAGCATTGCATGTCAGCCTTCCTTTGCAAAGGTGGTAGGGTTGGTGACTTGTTCACCATATGAATGCAGCACCTCTGACTTGCACACTTTTTCATGTATTGAAGCATTCATTAAAAATCATAAAGACTAGTAGCACAATAGGATCATAGAATGGTTTGGGTTGGAAGGGACCTTAAATCTCATCCAGGTCCAGCCCCCTGCCATGGGCAGGGACCCCTTCCACTAGAGCAGGTTGCTCCAAGCCCCTGTGTCCAACCTGGCATTGAACACTGCCAGGGATCATCAGTCATTCGCTGCAGAAGGATGACTCTTTGAATCTTGTCTTTCTAAACTCTCTCTAACCTTTTCATTAATCACAGTTGGAATAGTTGATAGCATTGGTTGCTGCCTGCTCCATGATCTGCCAGATCTTGGAGTGTCCAAGGGAAGTATAGCAAGTTTTTCCTGCTGATGAGCTGGAAGATCCTGGTGGAAAGAATTCCATAGACACTGCCTCCCGTATTGTTCCTGGCACTGCAGGTTTTCTGGTGGGCTGGAATGGGTGATCTGCTTTCCTTCAAGCCTTGCCCTGACTTTGAGGGAATGTTGGCAGCTGCAGGCTCCGGCTCTGGGAGATGCTTTGCATAACCAACTGTTGCTGCTTCCAGTTAGTTTGGAAAGGAATTCCCCTCCTTGCTGCCCACTCCCTCTTCAAGGTATCTCTTAAAATGCTGGTACTTGCATTGCCAGCCGCTTGCATGTTGGCAGAGCAGGCTTGAGAAGGGGGTTCTGGCCCACATTGTTAAATAGGTCATGAACATTCAACTGTGACAAAGTTGGGTTGCTTTTTCCCCCAAAACCTGTTGTTGTGACACATTTCCATGATGATTTCCATGTTTCTAATGAGAATGGTAGAGCCATTCCATTCAAGCCATGTCTTGAATGATGACTCAGGTTCTCTGTTCAGGCTCTGTTGCCAGCAAGTGCTGGTGTGCAGTATTCTCCTGGAGGAAACTGCAGCCTGCTTCTCAACTGTGTAGGAAATTGTTCAAGTGGGAGATAGGGGAGTGTGTGCTGTGAGCATGGCTGTCCATGCAGGGAGGGGTTTGTGCTAGGTAAGTGAATGCTGTACTTAACATAGACCTTATAGACCTCATAGCAGCCTTCCAGTATCTGAAGGGGGGCTCTAAGGATGCTGGGGAGGGGCTCTTCATTAGGGACTGTAGTGATAGGACAAGGGGTAACGAGTTCAAACTTAAACAGGGGAAGTTTAGATTGGATATAAGGAAGAAGTTCTTTACTGTCAGGGTGGTGAGGCACTGGAATGGGTTGCCCAGGGGAAGTTGTGAATGCTTCATCCCTGGCAGTGTTCAAGGCCAGGTTGGACAGAGCCTTGGGTGATATGGTTTAGTGTGAGGTGTCCCTGCCCATGGCAGGGGGGTTGGAACTGGATGATCTTAAGGTCCTTTCCAACCCAAACCATTCTGTGATTCTACCATACAGGGGAGCAAGCTGACTTACTGAGGACCTTCTGCCAGCTGGGAAGTGCCTGATGAATGGCAGCAGCAGTGTGTCCAGTCAGGTTACCTCCTTGGCTCTAACGCGCTTGGTTTTGATGTCAGTAAACGGGAGGCTGTGTGGTCACGCTCTGCTTGGTCACACTGCTGAATATCATGTTCTTTACCTTTGTGCTGGGACAAGCATAGAAGGAAAGAGGGGGCAGAGTTTATCCCAGCACGCTGAGGTCAAGCTTGTTTTCCTTCTTTGAGCAAGACCAGACCAGCCCCTGGGGTCAGATTCTGCAAGCCTGTAAACAAAAGGCTTGTTTCTGCTGAAAGCCAAAGATGGGATTGTGTCCATCCGGAAAGTTGTTGGAACTAAATGATCTTAAGGTCTTCTCCAGCCCTCTCTCTTCTGTGATTCTCTTGCTCTGGCCTTCATGTTTATGTGGATAGCTGGCATTTGACGCTCTCCTTTGGAATGTTGTGTTTGTGGGAATTGCTGTTTAAAAAAAAGAAAAAGGAATATTTGCAAATTCTTGGTTTTGGCTGTTCCTCACCCTTTGATTTACTGAAATCTGCAGGGGATGGAGGTGAAAGGGGCAAGGGCAGCCACGGCCTCAGCCCCAGTGGAGAGTAAATGACGTGGGTTTTGCTCCTTTAAAAAAAACCCCAACCAGGTTGTTTGTGTCCAGGCAGTGAGTGCAGAACACAAGCAGGCTTCGATTTCAGCTCACATGGATTCTTGGAATAAACCCTAGCTCTCGCTTACAACAGCTTTGACTTCAGTGTGGTAATTTGGGCTGACCAGAGGAGGGTTGAGCAATGGCTTACTGGTAAGCAGGAAGGAGGATGTCCCACGGAGCTGGGTAACGGGGTGTAGCACAGCAGCATCTCGACATGGGGGAAAGCCAACACAAGTTGGTTTCTCCTAGGCTGTTTTTAATGCTTTCCTAAGGCCAGCTTACTGGTGGATCTTGTGGTGTTTCTCAAAGCCAAAACTTGCTGGTTTGTGTTTAGCCAGAAGACTCTACTTCCTTCTTTGCTAAACCACTGCTCTACAGCATTCCCCTGCCCCAGAATGTGCAAACAACTTCCCCTCTCCCCCATGGGGGACATAAGCTCAACATCAGATCCCACACGTAAGAAGGATGTGGACCTGTTGGAGTGGGTCCAGAAGAGGCCACAGAGATGCTCCAAGGGCTGGAGCAGCTCAGCTCTGGAAACAGGCTGAGAGATATGTTATTCCAAATTATAACTTCATTAATAGTGAACTGTCTGTTTGGTGTATCACTGATGGATCTCCTGAATTCCTCTTTCCTTGCCAGGAGGAATCATAACCGGGATCCCCAGCAGCAAGCACGCCCTACGAGGCCGTAGCTGGAACTGCTTCACTGCAGTAAGGAGGTGAGCAAGAAGTTTAACCTTTTGCAACCTGTGGTATCATTTCATTATTCATTTGCCTTCCTCTGATGATGAAGTTTTACCTGCTACAGTGGAAGATGGTACAGCAAATGGTGCCACTGTGGTGGCTGTGATTTGCAGGTGCTCTTCTGATTTGACTCTTCATGCTCTCGCTGGTCTGAGACAAAGGGTGGTGATTCCTCACTACCCATATGGAGCAGTGTCATGTAACAGTAATCCACCTCGTTAATTAGGGAAGAAGATCTGTAGATTCCAAAGAGGACATGTCCCTCTGAGTCAGAAGGCATGAGGTGTTCGTGGGAGCCTTTGTTCTTGCTGGGAGACAAGGGAAGCTGTGTGCTTCAACTGCTGTAGCTGGATAATGAAGTTCAGGTTCCTTTTTTATCTAGCCTTTGCTGGTAAGCATTTACCTGTAGCACACAAACAGAAGATGCTACAATGATGGCTTCTTCATTCCATATAGCAGTGGTTTTGCTCTGTGCTGGAATATTAAGTGCTCCAAGTGACTAGTCTCCCTGCCCTCTAAGAAGAATGGTCAAGGGTAGAGGCAAGAGATGCAACACATGATTCAAGGTGTGTGCCTCATGTGTCCTGTGTTTTGTGACCTCTTGTCTTTGGCTTCACACACATCTCACTGAAGCTGTTGCTTTTCTGACAACCATAATGATTTTTGTCCATTCTGCTGAGGACAGCTCTTGCAAATAACCTTGTATGCCATTAAGATGAAATGGTTTGTTCCAATCTTCCCTATACGAACAATCAACACTAAAGCATTGTCTGGTAGTGCTGACTAACAAAGCCTGTAATTAGTAATCTCCAGTTAATGAAGCAACGTGATTAAAGCCTCATGACTTTTCTATAGAAGAAATAAGTTAAGCATTAGTTGTGCTGGTTTAAATCGTCCATGAGCTTTGCATGATCTCTGTGCAGGCAAAATCAGCAGCACCTTTCTGAAAGTTTTAGTCTTATTTTTTCCATTTTGCTGATATTTTCCCTGGGTGCCCCCAAATATGATATTGAAGTTTGATTTAAACTGCAGTGATGGCTGTAGGTGGAGTTCACCTCCTAGAAAGCTTCATTGGCCTCACTGTGTAAAGAAGATGGGGCACAGTGAATGGGTAGACTTTGGTGTTCTTGAAGGGAAATGACAGGGAGGTTCTGCACCAGCTTCCTTCCCTTTCACCATTTCACCAGCGTGTTTCCACTGCTTCCTTTTCCAAACCTTGCAGTTTTACTCCCAACCTTGTCTTCTCATATGGTTTTCCTTCAGAGGTCTTGAATCTCATGTTGCCATGCAGATGGTGTTCTGTGGCACCACACATGATGCGATGCAGTTGGGTCTAACCACATCCCATTTGATGCTGACTTTTTAAGTGCAGCTGCTTCTATAAAATACTGAGAAATTGTTTTAGTAGTCCTTAAAGAAATTGTTGCTGCTTGGAACAATCAATAGCTGAAGATTTCACAGTAAAAGATGGACTGTGGTATGTGGATACTGGTGTCCCCTTCCTCTGGTTGACTCCATCCTCATAGTGTAATACTTGACATGAGTGCTTTCCATGGAGCTTCGAAAGTGCCTTTGTGCAGCAGTAGTCCTTTTGTGAAATCCTGTATTTCCTGTCCCATGTGTGAAATAGCAGCAAGGTAAAGGAACTTACGACGAGCCCATAGCTGAGAATAGAGTAACTTGCTCCCGTAGTTCTGTCGTCCTAGGGATGGACTATCTTTAGATCAAGGGTGCTGTATTTCAAAGAGGAAAAGGAGTGTTGCTTGCTTCTGTTAGTGTACCCATTGGAATTGATGGGGCAGGAGGCTGAGTGCATGTTTAAGTCCTCCCCATTTTCAGGAAGTGTTTGATACCCACACTGGGCACCTGAGGGGAAGATCTGGTTTGGGTCAGGCTGGTGCTGCTTTGGGGCAGGAAGACAGATGACAAACAGTTGCTGTTCTGCAGCAGAAGAAGCTGCTGCAGCAACTCCAAAGAGTTAAGATCTGTGTGAGTCCAAAGCCAGTGGGTTCTGTGTGTCACAGGAAGGCTTTTGGAGACAGAAATGGTGGCTAAATATGCCTTTTGGGTATCAAATCGTCTAAACCACAGTTCATTTGAGTGGGGAAAAACTTCTCTGGATTAACTGCCTGCGTTGAGCTGGTCTGAACTGCAGAGGTCTCTGTTAAGCCACTTAAGCCCGTGGAGTATTTTAAACTGGAAAACTCTCTTTGTTATGCTGTGGCCTTTAATATTAAATAACGCCTATACATTTGTATCAAGGAGACTGTCATGCAACCATCGCTTTAATCGCTGCTCCAGCTAACAGTGCAGTCCAGCCAGCACAGTGGAGCGAGGCACTGGAGCACTTGGAAGAGGCAGCTTAGCCTTTGCAAGGAGGAAGATGGTTTTTCCTGCTGCTCTGAGCACTGCAGGGCAGTCCCAACCCAGAGGTGCCTTCAGAATGCCCGGGGTGTCGGCAGATGGCAGCACCTTGCCCTGTGCTGGGTGTTATTTCTGGCTGGGAGATTCCTTGGTCCCCTGGATTCAACACCACAGTCTAGACTTACTGACAGACAGGATTCTTCTCCTGTTAGGTAAGCAAGATGTAGACGCCCATTATGCAAATTCCCAGCCATAGTGTCCCTCTGTAACATATTTCAAATTGTCTAAATAAGGTGCTGTTTCATACAAAAACTTGTGGCCAGGCTTTTGGGCAGCTTTCAGCCCTCTCTGCATGATGCGCTTTTCCCCTGGAGATGGCTAATGGGTGCAGACTGAGTGCTTATTTGCCTTCTGTCCAGATGTGGAACCATAGCAGGAGGCAGGCTGCATAAAGAACTAATGTTTTTCACAGGAAAAACTTAACGGCCAGTAGCTTGTTCCTCTCACTGCAGCACTGTTCATACAAGCATCTCCATGGGTCTTACTACATAAAGCATAGATTCAACAGGCATTTTTTGGTGTCTGAGTGCTGTAAGTGTGCATCCCTGGGAACAGAAGGGTTAGAGGGTTATTTGTTAGCTATTTTCAGGGGAAATAACAAACTCTTCCCTGTGGTGTCTGCAAAACAGTGGTGTTTGGATGCTCAAGCTCATGTTGACAGCCAGGAGTAAGACTTTGCCCTTTGCAGTGCTGGGTGGGACTTCCTCTGGTGTGGGCTGTAATCCCATCCCTTCCTGCATGGGAAGGCTGGCTGTCCTTCAGCCTCCTCCTGCATTAAGCCCTGAAATGTGCCCTGCATGTTAAGTAATTGCAGCCTGCAATTACTGACTCGTGATCCGATCATCTGCAGCTTCCCAGTGCATCTGTGCTTTTGGTTACTTGCATGAGTTAAAATGTCTGTCTGCTTCCAGCAGCATTATATAAACCATCTCATTCTGAAAGTGTGTTTTAACATTTCTGCTTTAAGCTGTGAGATAATGAGAGGGGGTGAGCATTGCTGAGTCAGTTCTTACTGGCTCTGCTTTTTGTCCTTCCTGCCCTCCCACATGCTCCACCTGGGCATGGAGTTAACCTTCAGCTGCGACAGCCCCCATGGGCTTTCCTCTCAACACGTAGCAGTAAGCAGAGCCTGGTTTCCTATTCTCCTGTTCCTTGGCCTGTGATAACAACTGAGGCTTTTTGGAAGAGCCCTGGCTCAGGAGCATTGGAGATCTGGGCAGGAAGCTTGCCCTGAAGTTCGGGCAAGCCGCTGCTCTGTCCTGCCTTTGCCAAATGGGCAAGCAGCCAGGATAACTAAATCAGCCTTTGAAACACTGAAACTCGAAGTAAAGGGGCATGTATTCTTATGGGGCAGCCTGGAGCACAGAAGGCTGTGTGGTGACCTCATAGCAGCCTTCCAATATATGAAGAGGGCCTATAAGGATGCTGGAGAGGGACTCTTCATCTGGGACTGTAGTGATAGGACAAGGGGTAATGGGTTAAAACTGAAACAGGGAAGTTCAGGTTAGATCTAAGGAAGAAGTTCTTTATTGTGAGGGTGCTGAGGCGCTGGCACAGGGTGCCCAGAGAAGCTGTGGCTGCCCCATCCCTGACAGTGCTCAAGGTTAGGTTGGACACAGGGGCTTGGAACAAGCTGCTCCAGTGGAAGACGTCCCTGCCCATGGCAGAGGGGTGGAGCTGGGTGATCCTAAGGTTCTTTCCAACCCCAACCATTCTATGTTGCTTTCAGCTGCAGAGCTGAGGTTTCATTGCTTGACAGTATTGTGTACAACCTAGAGGTGTTTGATGCTGTTGTCTGCTGGCCTGGGAGCTGACAGAGTTAGTCACAAAGGACCGAGCAAACCTGACTCTTGTTTTGGGGTGTGAGATGCTGACAGACGTGCAAGGCATTACCTGTCACTGTTAAAGGAGATGGTATGGTGGCATCTGTGGTGCAGGTCAGCAGGGTTTGTCTGACCTGTGATCCTTTTGAAGTTTAAAGCTGCCTAAGCACTTTTCTATTGGTGTGCAGTAACGCTTGCTGTGGGTTTTAAACAAAACCTTTTCTGGTGAGATGGAAGCTCTGGTTGTGGGCTTAACTGGAAGAACAGTTCCTCCTCTGTCAATGGGGAAAGGATCTGCCTGACTGGAAGCCAGGCTGAGAAGGTGCATGGGATTTAGGTGAATAATCCAACTGCCAGTTGTTTCTAGAATTGATTTCTGACTTTCTAGTGTGAAAGCCCTTAACCTCTTCTGTAGATCTCGTTGAATTTATGCCTTCTGATTGCAGAATAGAGCTGCACAGGTATATTGGCATTAAACAGGTTATGTGTTTAGCTGGGTTTTCTAAGTATAGGTTTATATAAAAGTGACTAAACACCACTAACTTTTTACCTCCTTCCAGCCAGTTTCCCATCATAGTGTAGGGTGCACGTACAGCTGCTCTCGCTGTCTGGACAGGCTTGCATTCCTCAGCCCTGAGGCCAGCATTCCTCTGCTCCCCTGCACCAGCTCATTTGCTTAGTGTTTGTTTCAGTTTTGACTCCCAGAACTGTCTCCAGATCACTTAAGCTGGCAGACACCTTTAATAGCTGTACATACAGCCCCCACCCTCTGGCATTTTAATATCTTGTTCATACTTAACTAAAATAAAGTGGATATTTGGCAAATTTCAGTCACTTGTTGCTGTCGTTCACTGGAATTAATCTGGAATCCCCAAATGCCATTTGTTAAAGGCACTTGCAGTTTGCTTAATAGACACTGAGCTATTTCAGTTAAAAATCTGAGAGGAAAGCTGCCTTTTTGGGTTTTAAGTTTTGGATGGCAGCTTGGACTGGAGAAATCTCTGCTTTGGGTTTCTCCTTCTCTGCTCTGTGTACACAGGAGCTCATGCATGAGCTGTTCCTTCCTTAGAGCTCAACCTAGGGTGACTCAGTTTTATTGTCATTTGCTCCCTGCCGTCCAGTGCCACAGGGAAAAATGTGTGTGCAAAAGTGTCTAGGAAGAGCCAAATGAGTCAACTATTGGTCTGGGTGCTATGCTTCAGGTTCAGAACAGCATCACTGCTTCTTACCTATTGCTTTCCTCAGCTTGATTTATTGCTGGCAGCTGTATCTTTGGGGAGAAAAACCCAAACCAGCCCCAAAACATAGACAGTGCATCCTATGCCTCGATGGCTTTGATGTAATTCAGACCTCAGTGCCTCCAGCCTGAGCTGGAGTTGAGCTAAGACAGTGGTGTTGGAATTCTTCATCTTTTTGAAGTCTAGACCTAAGTAATAGACTTTCTGTGTAACCATGAGGACAAGGCCACTGTGCCAGCTACAGTTATAGTAAATCATTGCTCTGGAAGAAACAGTACAAACAAATGAAGAACAACTTTCCTTGGAAGCCTCCCATTTGAATATTGCCACAGTCTGATTATATGTAATTGATTCTCAGCATTTGGAAGCCAACTAGCAGGTCTCTGACTGTTCATAGCCAAAGGCTGGACAAAGCCTGATTAAACTGTACTATATCATCTGTACTCGAAGCTTCTTAAACCTGAATCTCATTGGGACTCATCTTTGCATCTTCTGGTCTGGGCTTTAGTAGCTCTGAACCAAAGGGATGCTTTATTTCCACAGCAGATCTCAAATCTGTTTTGGTGTTTCTGTAGATAGTCCCCAGCTTGGGGACAGTTTTGGTTCTCCATGAGATCCCTGCTATGAAGGACTTGTAAAGCATCTGCAAGAGAATACAAGAAAGCCTCAGTACCATGAGTTCAGGCAGTTTTGTCCAAGAGATTTCCTTATAAAGTATTGCTACAGCTGCAAAGCTCTGCCAACAGGAGTGGTCCATTTCTCTCCTTTTCCTTTCCTTGCTGCAGTGAAGACTCTGCTTCTGCCAGAGTCACACCCAGTGCACTGTGATGGATGCAGAGCATGGAGGTGGCTGAAGATCCACAATAGATGGATTTTTGTGCCTGACTTAGTGCAGCCAGCTCCTGAAACAAAAGGATGTGATTCCTTAGTGTGTTGAACAGCACTTGGTGCCACTTCTCATGGGTTTCAGTGGACTAACTGGCACAAAACATTTGCTAGGATGAACACCTTCATCCTGACCTATTCTGGATGATGGTAGGGTTAGCTTCAGTGACACAAAATCATAGAATAGTTAGGGTTGGAAAGGACCTCAAGATCATCAAGCTCCAACCCCTCTGCCATGGGCAGGGACACCTCACTCTAAACCATATTACCCAAGGCCTCATCCAACCTGGCCTTGAACACTGCCAGGGATGGAGCATTCACAACCTCCCTGGGCAACCCATTCCAGTGCCTCAGCACCCTAACAGGAAAGAATTTCCTCCTTATATCCAATCTAAACTTCCCCTGTTTAAGTTTTAACCCATTACCCCTTGTCCTATCACTACAGTCCCTAATGAAGAGTCCATCCCCAGCATCCCTATAGGCCCCCTTCAGATACATGCTTTGGGAAGCTCTGTTCTGTAAAACAGAAACTTGTCATGCTTTAATGCAGGGAATAATAGCAAGTATTTTGGGACCCTCTCTAAGAAGCCTGATTCCTTTTGAAAGCAAAGCAGATTAGCTCCGAAGGCAGAACTTCGGCTTTGGAGCTTCCAGGGTTTGATTTGTCTGCAGCTGAAGGAGCTGCCCCTGTTCTTGTTTGGAGGGGGAGAGGACTCTGATGCAGGGAGGGCCTGGGGCTTCTATAGCATGGCTGCATGTCAGAGTAGAGTGCAAGTTGTTCATCTTTCATAGTAAACCCTCGTGTTCAGCAAAAATGGTTTCTCAGTCCACAAACACTTTGTTGTGAACTTTGGAGATAAGCTGTAATTCAAACCTTCAGGGTTTTTGTTAGCTCCCTACTACCGATAGATGCATCTTACAGAATATTTGGTGGGCGTTGTAATGGTTTGAAATGTACTTTTTGCACGAGGTGATCCATAGAGGACTAACAGTTAACTTCTGCATTGTGCAAAGGGTTTCTTTTGGTTAGCTGCTGGTTGTTGTGCAAGCACATTTACACCTTTATCAGCATCTCCTCTGTGACAAATGCTGTTTTCTGTCTGTCTTAAGTGCTCTGTTAAGATTTATGGTGGCCTTGCAGGGAAGAGATCAGTTTTCCCAAGGCCAGGCTGTGGCAGAGCTGGTGTAGGAACCTGGGCTAGTCTGCAGGACTGTGGTTTGGTCTCAAGGCTCTCACTGCACACTGTGTAGCTCTGAAACAGAGGGTGAGAGTGGCTTAGAGGACCCATTTCCTAACCATAGCATGTGCTGCTGCAGAGCTAGATGTGACTGTTCCCTGAGGCACCCTGTGCTCAGAAAGTGTGCTGGGAACTCTGGAATCTTGGAGGGCAGCTGGACAAAGCCAGTCTGCTCTGCTTCCTTCTTGGGGTTGCTGCTGTCACGAGTCAAGCTGACAAAGGAATCTGCTCCTTCTGTAGTGCTCATATGTTAAGGAAACACTTTAAATGCAACAGCAACCACTCAAAGTCAAACTGCATTTGAAACAGGATAGGACTTAGGACTTCTGCAGCATGTGCAAAACTCCCCTGTGGGTTTAATCAGACACAATCAGCAGTGTGCAGATGGGCAAGGGAGAATTTGAGATTGTGGCAATATAATATTTATATTACAACATAAAATATATTTTAGTATAACCGAAATAATCCCAGTTTAATATGTCAAAGATCTGAGCAATGCTGGGATTCTCTCTCTCGTTCAGGTTTTAGTCTCTTAAGAGACTAAGGATGTTGTGATTGGTGTTGAGATGTCATGGGATTGTTTGTAACCTGGTTTAATGTTTTTCATCAGTTTTTTCCTTTCCTTGTACCTCTCGACACCTTCAATGTTAAATTTGTTTCATGCTAAAATCTGGCAGTCTGAACACATCTTTTGTCAGCTTTCCATGAACTCTCTATACAGAGGAGCGACTAGAAGAGACTTCACATGAAACATCATTGCCTCAAAACCTCAGTGCTTATCTAGATGCCCAGGTTCAGCAGAACAGATTTGCTTTATAGACCAATACCAAGGAACCCTTCGGTATCTCTGCCACAATCATGACTCGCCCCTAAAATATTCTTTGCAGCAAACTTATCAGCAGTGTAGGTCTCCAAATACATTCCTGGCTTCTCTGCTCCTGGCTGCCCTCCAGCCATGTCACGCTGCATGGCTTCACTGAGAGGAGCCTGTTTGTGTAACCTGTCTGCTTTACTGCTCAGGCTCACCTTGGTATGCTGTAGTCCCTCCACTTAACACAGATAGTTCATGCCTTGGGAGCTGGGGGACCGTGAGTTTTTGGCTACCCTGGAGTGATGTTTGCAGCCTTTCAATGGGGATGGTCACAGACCTGTGGGAGGCCAGAAGGATGAAGAGGGTGCACTCTGGGAGCACCCAGTCCATTCCTGCTGTTAATTGCACCCGCTTTTCCCACCTTCTCCAAGTTGCTGAATAGTGGAAAAAGGAGAAGGGAGAACTTATGCAGGGGTTCAGGTTCAGAGGTATGTCCAAGACAATAAGGGCTATTTACCCTCATCTCCCATGGTTAGCTTGAATAAGCATAAGGGAGTGAGAGCGCAGTTAACACCCAAAATCTGCATTATAGCTTGAAGGGATGTGGAATACTTGAGTTGGCTATGACTGAAATGCTGCACTTTGTGTATCCCCATGGGATGCATGCAGCTACTCCTCCACTAAGTGTATTTATTTTTGCTGGTGGTATCTCTTGCCTTCCCATTGCTCTTGGATCTGATGCTTCCTTTGGTCTGCCTGTCTTGGTACGGATGCCCTTCAAATGAGTTGATGCCTCTTGTTTTCAGTAGCTTGGGGAAATAACCTCTCCTTTCCCACAGTCATGTGCTGGATTTCACAGCAAGAGCATGTTTCTTGCTGGTTGCCATTTGAGCATCACACCTGGGAAATGCATTACTGGGAAAGAATGGCTGGGAATAGGGTTCACAGGGCCAACAAGTTCAGTTTAAGTGCAGTTAGTTTTGGAAAGCTTGGGCAAAAAGGGTAGTCACGGTCCCTTAAGGACCCTGCAAGGCATCAGGAGGGGAGGTGAGCTCAGAGCTCGAGTCGAGTTGAACTGCCATAGCTGGAGAATGGGAACTGCTGCTCTGTTGTCTTTGTGCCAAAACAACGCTGGGAGTCTCCCTGAGAGAAATAAAATGGCTTTGGTCCAGTATTTACTACAGGATGGGGAAGAGCAGTGATGTGCTTACAGGCCCTTCACACGGCTGGGGCTGTGTGAATCATCTTGCACAGTTACCCAGCTTGGGAGGTCGTCTGTCTGCCTTGGCCCTCTTTGACATCTCCCTTTCCCTTCCCACGATGGGTGGGGGAGAAGATGTGGTGATCTCCGGTGAGTTTCCTGTGGTTGGGTGACTCAAGCAGTACTCAGTTGTCTTACTAATGCTTCTCATGTGTCACTAGCCTGTGTGGCCTGAGCACCCAGAAACCTGCTTGTGGGCTGGCACATGGTGGCAAGCATCCCACCTCTGGAGCCTCTGCTTCAAAGGCCAAATCCTGCTTGCCTTTACAATGCATGGGAATATGCTGTTAACAGTTTGTATGAAACTGCTCCAGAATGCAGTTCCTCATCTGTCACTTTTGCTTAATCGAAGCTGAATGTAACCTGCTTGGTTTTGATGGAGCCTGGTGGTAGTCATGGGTTTCCTTCCCGATACACAGTGTCCCTGCACCTTAGTCTAAACACCCTGTTTCTTTCAACAGCTTTTGCCTGGAGGCTGTTCCCGCATCCTTTTCATAGGTTTGAAACTTGCACTTCAACAGCTGCATTTCTGCACTTTGATTTCTCCCTTGCAATATCCAACTGCTTTACTTTTTCCTCCCTCGAACAAACAGCAGAATCAATGTGGGTTGTAGGTGATGTGCAGCTGATGGTTTCTATCAACCCTCACCCCTTTCTTTCTGTTGCTGTCAGGGCTTTCTCCAGTCTCAGATGTTCAGAGAACAATAATTTGGCTCCTTCCTACCATTGCTCCTTCTTAATATTGCACTGAAATTAATAGAGGTATAGATGCCATTGTTCTGAGTGTGCTTTGCCTTAATACTTCACCTGGCAATGAAAGTGGTCAGTAAAGCATAAATTTGAGTTAGAACAATATTTCTTAATGCTTTCAGTGATTTCTGTACCCACTGCAGAATATGAGTGGTGAATAGATTCCTTTGGTCCTCTGGCTGAAATCCCATGTGAAATTCCTATCGCTAAGCATCTCTGGTTTGCAGAGGCTTCCCAGAAAAGCCTGTGGAATTTCTTCACAATCATTAGCTTACAAACCTATGTCACAAAGTTGTGTTTGTGGCAGGATTATCCACATCCAGACAGTGGCATCTTGCAGTTTTCTCTGTGTTCCCCACCATAGCAGCATGCATAGCAGCATGCATAGCAGCATGCATAACAGCATGCATAACCATAACCACCATGCCTCTGCCTTGCTGGTTGTCCTGCCAGTCCCACCACCACTGCTCTCTGCACTGTTTGCAGGTCCATGTAGCAGGGAAGCCCTGAGCATCTGAAGACACCCAAGTCTGTTCCCAGCAGTGGTAACTCCGGGAATTGCAAGCATGGACGGATTAATGGCAAACAGAAATGCTGTTTACATGGTTCCAAGCAGAGAGAGAGGAAAGAGAGTATTCAGAACTGCAACTGCCTGCTGAAGCTTGGTTCAGCGCCAGCGCTGCCTGGATTGGTGCCTGCCTAAATCAACAGGCAGTTCAGTTTGAGGGAGTTCCAGGAAGGGCCTGAGAAATACCTTTTTACTGTGGTTGTGTATTGCTCTTGCTGCTCTGATGTGGAGCCCTAAGCTTGTGGTATCTGGGTCTTGGCTCTGAATAGGTATGCAGCACCGGCTGAGTGCTCAAATCCTGCTCACGCTCTCTGAAGGGGAATGTGAGTGAGCAGCTTCGTTCAGCAGATTAATACTTGAGTTTTGCCTTCCATGTTTTTCATATTCGGGCTGTTGATGTGGGTAATTTCAGGTGGAAAGCTTGTGAGTTGGTTGCATTTTAGGTGGCCTTTTCCTCTTCTGGAGCTGATAAATATGTCCTGATGTATGAAGAATTCAGAGCAGCTTTGCAGAAACTGTATGGTTCAGCTTATGTGCTCTTCAGATTGTCACAATGTCTGCAGGTCATTTCACAAGAAACAGGGATATAATGATTTAAAGAGCCCTTGCAAACAGCTCTGTGCTCTGTTTGGTCTGCAAGCTGCTACATCTGCAAGTTACATTTTGGGTTTGCAGGCTCTGCCCTCTGTCCTATTCATGCTTTATGGTTGACTGAAATGAGACACAGTGTGACACTGTGGGAACCAGGAGGGAAGCAGTTGGGAAGTAGCTTAAGAGGGTTTGTTGGGATAGGGAGGAGGTGGCAAGCAGCACCTCGCTTGTTTCTCATCATGAGTTTCCCACGTTGTTAGCAAGGCCGTAAATTAGATGGGGAGCTCTGTTGTCCAGAAATATCTGGTGTTTTAAAGAGACTTATTTTGTTGCCAGAATATACCAAAGTATTTGTGTGTTGCTGTAAGGTCAGCAGGCCTGGGGCCCTTCATCTTTGCAAAAGAGGTTGTTTGGCTTAATGTGCTATTAAGATAAGTTCATAATGAGTTTGCCATTAAGAGCCTGCCTCTAACAGGTTTGTAGGCTCTTAGCTCGGCATGCTTTCCCAAGTGGCTGATTTGAAGACTTCTTTAACTGCTAACTTGCTGAAGGTTCTGGGAGAGGTGACAACGGGGATGGGATCTGTCAGCAAGACTCAAGACCTGAGGCTGCTGTGCAAGAAAGGGTGTCTGATATAATCATGCACAGAAGTACCACCAGAGGAGGGTAACTGCAAGGCTTCCATGTGTTGGACCCTGTGTTCAGGTTGGAGATAAGGAAGTTCTTTACTGTGAGGGTGGTGATGCACTGGAATGGGTTGCCCAGGGAGGTTGTGAATGCTCCATCCCTGGCAGTGTTCAAGGCCAGGTTGGACAGAGCCTTGGGTGAGATGGTTTAATGTGAGGTGTCCCTGCCCATGGCAGGGGGGTTGGAACTGGATGATCTTAAGGTCCTTTCCAACCCAAACCATTCTGTGATCCTGTGACCTAATCTCAAACCAAGGGTTCAGCTGCCAAACAAGCCAAAAGCAGCTGATTCATTTATGATCAATATTGGGTGGAAAGGAACATGAGGAGAACTGTGGGGTTACGTTTGATGGTACGATGCTGTACAGCCTGCTGTGTGACTCAAGCGGGCTACATTCCTGCTTTTGTCTTCCTTAAAATGTGATGAAGAGTTAACTCCAGTGCTTTTAATTAAGTTGTTTGCATTCATCAAGGGGTGAAAATAGCTGGAGGGTAGATAGAAGCTATCCTTCATGCACAAAGCAAGTCCAACAGATTGTATTTTGTCCCTACAAGACAAAGTTACAGTACAGTGAAGACTAACCACATGGCTGTGCAGATGATGAGTTTATTCTGCTCAAGCTGATGGATGTGCTTAGCTTATCTCACCTTAGGAGGCCTGTAATAGACCTGGAGAGGTGACAAACAAGTTCTCGGTGCAGAGCTGTGATGCATTAACCTTTGTTTTGATCAACATGTTATTTGCTTTTGAGTCTGCCTGATGGCTGATGCCGATTCCCAGATAGCCCTGTTTTCCCCCAAATAAAAGCCACAGAAGCGTAGCCAGGTGCTCTGACAGCAACAGCAGTCACGCTGATGGCCACAGGAGCTTCTGTTGTTTATCTGGGTGACCACAGGGTCATTGGTCATGCAGGAGCTGTTCAGTTAGGCTGTGCGCAGGGGAAACAGCAAGCCACACTCCTCTTGGCAATACAATGAGCCAAAGCTCAGCTCAGTCTCCCCTCTGGCAGGTTCAAGCCATTCCCCTTGGCCTGTCCCTACAGGCCCTTGTCCCAAGCCCCTCTCCAGCTTTCCTGCAGCCCCTTTAGGCACTGGAGCTGCTCTAAGGTCTCCCCTTCAGGAGCCTTCTCTTCTCCAGGCTGACCCAGCCCAGCTCTCTCAGCCTGGCTCCAGAGCAGTGCTGCTCCAGCCCTCGCAGCATCTCCATGGCCTCTGGACTCATCCACCAGCTCCACGTGTCCCTCTGGTGTTGGGGGCCTTGGAGCTGGATGCAGGACTCCAGGTGGGCTGAGGCACTGGCAGTGAGTGCTGTGTAACCTGCTTCTTGTGTTGGAAGGAACAGATGAGATCCAGTGGTGATAGGGGATGACCCTCAAATCATTTCAAGTCTGGAGCTTTAGAAATCATAAAACCAGTAGCTATAGACTGCTGGTTTCTTGCATGTTTTCCTTCCTCTCCTCCTGGCTGCTATCTAGGATGAGCAGCTTTGCACAGTGAATCTTGATTCAGCCTGAGCACTATAGAAGCTGTATGTGTAAAGGCTGACCCTTTCTGTTGTAAACTCCTTTCATTGAAGTTCACAGCTTCAAAGCACTATACCCAAATTAATCTGAACCTGGCAGATGAGCAGAGGAGCTCCTGACCCCTTAATCTGTGCCATTTGTAGAGTTTGTGCTGTTCTAATTGTGGCATTCTGCAGAACCACTTTGTGAGTGCTACAGAGAACAAATGGGTACAAGCAGAACAGGCTGATGCTGGAGGAGCAGCTTGTTCCAGAGAGCTGTGCTGTGTGCTGGCAGCAGAGGACTCCTGCTTCTGGTCAGGACAGGCTGCGCTGCAGTTGGCTTTGTGCTCTCAAACAGACAAGCTGTACCCTTCAGGCTGGGTCACTGTGGGGTTTTTCTTTTGTTTGGGGGATTTTTCGTGTGTGATTTTTGTTTGGTTGGGTTTTAGATAATAGGAATATAGTTCTGAAGGGAGCATTATGATCTGCCTGCAGCTCTGGGGTCAAGCTTCCACCTGGCTAAGGCTTGAGCTGCTGCCAGGGCTCCATGTGAATATTTGCTGCTCTGGGAAGTTATATATAGCAAAAGCTCACCCTGTGTAGGATCGCTGTGTGCAGATAAGTTATGTGTCTCCTCCTTCCTCTTTGTGGGATTTGTTGGGGCAGAACTACAAAGTTAATCTGGACCATCCAAAGATTGATGTTTATACAAAGTGTAAAGCCAGTGACATTTCCCAGGCACTTACTGGCATAGCTGGTGTGGAGTTAGTGGATGGGGATTTATTTTTTAGCTGCCTTTGTTCTGCAGGGTTGCTAATATTCCCGAATGGAGTGTGCTTTTATCAGCAGCATCTGTGGTGCACAGTCTGACTCATGTGCTCTTTGAGTGAGGATGACAAATGGAGAGTGGAGACAAACAACTTCCCAGGGTCAGTGTGCATTCGGAGGGAGGAAGGAGAGAATGGTCATATTCTAATCATGTCCTAATTGGTGCCCTCACGTGGGGAAGTTTGGCCTTTTGCTTCTGAAGAAGTCTCATTTATCTCATCAGTTCCTTGGATGCAGAGGAGGGAAAACAAGCATCTTTGATAAACAGCTTCTCCTTTTCCCCTGAACTCTAGGAGCAGTGTGCCCTCAATGCACCTCTAATGCCTTGGGTCTGATGGTTGAACCATCCCTATGCATGCACCCGGGGTGGTTTGTTGTTGAAGACATCCTGCACATGCTTGTTTGACTGGCAGCACTGGATTTTAATCCACTCCATTACAGCAGTGGCCTGTCCTGGTGCAGCCCCAGCAAAGGTATTGCATGTCCCTGGCAGCAGGACGGGGCAAACAGCCTGTGTTGGCTGCTGAAAGAGCTCAGTCACGCTCTTTCCTTTGGCTAATAATAGCTCAGACATGTTTACCACGCTGTGCACCGGATTTTAACCTCATTCAGTTATCAGGTGAAATTTCAGAGGTCACTTGTCATAGTTAACAATGAAATGCAGCTTAACGTGTTAGCTCTGATCAAGCCAGCACTGACAAGCTGTGTGTTACCCAGCTGAGGACACAGGGGCAGGGAAAACAGAACAAAGCCCTTTCCTAGGGGAACCTTCTGAGCAAGTGCTTCTTTTGTCTCCCTTTTCCTTGTGCCTCCGGGTGGGAACAGAGGAGAGATTTGCTTGTTGCTCTAGAGAGCATTTTTGAAGAGGCTTGGGGACCAGGTAGAGGAGTTTCCACGCAGATTTCATGCTCTGATGCGAGGCTGGGGGTATCTGTGGGTGCAAAGGTAGGTGAGGCAGTGCTTTGAAATGCTTTGCTTGAGAAGTGAAGTCCTCGTTCTGGCATTTGTTGAAAGGGGATTGCCTACAGTCATCCTTTTTAGGAATAGATGGTGTGAAATTAAGCTGCCTGATTTTCACTTTGATGTGCCTTTTAATTTTCACTAGAACATAGGCATTTTAACTTAATTTCCCCTATGAAAAAAAACACCTTTTTATCATTAGTCTTTAGAAGAGATCCTTAACTGAAATTGAAGTACAGTCTTTAAGAAATTGCACAACTTTGATCACTGAACTTAAAAGCTAGGAAGGAGATAGGATTAGTGCTGTGACTTCTGTAGATAAATATTTGTAGGCACTTGTGACTTGAACAGAAATTAAAGGGGGGAATAAACATCTGTCCTTTGAGCTCTGCAGCTCAAGGTTTGGACACTTCTGGAGCATGTTAAATTACTCCACATTTCCTCTGATCTTAACCCATCCATAACTTCAGTGTGTTTAATGGTCTCAGATGCCTTGAGCTGTGACTCATTTTGGGTTCATCCACGCATTACCTGCTCAAGTGCAGCAGTGCTTTTGAATTGACATCGACTGGTGTACCTGCACAGCTTGACAGGAGATGGAAATAGGTGCTGAGCTGCAGCCCAGCTCCTGGGCTGAGTGAATGGAAGTTGAGCATGAACCACTGGTGTCTTCCAAACACCCATGGGTTTGCTGGACTCTTTCAGCATCCTGGATGCTGTGTATGAACTAATACAGCATGTGGCTTTTCCCATACAAAGCTACATCAGAGGTTTAATTTAAGTTCTACTTTCATGATAGCCCTTCACTTAATACTGCTCCCAAGCTTTTAAAGCCAAGCATTACTGGAGAAGACTAGGAGCAGCGTAGCCACAGGCTTACCCAAGTGTGGGCATAGGCACAAGGGTACTGCAGGACAAACTTGGAGGCCTATTTGTGCCCTGAGCATTGAGTCCTGAATTCCTTCCTGAAGGAAAAGGGAAGACCCCCCCCCCTCCATCTGCTGATGGCTGGAAATGTGAGTACCAGTGAAGGCTGTTGCACCCTGCAGCTCATTCACTTCTCTGCCTGTGGTGCCCCAGGCTGCTCTTCCAGGAATTTGGGGTAGTTCTGCACAACTTCAGCAGGGAATTAGTTTATCCTGTTTGGACACAGAACTTGTAGCTTAATTTGCCACCTCTTGCATAAAGCAGAGCCCTGAGAAGCTGGACTTGTTTACAATAAACTTGCAAATAGCTTTGGACAGCTGCTGTATCTCAGATTTAAACCCTTAGAACGCAGTGCCTCTACAGAGGTACTGCTGCAGTGGGTTAAAGCACTTTAACCAGTCTCCACTCCTCCAGCACTTCACAGGTATCCACTCTAGTTCTTGCATTCAGTACATGCAGAACTGGGTTTGCCGTGATCCGATGGTGCTTCCTTCCTGGCACTTTAAGGCATTTGTTCATTTGGATGGGACCCTGCTAGAAGGAGAGTGCAGCACATGGCCTTGTAATTGCCTTAATGCTGCCAATGTACGGCCAGAGCAGTGCAAGAGGCAGCTGTATCATCACAGGCCATCCCCTAAGTGGTGGGGATGGCTCAGCAGGATGCTCCAATGGCTTTTATGGACTGTAGCAAGCCAAAACCCTGGTGGGAAGCTGTGTGGCACCTGAGCTCTGCCTTGCTTCTATGGCCTTGGTGGTGGAGCTTTATTATCTCAGATACTTTATCTGAAGCTCTAGGCTATAAAGGAGCCAAGAGGCTCACATAGCTCTATCTGTTGCTTTTAACTTTAGGATGATGTTGCTTTCAAATGCACTGCCTCAGTTTCCATATGTCTACTGGCTTGGGTTCATTTCCTTGAGGAGGGTATCAGCTGAAAGCTGGTTGACTTTGCCACATTCATGTATTGCAGTTTCTCTACTTGTAATTCCAAGCCAGATGTCACCGCGCTTGCCCATTGCTCATGGATTTGAGCAGGCATTTTGTCATCTTCCTATTGCCCTAAAATTGCCAACAGTTTCGGGCTGGCAGCCAAATCTTCATGTATGTGATCCCGGTGGGAGTGAGGTGGTGATACACTGTTCTTCAGTGACGTTCTTTGAGGACCAAGGGATTTGATGTTACAAGTGTGCAACATTGGGTCAAAGTGGCTTTTAAGGTGGTGTTTACTCTGCGGCACTGACTTGAAGGAGCAGTTAGGGCTGATGCTGGCCAAGTAGGTGACTGGAGGGGAGGAATAGGAGTGTTACAGGATTCCTGTAAAGCTGGGAACCTGCTGTCCTGTCCTAAGTGTCACCAATTGCTTCACAAGTTGTGGAATATTAACCTGTGCAAAACCACTTGTAGTTAATGGAGCGCTGATCTTCTGCTTCTCAGTTTCTCTTGCCTTAAACAGCCTCTGGAAAACTTATAAACCAGTCATCTGAAGACACTCCTAACATGGTAGCAAATGCTGTGAAGGGCAGGCTCTGTCTTATTCCTACCATCTGTCTCGCCACACATGCCAGATGATGCAACGCGCTGTATGCCACATGAAAATAAACCCTTTTATTTTTAACCAACTGCATTTAGGAACACATTAGCAGAATATTTAGCCAATCCCTAAATTTGGGACTGATCTTACTGAATTCCTCAAGGCAACGCTAGCACACTGCATCCTTCAGCGCTGGAGCTGGCACCAAAGAGCTGCAAACTCCTACTCTGACATTAAGAGAAACGAGCCTGTTCCACTGCGGTGCTCAGAGCTGGGCTGACTTACACTGATTCACTGGGTGTAAGCGGTGTTTGTCTTCAAAGGACGTGTGTGCACATGTGTGTGTGTGCTCCCGAGGCTCAACTGTAGCGTGATCAGCAGGACAAGGGGTGTTCAGAGCTGAGTCTGGGTGTGAGGCACCAAAGCTTTGGAGATGAAACTGATAGAGGTGGAAGAGCTGGAGATGCACATCGAGTGCAGCTCAGCTCCTCTGTCCCCTGCAAGCTGTGGTTGGGTCACTGGAGCATCAGCTGTGGGTGGCAGCAGGGGATGTGTCATGACTCTGAATGCTTTAATGAGTGTTCTCTCTGCTTGCTTCTCCTTCTGCCAGTGCTCCCTGTTGTCCTGTAGTTATTGCCTTTGTTCTCCTGTGGCCAGGCTGGTCCTGCTGCAGCTGGGCTGGTTCATATATACTTCTGACCGCAGAGGTATGTGTCATGAGTCCCTCTTTCAGATCTGTGCATGAACTTGGAGAGCTCCCAGTGCAGGCTGGGGACTGTTTGCAAGCAGCAGATCTGCTGCTGTCAGACACATAAAGTTGTCAGGTCTAAGCCATGGCTGGCAAGCATACTAGCTCTGGGCGTGCAAGCTGGCAATAACCATGGATCTTACTGCTAGAGCACTTTGAGTCACGTTAAAGCTTTGCTGAAGAGAATGCTTAAGCCATAGGTGTGCTGCCTTAACCCCTGATGGTCTTCAGGATAAGTAACTTCACCAGTTTCCAGCCTGCTCCAAACTGCCTTTTTAGTCCCTCTTTTTTGGCTCAGAAGCAAGCCAGGACCTCATGTGTGGAACATTACAGCCAAAACAAAGCTTGCTGCAGAGCAGGACAAAGTTTGCAGTGCCAAGTATCCCAACAGGCTTTTTTTTAGCTGTAGTAGCAACTGATATCAAAGCAGCTTGTGGCCACCCCACCAAACCCAAGCAGGCATTTTCACATGATGCTAAATCCTGCCTTTCTTCCTTTTATATTTAGTATGGAAGACTTCAAGTAGATGCAGCACTAACAAATCAATCTTAGTGTGAATGTGCAACTCCAGGCAAATAGCAGGAGTCATTTGAGGCTCTTGTATAGCATGAGGGCTTTCCCTTTTGCTTCAGCTAGCTGCTAGGAATAACCTTTGCCTTCCATTGATGAGGCAGCGTGGCCCTGATGTCGTTTCTTAATTCCTGCTTTTTTGGCTGGAAGCCCTTTGGGAATATTGTGCACGGTGGAACGAGAACTGGGGAATCTGCAGGGCTTTCCCTTGGCTTTTCCAGGATGAGCCTGATACAGATCGAATCTCTCAGTGATAACATCAGGCTTGTAGTGTCTGCAGGCGGGTTGAGTTGCGTTCCCCTTGTGCATGGTGCTGATGGAGTTAGCTGACCCTTTATGCTTTAGAAAGGCTTTGTGTGCCCCCCACTAACCTGCTGCATGGGCTTGAAAACCTGCTCAGAAAAGAGCCATTGTGCAATAAGCTTTAGGTCTGGGTCCTTTTGGATATAGCTAGATTAGTGCCAGACTTGGAACACGTTAAACAGTGGGAAGTGTGAACGAAGCCCAGTTTTTAACTACTTGGAATCTGAGGAATTGACAAATAGCTCTCATAGCAAAACAGGGCTGCTAGAAACTGCACTTCTTGCTTAGTTAAGATCTGTCTCTTTTCATACATCTAAATTAAGCTCCGTAGACAGTCAGGAGCCAGTTGCAAAACAAGCCCAAAACATGTAGTTAATAGTCCTGTATTAAAATGCAATTGCAGGAAAGCCTGGTGTTACAGCATAAATGTGGCTCCTGTCATTGTGCCTGCCTGGCTCACTCTGATTTTTAACTGGGGGGTGTTTTATGGTGCCTGAACAAGAGCAGGAGAGTTGTGGCATCAGGACAACCTCTTCTGATGTCTCTGACAGAGATGAAATGAGACTAGTTGCATCCCCGTTTCAAGCTCTGGCAGGGTCCCCCTTGGTCCCCTTTGGCTAGGAGCATCCTGGCAGCGTGTCGCTTCCCCCCCAGCCCTGCCATGGGACAGCTCCAGACCTTGCCCTGTTACCTCCACACCTTACAAAGAGCTGCCTGTGCGGGAGCGTCTGACTCAGCTTTGTCCTTTTACTGTTGTGAAAAGCGATGTCTGGGTGGTTTGCGTTCCTCCCCCTCCTCTGGCTGAGCCCGCAGCGCTGCGGAGGGGAGCGGTACACGGCGCTCGCTGCGTTGGCAGGGAGATGCTGGAGGAGGGTTCCCCGACCCTGGAGCCTCTGCAGTGATGCAGCCCATTGACGTACTTTCTCCTGCATCAAAGTGACGGTGGCCTGGCTGCCTGGGTGAGCCTGGCTGAGTTTTTTGGGTGTTTTAATATTAAAGCACAAAGCTGCGCAGTCACCACGTGTGTTTTTGTTCTTTGAAGTGGTGCTGGCTGAGTGCCTGAAAAACATTCTCCAGTGGTGGTGGAAAACAGGCCCATTACATTTTATAAACAGTTTTCTTTGACTTCACCCCTTTCTTTCAGAAGCTTGACAATAGTCCTCTGGAGGCTGGATCTTCTGCTGCTGGCAGAGGCTGACCTATAGCTGACTGCAAACAGGACTTGCATTAGATGTTGAAGAAACAAAGCTTGCCATTTAGGTGGCTGGATATGTGGCTGTCTTTCCACATTGTACACTACGTGTTCCTAACCTTGTTCAGCATCTAGCTCTTGGCAAGCTAAGAGTTGAATGAGGAGCATGGAGTTTTAAGCTTGGTGCTTCAGTCTAGAGGTTTTTAAGCAGCTTGAGTGTATTCATAGAATAGGGTTGGAAAGGACCTTAAGAGCAGTGTTGCTGCTGACCTGAATGCAGCAGGGTTTAAGATGAAAAATACAATAAAATGGGTTGGGTTGTGTTTTCAGAATTAGCATGTAGTTCCTGAGCAAGAAGTACCAGACTAACCATTATTGGAATGGGTAAGGAGGAGGGGAAATAGGATCAGCTGTAGGAACTGACAATGTGCGGCACTAATAGCATGTGTATGCAGCCTGTATCTTTTAAATGCACTGGTGATGTGTTCCTCATAACTTCAGCTGCTAAATGGAGATGTTAATTAGCCAGGGATTAACAACTGTGCTGTATGTATTGCAATACCAGGTATACACACCTCAGGTGAGTCTCTTCTGTGATTTTTATCCAGGCTTGGTCACATTCAGTGATAAAAGCAGCTGTTTTGTAGCAGCACAGCTGTGCAGGATGGAAATATTTTGTCCTTTTTGTAGCAAATGCAATCAGTATTAAATTGCAGGAACAAAAACTGGGATTTAAGGGCACACAGCTAGGCTGGGCTTGGCTTCTGAGTCATTTTAAAGGTAAAATGGGGTGGGTTTTTTTAAACATGAAGGTCAATAGAAATCTTTCCATGAAACTTTTGATATCAGTGGTCATTGTTTTATTTCCTAAGTAACTAAATAATAGCACCAAAATCAATTTCTCCTTTCAGTGGGAGATACCACTCATGGATGTAAGGGTGTGCTCTGCTTTGTTTGTGCTAAGTTAGGTCTGGGCATGGGCTCTGATTTATTATTTCATGCAGGGATGCAGCAAGGTGCTGAAAGGGTTTCTGCAGCCAAAAGCCCAGCCACGGAGAACTTAATGTCAGCATGATTGGAACTAGATGATCTTAAGGTCCTTTCCAACCCAAACTATTCTGTGATTCTGTGGTGGCTTGTGTATTGGTGTAATTCGCTTAGAAAACGGGTAGGATTCCACTCATCCCTCTGTAAGGGAGCTTATCATGGGATATGAATTTCCTGTTGCCTGTCCCCTGCTGCTGAATGCAGTAAGATGGGCAGCCAGAAAATCACGTTGGTTCCTGTATCAGTGCCTGTCATTTGTTCCAGTTTGGGTTAACTTGCCCCTGCACAGAGGTTATGGTTTTCCAGTTTTCCTCTTGCTGTCAACTCTGTTTTGATATTTAGAGCTGATTCTTATAAATAGGTCCTTTTGAAATATATGAGCATAATATAAACTATATGAACCCGTGTAAATGTGCTGATGTATGTGCAGGGTGGGGTGCTGATAAGCAGATGTTTGTGTAATGCCTTTTTAACCTTAAATTCAGCACAGCCCCATTCAGAGTCTCTCAGAAGCACACAAGGCAGCCGAGTGAATTATTGTACTCACTGTTGTAGATCTAAGCTCAAATTTGTTCTTTCTCCCTTTTATCATAGAATCATAGAATAATTTGTGTTGGAAAGGACCTTAAGATTGTCCAGTTCCAACGCCCTATTGTGAGCAGGGACACCTTCCACTAGACCGGGTTGCTCCAACCTGGCCTTGAGCACTGCCAGGGATGGGGCAGCTCCAGCTTCTCTGGGCACCCTGCACCCTCACAGGGAAGAGCTTTTGCCTTATATCTAACCTGAGCTTCCCCTGTTGCAGTTTGAACCCATCACCCCTTGTCCTTACACTACAGTCCATGATGAAGAGTCCCTCTCCAGCGTCCTTGTAGCCCCATTCAGATGTGGAAGCTGCTCTGAGGTCTCCACGCAGCTCCTGCTCTCCAGGCTGAGGCAAGGGATTTCTGCAGCATCGGCCTCCCCTAGGAATGCTGGCAATGTGAAAAATGCCCCCATCCTGCAGTGCTGCTGCTCTCCCTTATCTTGCTGGTGCCTCACTGCCCACAGCAGGGCATGGGCTCTGCTCAGCACACAGATACCCTCCTGTCCTGGGAAGTGTCACCGCTACCACTGGTGTTCAACACGGTGTCTGTCAGTGCCAGTGTGAGTAGGGTTGCATAAAGCCAGTGTTCACAGGAGGATCACTGGTTCCCGAGCCAGCCCCAGTGCCACTGCGGGCCTGTTGGCACGCTGAGTGTGCAAGACAGCCACTGGCATGAGGATAGAGATCGCCACTTGTTGTAAGTCTCCCCCATGATGGTATCACAGGTGATGGGATTTCTTGGTTCCATCATTGCAAAGAGGCTGCACGTGTTAAGTAGGACTTTTCCAATCACTTTGTATTGAATGTTTCTGCTTAATTCTTTCTTCTGTATTCCCAGGAACATTCCAGGAGTGGTGGACAATTGTTTATATGTCTCATGGCCATTTAAGGCCATTTTGTCTTGGAAAAATCAAGAAGTGATGCTGGATGAAGTTTACATTTCTTGTCACAGCTGTCCACAAAAAGCAGCTTTAGTCACTTGTGCTCTTCCAGCCTTAGGCTGTCTCTACCCTCTGGAGTTGAATTGAACTTCACTTTCATCATGTGCCAGTTTGAATCAATCTATTTCGAAATGAGGGGAGCTTGTCCTGATGCACAACCTCAGCATTGCCAACTAGATGGAGGTAGTAATGCCATAAGCTGGGGGCCAGGCCACTGCATCGGGTTTTATTCTGGCTGATGCTGCAGTTGAGAAGTGTGTGGACTTGCAGTTCTGTACCAGTGCATCTCCCTGTCTGGAGGGAGAGCTTGCTCTGAAACAGAAGCACCTTACACTGATTTTAATTCAATCCAGTTATAGCTGGGCATTTTGTTCTAGTTTTAAATGGGAACACTGGGCTGACTGCTCCTTTTTCTTAATCCCCATCACTGTCAGTCATCACTCCCACGAGCGATTGATGGTGTGAGATCTGCTGGTTGCTTTTAGCATGAAGGTAGTGTAAGTCTCTCACTGATTTTTTGAGGCTCATCTGGCTTTAACTTTGCATGGAAATGTTTTAGAAGCCCTTCCTGTTTAAACTGTCGAATGATTTAGAAATAAATAAAAGCAAGAAGCCTCAGACAGCTGTAGAGGCAACTTTTAACCAGTTTTTGCTCTGTCTGCAAGGGGTTTGGGCCATCTTTCGCCCACAAACACGCTTCTCAAATGCACATTAAAAGTGGATGCATTTGGGGGTTATTTGCAGTTAGTTCATGTATAGAGAAGAGTGAGCACTTCTGGAGCTGGTGAGTGCTGTCTCTGTGAGAGGCTGGTCCTCCAAAGACAGGCTCTTCCCTCCGCAGGAGCTGTGGGGCTGATGCTGACTGGCTCAGACCTACTGAGACACCATCGGTTTTTGCACTGCTTGTTGTGCAAAAGGAAGGCTTCTCGCCCTTCTCTTTCTTTCAAGTTCGCTGCCAGGCACATAATTCACTTGGCAAGGGAATTCATACAGAAATGGGAGCCTAAGGTAACCACAGGGCTCTGTTCCTTGTCCAGTGTGTGAAGCAAAAACTGGGGGCAAAAAGTGCCATTGGGTAATCCTCAGGATTTCAGTAGAGCGTTGATTTTGCAGTGCTCTGGGACTTGGAGGTGCAGGTGAGCAGCCAGTGATGCTCAAGCATGTACAGTGTAAGCAGAGAAGGATGTTACCTGCTTAATGCTGTGAATTCAGGGGTGTTTGAATGTTTTATGTGGATCTTGGGTTTTTTCTAACCTATTGTATGTGTTTTTCTAAATATAAGCACCAACCCTATTGAAAACAGTCAGTGAGCCAAAGGTCACCCATTACCTGAAGGCAGATCCTTCACGTGCCTTCTGGTACAACCCTTTCACACAGTGTGCAAGTGCCTTTTTTAGCCTCTGTGCTTTATTTGCAGGCCCAGCCTTTCCCCAGCAGTTCCCAGTCCCAGCCCTGAGCTCATTGCTGAACCACTGCCAGCCCAACATGATTTTTCTTCCTGTAAAAGAGACAAAAGAACACGACCTGCTTCCTCTCCCTGCCTGCCCAGCGGATTCCAGCGCTGATGTAGGAGTTGTTCCTTGTTGCAAACCCTCACATGATGTTGCAGTCATCAGGATTACCAAAAGACCCGGGTTTGCATGCAAACAGCCGCACAGACACTGCAGTCACATGGAGATACTGGCCTTTTAGAGTCATTGCTTTGGTGGTTGAAACAAGTGCAAAAATAGTGAGCAGGCTGATCAGGCTGTGCCCTCATTCGCATTTGGAAGCAAGCCACTTGGGTTTTGCTTGCCTGCAGCTGATTTAGGGAAAGAGGGTGAGCCCTCATCTGTGACCTATTGTGAGTTTTTCCCAAGCCCTCTGTAGCTACATCAGTAATGAAAACAAGATGACTAGAGAAAGTCATAGGACTCCTCTCGTAGCAGTGTGTTTTGTGGGTGTCTGAAGAAAGCAGTTCTGTTGACACTCATGTGATGTCTCTGCTGCTAAAGGTCACTCACATCTCTAATGAAATTAGAAGGAACTGGCCCCCAAATACAAATGCATCCCCCCAGCAGGCAGTAGCTGCAGTGACTAAGCATCCCCGAGCAGTTCAGCACTAGCAAGTGCCACACCAGCCCAGCTTCAGGATACCTTGAGCTGTGAATTGGTTTTGAAGCACATAGTAGGGGATGGTTTTGAGGCTTTGCTTCACACCGAGCTCTAGGGTGTGACTTTCAAGAGTACCAGTGTGGAATCATGGCTCTGAACTTTCCCAGTGCAGATGAGGTGCTGCTGCATCGCTGTCGGGTCTCAGAGGCTTCATTAGCAATGGGGGTCAGAGGATTTGGGGTTTGTATTAGCAAAAAAGATGTATGTATTTAGTGTAGCCCATACCCAGACATGGCTGGCTCAAACCTTGCAGCTGTGGTGTGGTGCTGGGCAGATGTTGAAATGTGATGCTTTGCTGTTCAGTATTGGGCTAAAGCAGCAAATTCAGCGCTCAGGATGAGTCTTCCACGTGTTCCATGAGGATGTGCCTGTTTGCTTTAGCTCAGCCCTGCAGTGTGTTTGGGGTCCCAGCAATTACAGGGTCATAGCTGTTGCTTTCCTTCACCCTAAATCGCTTTCCTCCTTCATCATAGCTGTGAGTAGCTCTCTGTAAGCAGGTGAGATACTAACGTGAGCAGGGATCATGTTTGTTTCGATTCAGGGTCACCAAAGGAAGGGTTAGGCTGGTGGAAACTGCTCTTTCCTTACTGCTTGAGGTCTGTAGTCAGTGTCTGGACAATATTGCCCATGGCTGTGGAGTCAATGGCTTACTTAATCTGTGTTGCTAAAGAAAGTTCGATATTGCAGCCGCCTGTCTAGGCGCTGTGTTTTTCAGTGCATCGTTGCCTTGATTCACTGGTGGCACCATTATGTCTCGAGAGATGTTTGCGTTCAGTGTCTTCCCCTTGAAACACCCATTGCTCCACTCCACTGTTTCCAAGTTTGCATCTTTCAGATGACCCATGGGAAAAGGGTGAAGTGAGTGCTTCATCCTTGAGCTTCACACTCGCTGTGTATATGGGGGCATCTGGTTTCTTCACTGACTCAAGATGCAACTGCTATAAACCCAGTTTAGGA
Source organism: Neopsephotus bourkii (assembly GCF_033783945.1). Classification (NCBI taxonomy): domain Eukaryota; kingdom Metazoa; phylum Chordata; class Aves; order Psittaciformes; family Psittacidae; genus Neopsephotus; species Neopsephotus bourkii. Next base: position 1,063,629 of record NW_026900519.1, on the reverse strand, counting down.
TTTAAAAGCTATACTGTGCTGTTTTGCTGCTCATATCCTTACCCCTATGAGTATTTGCAACAAGTAACCTCACCCACAGCTTTGGAGGCTCTCCACTACAGTAGGAGAAAGCATTTGCAAGTAAGTTGTGACCCAGATGTGTCCATAGCAGATGCACCAAGTAAAGAGGTTTCCATGTGGCTGTTCCTTAGTAGTAATTGCAGTTCAAAGCAAAGGAGCGTGAGCAGCTCACACTAAAGATGTCATTTATGAACCTGGAAAACCAGCTCTTCTGTGCTCTTGACAGAGTAAGGCCAACATCAGTTGAGGTTTCAAGCTCTGCTGGTTGAAATGTGCTAGAAGTTCTGCTAAGAAATGGGCTTTAAAGGCTTCTTTCTGTCTGGGTGCTGCAAGATAGAGCAACTGGGAATTTAGCACAGAAATACACAGTTCTATTTTAATCAACTGGGTAGTTGATTCTCCTTGGTTTGCAGACTGGAGAGACCAGTTCCTAATATCCTTTAGACCGTTCTTATTTTCACTTAAGGTAAAGATAGAATGATGTTTTGAAATGGGGTGGACCGACAACAATTGCTACATGCAGTGATTATGCAAACGCCATCTGGCCCTTAGGACCAACCTTGTAGTCACTGCTGATTGTGGCAAACACCATCAGCAGGAGCCAAGTATTGTGAATCCTCTGGTTTTGCTTATGTGGCTTCAAAAAGGCTTCCTGAATATACAGAGTGTAAAGCAATGCTCTGACAGCTGAAGATATACTGTGATTTATGTACTTCATTTGGAAGCTAGTTTAGGTGTGCAGTAGCCAGCCCTGTATCAGCCTCTTCAGTCACACAGAACAGGCTGAAATGCTTTTGGCTACCATTCCTAAAGAGGCTTTTTCATGGCTCTGTGCTGCACCAAGACTCCCCAAGGAGCTGGTCAGCATTTTTCTTGTTGGCTCAGCATCAGCTGAATGCTGCTTGCCTGGAGAACAGGCGTACAAACAGGATTACTTATGATCACTTATTATATAGGCTGGGGGGATTAATTCGCCCAACACAGGCACCTGTGTTGCTTCTCTGTTTGATTTTTGATGTTGCAGATGGTGGGCTGAAGGGGGAGACTTAGAATCACAGAATAGTTTGGGTTGGAAAGGACCTTAAGATCATCCAGTTCCAATCCCCTGTCATGGGCAGGGATGCCTCACACTCAGCCATGTCCAACCTGGCCTTGAGTTCACCCTGAACTCCTTGGCTTCGGTTCAGACAAAGCCTAGAAGGAAAAAAGTCAGCCTTGAGTTCTAGTCTGAAGGTCAATAACTAAGAGTGATGCTGGAGTAGATGGCCCAAGTTCCTCAGTGTGGGGTATCTTGTCCTAAAGCATCAGATGACCTCATCTAAGCCTCCCAGATGACTGTCTCTGCAGTGACACCAGGGGTAACCAGAACAGCTTCAGACCACACTGTCTCCAGCTCAGCCTGCAGAGTAGTAACAAAACATCTCTGTGTGTGCATACAGAAGTCATAAAAGGTTAAATTACAGTGAATTGTGCGTTCTGCTTCCAGGCTGATTCACACGTGTGGGACCAGATGTCTGATCTCTTATCTGCCACCTCCTCGCTGGCTCTTAACTGCAGTGGTGTGTCAGTGCTGCTTCCAGGGGAAAACACCTTCCGTGGCAGCTCGAGGCATTGCTCATTGGGTTGTTCAGCTGGATCCTGCTGAGGCTGACAGTGTCACTGCAGAAAACAAGGAAACAAGGGTCAACTGCTGCTTGCTTTAACAGTGGTTGGAGGGCTATATTTAGCTTCTTTGAAATGCCATTTGAATGCACGTAGGTATAATAGCTACAGTAAATGTACTGAAGAAACCCTGTTTCGTTTTCCATAACACAAGAAAAGGTAGCTGAGGGGCATATTGTGCTGAGAAGGCTCATAACAGCCATGTTACCCTGATTATTTAGCAGTCCCCTATCTTCCCAAGCAGTGTGGAGCAAGCTAAGCTGAGCCATACAATGACGATATTGTAGCTTGTGGTTCTGATGTAATTCCCACCAAATACTCTTTCCACAATGAAAACATGAAGTTAGTCGAAACCAAACTCCTTGCCCTTTTCATCCCCTGCAGACAGCGCTGTGTGAAGTGCAATAAACACGATCTGCTGGGCTTGCTCAGCACAACAGCTCTCTGAAGCCCTGCAAAAGTCTCAGTATCTTCTGCTGAATAGAGACTATAATTGGCACAATGCTCCTAAGGCTGGATTTGCCTTGGGTTCTTATGTTAGGGATTTCTTGTAATCTTCATTAAATTCCATATGGCTAACTCTGGTGCTAAGCGTGTGATCCTGTTGTGGGGAGAAGAAAAGTTAAGTTTGAGATAAAACCTAAAAGCATTCTGCTCCCAGACTGCAAGCAGAGGGGTGCCTTTGAATTTGACTGAGTGCTCATGTGGCTCAGGAAGATACTGGCTGTTTCAGAGGCTCAGGAAAGAGACTTATTCCTGTGACAAGATGATACTTTAAAGGACAGCGTTTTATCTGAGCATTACGATTGCTTCAGTGTAGATAAGCCAGGGACTTGTTTCTTTTCACAGCCTTGCATTACTGACAGGGAAATTCTCTGCTGCTTTCTCTACCAAAGCAGCTCCCATGCCCTCATCTCTGTTTTCTTTTCCCTTGTAAAACAGTTTGGTGTCTCCTTTTACCATTTCCACCATAAGGCTGGTTTTGATGCTCCCAGGTAGAAAGTGAAGGCTTGCTCTTTCAACTATGCTGAAAAGCTTGAGATGGAGCAGCAATAAAGGTAGTATTTAAAAGAGGTGGGCACAAACACTAGTGACCAAATGGCCTCTGCTTTAGAACAGAGTGGGTTTTTTGGGTGGCTGACAGTTCTTCTCTATTGCAGTGCTGAAGTTTTCATGTGCAGGTCCAGGTACATCTGCCTGTTCTGCTTACAGCTGAAGATGAGAGCATTGCATCTGCAGTGTTCTGGTTGGTACCGTGTTTCACATCTGGGGCAACGTGGATGTGGCTGCTAAAGTCAGAGGGTTCTCCCTCTTTGGGCATTTGCTTCTCTGTAGAAAGCTCAAAAGTCAGTTTAAAAACCTTTCCAGCCACTCAGCACCCAAGGAGCAGAGGGAAATGCCAGGCAGGCTGAGGGCTGCTCGCTCAGCAGTGTCATGGCTGATACCCTTCAATCTGCTGATCTTGGGATGAAGTAACTTTTGCCCCTGGGACCGATCAATTCCTGTGACCTCAAGATGCACTCTTTATATGCTCAGTAAAGAAGGGGATGGAACACTGTGCCATGGTCAAACTTCTCCTGCCTGCCTGCTTTAAATCTCTTGAGTGCTGATGCTTGCAGCATTTCCCAGCGCAGATCTTGGGAGTTATGAGAAATTCCCAGGAAACTTTGTGATACTCAGCCTAAACTTCCCTTTCTTTTATCTCCTCCTATTACTTAATACTCCCGTGCCACGGCGCAGCCCAGCTTCCTGCTTAAGTCTTTATACCCTCCTGTTGAATGTGGAACTGCTATCAAACCCTCCCAGACAAGGACAAACTCCACAGTGGTCTAGCCAGGATATACACATTCAGTTCTCAATCTACCCACTGCAATCAGTGAGTTGGTACCTCTCTCTTTTCAGGCCATAATTGAAGACACAAGCCTTTATATCTTCAACTGTGCTTATAGCCAGGGCAATGTAGGACTCAAGGACGTGAGGAGAGGAAACTGCAGGTGACTGGAAAGGAGCAGATTCAAAGCAAGAACCTGTAGTGCTGTACCAGGGGGTGAGAGGTTTTGGGGTGCAGCACTGGTCATTGCCAGAGTGAGCTGCAGTTTTGCCTCTGCAGAAGCACTGGAGCTGCTCATGCACAGATCACACCTATGTGGGCAGCTGAAACCAGTGCTGGAGCTTGTTCTGCTTTGCTCCTTGTTTGTCCTTCCTAAATGCTGCTGCTGCTGGCTGGGAGCTCAAGGTTTCACAGCTCCTCCGGAGCACACAGGGAATGGGCAGCTCCTGTGAAATCCTGTGGCCTGATTCTGGTAACAGCACTGGTGTGGGAGCTGTTGGAGCTCACTGCTTTTGTGCTGGTTTTCCCCTCTGACTGCACTGACCAGAAATGTGGGAAGGGTGATGAGCAAAGAGGCTTTGCAGTGCAAGGTTTGATTTATTTGCTTGCACTCAGGGACAGCCCTTAAGCACCTTCACTAAAGCCCTGCTTTAGTTCCTAGGTTAAATTATATGATGGAACATTTATTATCTGGCCACCTGTGTTGTACTAATACAGTGGACTAATAGAAGGTCCCAGTTGTGGCTCCAGACCTTCAGGAGGGTAACCAGATCCCTGACTGCTTGGTCACAGGCTGGTGTGGTTGCTGTTGGAGCTGCTTCTGTGCACTGTGAACGCCTCTTGCAGCTCCCCCCCACACAAGCCAAGGAGATAATGGCCTTGCATTTCAAACCTGGCATCCAGCTGGTTGTGATACAGGTAACAACTGATGGTCTGATGTTGGAATGTGCTGCGGTGACTCAGGATGCAGGATCTGCAGCACTGGGGTGGTGGTTGTGTGTAATTGCCATGGCAGCCCTGCCACAGGTCTCCACCCAGCTGGCACCAAAGCTGCTGCAGATAAACTGGAGGAGGTTCAAGCCAGACCTGATCCAACACTGTGAGTTCACGGTGTGGGGCTCCCCTGGACACCACAAGGTCTCTTGGATGTTCTGCAGCTTAGCTGGCAGATGTGTCCTGCAGGATTTCACGCTCACTCAGCCAGGTAATCACTGCCTTGAATGGGAAGGGAATGGAGCTACTCATCTCTAGGGATGTTTTCTCCTTCCAAAACCCTTGGACAGTTTAAAACTAGAGCAGTTCAAGAAACAAAATACTTAAGCAATTCCTGGATCTTATGGTAAAGAGACAGCTGTGTCTGAAGCACATACCCCCTTTCCTGTGTCTGTACTGCACGCTAGTTGCTGTTAACTTGTGACATGGGTATCTGGGAGGAGTATCAAGCAGCTGTGCTGTCCTTCTCTTTGAACAGCCATGCTGCTTGTAAAGCCTCTGAACTTTGGGTATAAACCTGTTAGGGCACTAGGGCTGTACCCCATGTCACCTTAGCCCACTGCCATGCTGCTCTGTGTAGCTTCATGCTTCAAGCCCCATTGTATGTCAAGGAGATGTACTCGGAGCTCAGGGGTTTCAGTGCTGCAGCACTGATAGAAAAGCAAACCCTGTTTGCCCACCCAGGCTCTGCAAAAAAGCCAATTTACTTCTGTGTGTCAAAACCCTCCAAAGCTCTGACACGTTGGCTATGGTGGTTTCCATCTGGAAACAGGCATAGACTGGAGCTGGGGGCGGAAATAAACCTGCAAGAGCAACTTGCTGTCTGTATGGACCTGAAATTGAGGGTGAGACTTGTCCTGGCCCAGTAATGATGTGATTTTAAGCTTCTAATATATTAAAAGTGGACTGGAATGCAAGGTAGCTCCAAAGGGTCTGTCGCTGCCATGCTGGAGCTGCTGGTGGCTGCAGGAGGGATGTGAAATGTCTTAAAATACATGGCCTAGTTACAACCTGTTGTAAGGATGCTGTAATTTACCTAGGGAGGGACAGCATGAGGGGACATTTTGTAAACCCAAAGGAGCTTACAGGGCACTTTGGTAACTTGTTTACTGCTAATGTGAAATGCTTTGGCATCCCCCTCCGACACTGAGCATGTGCTGCAGGTGATGCAGAGCAAAGTGTGGAAAATAAGCTGGGTCGTTTCAATGCTGAAATGTGGCTAAACCCTCGATGTGAGCAAGAGGCAGAGCAAAGCCCAGTGCTTCTCATCACTGCTTCTCCATCCTGGGATGGCTTCTCGCTGCAGTCTCCCCCGAGTGCTGTCACACGCCATAGAAATGTGGAGGTCTTCAAGGAGGGGAGGGTGAGGGAAAAAAGTGCTGCACTCGGGGAAAAAATTCAATAGCTCATTCAGCTGTTAAGCTACTGATGCAGGAAGTGTAAAAGAAAAATGGAGCCTCCTTTGTTCTGCCCAGACAAGGAGTAAATGCCATCGCCCTAACAGCCTTTTTCTGTTCCAGAATAGCATGAGGTCATCTTTAAAAGCAGTAACTAGCAAGCAGGTTTACACTGGGTTACCAGTCTCAGGCTTCCCCTTCATCCAGCCCCTTTCCTGGCACCAGCCTGTCTCAAGGCCGGCGCAGGATTGCTCCAGAGAGGTGTGTGTTGCTCCACTCCCATGCTGGGGCTGCCGCCGGCTGCCTGGCCTCACTCCAGGGCCGTGGTGGAGGGGTTGCAGGCTTTCTCCTAGGAGGGAGCTGGTTGATGCTCAGGGTCTCTGAGCATGGCAGGCTGTGTGCTGGAGGTTCTCACCTCTCCAGCCAGGATCGGATGCCCTTGGGCTGCCCCTGTGTTGCCTGTGGACATGTGGGAAATGGTTTTGTGCACATTTGCTTCTCCAGACTTGGTGCTGTCTCAGTGATGTGAGATATTTCACCCTCCACCAAACGCACGCTGTGCTGTACTGCAGTGAACACTGCTGGTGGTTGGGCTGCTCTTTAAAAGCTCAGTTTGGTTAGGGCTAAGATCCAGGAACAGCCTTAATATCTTCCTAAACCTATCATCTCCCCACGTCCTTTTGTCAGCACAGTGTACCCTGGTACCTGTCGCACTGGCCCCATGATGAGAGGATGGCCAGAAGATGATGATGCTCCAGCCAAGCCTGGCTGGGAGCTGCAGGCTGTGAAGGCTGCTGCAGCGGGCAGCTCAGCACAGGGACAGCCATAAACACAAATCTCACAGTTTTGGTTTCAAGCTGCAGGGGGGGGGAAGGCAAAAGCAGCAGAGCTGGCAGTTACTCTGATGTTCACTTGTTTATTTACCCTGCTAGGAGTGCCTGCTTCCAGCTATGAGAAATATGGGAAAAATCCAGAAAGCAGAGGGTTTGGTGCATATTTCTCTCCTAGGGTAATGTTTCCTGCAGTTGGGCTGACGAGGCTGGGGGTGGGAGCGTGCAGGTGGCACCGATTGCATACAAGAGAAAGGGTTTTGTGCCGAGTCAATGGGTACCGGGTTTGGGTGTCAGCCTCGCAGCAGAGCACCGGCTCTCACGAGGCGCTGCTCAGAGGCGTGCTGTGGCAAGCCCGGTTTCTCGGCACTGCCGAGGGTGGCAGTTTCATCCTCGTGACCTGGATCCTGTTGGAACGTTTCGGTGCAGTGCTGAGGGCAGGGTGAGACAGGCCCCTCCATGCAGGCTGCCAAACCCTGTCCCGCTGTGACCTTGCTCCGTGATCCCTCCTCGCCTCTGCTGGAACGAGGTTAAGAAATGGATGAAAGGGCTTAAAGTGGGCAAAGCCCTGCCCAGAGCCAGACCATGATGCTCGATGGAGGAGGTGTCTGCTTTGCCATGAGCTTGTGCTGAGTCACGGCTCGTCAGAGCCAGCACTGCTGTCAGTGCTGTTGCTGCGTGCCTGTGACTCAAGGGCTGTGCTGATTTGGGATGGTCGGGTTTTGTCCTTAGTGGGACAAAAAGTAACCACATCATTACCTTTGCCACCTACCTGATAGGGGAGGAATTAGCTTATGAAAAAGAAAGCTGTTGTGAGAAATAGAGATGCCTACTCCATTGTCTTAAGTCCATCTTGCTTTGGTGTCAGAGGGCTGTGCAGTGCAGATGCTCGGTACTGACAGTGCAAACCAGTCCCATGTAAATGCCCTTTTCACACTTGTCTCGGTGGAAACATTGGAATACCCACAGTTACACACTGCCTGAAGCACCCTGCTTTGTAAGCACTGAAACACCATTTTTGCTGAAGGTACATGCAGAACGTGAACACAAGAAAGCTGCTTTTGTAACACTTACTGTGATCCTTCAAATTCCTTTGTTTAATGATGAAACCTAACTAGAAGAGGGTATTTGTGATTGTGCTTGGGTCAGGGACTGAGCTGATGCAGGACACAATTTCGAGCATCCAGACATGCCTTCAGTTCATAATCCCAGAATCATTCGGGTTGGAAGGGACCTCTGGACATCATCCAGTCCAATCCTGCCAAGGCAGGGCCACCCAGAGCAGGTTACACAGGAACACATCCAGGGTTGGGAATGTCTCCAGAGAGGGAGAATCCACAATCGCCTTGGGCAGCCTGTTCCAGTGCTCTGCCACCCTCAATGGAAAGTTTAAGGTGCTTTCCAACCCTGACCATCCTATGTTGAGGTGAAACACACCGCAGTTTAAACCAGCAGATCCTGATTGTTGCAGGGTTTGTGCTCATTTAACTGCTGGGACTCTGTCTTCCAGTGCTTTTCCTAAAATAGGCAGAAGTGCTCACAGGATGTTTGTGTTGCAGCCAGATCATACCTCGGGACTTGTTTGCTGCATTCTCCAGTCTGCTCTGCCCCTCGCCTGCACTCCTGACTGCCTGTTTACTTGCTGGAAGATTTCATAACCCTCCCTCGCTGCTGCTTGTTTTGCCATTGACCTTGGAACACCGCTGATCTCCTCCACGCTTTTGTCTTCTCTCACTTTTCATTAGTTTGGGGTGGTTCACTTCCTGCAGCAGTAGTTTCGAACCTCCTAGGTGTGAAATCTTGCTGCAGCCCCAAGCCCTGTTCGTACCTCCCCACGCTGAGATCTGCAGCTGGAGGAGCAGCCCAGACAGTTGCAAGACCTGCATGAAAAACAGCACACAGAGCTAACGTCGTGCTAACGCAATAGGAGCAGTTCCCGAAAGTTGGGTTGTCCTTTCTAGGCAGGAATGCTGCTGGGGGGGCAGCGGAAGATGGATGAGCCTGGAGAGCACGGAGTGCTTTGGCAAAGCTGTGGGAAGGTTTGTTTCCTGCTGAACGATGGCCATGCGTGACTCGGCAGAACGCGGGTGGCATTCCCGTTCTGCAGCGTCACGAGTCCATACCAGGAAAGGAAAAGCCTGCCCTGGCCTGGCACTGGCAGCTCTCTGCAGGCGGGAGGAGCAGGAGGAGGTTGGTCGTGGCTGAACACTGAAGGCTTGCAGGAAGGAAGCCGAGCTCTGTGAGTTATTTCTCCTTAGTCAAATGACAGAGCGGTGGCAGGAGGATGTGCATGAGACCTCAGTGTCCTGACCGTCCTGTGCTGCATCCCCAGGCCCAGCTGTAGACGTCACCTCCCTGTCTTTTTCCAGTGCCACTTTCTTTAAAACATAAAGATTAGAGAAGGCACGACTTCGCTGCATCCTGCATGTCATCTTGGTTTGCACCACACACGCTTTATGTCACATCCTCAACATAAAAAGGACATGGAACTGTTGGAACAAGTCCAGAGAAGAGCCATGAGGATGATCAGGGGCTGGAGCACCTCCCATATGAAGATAGGCTGAGAAAGTTGGGGCTGTTCAGCGTGGAGAAGAGAAGGCTGCGTGGAGACCTCAGAGCAGCTTCCAGTATCTGAAGGGGGCCTATAGGGATGCTGGGGATGGACTCTTCATTAGGGACTGCAGTGATAGGACACGGGGTGATGGGTTCAAACTTAAACAGGGGAAGTTTAGATTGGATATAAGGAAGAAGCTCTTCCCTGTTAGGGTGGTGAGGCACTGGAATGGGTTGCCCATGGAGGTTGTGAATGCTCCATCCCTGGCAGTGTTCAAGGCCAGGTTGGACAAAGCCTTGGGTGACATGGTTTAGTGTGAGGTGTCCCTGCCCATGGCAGGGGGTTGGAACTTGCTGATCTTAAGGTCCTTTCCAACCCAAACTATTCTGTGATTCTACTCCACTTCTGCATGGCTTTTCTTCTGAATTCCTCTATCTCATGAGCTATTTACACACCCCTGTGAGTCTGCTGAATGCCACCTTGAAGGTTTGGTTTGGCTTTTACAAAACCCCAAGGACCCCCCTTTGTGCCATGCAGCAAAGCCACTGCATCTTCTGTATTGATGGTCCCCCGTTGGTGATCACATGCTTAGTTAATTGTTCTCCAAGGTGACAGAAAGCAGGTTTTAAACTGTGTCAGGACAGAGCTGTCCTGATCCCTGACCGGTGCCAGCAGCCTGCACTGAAAAGTAATGCAGGTCCCGCTTCATGTCTCAGAGCATGGGAGCACGTGGCTGTGGTTCCGGTGCTGACCGAACCTTTGCCATCAGCAGATCTGGACTTAGAGATGCTGAGGAGCCTTAGGGATGCCCAAGATGGGCAGCATCCGCCCAGACTCCCCTTGACATTTCTAAGAGCTCAGCCACTGCAATTTGTACTTGGAAACGTAGAACACTGAAAGAGGAACTGTGCTGTCAGTGTGGCACGCAGGGAGCCCTGCATCGTGGTCACTGGGTGAGGGCAGATGAGGAAGTAGAAGCTGTTGCTGCAGATTCTGTTGCTGTAAAGCTGCTAAACCTGTCCTTGTGGTGTTCAATGCTGCTCTTTGTGTCTGGGAGAGGCAAAGTGCATTGCTGCCCTAGGCAAAGCAGGAGCTGGCTGGCTGGCAGATGACAATGATGCTGGAAAGCAGTTGTGAGCAGAGGGGCAGGGGAGGACAGATACCTGCCTGCTTTGGTGCTGTAGCGACTCAAGCAAAGTGTTATTTCTGATTTACAAGTGTTGCTTTTGCTTTGCAAAGACTCCATGAAGCCTATAGCTTTCAATGGGCAATAGAGTAAGAAGAAAACTTCTCCCCCTTGGCAAGGACTTTTAAGACACTGGTTTGAGAATTCCTGCCACACAGCAGGACTCTCCATGCTGTACTTAATAAAACACATCCTTCCTTCAGCCAGGCTGGGGGTTCCTATGAAGCACAAGCTCTGGGATGCTGCAGGGACCAGGACACGAGCGCTGTGGCAGAAGTTCCCTTAAGTAACTTGCCCTCGACTGATTCATCGGCCTTGTTCATAAACAGGAAGCTGGGAAAGTACAAGCAGGTGATCTTGTTGCAAACAGAAGTTGGATCTGTTTGGGATTTTTCTCCAGCTGCTTGCTAACTCTTGTGTAGTGAACAATTGTTTTGTCGATGAGGAATGGACTTTTTGCAGTAGGGGAGGTCTTTCAGGTTCATGGTCCAGGTTTAGAGAGAACTTGACTTTGAGACAGAGTTTTTCCCCCGTCCTAATGGTGCCTGAAGTGCTTCAAATTGGAGAGAAAGCTCCTTCCCTAGAGAACCAGCCTGCTTCCCTCTCCCACTTTCCACAGTGCCATCCTTTATTTCAACAGCATGGCTTCCCATATTGCCCTGACGAACATCTTCCAGGACTGGAGAGGCGGAGATTTCCCAATCACCCTGTTAATTCAGGGAATCCTCCCATGGCAGAGTTGGCAATGCTGTCTGAAGCACCATTTGTTTTCTCCCTCAGCCTTCGGAAAGCAAACGAAGCTGAGTGCTGTTCAGGGCTTGAAAGGTTCAGCACGCATTGCATGCTGCTGCCAAGCAAAATAATCCTTAGGAGAGCCGCTGTGGTCTGGAATAAACTCTAAACATAGGCGAGACAGCTCAAGTCTGCTAGGATCTTAGATGGGGCAGACACTCCCCCCTCTCTGCCCTCCAGTAAAGGCAGCAGTTCAGCATCTGCTTTGAAGCTGCTGGTCCTAGGGAGAAGACAGAGAGTCTCTAATGAAAGCTAGCACAGAAGGGCTGCAGTGGGCGTCTGACTGGAGCACTGGGAGCACTCCAGTATCTGACCCCGTGTTTGCTTTGGCTCCTTCCTCCTCCCTGCATCATCTCATGTTTGTCAGGTGGTGGGAGGTGGTACTTGGGTGCTCGCTTTCCCTCTCCCACTGTTCCCTGCCATTACTGAATGATCAGGGGCTGAGTCACTGCCGGGCAGAGCAAGGAAGTGACTTTTCCTGACACCTCTGCAGCAGCCCTATGGAGGTGATCCTAAAGAAATGACCCAAGAACAATACCTGACCAAGGGAGTCTGACTTGGAGGGAGCTGCCCTCCTGTGTGCCACAGCCCTGTGTGCTGCTCCACAGTGACAGCAATGGATTACATTGGTCTCGTAGACCAACTCCTTTCAGCTGCTGCTTTGGAATGTCAGGGAAGGTTGTTTAACCACCCCCATTCTCCCTTCCATGAGAGATGAGCTATTGGTGCCCCAGTGCTTTCATATCTGTGCCTGTGTCTCACTGCCTGTCCCCTGCTTCCATCCTATGCGTTGCCATCTCAGAAACCTCTGTCCCTTGCCTGAGCCCTGGCTTTCCACCCACCCTGGGACCATCCATCGCTTTGACTTCATTTCTTACTCTTTTGAGGATCACCGATTTGCAAGCTAATGGATAAAGAGCATAGGTCTGAGTGTGTACAGTATTGAGTGTTTCTAGTCACTGCTTGGAACCTCTTTGTGCAGAGGAAATCCTGGCACAGGAGTCAGGGCAGAACAAAGGCAGTGGTGCACCAAGGAGATAAAAAGCAAGGGTGAACATCCAGGGACTGTGTGTGCTCACAGCCCAGCATCGTTCCCATCTGCCTTCCCCCTGCCTCGCTGCAAGCAGGTTACACGGGCTGGAAGACTCCTCTTTGGTTTTCCAGTCAGTTGAATGCATCTGGCAGGACTTTCAGCAGAAGAAGTTTCCTTTTGAAGCAAGTTTCGGTGGGGTTTTGGTTGGTTGGTTGGTTTTGGTTGGTTGGTTGGTTTTTGGTTGGTTGGCTGTTGTTTTGGTGGGGATTTGGTTGGTTGGTTGGTTTTTGGTTGATAGGCTGTTGTTTTGGTTAGTTGGTTGGTTTTTGGTTGGTTGGCTGTTGTTTTGGTGGGGATTTGATTGGTTGGTTGGTTTTTGGTTGATAGGGTGTTGTTTTGGTTAGTTGGTTGGTTTTTGGTTGGTTGGATGTTGTTTTGGTGGGGATTTGGTTGGTTGGTTGGTTTTTGATTGATTGGCTGTTGTTTTGGTTGGTTGGTTGGTTTTTGGTTGGTTGGTTGTTGTTTTCTGGGGTTTTGGTTGCTTGCTTGCTTTTCGGTTGATTGGTTGTTGCTTTGGTTGGTTGGATGGGTTTTGGCTGGTTGGTTGTTGTTTAGGTGGAGATTTGGTTGGTTGGTTGGTTTTCAGTTGGTTGGCTGTTGGTGGGGATTTGGTTTTTTGGATGTTTTTTGGTTGGTTGGATGTTGTTTTGGTGGGGTGTTGGTTGGTTGGTTGGTTGGTTGGTTGGATATTGTTCTGTGGGGTTTTGGTTGGTTTTTTTTTTGGTTGTGGGTTTTTTTTTAATTAAATAAAAAAAGGAAGCCTGAAAAGAGTCCCCCAGGACCAAGAGTGCTGCTTCAAGGAAAGGAGAACCTGGAGCAAAATCAGGAAATGTGAAGTTGGCATCATCAGTTTAGAGCTCGTGGAAGCCTTGCACGTGGCTGGCACTGAGGACAGCGGTGCCCAGCCCTGTTGGAGGCTGGTGCCCTGTGACCCAGCAGCTTCCCAGCTGATGTAAACCCCCATCTTCCCCCTTGTTCTGCAGTATTCTCGAGTGCTGGGGCCTGGAGCCAATGGCAGACAATGTCAACAACTAACAACATAGCGCAGGCCCGCAAGCTGGTGGAGCAGCTCCGCATCGAAGCTGGCATCGAGAGGATCAAGGTGAGCACATGCGCCGTGCCGCGGCTGGGGTGGCAGGGAGGTACCCTCGGGCAAGGGCTCTGGGTTTTACCCACACGCTTTCATGCTGCTGCAGTGTCTCTGGCTTGGGTACTGCAGTGTTTCCAGGAGAGGTGATACAGAGCAGCCCCGTGGAGAAAGGACTTGGGGGTGTTGGTTGATGAGAAACTGCACATGAGCCGGGTTCAGTGTGCTCTCACAGCCCAGAAACCAACCGTATCCTGGGCTGCATCCAAAGGAGCGTGAGCAGCAGGTCCAAGGAGGTGATCCTGCCCCTCTGTTCTGCTCTCGTGAGATCCCCCCTGCAGCACTGTGTGCAGTGCTGGTGTCCTCAGCATAAGGAGGGCATGGAGCTGTTGGAGCAAGTCCAGAGGAGGCCACGAGGATGGTCAGAGGTTGGAGCATCTCCTCTAGGAAGGCTGAGAACACTGGGGCTGTTAAGCCTGGAGAGGAGAAGCTGCATGGAGACCTCAGAGCAGCTTCCAGTGTCTGAAGGGGGCTACAAGGATGATGGAGGGGGACTCTTCATCAGGGACTGTAGTACACAGGACAAGGGGTGATGGGTTCAAACTGAAACAGGGGAAGTTCAGGTTAGGTATAAGGAAGAAGTTCTTTACTGTGAGGGTGTGGAGGCACTGGCACAGGGTGCCCAAAGAAATGGTAAATGTCCCATCCCTGGCAGTGTTCAAGGCCAGGTTGAACAGAGCCTTGGGTGCCATGGTTTAGTGTGAGGCATCCCTGCCCATGGCAGGGGTTGGAACTGGACAACCTTAAGGTCCTTTCCAACCCAAACTATTCTATGTTTTTATGAGACCCTTTCCTACAGGCACTGGTAAGGTTGCAGCCTGGGCAGCTTCTCCCAGCTTTTAGAAGTGATCACACAACGAAAAGCCAAGCAGCCACTGTCATTAGGCTCCTGGGGCTGAGCTGGCCACATGCAACCTGTGAAGACACTGAAGCGGCAGGGGATGGACCCAGCAAAGCTCTGCTGCCATGCTCACATGCAGTCCAGTCTTCCTGCCCCATCTTTTTGCAGGATGGCCTCACTGTCCGTGTGCAGTTTCTCTCAGGACATTGCTGCTTGAACAGTTATTTCTCCACTGCTGCTATTCGCAGTTCTTGTGAATGAAGATGGTGACATGCCTTCACTCTGGTTTGAGGCACGTTTGCGGTACAACTAGGGAGTTAAATTTGTGCTGCAGTTGTCCAGGATGGCAAACCAGAGTCTGTGCTCAGCTGTGTGCTGGCTCACACAGAAACAAAGCTCCCTTTGGCACTGGGAGGTTGGAGTAAGTAACGTGCTCACAGCCACAGCATCCCCTGAGAGCATCCTGATGCTGGCATCAGGGCTCTGCCAGCCTTGGTAGCCCAGTGGCTCAGGCAGGCTGCAGTCAGAAACCCCCTTGGGAGGAAGGGAAGGTGTTCATGGAAAGTCACTTGTCACACAAAGGAAACCCTCATGCATGGTGATGGAAGGCACAGTGAAACGAACACCATAAAATACACAGGTGCTAAATCCACCTGAGGGTTTTTAATGTAGTTTGAGTATTTTCTTTGACTTGCTAAGTCTGTAGCAGCAGGTCCTCTGTCATCTCTGGTTTTGATGTGCCAGAGGAGCTGCTACTGCTTTGTGGATATATATATAAAAATATATATACATATATATATTGAGGCATGAGGTTTTGTAGCTGTTTTTAGGGCCACCACTTTCCAGACTCCAGTGATGCACCCATCAGCAAGGCCAATTTAGGGAAGAAGAACTAAATTACAGGTCTTCCCCCAGCACAGACGTTGTTGACTCTGCTAAGAATTACCACGTCTCAGCTCCAGGATCCCAAATGGTGCACGCCAGGGAGGATGGAGGGTGTGTGTATACTTACCAGCCTTTGTAGCTGCCACTGTCTTAAATGCTTTGCTGAGAAGGAGCGGTGGTGAGACCGCAGTGTGATGCTATTTAGGCTGAGTGGAGAAGATGTGCTATCTGGGTGAGTTGTGATCTGCAAACCCAGCTCTTGGGTGAGTGTGCCAAGTCAGGCAGCTCCTAAGTGCAGTGCAATGCAGTGCAGTGCAGTGTCAAATGGGTGTTTGCTCCTCCAGCTCCTGCTCTCCACACCTTGCAGCCGAGGTTGGTGTCACTACACTTCGGAGATGAAGGGAAGGGGCTGCCCCAGCAGCAATTAGGAGCAATTAATGTTCTATGTAATGGATTTAAGGTAGAGCCTTGACCTTGTCTCTGCTGAGCAGTTTTGCCTTTGGATCCCAGTGTATGGATAAGTATATTGAAGTGCAGGCCAGCAGCAGTTTGTGATCATTAGAAGTGTTCATTACTGGTTAGGACTTCAGTAATACCTGGAGATTCCCCACAAAAGCACCTTGTCTGATGCAGTCTCTGGACCTGCCATTCCAGGAAACACCAAAAGAAGGAGGAGGGTTCCTACCCTGTGGTGTGGAAGCACAGGTTAAATGGGGTTTGCCCAAAGCTGTAACAAACCAGGGTTTTGTTGCAAGCACCTTTCCTCCTCCTCCCTTTGCACCCTTGGCTGCTGCTGTAGGGTTTAATGACAACATGCATCTGCAAGTTCCTGCTGGCTGTGTGCTGCAGCATCACAGCAAGGCTGCAGAGCACAGTGACCCTTGGATAGTGCTGCAGTGAGGGTAGCAGAGCTGAGGGAGCAGGGAGGTGGCATATAGGTGCTCTAGATTTAGGAGCCCCTAATGAAGGCTTAGCTCAGCTGAGAGGGACAAGTCACCCTGGAGCCAAGCAGCCGTGGAGATCCTGGGGAGGGAGCCGCTGCCATAAGGCTCTGCAGCTACAATAGGCCACATCTGGCTCTTCCAGATGTGGTCTGGTGGTGTCTGTGTTTTGGGTTTGCCATACATTCAACCTGCTATTAAGTTAATGGTAATAAAAGGGGGCTGATGCTGGTCTCCAGCTGCCAGCACCTCCCTGCCTGAGCTCTCCCCATGCCTCCCGCCTTCCTCGGTGCCCACCACCACGGCCTCATCCCTGCCAGGCTGCTCTGGGCTCCCACTTCCCAGAAGACACCTTTGAACTAAAATAAGCAGAGCCTTAAGTAATAGTTTCTAACAATTTCAAAACCTCCCTTTTTAACATCAGAGGATGGCCGCTGCGGCAGGCTTTTATTTCTCCTTTTTTATCCCAAAGCCCTTCAGAATCAGACAATAATATCTCCTTTTCAATCTCTGAGAGCATTTTTCACGTTGTCATTGCTTTATTTATATCAGACCTTACAAACTTTTTCTTTTCTTGTGTCCATTTCCTCTCTTCTTTTGTTGCCATCTCCACAAAGTCCCTGTTGCAGAAAGCAGAACACGGGTTCTCTTCCTCCCCGCAGAGGGGTCAGCGGTGCTGCATGGGCTGAGCTTTGCACCTTCACCTGAATGTCCTCATTTAACCTCCTGCCTTTTTGCATCGTTTAGGTCTCGAAAGCATCCTCTGAGCTAATGAATTACTGCGAGCAACACGCCAGGAATGACCCGCTGCTGGTTGGAGTGCCCGCTTCGGAGAATCCTTTTAAGGACAAAAAGCCTTGTATCATCCTATAGCTTTGCTC
Organism: Neopsephotus bourkii; assembly: GCF_033783945.1. Lineage (NCBI taxonomy): Eukaryota > Metazoa > Chordata > Aves > Psittaciformes > Psittacidae > Neopsephotus > Neopsephotus bourkii. The sequence goes on along the minus strand of NW_026900519.1, from coordinate 1,046,536 downwards.
GCTGTGGCGTGTGGGATCTCTCAGGCAGGGCACTGTTCTCCATCAACTGAAACCAAGATACAAACTTATAACTGTGCCGAGGGGTAAATACTAAATGTTGGATTCAAATCGAGTTTAAACCTGGGGGGTGGGAAGGGGAAGGGGGGGTGGGGGGGGGGGGTACAATATTACACGTGGTTTTAGGGACGGGTGCGTGCTCCGGGGCAGGAGCTGCTCTGAAAGGGGTCAGCATTGACAAAGAAGAAGGGAAACAAACCCAAACCCCATGATTGGGGGGGGGGGGGGTATTTTTAATAGTGACATTTGTAATTGATACCGGGGTGGTGGTGGTGGAGGCAGTGGGGGTTCTTATTGCATCTGCCAATGCAAGATCTAAGTAGTGGGACCTCCCCGTAGAAGCTTTGAACAAAGCTCTGAGTGGGTCTCAGCCAATTAGTTTCTAATTAGCACATTGTTGCAAGCATTTGCTCTGTTCCTCGAGGAGGGAACGAGGGAGAAGACCCAGGTGGGGAGTTATTGTGTGGAAAACCAGTACTAAAGAGGAAAACCACCCAAAGCAACCAAAACGCCGCTTGGAAAACCGCTGTTGCAAATGGGTAAAGTGAGGCTGGGGCAGGGAGAGGAGGAGGATGGAGGCCAGGAGGCTCCCTCCTTGTGCCACAGAGCCCTGCTCCAAGGAGGGGATGGTACCACAGGAGAAGGCTCTCTAGTGTCAGATCCATTGGCCAGGAGTTGCCATGGGCAATGTTAGGAAGCCTGAGGCATAGGAGAGGCCGGGCTTGAGCTGCTCTGTGCTGTTATCACTGGTGTTCCCAATAGGACTGTACCAGGGGTTTGGGGGGGGGGGGAGCTTTCCGTTGTGCCATATCACATGAAAAGTCCTTTTAAGTTTGCCTTTTGGTGAGTCTTTGTTCAAAACACTACATTGGGCAGATCTGCGAGCATTCCTCGTCTCCCTGTCTCTTACCAAGAGCGGCAAATGGAACTTGCTCCACAGAACCCACTTCATTGAGGGAGGTGAGGGTAAGGCTGTAGAAGAAGTAAGTCCTTTTCCCATCCCTTGGAAAGCTGGACGTGCCATTGCAACGGGAGCGCTCTGTTCACCGATGTTAAACGTGGTGAGAGCAGGCGTGAGGAAGAGGGGACAAGCAGGAGAGCCTTCCTCCCGCTGCCCACCGCAGAGCCCTGATGGCAGCAACAGAGCCCAGTGGCTCCGTGCTGGGGCAGGCGGATGCTCAGGAGGAAATACCAGAGCTCAGGGAAGTCCCACTGTGTTTCCCCCTTGTCACTGGAGCTGCTACCCCACAGTAGGCAGAGGCACGGTTCCATTTCCTAACCGGCATGCCCGGACCCGTTCCCAGTGATGCTGGGATGACGGGTTTCAGTTTGGGGAAGAGAAGGAGAAAAGGAAACCAAACAACACACCTGATGGGAAACCTTGGGAGTTTTCCCATTCCCATTCCCTCAATGCTTTGGATTTGGTGTGAAATGCCCTGACCTCCCACTGGGATGGAAACCACAGGCGGCTGATCCCCTCATGGGACCTCATGGGACCTCCTGTGGCTGTGGCTGCAGGACCCCCTGCAAGAGGGAGCCTGGAGGAGGCTCTGGTTCAGTCTTTGGTGTTGAACCATGTTCACCCTTTCTGTCATGATCCAGGTGGAGGGAGGAGCCCTCACAGCACATCCTGCATCATGCTCAGGCTGGTCAGGCTTCATGGTCCAGCAGGGTACCGGGATGCTGTGCTGGCTGATGGTGTTCCAGTGCCAGGGGGCAGCTCGAAGGCAGGGATTGGAGCAGAGCCTGCAGTGGCTGGTACCCAGGGAGGGCAGGTTGTCATCAGGAAGAAGTTCAGCTTCAGAGGTTCTTCCTCCCCTGCCTGGAGTATTGGCTGAGTGCAGGCAGCACCTCTCCAGCAGCGTTGGCAGAGGCTGTGGTTAGCAGAGCTGCTTCATTTACCCTTCTTGGTTGCAGGTATCTTTGCATCCCTTTCTTTAAGTACGTGGTCACTTGCCTTTTAAAACCAAGTTGGACCCCCCAACACACACATTCTGAACACTGACCCACACCTCCTGTGTGCATCTTGCAGCTGCTTTCCTGGCCTCCTTTGCTGTTTTACACCTCCTGTTGCCCCCCATCCCGCTGTGCTGGGGGTTCCTCCCCTGGCACCAGCCTTGTGGCAGGCTGCTTGTGATCCCCTGGGTGTGTGATGCTGGGGGGGGGACACAGGTAGAGCAGAGGGAAGTGGATTTAGTTCCCTCTGCAGCCAAGCCCTACTTGCACCCCAGCCTGACGCCACGCTGAGCATCGCCTTGCAGCCAAGGGCAGCAGCCCCAGCACAGCACCGGGGGCGGGTGATGCCTTTATGGGTTTGTTGTGTGTGTTCCTGTTAACTCTTTTCCTCCAACAAAAGCTCTCAGAGGCCGCATCCTCAGCAGGGAGCGAGCTCGGTCCTGAGGTGCGCCTGGGTTCTGCTGCCACCGCTGCAGGGCTTTCTCTTCTCCATGGGGGAATTTCCTCTGTCCTTAATCTAGTACAGTTCCAGCCTTATTTTTCTACTCCGGATTGCTGATTCTTCCTCTATGTTAGAGACCTGTGCATGGTGCTATAGGCGGTGACCCAGGCAAGTGCCCGAGCTGCAGGGCAGCTCCGTGCGGCAGCGAGCAAGTGGCTGAGGTTACCGCAGGAGCCATACACCGCTCCTCCGCTTGAGAGGCCTGCTGCCCCCCCATCCATCACCACCTCGTGCTGCCCAGGGGGCTTCCCAGCACCCCCTGCCTGCACCCTGCCCTCTATGGGTTGGCAATGGGGCAGCTCAGACCCATGGAATGGGTTGGGGGGGGGTTGCTATGGGATGCTGCTGCATCCTTGTCCTCCCATCACGCTCATCCCTGGGGTCTTGCCTGAGTCACACTGGCAGTGGGGGGGTGGCCAGTGAGGGGCAGGGTTAGGTCCAAAGTGTGGCTGGAGATGGGAGCAGGGGATGGGGAGCATCTGCTTGGAGTCCCTTAGGAAAGGTGGGGACAGGGTTGGGGGGCTCCCGGATGCCGGTGGCCCATGGGGCGGGCAGGGGGCTGCTGGCGGGTGCTGGTGCCTCTCAGTGGGGTGAGTCGTTGGGTGGAAAAATCCTCGAGTTTGTGGGGTTTTCTGTTTTCTTTTCTGTTCTTTTTGAGGTTTTTTTTTCCTTGTCTGGGTAAATCAGTGCTCATTCCGTGCGTGTTTTTGTAGAGCATAAATAGAAGTGCAGATTCCCGTAGCTGCTTGTACTTTGTTCGTGCATTTGCTGGGCATAAAAAAAGAGGAAAAAAAAGACAAAAAAATACAAAAAAAAGACACTTTTCAGGACTTTTTAAGTGCTCCAAATGGCAAAGGGGCAGTGAGGACCCCTGAGGAGGCACGGGCGGGCAGTGCCAGCAGCCTCACAAAGGCCTTGGTTTTGGATGTGCCCAAACCTGCCTGGTGTTCCCTATAGCATGTGGTGAAGCTGGTGCCAAAAGAAAGGAGGGAGACTACGAAGAGGAAGGGAGAAGAGGAAACTGCTCCTGGTTAAGTTGCCTTGTCCTCCCCTCCCTGCCTCCGGGACCATGCCAGTGATGGGAGATGCCTGGTACCCACATGGCACCAGGTGATGGTTCCCCTTCCTCCGAGTGCTTAAAAAGTCAACTTTGAGTCAAAGTAATGCATTTCCTTCATTGAACAGAAGCCACGTGTCTGATCCTTTGCGCTCTTCAGTTCTCTCTGGCCTGTTATAATTGGTATTCTTATTTGCCAAACTCTGATCTTGTTGCCAAACACAAATCCAGGTTTGTAAAGACTGTATTTAGGAAGTAATCGGTGTCTGTAACGTAGGCTCCTCATAACGTCTGCAGTTTGGGATCTCTTTGGTTTTTATTTCTGGTGTGCCATAGCCCAATTCCTTGCACAGTGTTTAATATTTTGTGGACTTGTTGTTAAGAAGTGAAATTGATAATACAATAAAAAGGCTCACTTTTCATTTTGCCAGATCTCCTGCCCAGCCTGTCCTGCATCCCGCATCCTGCATCCCGCATCCTGCATCCCGCATCCCGCATCCCGCCCAGCCTGTCCTGCAGCAACCTGCCGTGGTTGCTGCTCACGTCCCCATAGTGCTGCCAGCTTGGGGGCACAGCAGGAGCTTTCTCCAGAGCTGGGATCAGTGAAGACCTTCCCACCCCTTTCCTTGGGGTGTCTCCTGCCCGAGGACACCTTGCTCATCCCAACCGGGTGGGATGGGGCTGAGCAGCATCCCCACCACCTCACTGGGTGTCACAGCCTTGCAGGCTGAGCTGGTGCAGCCCCTTCGGAGCCCCCTTCTCCCACACACGGGGGCTGCTCCCACCAACCTGATGCTCCCCATCTGCCCCAGCAGCATCGGAGCTGATGTTTACGGGGCCTTCCTGTCCATGGAGCCACAGCAAAACCAAACCCAGGTGAAAAGGAGAAGCAAAGGAAGGGGCCTCCACCTGCCCTGGCTGCAGCCCCATCTCTTCCCTCAGCTTCCCAGCAGCTCCCATCCCAGAGCAGCAGCAGGGTCCAGTGCTGGAGCTGGCTGAGCCACGGGGGTTGCTTTCCTGGAAGGCTTTGGCCCTGCAGTACCGCAGTGCTGCTGCCATGGGCAGCCTGGAGCCACGCTTCCCCTGCGTGCCTGGAATAGTTGGGATGTTTCCGTGTCTGACCCGAAAGGCTGAGCTGGGGCGGGCAGCGGCAGCTCCGGCCTGAGCCGGGGTCCTTGGGCTCTGTCACCCTACACTGATGATGCCTGACTGCAGGGCCGGGTCTGGGGGGACCGGTGCTGATCTTATGGGAGGCACAGGGATGTCCGTGCCCTGCAGAGCCCGGGGGGGATGCAGGGGAGCAGAGGGGATGCGATTTCCAATAGCATTTAGGGGGGATGTGGCCTTGCTGGGGTCCTGTGTCAGATCCCTGCACCCCTCAAACCCAGGGGCACGCATCAGGGATGCTGCTGGAAACCCACGGCAAAGCGAACCCGAGCCTGGCAGCACATGAAAGGCCACTGGACCCTCCTGGGGCAAGGGCTATAAATACCCCCCCCTCTCTCCCAGGGCTGTTTTTAGCTTCCCCACAGCTATAATTAACCCGCCTTTGGAGCCAGGGCTGGGGATGCTGCTGGCACCATGGGCCAGGGCTGCAGGGACATGGCCGGGGTGGCCCTGGGGGCAGTGGCGTGTGTCCCACCAGGTCTGGGCACAGCAGGGTCGGGCTGCACTGGGGTGGTTGCATCGCTGCAGCCGGGCTGCCCACCCTGGCAATGCATGGCCCTGGGTGCCCCCCCCCCCAGCATCCCTGCAGACCCTGCCCCAGGCACAGGGGTGCAGGAGCTCGGCTGCACCCGGCAGCCCAGGGGCTCTGTGGGTGGATGCAGGGGCGGATGGGGACAGAGCCTGGGGACGGGGCCAGCCCGGCTGCCTCCTGCCAGCAGCCACCCAGCCCAGACTCATAAATCAGAGGCTGTGGCCTCCCTGTGTGCTGGGCTCAGAGCAGGATCCAGCCCGGCCCTGTCTGGCTGCAGCCACCCCAGAGCCAGGAAGGGGCTCAGTTTGCCCCCACCCTCCCCATCCAAAACAGCACCATCCCTGAGCCTCCCCTTGCATGCACATCCCCTCCATGCATGGATGTGCAAGGTCCTGGTGACCATAGGAAATGGGGTTGCATCGGTGCCCCCCCCCGCCCCCGGGTCACTGGGACCCCCGCACACCCCCTGCACCCACAGCATGGATCCACCCCCCCCTTGGATCAACCCCAACCCTGCTTGGGGCGAGGGTCAGGGATTTCCTATGGGAAATGGTGGCACTTCCCAGGATGGAAGGGATGGGGGGGGGGCTGCACCCTCAGCACCCTCCCCGCAGCCCCGGGCTCGGGGTCACCCAGGGGCTGATGCTGCTGGTGTTGGGCTGGCCCTGCCTGGCTCCACTGTGCTGGGTTTTGTGGCCTCACCCTGCGGTGATGCTGGGGGGGGGTCACAGTATTGGGGGTCCAGGCAGAGCCAAACCAGCCCCGGAGCCCCCCTCCCATTGATCCCCCATTGCCGCGGGTGGGGGGGGGGGAGGGGGAAGCGTTGTCCCTGGGGTCCATAGGGGGCAGATCGGGGTCTGCGTTGCCTGGGGGGTTCCTGCACCCCCAGAGGGTCCCCTCCCGCCTGGATCAAGCCCCTGCGGTGCTGCCATGGTAGGGTCCGGGTCAGGGACAATGCGTGTGTGAGGTCTGGGGCTGCTCCTGCCTGCTCCCATGTGCCCCTATCAGGGTGCCACAGCCCTGGTATGGACACGGGCACGGGGAGGATGCATTGCCCTGGGGATGCCTGCACCGTGGTGGGACCCCGGTTCCCATAGCCAGGGTCCGCTGCACAGCCCCAGGGGTCACTTACCCTGTGCTCAGCTCCTCACAGACCTCAGGGGCTGTTCCCATGCACAGACCCAGCTGCTGTCACACATAGAAAGAGCCTCAGGCCCCATCAGGGCCACCCCTCCCCAGGCACACGCTGCATTGTGCATACAGAACCCCCCTCCCCACGGGCCCAAGCTCCAGCAGCCCCAAGCAACGCAGACAGCCCTGGCTTCAGATGTTTTATTGCAAATAACTCGGGGTTTTTGTCTTAAATCAGTATAAGAATAAACTCTGGAATAAATTCATCTCCAAGTGGTTTGAGAGTGCAAAAAAACTCGACACGGATTCCAGCTCCATCGGTACCGACAATAACCGATCCCTTGGAGAAAGCAGTTCCCCTGCAGTCCTCACCTCTGCCCGGTCACAGCTGCCGAACAGAGGGCATCGCACGCTCTCCATCTCCTCCCAACGCCTGGCCCGGGGCTCCTCAGCGCAGTCCCCAAGCTCCCTGCATCCAAGCAATGGATGAGCTCCGGCGCGCTCCGGCCAGCGTCCGACCCGGCTGCCGGCACAGCAGGGCTTTGGCTGCCTCCATCCCGTGCCCACCGGTGCCGCTCTGCTCCTTCCTCCGCTCCGGGTATAAATGAAAACGAAATCGGTGGCTGTTTGCGTTTGGGGTTATTTTGGGTGGGTTTGGGTTGGTTGTAAACTGGCCGTTCCCGCCTTGCTTTTGCCTGCCGTTTATACTGTTTCCCCCCTCCTTTTTCAGGTACAGAGCCGGGCATGGGCCGGGGCTGGCTCAGCGCTCCTGCAGGCACACAAACGGCACCCACTGGTTCCTGTCGCGGCTCTCAGTGCAGTATTTGGCCACCTCCGCCAAGCCTTGGCTCTTCCAGGCGTCCGTGTGCGGGTTCTGAGGAGCAGAAACACGGAGTCAGCGCCGCCGTCGCCCTCACACACAGCTCCCGAGCCCCCCCACTCTGGGCCTTGGTGCGTGACCGTGCCGTGCATCATCACCACCCCACTCACCGTGACTAAGAGGCAGTGGAGGTCACGGGGCTCGGAGCCGGGCTCAGGCTCCCCCAGGATGGTGGCCAAGCGCTGCATGCCCAGGACGCGCAGGATGTGGATGTCGTTGTCGCAGCAGAAGGCTTGGATGAGGGTGAAGTGGATTTGCAGGGCGATGTCACCTTCGTCCTCCTCGTCAGTAGCCAGCACGCACAGCACCACGCTGTCAGGGTCCCTATGGGCACACGGGGCGTTAGAGGGGCAACCAGCTCCGATGGGGCTGTGATTTCCCCCCACACCCGTGGGACACCGGTACCCCCCCATCACCTGCACGCTGGATGCACCCCCCCCGATACTCACACATTCATGAGCTTGGCGGACTCATAGACACCCACTGTGAGCCGGTCCTGGTGCTGCGCTGCCACCAGCACCCGCTCCACGGCCTCGCTCACCGCCTGCATCCTGCGGGGCAAGGGGAGACGAGACCCGGTGAGCACCGGCGGCAACAAGGGCGAACCCCCCCGACCCAAGCCCCGCATCTCCGAGCCCGGGTCCCGCACGTACCTGCTGCTGTCGCAAGGCACCAGCTCCTCCAGAGTCATGGCGCGATCGTAATCCAAGGGCGTGCGGGCTCCGTGCGGGGAAAGCAAATCCCAATCGCGATAAATCCGAGCGCGCTCCCGTAATGCTCGCCCCGTCCCGCACCGCACCACGAACCGAATGCGCCGCAACCCAACCCGGCGCTGCCTTTTATACCCTTCCGCAGCGCGGGGTGGGCGGCCCCGCTTCGCCCATTGGCTGGCTCCGTAGAGGGTACAGCGGGGATTGGACACCACGGGTTGGTCCCACGTGGGGGTGAGGTGGGGTGCGGGGGAACCCCCGCCCCGGAAGTGTCCCCGGGGCTGCGCGCGGGGTTTGCGGGGCGCTGGGGCCTGCACCGGGGGCTACGGGCACGGGGGCTTGGCCTTTGGAGGGGGGGGCCGCTGAGGGCGAAGCCAGGGCCCGCGGGGACGCGCGCTGGGAGGTCGGTACTGGAGCGGGGACCGCACTGCGGCGCCCCCTGGCGACCCGCTTAGAGGAGCGCTGGGGCTTGAATGGAATAGGATAAAAGCAATGAATGCCTAATGGTGGTTAAGGAAATAAGGAAGGAATATGAAATGTTTTAATATATATTTTAATATGTAAGAAGTATTAATGAAATAAGGAAGAGTAAATGGAGTAAAAGCAGGCATAGAAAGACAAGCAACAAGTTTGAGGGAGAAATAAAGGGCAAAGTTAAAATATATGGAGAGCAGAGCGACACAGATGCAGCAAGAAGATTAAAAGCAAGGGCACTGAGATAACACCAGGTATTGTTAAAAAGCAGTGAGCTAAGGACAGCGAACAGGATGAAAGGAGAACACTAAAAGCAAGGGTGGTTAAAGAAATAATAAGAAATAGGATGGTGCATTGGAATGGAGACATACAATGAACATTTTGAAAGTGATAGCACTGCGGGAGCTGTGATTTAAAATACAGAGAGCAAAGGAGATAAAACTAGGAATATTAGAAGCCAAATTAAGAGAGGAAAGAATTGAAAGGCAGAAAGCCAAATAAAACTGAGACATAGACAGAACTCGGTACGTTTAGAAAGGAGGGAATGACTGTTCTTTTAATGGCCGGCTGTATCCGGACTCTGGAGCCTGTAATTAAACGCCTCTGGCTTCTGCAGCTGCCAACGAAGGGAAGGGGCGCAGGAGCGGTGCTGTGACAGGGCCCGCGGGAGGAGGCGATGCCCAGAGCGGTATCGGAGCGCGGTGGGGAGCGCTGGGCGCGGCCTGCGGGGGGTGCGGAGGGGGAGCAGGGACAAGAGCGGTGAACCCGCAGCGGCAGAGCCGGGAGCGGCGCCACCGCGGAGTGCGGGTACCCAGGGCACCGGGGCGCGGCGCTGCCGTCGGCCATGTCCTTTCCCGAGGCATGCCGGGAGATGTAGTCCATCGGCAGGCAGCCTGCCGTCGGCCATATTGTTTCCAGAGGTATGCCGGGAGGTGTAGTCCCTCGGCAGGCTGGTTCCGGTCGGCCATGTTGTTTCCCGATGTATGCCGGGAGTTGTAGTCCCTCGACGCTCACATTCCGTCCCTTGCTAGGTTCAAACCTCCCACCGGAGTCAGAGTTCCGAGTAAAAAACGATCAAATTGAGAATTTTTGGTGTGAATTTGGTCAGATTTAGAATTTTGAGTGTGGACCCGGCCCACCCTTCAGTGGGCCCTTAGCCCCCTGATCACCGAGACATTGTACTTTTAAAAGCTTCATGCCTTGAAAATGAGATAGTTCTTTCTCTCATGAAATCTACACTGGAACCAAACACACATGTGGCTGGGTTGGGGTTTCGGTTGCTTTTTTCTTGTAACCATACACAAGTAAACTTCCATTATTATATATATATTTTATATATATATATATATTCAGGAATACTGAAGCTTTGCACCCAAAAGGAGCTTTGATGAGAAAATGAACATGGCCTGGCTGCAGTGTGCACTCGCAGCCCAGAAAACAACCATATCCTGGGCTGCATCAAAAGGAGCGTGACCAGCAGTTCGGAAGAGGTGATCCTGCCCCTCTACTCTGCTCTCATGAGACCTCACTTGGAGCATTGTGTGCAGTTCTGGTGTCCTCAACATAAAAAGGACATGGAACTGTTGGAACAAGTCCAGAGGAGGGCACGAGGATGAGCAGGGGCTGGAGCACCTCCTGTATGGAGACAGGCTGAGAAAGTTGGGGCTGTTCAGCCTGGAGAAGAGAAGCTACATGGAGACCTCATAGCAGCTTCCAGTGTCTGATGGGGGCCTATAGGGATGCTGGGGGGGGGACTCTTCATTTAGGGACTGTAGTGACAGGACAAGGGGTGATGGGTTCAAACTTAAACAGGGGAAGTTTAGATTGGATATAAGGAGGAAATTCTTTACTGTGAGGGTGGTGAAGCACTGGAATGGGTTGCACAGGGAGGTTGTGAATGCTCCATCCCTGGCAGTGTTCAAGGCCAGGTTGGACAGAGCCTTGGGTGAGATGGTTTAGAGCGAGGTGTCCCTGCGAATGGCAGGGGGGTTGGAACTGGATGATCTTAAGGTCCTTTCCTACCCTAACTATTCTATGATTCTATGAATCACTCTGGTCAATGATGTTTGCAACAAATGTGTACTTTGAAGAGGTCACTGCATTAAAGCAGTGTCCTGGGTTCAGCAGTAGCAGTCATTTTTCTCCTTCTTAGTAGCTGGTGCAGAAGGGAGAGCAAGCATGGCTGACTGGGTTTAAAACAAGACAGTTCTTTTTGGAGCCCAACATGGGGCACGAAGGGTTGAGATAACTGACCAGAGTGTGTCCAATCGTATTTGTGATAAGCATTCATTGTTTTGGATTAAGTCACTTGTCACAGTGCTGATTTATTGGCTCTCGAAGCTGTTGCTCTTGATCTCACAGGTTCAGCATGTCGTACCTTACTTACAGCCAGTATTTGCTGTGTTAGTGTTTATTGGCTGGGGGCCTTGGGCTAAGGTTCTTGTTTCATTGTACTTTATGGTAATGACTTGTGATACAATAGAATCATTGATCATGAAACTGATCTGGCTTATGTTCCAGTGTGGTCACCACCTCTATACTCTGGGAGGTATAGAATAGAAGTGTTTTCTGCACCAGCTACTAAGGAGGAGGAAAAGGACTGCTATTGCTGAACCCAGGACAAGCAGACATGAAGCAAACTGCAAGGAGTATTCTTAAAGCATTGCTTCTGCCGGAAAAGTGAGAACCCGAAGTGAATCGAGGCTTCTTGTGAAAGAGCCGGGTTTAAGCGCTTGTGGTGCGCTAAAATCAGACTGGTCCGGGTCTGCGCGCTCCTTTCTGCAGCCCCATCCCGCAGGTTTCGGTGTTGAGGCGTGCAGTGATTTCGGGAAGGAAAGCGCAGGCGGTGACCCCCGTGTTCTTTACCGTTGCGTTCCGCTAGATGGGGCGTGAGCACAGCGCCAGCCCTGCCTGGGAGGGAGGTGAGGCAAGAACCGTTTGTGCCCGTTGAGTTCTTAGGGAAACCCCCTTCGAATACATCCCGAAGCAGTCGCTGCTTCACAATTCGCCTTTGCTCTTTCCCAGACCGGCTGTGGCAGTGAAGGCTGTGGAAGCTTTCTACGGAGGGTATTTTCCTTCATTAAACAGGATGATTGCAGCTCGGCATTGCGTCCCTGGAGGGGTTATCAAATGCGTGATGGCACTATGAAGCACAGCTTTTTATTCTGGCTACTACCAGATATGCTCATTCTGTCCAAGCAAACTCATTACAGAAATTTGTACTTGGAGCAACCCAATTGTGGCCATTCTCTTCCCAGATCTTTGCCTTCAACCCTAAAGTTTGACATATCACCGTGCTTCCTGAATGAATCCTGTGCCACCAAATGAGGTTTTCATTCTGATTGTTCCCTGCTTTCCCTGTAGGCATTTCAGCACTGAGCTCCCCTCTTAAAGCAGAGGTTGAACGTAGTGCTGAAATGGTTTTTGTATGTGAGATATTGGAATGACACAATATTAAAGCTTCATCATCTATAATATTTCTCCCTTTATTACTTGAAATAAAGTGGTTTTTCCAGCTTGTGAAGGACCTGGTGCATCATCGCAGACAAGTTTAAAGTGGAATTTTGCTGTCGGCCATGTGTTGGCACTGAGAAATCAGGAGTTCAATTGGAAAGACCTGAAAGGGAACTACCGGTGATAGCTTAGCCCTAAAAATACCCAGCCCTGCAAGAAGCCTGCTGGGCAATCAGTGCCGCCCCACGTGCTACTTAACTTCTGACCACTGACGTTGCATGGCTGTTATTTGGGAGGATGAACTGCCAGGAGCGAGATTGAATCCGGTCACCACCACGTCCCGTTGTGGCGTCTCGCGTGACTGCTGAGCCTCCAGCGCTGCACCAGGTCACCTCTGACCCGGTGGAAGAATGTTACCTCCTGCCCTGGCAAAGCAAAGGGGTGAATGGCCTCAGTGGGCAGCAATGTCCCTGCACGCAGGGGCTGCTTCATCAATCGGCTTTGCTGTTCTTGAGCTCGTTTTGCACTCACAGTTATTCACAAACACTTTGAGGACTGGTGCTGGTAGCATTGAGAATAAATCACTGGAGGCTTTGTGACTGTCGTGGATGGAGTGGCAGGTTTGGTTTGTGACTAACGGCTGGGGGCTGCTTTAGCATTTCACAGCATGGGGCTCTGATGTGCTGCTCGGCAGGATAACGTTATGGAGAGAAACAGCTTTCTGTGAGACTCAAGTGAGAATTGCTTCACTTTCCCAAAAGCTTGGGAAATCCAGAAGGAGAGATGTTTATCAGGCCTAGGGCTGGGCCTCCCTTGGCTTCTTGGCAGGCTACCTAATGCAGACAGCAAGGGAAAATGAAGAAAGAAATCTTTGGGAGTCTTGGGTCACGTCAGGCCGGTGAATGCTCCGCTTCCAAGCCTGGCAGCAATAGAAACCGTGGGTCAGCCTAAGCTTCCCTGGCAAACAGCCTTGTGCCAGAGACTCCTTGTGTTACAATAGTTCCTGTTTCAGTGGTGTCCTGGGTCACAGCTCCACTGGAGGTATTGGGAGGGCTGTTTACAGTAGCTGGGCTGTCAGGATGCTGGAGTGGCAGGAGCAGGACGCTGCCTACAATGGCTCCTGTGGCTCCTTGGCTTCTTTGGGCTTGTGATCCCCCTGCAAAGCCTCTGTGTCCCCGACTTCATGGGCTGGGAGCAGCTTTCCAAAACCGACAGCTTCTGCCAAAAAGGGGGGATCGTGTCAAAGGGTGGAAAGGGTTTGATGGACAGAGCAGGGCTCTGCTTCTGCCTGCTCACTGAGTGCAAGTCCCCTCCGTTCTTGCTGTCTCTGCTGTCAACCTGATGTGAAACCTCAGAATCCAAGGGTGATGATGAGTAGTGCTAAGCACGACAATCGTTTTAACCGTGATAACACAGCAGGAAATAACAACCAGATCTCTTGCTCCACAGCAGTTCAATGCCACCCCACCACACAACAGCACAGGGCTGGCTGGGAGCTCTCGCCCTGACCTGCCGCATTGCTGAGGCTTGCTCTGTGCTCCCACTGAACAAGAGTGACATTAAAACCCGAGGGAGCTGCATCAATCCCAGCTGTCACATGGCATTGCCGTGACATTGCTGGCATCGGCGCTACCTCCTAACAGGAGATGGAAGTGGGAAGCAGCAGCACGTCGTGAATAATGGATCAGATACGCCTGGTGTGTAACATTTACAAAGAAAAGGTGTGTCTCCTAGCGACAGAACAAACTGGTTATCAACACGGGAACCGGGAGCTCCGTGTCCTCCTGAATGCAAAACGCGAGATAAAGCAGAGAGTCACAGCTCATTGAACATCCCTGCGCTGCCCACGGGGCTGCCCCCTCCAACATCCCCGCTGGAGAACGGGGGTAGTGTAAAGAGAGAGAAAACAAGAGACAGAGAAAGGGGGGGTGAGCTGTGGGTGAGAACTGGTGGAGCCACTTGGTTGCCTGGGGCACAACGTGCCCGCGCTGTGCCGGGAGAGTGACGCTGCTATAGCCGCTAACTCGCACACGGCTGCGATAGGGAACACGCGCCTGGCAGCGCAGGGCGGGTTGTGCAAACCAGAGGTGGGGTTGGCTTAGGTGTACTGCAGGGAGCTGCAGGGAAGGATGGCGGATGAGGGGAATGAAGGGCAGACAATGCCAGACTGGTTTGGGTTGGAAGGGACCTTAAAGCTCGCCCAGTCCCAACCCCTGCAATGGGGACCCCTTCCGCTAGAGCAGCTTGCTCCAAGCCCCTGTGTCCAACCTGGCCTTGAGCACTGCCAGGGATGGGGCAGCCACAGCTTCTCTGGGCACCCTGTGCCAGCGCCTCAGCACCCTCACAGGGAAGAGCTTCTGCCTAAGAGCTCAGCTCAGTCTCCCCTCGGGCAGGTTCAAGCCATTCCCCTTGGCCTGTCCCTACAGGCCCTTGTCCCAAGCCCCTCTCCAGGTTTCCTGCAGCCCCTTCAGGCACTGGAGCTGCTCTAAGGTCTCCCCTTCAGGAGCCTTCTCTTCTCCAGGCTGCCCCAGCCCAGCTCTCTCAGCCTGGCTCCAGAGCAGAGCTGCTCCAGCCCTCGCAGCATCTCCATGGCCTCCTCTGGCCTCGCTCCTTCAGCTCCAGGTCCCTCTTGTACTGCTGCCTCAGAGCTGTCTGGCTGTTTCACAGCTGAGCCCTGCCTGCTAGCACAGGTTGGGACTGCAGCCTGGTGTGTGGTTCTCACAGCAGTGAAGAGAGGTCTAAGTTCTTTCGAGTTGAAAAGTGTGATGCTGAATTAGAACACAGGTTTTCTGACGAGGAATGGGAAGTAAGCCCAGGCTGTATCTGTTACACCTCAAATGCAAACTGAACAAAGGCAGAAACTGGGCAAAAAGATGAAATGAGGCTGCAGCTGGCTGTGGAGAGCTGTGACATACTTTGCATCCTTCGCATCCTTCAGCTCCTTTGGACTACATGTGGCAGAGAGATGCCCTCTGCCATTTTCACCTTGGGCAAAGGTTGCATTTGCTAATGGAACCATAGAATTCTCCACAAGGATCTGACAGTGTTTCCTGTTTCAACAGTAAAAACCGGGTCTTAGCACGTAAAGTGACCGGATCCTCATCCTCTGAGCTTTCTCCCATCAAGAAGAGAGCAGTCCCTTAACGGATTTGGTGTGGACGGAAGGAAGGGTAAGAAAGGAACTCTGTCAGTCCATGACGTGAAACATTTTATATTAAGAGATTTGGCAAATGGTTCTGTGGGACTCCAAACAGGATGTGATAAATTTTCTACAGTCAGCTCTCCTGTACCCTTGGCTTTAGCTTTACTCACTCAGAAGTCAATTCTCTAACCTTTACAGCAACATCCTGCCAGTGATGCAGACTTGGCTATTGTTGGCTTCAACAGCAGCGCTTCTGCATCTTCAAAGGACAGGAGGCTGAGTATTGTGAGAAACTTGTGAGCAGGAATTTGGTTGACAAAGCAATGAAAATAGAGCCACCTGAGCACCAGGGTAACTAGTCACCCATGCACTTGCTACCTGTTGGCAAGAAAGGCCATGCTGAGCAGTGGGTGAAGCAGAAGGTGACAATTTTGAACCTCAGCTCGGCCTTCTGGCTTGCTGTGGGGCTTTGGCTCACTGAGCTGGGCTTCAGCTTGTTTGTTCTTACAACAGAATTACTACCAGTGGCACCTGCTTGGTGAGTCAATGTCTCTAAATCATAGAATCACAGAATGGTTTGGGTTGGAAAGGACCTTAAGATCATCAAGTTCCAACCCCCCTGCCATGGGCAGGGATACCTCGCTCTAAACCATCTCACCCAAGGCTCTGTTCAACCTGGCCTTGAACACTGCCAGGGATGGAGCATTCACAGCCTCCCTGAGCAACCCATTCCAGTGCCTCACCACCCTAACAGGAAAGAATTTCCTCCTTATATCCAATCTAAACTTCCCCTGTTTCAGTTTGAACCCATCACCCCTTGTCCTATCACTACAGTCCCTAATGAAGAGTCCCCCCCCCAGCATTCCTATAGGCCCCCTTCAGATACTGGAAGGCTGCTCTGAGGTCTCCACGCAGCCTTCTCTTCTCCAGGCTGAACAGCCCCAACTTTCTCAGCCTGTCTTCATACAGGAGGTGCTCCAGCCCCTGATCATCCTCGTGGCCCTTCTCTGGACTTGTTCCAACAGTTCCATGTACTTTTTATGTTGAGGACACCAGAACTGCACACAATGCTCCAAGTGAGGTCTCACGAGAGCAGAGTAGAGGGGCAGGATCACCTCCTTCGACCTGCTGGTCACGCTCCTTTTGATGCAGCCCAGGATATGGTTGGCTTTCTGGGCTGCAAGTGCACACTGCAGCCAGGTCATGTTCATTTTCTCATCAAAGCTCCTTTTGGGTGCAAAGCTTCAGTATTCCTGAATATATATATAAATATATATAATATCTATTATATATTTATATAATATATATAAAAAATAGATATAATAATGGAAGTTTACTTGTGTATGCTTACAAGAAAAAAGCAACCCAAACCCCAACCCAGCCACATGTGTGTTTGGTTCCAGTGTAGATTTCATGAGAGAAAGAACTATCTCATTTTCAAGGCATGAAGCTTTCATAAGTGCAGTGTCTCGGTGATCAGGGGGCTAAGCTTCAAGACAAGGATGTGACTGTGCTCCAGGGGTAGCGTGCCGTCCATGACACATTCAGTGTACCTGTACTGCTGCAGAGAGCAGGCCCTGGAGATGAGGCTTTGAAGAACCATATTCTTGGTGCCTGAACAGCTCAGCTTGTCTCAGCTTTGTTACCTGAGCAGGAGAAAGCAAAATGAAAGGAGATGAAGCTGGTGGTTTCAGCCCTCTCACAAGGTAGGGAGTAACATCAAGCTGGTTCACAAAGTCATCTTCTGTACTCATTTGTGCAAAGGTGGCTCCTCTCTAGGGACGTTGCTGCCAGGGGTTCCAAGAACTTCAGTTCCCAGCAGCACTGATCTGAACAAGCTGGGATCTGCTTAGGAAGACATAGAATAGAATGACAGAACCAACTAGGCTGGAAAAGACCTTTAAGCTGACCAAGTCAGTGCAGTTAGGTGGGTTGCACGTGGAAGCATTTGTAGGGCAGAGCAGCATGACTCCATGCTTCCAGTCCCTCAGAGAAGAAAGGTTGGGACACAGCTCTGGGAAGATCTATTTTAAATTTACTTCCTAGTCCTTAGCTCTTGTAGGCTGTTGTGTGGAGGGCACTGACCCTACAGACACTGTGCACCTCTCCGGAGGAGGCCCTAGACATACAGCTTTACACTGCTATTTCTCTGGCTACTTTTGTACCCTTTTAGCCTGTTCTGTCATTGTTGGCAGCTGTAAGTGACTGTAGAGCAAAGATGAACTCATGGGACAGCTCTTTTGGGATTTCAAAAGGAACGAGGCTTTTGATTAGGACTGCAAATATACTACAGTATCTTGGATGCTTTCATACTTCTCATACTTGCATAGTTTAATATATAGCACTTTTATTGTGTGTTACCTCAGCTGAAATGCCAATGATGACAAAACTGAAGTGGGTTTTTGGGAAAGCACTAGGGTGGGGGGGGCACCATTTGGGTTCCAGCTCTGAAAGTACAATGAAAACGCTGTCACACTCATTTTCTAAATAGTTTTGAAAGGAAAAGATCCCTTCTGAGCACACTGAGGGTTCTGAAGACACAAGTAGCAACCTGGCTGCTGCTTCTTCATACATTTGTATAAGCTTTATCATACAAAGAAATACCCTTCTGCAAGCGTACACTGATCAGGTATGTAATTATAGATCATTTCCTGCATTAAAGAGATGAAATGTTAAAGGTTAGAAACCAGAATCTTATTTTGAAGTTCCATACCCATTTTCCTTGCCTTCCCTGGCAGTTGATACTTATGAGATTTATTTAAGTAAGGAATGAACCAAACCAAAAACCACTAAGTCTTTGCGGGGTTAGAAAGGTAGATACCCTCTATTTCAAGTCTGTCTGTATTTATTTTCTTAGGAGGATTCAGAAATGAACCCCAGTACTTTGTAAGTGCCACAGTTCATAGCAGACGCTTACCACTGCTTAGTTATAAGTTATTTTGACTAAACCACGAAACATCTGTGGCGGGGACAAGGAAAAGTGAATGTTGCCAAAGAAAGTCATATCTAACATATCAAACAAGTGATTTTAGTAGTTTCTGCTCTAATTTCTGATTCAAGAGACCGCAGTGCAGCTATTGGGGGAAAAAGAGAGTAAGCAGGTGCTGGCTTAGCCTCTTGGTGCCCGCATTGCTACTGTTGGTTTATCTGATTGCAAACCTAGTGTACTGTAGCATGATGAACATGTAGCAGTGAGCGTATGGGAAAGATGCTGGAAAGATTGCACCCTGATGTTCTTAATCAGTAATTAGAAACTAAAAATAGCATTTTAGGGAAGGATAATAAATCCGTAGCCTTTAATCCTCCTGTGCCAATCTGTAAGCTGATATCATTATTACATGAAAGGCAATAAGAACATAAGTGAGTAAGCAAAAGTAGGTTGCTATTACAGTCACATTATAAATTCCACACAGCCCAAGCCGTCTCGATGATGTTTGGTGCTGTCTGCTTTATGCAAAGCCCATAGTCATAAAGCAGGTTAATTTGCAAGCAGGGAACACATAGTTTTGTTGTTTACTTCCATTCCTAACTGCCCTTTTACTTCCTGAAGCGCTCCGGAGTGAGGTTCTGAGCCTGCTGTGCCTGTGAGTTGCAAGGAGGAGTACACGTTGGAGAAAATGGCAGCAAGAACACAACCGGAGGAGGGGGGGGATTTGTTCCCATGACGGCAGCTCTGACGCACCAACGGGCTCAATCACCAGGCACACATCTTCTCGAGCTGCACTGATGACAGAGGCAGCATCCCCACTTAAGCAGGGCCCTTTGGCTAAGCATTTAAATAGTCTGCAAATGCTAAGATATAGTTATTGTCACAGAGGTACCGGCGCAGCTAATCGCCATGGGGTGATTTAGTGGAATCAGGCCATGGACCTCACCCCATCCAACTGGGAAACCTCAAAGACCGTCAGAGAGTGACCCCATACCAAAATAGATGTGATTTCATAGAGCAGTCCTCCTCCCATTCACAGCTATGTCATATCCCTGTGACAACTGCAGCAATTCTTTAAATGGAAAAGCAACCCAAAGTATTTAAAATAGTGCAAACTCTCCTAACGCAATCCCATGTCTGGAAAAAGGAACCAATGCGAAGGGAGCTGTTGGTAACTGGGGTCTGCCCCAGGCCCGTTGAGCAAGAAATGTAATACAAAAGTGAGATCTGTTGTAAGCTGAAGATGGTGGGGAACAGATCTGAAAGAAGAATGTCTATTCACCAAGCGCTTCTGCATTGAAGAAGCTTTATCGCAGTAGTTTATCACTCGCTATCTTGCAGAAATGGGTGAAAGCAAGCGCCAGATAAAATTACTGCAAGTTGCCAGGGAACATGCTGTCATGGCTTAGCATGACTGCAACGCAGAGGTGATTAAAAAAGGAGGAAAAGGCATCAGCCCACGGCACGGGGGGGGGTGGAACTACAGGATCTTTAAGGTCCCTTCCAACCCAAACCATCCTATGACTCCACGAAGCATTGAACCCTACTGCGAAGAGGCAACTGTAACTCGGAAGCGGCCGTGTGGGCATCGTTCAGCCCGAGCTCAGTTTAGAGGGTCCCTGGGGCAATCCACCCTCTCCAAGCGCTGCACTGAGCGGCGGACGAGGAGGAGCGGTGAGGCAGCAGGGGCACAAGCCCCGCTCCCGGCTGCCCCGTGGAG
This sequence comes from Neopsephotus bourkii, assembly GCF_033783945.1. NCBI lineage: Eukaryota > Metazoa > Chordata > Aves > Psittaciformes > Psittacidae > Neopsephotus > Neopsephotus bourkii. The sequence continues at coordinate 1,026,826 of NW_026900519.1, read as the reverse complement.
CCGCTGTGCTTTGCTCCTCGCCTTAACTCGCTCGGAGCGGCCCCAGCTCCCCCGTCACCACCTTCCCCTCGGCGGGTGTGCAGCGGGCCCGTACCGGAGGAGCCCTCCCGGCCTCCCGTGGCCGCTTCTCTCGGCGGGGCCGCCCCCGGCAGGTGGACGCCGCCGCCCCTCCCCCGGGCCGTCCCGTCCCCTGCCCGGCTCCGCACCGCCTCTTGCCACCGCCCCGCTCCACTCCGCTCCCAGCTGACGGGGGCAGCCCCTTGTTTACTGGCCGGAGAGGCAGCCGCCAGCCCGGCCTGCGCTGGAAGGGGCCGCTGGAGCCGGGGCCGACACAGAGGGGCAGGGAGGGGCCGGGCGCTATAAAGGGGGCCGAGGCGCCTCACCCCAGTCTTTTCCCGACGATGCGAAGCCGGGCCCGGCCCCCGCGCCCGCCCCGCGGCCTCTGATTCGCCCCCGCCGGGACGCGCCGAGCCGCGGCGGCTGCAGCAGCAGTAGCGACGCGGGCATGGGACCGAGAGTGGCGGCGGCGGTGCTGGCCGTGGCTGTGGTGCTGGCGGCCTGGTGCGGCCGGAGCCGTGGCGAGAGTGAGTAGGGGCCTGGGGGCGCGGCCTAGGCTGGGCGGCGGGGCCCGGGCGGGCGGCTGGGCCGCGGCCCCGCGGCGGGAGGGGGTGAGGCGGCCGGGAGGCGCGGAGCGGCCCGGCCCCGCCGCGGTTACCCTTTGTACCTGCCCGGGGCGCGGCGGTGGCTGCGCCAGGCCTCGCCGCGGGGCCGGTGGCTGAGGTGGCTCGGCCGGGGCCTGCGGCGCGGGGCCCGCAGCCCTCCCGCGGGGAGCGGCTCGGGTCACCTTCACCCCCGGGTCCGGCGTGCGCGGCCCCGAACCGCTGCGGGGTAGAGCGGGGGGTATCGGCGGCGGCCGGGGTTGGAGCTGGGACGGTACCGGGAAGGGCCGGAGCTGTCCCCGGTTCACCTCGGAATTCACTCATCGGCGCGTTCCGCTCTCCCTGAGCCGGCGGGAATCCGGTGCAAAGGGGTCCCGTCCCCTCTCTGGTTTGGAGCCGGACCGGGCTGAGCTGTATCCGCGCCCGGCTCCGGTCCTGGCGGGGTTTGGTGTGGTGAGGCGTGACCCGCCTTTAACCACAGGGCCGGTTTTAGGTACCCTTCAGCTCCACGGCTATTAGAGGGAGATGAAGCTCGGGATAGGGATCGGTGTTTAAACAGGGTGTTGTCGCACACAGGGTAGGGATGTAAAAGATGCTGTATCGGAGGTCACAAGCCTGTTAAATCCACACGAGTGGACACAAGTTTAAGCCTCATAAAGCTGTTTTGGTGGGTTACGGTAACTAAACTTGTTCAGGGAATTCTCCTGGTTACAGGTTTTGATTTTGGATGAATTTGTCAGATTTTTTTAAATGAGGTAAAGTATTTAAGAGAGCTGACTGGCTACACTAATTGTCTCTCCCATAGACAATTCCATGGTCTACCTGTTAGCTTCCCATCGGAAGCAAGAGAAAGGGTTCAAGTGCAGATGATGCATTGATGGGTGTTTTTGAGGCACGTGTGATGTTCAAAGGATAAAGCAGGTTGTACCCTTAAGACAGCTTCTTTTTAACAGCAATCGGACAAGTTCTGTATTTCCAAAACACCCCAGATCTTCATACATTTTATGGTCAAAGCCTTAAAAGAGGCTGGTGGGATGGTTTAAACTCAGGAGGGACGTTCCAGCTGGCAATCATGTATAAACCTGCCCCTTACCAGCAGAGAAATGGGAAGGGTAGTTGACGTTCAGCACTAATAATAAATATGTGCACAACTCCAGTGGTTCCTAATTTGAAAGCGTTATTGTTACTGCCTCAGCCAGGCATCTTATTTATCTATTTACATCGTTTATATCAGCACGCTTTTGGGTTGTAAATGTGTTGATGATCTTAACTCCCTAATCTTTGCTGTATTACTGCACGATAGGAAAACACACTGCAATTCATGGATGGAGGAACGGGAGCGATATATGAGTTGTTCAAGTCTGGGGTAGGGTATTTTTATACCACCCATGCAGAGTAAATAAGTTGTCAAGTATTTTGCAGACAAGTTGGTCAGTGAGGTCTGGGATTCAGAAGGTTTGGGGGTTTGAGTCCGTGTCCTGAGAACGATCGGATCACAGTGCAGAAAACACGATGCTAACAGGGAGGCCTGCAGCAGCGTGGCTCGGGGGTGAATGCACGTACAGCAGTTGCATAAGCAAACAAGTTGTTCCCTGAGCAACAGAACTGATGAAGTCTGCTTTCTTGGAGATTTGTGTCCTGTGTTCTCTACAGACATGCCCCATGATAGTGCAGCTCTCCAGTGACAGCATCCCCCCTCCCTCAGCCCAGCCACACGGAGGTTTTCTTGTGCCTTGTGTCATTCTCTTCCCTTTATTCCTTTTAGACAGTGTCGGGTAAGAAGCTGGGGGAAGACAGCGTGTGGTGTGCGTGTGTGTAGGTGGTTCTGGAGGCAGACTGGGTGGGTGGTTTGAATTCACGCTTGAAGCATCCTTTGGATGGAGGCGTTGAGCTTTCCCTCCCTAATCCATCCCCAGTTTCCCTAAGCCTTTTTGAAACATGATACGTGAGAACTCACTTCTTCTTTTAAGTGTGACTGGAGTTAATTGGTGAGTTCAGAAGTTACCAAGAGGAGTAGAAGCAGGGGTTAAGGAGAGGAGACCTGACCTGCACGTAAAATGAAGACCCAGTTACCTTGTTCTGTGACCAAAAACAGGCTTGTGTGGGTTTTTTTTCTCACCGTGTGTAAACATCATGCAACTTCTTGACATAAATCTCACACATGACTTGTGCACGTCAAATTGCTCTCTGTGGTATTTAGGGTGGGATTTACCTCACCTAGTTTTAGGCATCTACCAGCTGAGCAACTCACTTTGGGCTCCTTTAGTGATTAGTAGAGAACTAATCGATGCAGTCACTAGAATTTAGAATACACTTCCTCCCCTTCTACTCTTCTTACCAAGGTTTGGGTGCTGTACATGTACTGCTGATGGTGGGAGTTAGAAATCTAGCTGAGCCTTCTCTACCTAAATGATCAGGTGGGACAAATTTCACTTTGTATTTCTGTAGTAATAGCCTTTTAAGATAATTGACTTTGTAATTATTCTTTCTGGCTCATACAGCTCTTTTTTTTATGTTCATAAACTTGTTAAGAAACTGGTCCCTTGTTCCACCTCAACCCTGTGTTAATGTTTGATGTTCAGAGACTCAATCTAGAAAGAAATTTTGCTCCCAAGAGGATAAAGTAGGAAGAGTAAGTGCAGCAGGGCAGAGCTCTATCAAAACCAGGCAACGACCGTGTCCATGGGCTGTCCTGATGTGCCCTCTTGCTATTTTAGAGAGAGGTAGCACACCAACTGCTTCTCTGAACACTCTGTAAACCCCATAAGCTTTCTGGAGGTCAATTTTGGGGTGACTGTCTTGTGGAATATAAATTATGTCGATACCAATGATGTGTAAAACCTGTTCCCTCTGAAGTAATGTTAAAGTCTGGCAACCCTGACTCCTGCCCGTTACCCTGAGTGATCTCCTGTGGTCCTGGGATGCTGTCGCTTCACTGCCTCTATCTTTGCATGGGAAGCACAGCAGTAGGAGCCATACTCTGTTTATGTTTTGGATTGAGTGAGGAGAATGTAGTGATACCACAAACCAGGCCAGACCTTGAGGTTATGGGGGCTCTTAGCATCGAAGACTGCCACCTCCACGAGAGGTTTGCCCTCAGTTCAGCAGATCTGTTTTCTGAGATGTGGTTAGAGGGGACTGGAGGTTTAGTCAGGCTCACTTTGGAGCCCTTGTCTCAATCTGCTTCATTGGGTCAGATCTAAGTGGCTGAGATGGAAAACGGGAGTTTGAAGGTTAATATTTGATAATTAGGTATTTTTGTGTTCATTCGTTGCTGTGGGAGGCTGGAAGCTGTCTTACAGTACCTTCGACTAAGGGACTAGTAACCTTTAACCAGTCACTTAGTTGCTGAGACAGGAAAACATCCTATTATCCTAAGAAACACCTGAAAGCCCTTTTTCCAGTTTCCTAATACCACTTCTAAAAGTCAGCTTTATAGGGAATTGCAAAGCTTTTCACTTGACCAAAGGGAGTGTGATTCTTTCTTAAATAACTTGTTTACTCAAGTAGGCAACGGATGCTATAAAAATCCAGAATTAACCAGTAGTTCTCTTGAATGGTTTGTGATCTTCCTGCACAGTGCTGCAGTATTCTTGTCTTGACTGTTAAAGGGCCAGAGCTCTGAAGCAGTGAATCATTAAGGTTTGGTATCCACATGGTTTACTATAAACAAGGCTTAAGTTCCAGCTATTCCCCTGGTGTTAGCCTTTATCTTGAAAACTAACCTCTGGCATCAGATCTAGTTTGTTCATTCAGGACTTGAAGGTTGTTACCAAACCAGTTTGTTCAAGAGGCTTTGGCAGCTTTGCAGTTGGTTGGTTGCTTGTCTTTATAAAGCACGCCTGGCAACTTTTTTTTTCCTTGGGGGTCTGATGAAACATGTCTGTAATGATTGTGTTTTTAGGTTACTTTGAATAGCTGGGTAACTTGGGGATGGAGGAGTGTTTCCCCTGGCACTGCGCTGCTGGATGCAGAGCCTGTTTCTGCTCACATTTAGGAATTTATGATTAGTAGAGGTTTTGCCAGGAGTCTGAACAGGAGTGGCTTTGGGCCTACTACTGGGGAAGCAATTTGAGCTTTTTTTCTATTCCTGAAAGCTGATTTATGTGGGTTTTTTGAAACCAGGTTGTCTGTATTATAATTGATGGCTCAGCTTTGCTCGCCTTCTCCTGGGATCAAACCTGCCTGGCCTTCCTACTGAATTGTTCATTAATTCCCCCATCCCTGCAGAAGAAATACAATTGAGAGGAGCTGTGGAAAAACGCTTATTACTTTGCTTAAAACTGCTTCTTGTTGTCTTGGTAACAATAAATTTATGGGGTGACTTAAGCAGCTACTGCATGACAGAAGATACCAAACTGCAATTCAGAAGCGTGAAAAGATTGAGAACCTTCCAGCAAAAAACCACCCTATTTTGGTTTGGGTATTCTTAACTCCTTTTTTTTCTTCTTGTTCGTTGAGGTGGTATAAAAAAGAAGGAGCTCAGATCTTGTAGTATTTATCACTTAAAAACTAAACTGAAGTAGAACATTAAAAATAGTTCTTAACTGTTAGGAATTTTGTCTAAAAGCTTGTAGGTTTAAAATGACATTAGCCTTTTGTTCAGTTGGTTTATTTCAGAAACAAATCCTGAATTTAGAGTTCCTCCTAAGTTTCTACTGCAGCAAACATCAGCATTTGACATTGCCTTCCATGAAAAGGACTTGTGCAGAAGCCCCCAGTAGTAAAACCCCTTAAGCACAGCAGGTAATGTGCCTGTTTATTACATCCCTGTTGCTCAGTTTTAAACCAGCAGAGTTTGAATAACTCAGGTCACATCCTGGTTTGCTGGGATGTGTGGAATCTCCTATCTGGTCTGTGCTGGCACCACTAGTTACAAATAATGTATTGTGTATTGGAGTATAAAATTGGTGAAACCCACAGAAATAGTTCTAAAAGGCAAACAACTGATGGAGTGATTTGCAAAATATGCAAAAATGGTGCAACAAATGCAAACAATTGATGGTCGATGTTCCAGGTGCAGTCAAGAAAGTCAGTAAGGCTTGATTATTGAAATGTACCAAATAAAGGGTTCATTTCCTAATAATAAATAAATAATGTGGCTGTCCCATCCCTGGCAGTGCCTAAGTCCAAGTTGGATGTGGCTTGGAGCAAGCTGTTCTAGTGGAAGGTGCCCCTGCCCGTTCAGGGGGTTGGACCTGGATGAGCTTTAAGATTCCCTTCCAACCCAAATCAGACTGGGATTCTATGATCTTCAGGCAGTTTTCTGGCTGTTTGGACCAGGAGCAGCACTACTTGTGTTAGTAGTGATCTCTAGAAGCCTGCAGGGATATGAGTCAGACTCACAAGCAGTGTAATTTTGACTTATTTCAAGTATATAGGGAGGTGGTGAGTGCTGTGAGCTCTGGGAGCATGGAGGATCAGCCTGTTGCTAGACAGAAGCAGAGAATACTCTCTGTGACACTTGGTGCTTGGCACCCAACCGTCTGATGCATGGTGTGTGGGGCAGATGCAGCAGCTGACCCCTTGGGATGGTGCCTTCAGGCTGGGTTCCTCAGCTTTGTTATGGGATGACATCAGGATGCTCATAGCCTGAAATGCAGGCACGGAATTGGAGGACTTGTACCAAACTGCTGTTCTTTCCATACAGACTTGAGGTTTTTGCTGTCTTCTCCTTCCGTGGAGCTGAGCAGGGATGAAGGGGTTGTCTGGGGACGAGCTGGTGGCCTGTTTCTAGAGACTTACCTAATTGTAGTCAAAATGATGAAAGACTGAGGTAATCATGCTTGGTGTATATATGCATTTTGTGGCCTTGAGCCACAATAAGAGCGTCAAGCTTTTACTCTTGGAAGTAATTCTTAGTCTGTAGAGTTGAGCTGTATTTTTTGACCTTTCCCTTTCCTTAAGGGCAGGTGTATACATTCAGTTTACTCGGGATAGTACTTCATGCTGTGATACAGCAACTGGTCATGGGTACCACCTCAGCATGCTGCATTTTACCTTGTCTGCCCAGCAAGCAGTAAATAAGAACAGAGATGTTGGATTTTGGATTTATCAGATAGTTTTAGCTGCACTGGTGACTTGTACATCAAATTTCAGTGTCTGACTTTCGTTTGTCCTCTCATTGTTTCTCCTTCCCTGAAGAAACCACTGGCCTGCCCTGTCACACGCTTGTTTTTCTTGGAAATAGCTATGTTAGTGATTCAAATTCAATATTTGGAGTACTTTAACTGATTCTGTTGCTCTCCCAGTTCTTTTTAGCCCATGGGATGTGCAGCAAGACAACTTCCTGGCTTGCTTCCAGTTTGGCTGCAGTTTTTCATGGGGCAAAGAGGTTGCTGCAGGCTGGTCGTCAGGTTTCCTTTCCCCCTTGTAAAAAGTACATCTTTGATGTTGGAGGCTCTGCGTGTGTTAGCTGCTTCTTTCAGAAAGCAGTTTATGAAACAACCTGGATATAGTACCAAGAAATCCCATTGGGCAATAGCACTGCTTCAAATCCTATATTATTTTATTGCACTGGAGCAGATGTTTGAATGATCATGAAGACATTTGCATCGAATTCATTATTAACCCTTACAGCAGTGCACTGTATAAAGCCATGAGGAGTCAAGCATAGCTATTAAACATCAGTCTCCCAAATCAGTGTTGTAAGGCTTGGTTGTTGCTGGGTGATTTCTTGAAGCTGTGATGTTTTTATAGGTGGTGAGCTTTACATGCAGTGACAAAAAGAGTAAAGATACTGTGCTTTTAATTCTGAAGGGGTCAGGGGGACGGGGCTCTTCACTATAGACATAAGAGAGAATCGCTTATGTGGACTGTGCTATGCAGGAATGGGGCTAGAAACTTCCTTCTTCATTTCTTATCTGTGCTTGGAGTTAAAAAACATTTTCATATTCAAATCTTTCTTCCCATCTTTTCCTTTTGCTGGTACCTGGACTCCTGTTGTTCTGTTTCCCTTCTAATTTATGCTTCATGTATTCGTTTACTTTGCCAGTTCTTTGGGCTACTGATTCTCCTAAATAAACTATCCGGATAGCCAAGGCAGGGAGATTTGCAACCCTGAGAAAACAACAACAAAAAAGCCCAAACACTGAAAAGAATGCTTAGGACAAAAATTCCTGGTGAAGTAAATTACTCCTGTTAGCAAAGTCTGGGCAAGCGTGTAGTCTTGCATGTGTGTATCTCCAGGTTTTCCTGCTCTCCTCTGCACCACCATTTCCTAGCCATTATGCTTTTCCTATCTTCCCCTCCCTGGAACCATTCTAAATCACTCGCTCTAATCCACTGGCATTAATTGCACAATCTGAGATGAGGTAGGTGTGTCACTGGCAACTATCTAAAGAAAACAGACTCAGTTGCATAGACATCTCTTACTTTGGTAAATGCCAGATGACATCTAAGGACTGGTGTTACAAGTGCAGTCGTGATAGAAGTGATACACTCAAGATGGCAGAAAAAGTTATGAAATACTTTCATTCTTATTTTGTAATCGTTGTAAACTGTTCCTTGCAGTTTATTTCTTAACACTTAAAGCTTTACTGAAAAACATCTGGCTGTATATTCCAAGTGTAGCTATACATTGTGATGTGGTTGGATAAAACTGTGTATTCAGAAAGCTGAAACAATTACCTTTTATAAAGGCATAAATAACATTGTTCTTTGCCTCCCAGTTTGCAGAAGCATGGACATCCGCAACAATCTGACCCGGCTGAACATGCTCGAGAACTGCACTGTCATCGAGGGCCACTTGCAAATCTTGCTGATGTTTAAAACCAAGCCTGAAGATTTCCGTGAGCTCAGCTTTCCTAAACTCACTATGATTACAGACTACTTGCTTCTCTTTCGTGTGTACGGTCTGGAGAGTTTAAAGGGACTTTTCCCCAACCTCACTGTGATTCGAGGAACTCATCTGTTCTTCAACTACGCGCTGGTCATTTTTGAGATGGTTCATCTGAAGGAGATCGGCCTCTACAACCTGATGAACATCACTCGAGGCGCTGTGCGGATTGAGAAGAACAATGAATTATGTTACTTGTCCACAATTGACTGGTCGAGGATTTTGGATTCTGTAGAAGATAATTACATCGTGGCCAACAAGGACGACAAAGAAGAGTGTGGAGATGTGTGTCCTGGAACTGTGAAAGGGAAGAGCAACTGTCCTCCTACTGTGATAAACGGCATCTTCATTGAACGCTGCTGGACGCACGATCGCTGTCAGAGAGGTGAGTCTGCAGATTGATGTACATCAATTATGGGTTTGCTGTCACTTTTTAACTCGTCTGGTCTATTGGAGAGCTATTAGGTACCTGTTAATTGCTGCCTTTTAGCACAGGTTCCTCAAAACAAGGCTGAAAATTGATGTTAGGGGAAGAGAAAACATTTGGGATGGGGCTGTTGCAGCAGTTCTTTCACCTGTGTAAATGATGCATCCAAAAATGTTGTGTTTGGTACCTCTGGAAAGGCAGGGACTGCCTAGAGCTCTCAAACAGGCTGTGAGTGTGACTGGTATCTTGCACAGTAATTAGTGGTATTTGCATCTCTGCTGGGGCTTGGGTAGGGGATTAAATGAATGTCCCAATTGACTGAAAGGCTGCAGCAGGCAGATACGGAACAGTGGGGAAAAGTCTATGTGGAATAAACCCAACTTTAGAGAGGTGCAATTACATCTTTACAGAAACCTTCCTGCCATATGAAAGTGTAAGACAGTGGATGGGTGAGCAGTGTTTGCACAAAGGAAGATGCTAGAAGCCAAGTCAGACCTGAAGGGAGAAGGGGAAGGAGGAGAGAGGACCTGGGTGGGAGTTGCCTGTAGCAGGAGCCCTGGGGGGGGGGATGAAATAACTGGGCTTTGAGCCTGGGGTTTTGGTTCAGGGGAAAAGCTGTGTTCAGAAGGCAAGCTGCTGTTGCAACCCTGAACTCCAGTTCTTCAACTGTATTAGGGTTGCTTTTAATTCCATACAGATTTGGTTTTTTCCAAACTTGGAGCTGACCTCAAGTTTAGTTTTAATTATATATTTACTTTGATTTATGTTAAATCTGAGTTGACGGGGAGCAAAGTGAATTGAGGTAAAACACACTTAGAGTTGTCTGTAGGTAGAGCATCCGAATGAAGCAGTGTGTCCTAAGACAAAATTAGGAAACTTGTGGGCTGGAGAGAATTTCTTGCCAAGCTTTAAAGGGCAACTCTGAGTGCTAAGTGCCAAATTTGAGAAGGAATTCCTACCAGTATGCATAAACTAATGAAATTAATGTGGTTTCCCCTCTGCTACTCCTCACCCCAGAGTCGTCTGGCTTCCTTTTAAAGAAAGTGGTCATTTTTTGTTGCCAGAATAACAGGGTATGAGCAAGAAGATGCAAGCATTTGTATGTGTGCCCTTTTTTCAAATGAAAAGCAAGGTTATAAAGCATTTTAGTTCATAAACTGTTTTGGCATACAATTATCAGTGCCAAAACCATGTATTCATGTTTTCTGTTTTCAGCTTTTTCATAAGGTTAAAGATAAAGCTGAGGCTTTTTCAGTGGCTAGACCACTCGTAATGTCCCTCATTCCTGTGAGTTTTGTGGGGCTGTGCTGCAGCAGACTGGAATGTATGGTTTCTCTCCTTTATATGACTGTCTATTTGCATGAAACATGTAGGAATGTAAGATTTTAACCATTGGGGCAGAAATCTCAGCTCCTGAGCCTTTTGTACAAATGGAGTTAAATTTGTTGGAGGAAACCTGTACAGTATCACACCCCATCTTAGCTCAGGTGCCTAAGGAACCCAGCCTAGTAAGTCTGTTGGACTTGAATTTGAAATTGAAATTTGAATGGGAAAATGGTTTCAAAAGTAATTGTATGCAGATGCTCCCATCTGGTTTTTCTGAGGTCCTTGTAGAAGACAACCTGCTCTAGTGGAAGGTGTCCCTGCCCGTGGCAGGTGGTTGGAACTGGATGAGCTTGAAGGTCCCTTCCAACACAAACCATTCTATGATTCTATGATTTAGAGAAGCAGTGCTCATACATACTTTGGCTGTAACTGCTGTGCACTTTCCAAACCACTTCACAAGCCACGCTTATCTTTGTTTTGAATGCAGAGATTTGTACATTTATTTCTTGGTAGCTGGTGCTCTCAACAAGCTGGTATCTGTCTTACATTGTGCCTTGAAACACCTGCCTGTGTGCTTAAAATGCCTTTAGAACAGCTTGAGTTGTTTTTTAGACTGTGAGTAGCCTTTAGAGTTCCAGCAGATGAAGTGACATTTATTTAGAGAACCTGTTGGTGGAATTGCTGTGTTCTCTGTTCCCATGCCAGCCTTAATGTATCCTTAGCATAATTGTTTTGTTGAGATTATTAAGGGCTTGTGTGAATTGTGCTTTGGTTTTCCTTAGTCTCAAGAGCCTCATAGCAGCTCCCAGGATTGAGGGTGTTAATGTCTTGAAGTCTTTCCCTCTGCATTTTTCTGGGGCTTCTTCTGCTCATCTGGGCCTCTTCAGCAGCTGATGCTGGGCTCAAGTCTCCCATCTCTCTGGTTTCAGGTGTATTCTCCTTTTTTTATTGTTGCTTTTTGTCTTTTAACCAATGCTGGAATGAAACGTAGCAATTGCAGTCTGATTTTTGTGGGGGAAGTTTGGGGTTGTGTGTTGCCTGTTTTACTGCACGTTATTTGTACCTCTGGTTTGCTTCAGAGAACTTTGGGGCAGGCTCTCCCATTTGCTGTTTTTCTGTTTTTCACCTCTGGATGGGAAACTGATGCTGTCTAACATGAGAGCACTGCTGGCCTTGTGTGAATGGGAAGGGATACAGCAACAGCTGGAATTGGAGTGTGGTCCTGGGTGCCCCCCACCTCTTCCACACCATTCCCTGACCTTGCCTGCTCTCTGTGGTCCCTCCTTTCACGTTATCCCTGCCACATCTCATATTGATCATGCACCTTTGATATCTCTTTATTTTAATCAGCACAGATATCTCTGTTAACTCCAAAACTAACTTTCAGTTATATAGCATATAATTATCTCTAAGGCACACGTCCAAGGCTCTGAATCATCCTTGCAGCCTTAACTCTAGCCCAGAAATTCTTTCAGTTGGTGATAACATGTTCAAGACAACAAAGTAAAGGATCTTCTTACAGATGTTGGAGCTAAGGTTGTGGATGAAACCAGTTGGGAGGAACTGAAATGATTTGTGGGCAGCTGCATGCTTTGAAAACACACTCAATATTGTGTGAGTGCAGAGCTCTGTAGGTGGATGCACCAGAGGCTGAGCTTGGTCAGGATGCTTCCTGAAAGGTTTCTTTGCTAAATCACTTAACGTTGGTGTGAAAAGCAAGTCAGTTCAGTTAAGGCCAACTCATGGTATATTTTGGGTAAGAAGGGAGGGAAATATGTAGTCTGTTTGGAATTTGGGTTTAGCTGGTTTTTACTGCAGCCGGGTGCTGTTCCTGTTCTGGAGGGTTTGTACCTTTTCAGCCCACGTTTTTGAAATGCAGTGGGTTTTTTTACATCCATCCTTGTATTGCTGAGAAAACGTCGTTCTCCGAGAGCAGCGTCTTCACGCAGGGCGGCTGTGCTGAAGAATGCAGACAACAGAAAGGCTGGGAGTGCCACGTCCGAGCCCTCAGTCTGGCTCTGCCAAACGTGATTTTCATCGTTTGCATTTTTTTCCACTCTTTTTTTTTTGAATGTAATAAAAATGGGTTTGTCACAGCACTTGCGGAAGGAACAATTCCCTCTGAACCAGGAGTTCCTGCCTGTTCTTTCTGCATCAGTCCTCGCTGTCCATACATGATTTGAAGCAGTCTCATGTTTTTGACAGTCTAATTATAAAGGCAGGTTCAGCCTTTAACTTGCTGATTAATTCCTCTGGAGGTGGAGAAAGTTAATGGGAAGGAAAAGTGGAATGGCTAAATCAAAATGATCAGGAAAATGAGCTGCAGCATCAGGCAGTCCCTTGGGGAGTGTTGAAGGGCTGCATTCCTGGAAAATAAGGATGGATATCTGAAATATAGGCTTTGTTCCTTAGAGGATATGATGAAATTACAGTTCTCCTTTTCATCCTGAATGAAACCTTTGTAGGAATCTGTTATCTTCTTGATCTTGGGACTTCACGCTACCAGGAAATTTGAGTTATTAAGAGTGTGGGCCATTTCAGGCTTGTCCATAGATTTCTTCTTTAATCTGTTATCTTGCTTTATGTGGTAGAACCAAAAGTTGTATCTCTTAATTAGTGCAGTCTAGAATTGGTTGCATGGAAAGAAAGTGGAAAGTATATGAAACCATTTAGGCCAATTGAAGAGCATGATATGGCAGAGCTCATATAACTGATGTGCAAAGGAGATGCTAAAGAAAGGTTGTTCTGTATGGGAATAAGGATGCTTGTCCAGGCTTTTTTGTGACGTTGGAGAAGCAGGTCTGGGGACCACAGAATCTCTCCTTTAATTTTCCTGTGATTGATCCAGAGAAAATTCTGGGACAGGTATGGAACTAAGAGTAGCTTTAGTGCCTTTCTTTGTTTCCTAGTGCAAGCAACACAACAAAGCACTCAAATGTCTCTCAACAAAACTCAAAATATCTTTCAACTCCTGTGAAACAGCACCAAGTGCTTTTAAGGAGATGGGTGCCAGAAGAAATTCTGCAACTCTGAACATCTCCAGGGCAGGTTTGAATAACAAAATGTAGAGGTGTGTGTGGGAAACGTTTTGTGATGTTTACTTAGGTAGAAATACTACTTAGCAACAGCTTCCTGCGATTTTTATGTGCTGGGAATTTCTGTCACCATGAGCTTAGTTTTATTACCTTAGCATGGGAAAGGGGTCTTGAAGCACTCCACAGACTTTGCCAACCTCAAGGGCAAGATATTTTTAAAGCTTCCAACACAAAAGGAATGTTTCCAGTTGCTACCACATGAAGTGGAAATGCTCCTTTTCTTTGGAGATCTGATAAGAGCTGCCTTTTTTCTTTTCCTACCTCTGACAAATGCCAGATGGAAGTTGACACCCGATAATCTCACTGGGGCGTCTGCTCTGAACCTTGCCAAGCGACAGCTTTATTGAGTGCATGTAGTGCTTGTGGCTGGGGCTATTGTGATGCTCGAGACATCCTAAACTAATTCACTTGAGCTTATTAGGGGTAGTTAAGAGATTGATGGTGCTTGGTCAGACACAGCCCGGAATTGGGGGAAAAGAGATGGATGCGATCCCTCCATACAAATGGCTATTTAAGATTATATTGCTTACCTTAAAAAAACCAAACAAAACTTGGGGCTGTGAAGAAGCATCCAGTAAAGTAAAGCTTTTCTCCACCTGCAAATCTGGAGAGGGGCTTGGGACAAGGGCCTGTAGGGACAGGCCAAGGGGAATGGCTTGAACCTGCCCGAGGGGAGACTGAGCTGAGCTCTTAGGCAGAAGGTCTTCCCTGTGAGGGTGCTGAGGCGCTGGCACAGGGTGTCCAGAGAAGCTGTGGCTGCCCCATCCCTGGCAGTGCTCAAGGCCAGGTTGGACACAGGGGCTTGGAGCAACTTGGTTTTAGTTGTAAAAGTATGCTAAATCAAATGCAGTTCTCTTGCCCCTTTGCAGATGTAGGCAAACAAAGCAAATGAAATTTCATCTGCCTACAATGATATAGTATTCTTCCATTTTATGATGAACAAACTGGCATGTTTGTTGTGGGAGGCTTTGAAGGTTTTGGTGAACAGTTGAATCATGGAATCACAAACTGGTTTGGATTGGAAAGGACCTTAAGATTATCCAGTTCCAACCCCTGCCATGGGCAGGGACCCCTTCCACTGGAGCAGCTTGCTCCAAGCCCTTGTGTCCAACCTGGCCTTGAACACTGCCAGGGATGGGGCAGCCACAGCTTCTCTGGGCACCCTGTGCCAGTGCCTCAGCACCCTCACAGGGAAGAACTGCTGCCTTGTATCTAACCTGAATCTCCCCTGTTTCAGTTTGAACCCATTCCCCCTTGTCCTATCACTACAGTTCCTGATGAATAGTCCCTTTCCAGCATCCTTGTAGCCCATACGCAGAAGTGTATCCGGTGTGTGTGAGAGCCCAACCAAAACATATCCCTTGGCCAGGCTCTCAAACCATCTTTACCAGGAATGGGATTTGACAGGGATTGCTTCTGTAAATAAATGTTGTGGTTAAAAAAAAGCCACAAAAAAGGGCAAAAAGCCCCAGGTGTGACCAGTACAAAGATTGTTTCTAACTGAAAGGGTGAGGATTTCAGGACGTTTTGATTAATGACAGAGCTGGTGAATAACCCCCTGTGTACTGGAGGAAGCAGAACTAACGCTTCCCAGTGTGTAACAATAGCTGGTTACAAGTTCAGTGATCATGCTTCCCAGTTATATCCTATAATTGTGTGCAAGTTCCTATTGGAGGGATGTGAATGAACTTGCTGGGATGTTTATTAGGGCTCTTGGTTAGCTGGAAAACAAAATAAGATGTTGGATGCTTGGTCCATGCCTGTAGTTATTTCAGTTGCTGCTTTGATCCAAAGTTTGTGGCACTGCATAAGCGTACAAAGCAGCTCACTGTGGCTTTGACACTGAGATGCTGTAGATGACAACGGTGTGTGTTCATCATCTTTATCTAGGTTTTTTAGCTGACGGTGCTGGGGGGCCCTGTGTCTGGGCTGACATGGTTGGAGAGTCATCAGCATTGCTTTTATTTTGGCTTGTGACATTTAAAACAAACAGAGAATTAACTTGGCTCTGTGTGGTGCTTGAATGTTGGCCGAGTGTAATGTTTTCACATGGGGAGTCTGGCTTCCTTGGGAATCTGGATTTGAAAATGAATTGAATGAACAGGGCAGGATGCTCGGCACCTGTTGATGTCCAAGAAGTTTTCTAATGTGAAATTTCCTTCTCCCTTTTTCAAAATGGGATCAGAATTGCTACAGAGAAGAAGGACACAGGCAGGGAAGAGGATGCTCTGTACTAAGTTGCTTCTAGCTCAGTAGTGAAATGCTTCACTTGAGAATGTGCTTTCTTGTGTACCTGACCAGAGGCTGCCTCCTGGGCATCTTGAGAGGTTGGAAGCTCTGAGGAAGAAGGTGCTTTGAAGGAAATACCCCCCCAAAGAGTTGCAAAGAAAGTCCAGCTCAAATAGCACTCAGCAGAATGCTGGGATTCATGGTCTTCCTATTTTTAAAAAACCCAGGGTGTATGTAGTTTCCCCAGCATCACTTAGGTGCATTCCAGGAGAATAAATGGGATTTTCATCTTGTGTATCAGGTTAGAGGTGCTCTTTTTCCATAGTGTCAAGGAATACTGCTCTTTTTTCTGCTGTAAACCAGGCAATTTCAGCTCTCACAGTGTAGTCACTGAAGCTCTGGCAGGTGCTGGATAGCTGGGCGATGAAGCATTATGATCATTGATCATATGCAGGCTGACGAGGGTGGCAGCTATTTAGCAAGTTTGTCCCATGAGGACTGTAAAATTTGCAAGGTCTCACCAGTTGGGGAAGGGAGATTTCATCAATCTGTTATAGAACTACTCCAGTCTTTCCTTTTCTGTGCATTGTGAAGGCTTCTGGAGATGTGCACGTTTTATTGCTGCTCACCTGGGACTCCTATAGAATTGCTTCTGCTATGTAGCCATGCTAGAATTTCAGGGCCCTGACACGATGAACTGAGCTTGAGCTCAAGTTCCAGGGAGGACTGATGGGTTTGAAGTCAAAGCAGAGATTTAAGGCAACTTCGGTAGGAAACTTGTCGGAGATGAGAGAAAATACCTGCAGACTGAGCAGCAGTAACTTCTGGGTCACTGCCTTTCTGGTTCATCATGCTCCTGACCCCTAAGCATGATTCCTCGTGTAGTGTTTATTACAAAGTGGATTGTCCAGGGCAGGGAGGCAGGGGTTGGTCTCCATTTGTTCATCAAAGCCTGCTGGACTGCCAGATTGTAAGGAAGGGAAGGTTTATAGGGCAAGGGAACAGGCATGGCTTGGAGTTGTGTAGCCATGACTTCCAACTCAATTTTTTATGTTTCTTCTGGTTTTGTAACTGTGGGGATTTGATTATGTTAGCACAAAGCATTACTGCAGTGTAAGTCTTAATACCTGTGGGCAGGGGCAGCACTTGCAGCGCAGCAAGGGAGAGCTTGGGCCCTATGCAGTGTTTCAGAGGTGCAGGAAGAGGAAAGACTTGAATGCAGAGATGTAAATTCCTTGGGGGACAAAACTGCAGAGAGTTTACAAGCCACGAAATGGGGTTGCCTGTCTGCTGGCTGACTTTTCACTATCAGTGTGAAGACTGCCAAGTCTGATGCTGTGTGCTAAAGAGAAGGATTATTTGGTGGCTGTGGGAAAGCTGCTGAACTTGGCAGCCTTGCTTTGGATAACGTGAGTGAGATGCCATTAGCTTCTGAGTTATCTGTTTGAAAATACCTGAAAATACTAAGGTTTTACTAAGCAACCTGCAGCTATTGCAGTGAACTAAGTGTCTGGAAACCCCTCACACAGACTTCAGACAAACTGTCATATCAGCAACTTTTTATGTTTGAGAAGGTACCTAAAGAGTGCTTGTGCTTGAATGTGGGCTTGAACCCTGCTGCACTGTTAATGACACAATTAGAAGATCTTAGGAATGATGCAGGAAGCTTTACCAGTGTGTTGGGTTTCCTAGGAATAAAGCACATGCAATTCAGCAGCCATCATGGGATAACTAAGCATTTTTCTGTTACCACTTTAAACGTAATCAGGCATCCATGCTGTGTTACCACACTGCAAGGATTTTAATACTTCATGAGCAATGAAGGTAGTCATTAAAAGTTGAGTATTGGACAAATGTTCTTTCATGTAAAGACAAACCAATTCCACTGAAAAACAGCAGGACTTGTTTTTTCTGGTCTTCAGTCTTTTCTGAATGTCACCTTTCTGAAGCAAGGCTGGTAGCACTGGGTGTGTTTACACAGCTTCAGCTGGGGATGAATGAGACCAAGAGCTCCCTTGTGAGTACCCCTCAGAAACTCCCAAAAGCTGGAGAGGAAATGGAGCTCCTCAGTGTGATGTCTGACTGTCTGAAAGTCTCACCCAGTGAAGCCTTAACGTGGCTTAAAGGAGTAAGGCTTTTGTTTTAGAACTGTATTTGAAGCAAAGCCTTTAAAGCTCAGTAAACTGATTGTTCATTCAGTTCTGTGGGGTTTAGACTTGGGGAATCTTCATGCTCCGTGTTTCTGGCAGAAGGAGTAGTGTAACGTGCAGTAGCAGTCTTGCCTGGAGCCTTAATGAAAAAGCATTTGTGTGGGAACCACTGGTCTATCACAAGCAACTTCTCACCTCATTATTAAATGATTATTAAGTGATTATTAAATGAGGAAAAGAAGTGCCATGTGTAGGTTACCTTTTCCTTAGGCTTCTCTTCCACACTCCAATAACCGTATCTCCAGGGCTGCTGAAATTTGTGTGGTGTTTGGCTGCTCTTTCAGTGCTTAGAGTTTATAGCCTGCAAAACTGGTCTAGAAATCTATTAGAATTGGGTATCCACATCAAGCATCAGTTTTTTGTTCTGAGGAATAGAAAATGTTCTCCTTTGAGCCCAAACAGTGCATGGGTTTGGTGGGTGTGATAAGAAAAATGTCCTCTTGTTTTGCACGGCTCTGTTGGTGAAAGGAGGAGCTGCTGGATGACAGATCTTGTTGATCAGCACCAGGGCAGAGTGTGTTGTTTTTCCACATGCTCTAATCTGTGATAACAAAAAGAACTCCAGATTGTGTTTTTCAAACACACTTTAGGTTTCTCGCCGCTCAGATTTGCCAGTGACTATGCACTGGGGTAATACATCCATCCACCCAAAGCCTGATTTGGAGTGGCACGGTTTCAAATATGAGCCTTGTTTTGATACTGAAGGAGACTGAGCAGGACTCAGTAATAAACTGTTAAGTGTCTTGCTTCATACCAAGTATCCTGCAGAGGATCTTGTGCTGGATGTGGATATGAGATACCACCGACCTCTTCTTAGCACTGCCCTTGGCCTCTTGGGTGATTCGGTGCCCCCCTCCGTGCCTCGATGGTTGCCTGTAACATGGGGTGAGCTGCTGGTGAGCTGGGCTTCAAGACACTTCAGGTAGCAAGTGCAGGAGGTGCCTGGAGGCAGAATTTAAGATGGGTTTAGACAAACAACTGTCAGAAATGCCTTGGATAAAGTATTTGACCTGGCTTGGGCCAGGCGGCATCTCAAACTTCTGCAGCTTCTCTCCAGGTGAAGGTTAGTTTCAGTAACAGCAGCTCTGTTCTGAGGTTCAAAATGCTTATAGCTGGCTGAAGATAAAGACTCTTTGTCCCTGGAGAAACTGATACAGCTTCAGGTATCTGGTAGAGGAGAGCCCTGTCTCTTTTTCTTGCTGGATAATGCTAGTTTGTGTCATTTTTATTCCCCAGAGGACTCCAGACATTGTAAAGGTGTTTCCATGAGCTACACACGCACACAGTAATTACCCATTGAGGGATGGGCAGGCTCACCTGCTGTGAGAGACCAGCTCTGAATAGTCTTTAATTGCTCTGAAATGGACAATGCTGATGGCGACTGGTGATTAGACCGTATCTTGCCTCCCGTGCTGATAAACATCCACAAAGCTGAAGCTTTTCAGCAACCCGTGGCACATGCCTGCACAGTTGTGTTCCGTGAGCAGATCCTGTTTCTCTCAACGGCCAAGTGTAGTTTAACAGGCGGATAATGAGACTTTTACTACTACTCTACTTCCTTATTGTCAAACAGTGACTTCAGTGATGGTTGGTTGTATTGTAAAATCTTACCACAGCAGGGGTATGGAATCACAGAACGGTTTGGTCAGTCCAACCCTCCTGCATGCTGTTGTGATATGGAAAGTGGGGGGAAAAATGGGCTCCCTAATAACCAGTACCATGAGCTGCAGCGCAGGTGGGAAATCAGTGTGGTAGCAGAAGGATGGATGTGTTAGCCCTCTGATGAATCCTGTTGTGCCTTGCCTGCTCTCATGGGACATAAGCGCTCTGTGTGATTCCAGGCTGCCTGCTGCCAGCCCTGGGTTACATTGGGAAGCAGGCAGCTGACCAGCAGCACTTCTTCCAAGGGCGCTGCCTGCTTTGAGAGCCTGCTCGAGACCTGGAGTCGCCTTCCCTCTGCTGCTGTCTCCAGCAGTCAGCCCCTGCCTGGCACAGAGCAAAAGCCTTCCCCTTGGAGTGCCTGCAGCAGGACCAAGCATTGTGATCAGATTCCCACCGGAGCTGTGCCATGGCTAGGGTGGATTTGGGCAGCATGCTGAGTGACCACGCGCTGAAACTCTTTATGCATCCTGGTAACTTAAGGAAAAGGGGATAAATTTGGTTGGTAGAGCTTCATCCTCCAGAGATTACTGTGCACAAGTGGCCTTTAGGCGATACTTCACCTATTCTCTCTCCTCATTCTATCTGGGAGGGGAGATGGGAAGCAGGGGATTACGTTTCTTCTTTCTCTCTGCTTCTTTTCAATATCTTCACCCACAAACACAAATTCCATTCCGGTATCTATGTTTACAACTCATGAAATCTGTCCAGATTAAAATCTTAACCTCTGTCTGACATTTTTGTGTAGATCATTAGTTATCAGCTTAATCTCCTTGTGGTTAATCTTATACTTCCGCCCATTTCATTACCTCTCTTGGTTACTGACAGCCCCACTTTCCTTTTTGCTCTAGACTATGCATCCTCTTTGGTGTAGATTTGTTCTTATTTTTTGTGTCCAGATTCCATTTTATACGTCTTTCCACATAACTTACTTAAAATGCAATCTTCCTCATCGCCATTTAGCTGAATATGTCAACTTAGTTTTCATTCTTTCATGCCTTGTTACAACATATTTCTGTATGGCCTTGGGAAAAGCAATCTTATTCCTCTTATCTTTGCAGAAAGCAAAGGTTAGACATTCTGCCTCATGCTTTGGTTGTACTGCTCCTTGTTTTCAGGACAGGGTTTGGAGGTAAAAGTCACAGCTTGTCTTAGACGTGTGTTTGGAAGAATCAGATGAACCTTGTTCTTAGACCACCACACTACATTGAAGCATATCTGTGTATCTCCATTGCAGATACCAACTCCCATGCTTCTCTTTTATGACTTGCCCTGATGCAGCATCTTCTCTTATTCAGCACTAAGCTGCTGACTTCTTATTTTGGTGTGTTCAAGCTTCTGATCACTAAGAAATAAACTGCTCTCATGAGAAGCTTGCCACCAGCACTATGGTCACCTGGCTTGAGGTGGTTCCCATCCTGCTTGTTAAGAGAGCAGAGAGCTGTATTCAAAATACAGCATGGAGAGACTTCACATGCAATTACACTTATTTTTAGGACATCTGTGGCTGCCTGAACCACTGCACTGTGGTTCTCTTGGCTCTTCTGGGATCGCAGTGTGAGTGAGCAGGTTCAATGGGAGTAGGTTAAAGTGAACAGGGATGTTTGCAAGATGCTGTACATCAGGAAGAGCAATATATAGTTAAATATTAACATGAAGCTTTCATGAGGCGCCCAGGTGGCATGTTAACCGTTGAATGATAAAAACAAATCCTTAGGTTGTAATAAGGATTGAAATTTAACAAACCACAACAGCAAAACAGCACCCTCAGAGCTCTGAGTAAAGCTGTCATGGAATTGTAGGATGGTTTGGATCGGGAAGAACCTTAAAGCTCCTCCAGTCCCAACCCCTGCCACTGGGACCCCTTCCACTGGAGCAGCTTGCTCCAAGCCCCTGTGTCCAACCTGGCCTTGAGCACTGCCAGGGATGGGGCAGCCACAGCTTCTCTGGGCACCCTGTGCCAGCGCCTCAGCACCCTCACAGGGAAAAGCTTCTGCCTAAGATCTAATTCCCCAAATTAATGATTCTGGTTGTGGTCTAAATGACAAATGATCTCTTCTGCTGTGCCGAATCAAGCACAGTACGAGGTGCCTGATGTCCAAACTACTTTAAAATTAACTACTCCTTACAAATTTCCATGTTCCCCAGAGGTTGGGTGCCCTGAATGTTTCTGCTCCTTTTTATGGGGAGACATATTTCACTTAGTCCTCTTTTGCATATTACTGTCAGAATTGGGTGAAGCTTGGAAATGGCTTTATTGTGGTGGCTTCTAGATCTTCAGTTCTAAGCCATTCGCTCTAGCAAAGCCTAGGGTTTAGTACCAGTTTGCATGGGGGTATTACACTTAGTGATAAGGAGGATTCCAGGTCTGCTTGAAGATGTAGTATGGTTGGTCTGGGGGCTTGCATATAAAGCAAAGGTTGGTGGTTATTTCTGATCTTTTATGCTGCACTAAGCTCCCGTATAGTTTTGAACACAAAGTACAAGGAGCAGGTTCGATCTGCTTGCCAGAGAATGGCACAACAGCAGTGTTGTAGGTACTAGGTAAAGTATTTACAACTTCTTGTCGTTATCCTTGCGTGCACTTTGTGCCACTTGTTCTCTTTTAAGAGTGCTGCTGTGTTTTCAAATCAAACTCCTTGTTTTGGTATTTTCAGCTTGATTGCCAACGGTTTAGCCAGATTCCTGTGAGTTGTTTTTACCTGCTTGGGAATCAGCTTGACTGCAAGGTACTAAGAGATGAAAACAGACCTAGTCTTGAGTCTTATTGTTATAGTTCATTGTTTTTCTTTGTCTCCTAGCTTTCATCAGAGAGATGGTTTGCTCTGTAGGTTCAGTTCATAAGGGGCTTGCTGTAAACACCATGTACACTGCTTGAAATACACAAAAGGCAAAGGTTTCTTTGATCTGTATTCTGTCTGGGTCATGTTAGGCATACTTGAATGGAAGGCATCCAGTTATCTGTGTAAATAGTTGGGGTGACAGAGGACAGCAGGAGTGAAAACCTCCATGGGAGAGAAACAGAAGGATCTAGAAGATCTGTGAAACAACAGCCTGGCCTGAAGGTTCAATGGGGAAAGGTGAGGGACCTTCATAGTTGAGGTTTGTAGCCCAAGAAGTCCTATCCTCCCAAATAAGAGATGATAGTTTTGCTGTCTTACTAACTCCAGCCTCGAGGTGAACCATAACATCTGAAGTTACACAGGGTTTTGTAGCCTGGGTGCAGGTACCGTGCTGTGTGCTCAGTGTGGTAGCTGGAGCAGCTCATTTGCAAAGGTTGTAACTTCTTAAGAAGATTAAGAGCAAGTGACCGAAGACAATGTGGATCTGTTGCAGTTGATGGCTTCCTCCAGGCTTCCTCCTGTTAAGATGACTTATATATAAATATATTTTTGTTTATTATGTAAATAAAAGTATGTGTATCTATAGGTATGTATGCATATGAGTTCCTCTTAGCAAGATTTATGTATTCCTTGGCATAATTCACATATGAATTTCTCTGTTTCCAGAGAAATACTCCATCAGCAGTTGTAGTGCAAACAATAATAGATTACTCCACACTCTTAACAGCAGAAGGTTGGCATGGAAAAGACTGTTTCTGGAGACATCTCCCTTTATCCATTCTTTCCTTCTACCAACAACAGAGCTGAAACTTTTCCCCGTATCTCCATTCAACAACTTCTTTCACAGACCTCCATATCCTCCATTATCATGACTGGACAAGGTGGCACGTGACTCCAAACACTTTTATCTTCTCTGAACTCACATTTGCTCATCCTAACAAGCCCACACAACAGTCCGAGCATCTCCATAGGGTTCAGCTGTGGTGGCTGGTCTTGACTGGTAGGATGCCTTGCGGGAAGAAGCTGAATACACAGGGTTTGCAGATGGCACCGGTCCTGTTTTGGAATATTTGAGACATTCCCTGTATGAGCACGTAACTTGTGAGTGGGTTGGGAGGTGCAACAATAGATAAGAGTTGTAATGCTGTCCTGAGAAATGTCAATGGGAAGAGCTTCCTTTACGTTTTAGTAAGTGTGTTGTTTTTGGAAGTTACTGTCTATGGGAAGGGAGGCACCTGCAGTTAATTTTATCTGTTCCTGTGTAAATACAGACCTCCTGATGTTCCCAGCTCACAGTTCAGTGGGGTCATGGCATTATGTACTGTAATATCTTACTTTATAAATAACACTTTAATTTTAGTGCTGATTGTAAAACCTTGGATTTATTTGGCACTTGCTCCTTCCTGACTTGGTGCTAAGAACTGAAATCCTGTGTGCGGATCACAGCATTTGAGTTGATGCGTTTTGGGAGGGTTGTTCTTTGGATGCCTTTGGCATTGGGAAAAAGGGAGGGATGGATGGTGTTGGAGCGGTCGAGCACTGTGAATAAGTGACAGAAAAACTGCTTGAACTTTTTGTGATATCTCCTGAATTTTGCTTGATAACCGCAGCCAGTGTCGGGCATTGCTGGCGGTCATGTTGGAGAAATGTGTTAACCTCTTGGGTTTTTGTTCTCTTCTAGTTTCTCCCTTTGATGCTTCAGAAAGGTCTGGGAGAGCTGCTGTTCTTAGTCACAGAGGTGATGGGAAGGCCTTGTGCTTCTACAGTCTGATGGACCTCTATAACCATGTTCTCCCCAGCCACATCACTGCCCTTGTAGCGCCCTGGGAGCAGTTTGCCCTGCACAGCCCAAGAGCTGCCACTGCTGGGGTTTGGGGTTTGGGGTTTAGGTTTCTGTCTCTTTGGTCTTGGTGACATGAAGAAATAATTGAAGGACATAAACCACAGTGCAGAGGGGCTGGCAGGGCACTTTTTGTTACAGCAGCCCTCTGCCATGGAGTTCTAGATTTATAACCTAGTCTTCACTGGACATTTTTATTTCATTTTTAATAGCTCTTTCAACCTTATACTATATGAGTGCACTCGGATCGGGTATCACCTTGATGTCTTCAGATCAAGTAAATGCTCACAAGTAAAGAATGATCATGAGTCAAAAATGAAGTTGTTTTACAGGTAAAAGTTATGTTACGGGATTCTGTAACAGACACTTAGTGACTCGCTGAGTTTGGCAGGAAGAGTTAATCTTGAGAAGTGATCAAGTGAAAAAGACATGATTTAATACCTCCTTTTATAAGGAGGTAAGATCCATATGGACTTCGTAGCAGCGATGCCACTCGGCCTTTGCAGAAGTTGGGGAAACAAACACAACCTCTGTAGTGCTAAATTAAGATCCCATGCTTGCACCACACACTCAGAGCAGTTACTGCCGGGGGTGATTAGTCCTTGGGTTTCCTTTTTTTCCTAGCTCGTTGGGTTTTTGTTCAGACCCACACAGTCCCATTTCTGCAGAGGTCATTGTTGTGACTGTACAGTTAGGACGTGAAGTGACAGTTCCCACTGCAGCTGTAACTCAAGAATGATTATTATGTATGTGTGTGTGCAAGACTATTAATGGATAAATTTATGTGACCGATCCTGCAGCCATTTACAGTAAGGGGGGGGGGAAAAACCCCTCAGGGAAATGCAGAGCTCTGCGATAGTGTTTCTGTGGGACTCTGGCTTTGAGTTATACGCGTGTGCACGTCATATAACATTACACTAACCTAAGCTCTGGCATTGAGCGATACGTATCGCGGCCAAAACAAGCCATTTTAAGCTGTGTCAATGCCGGGTTCATACTGGCTTCCTCCTCCGTTTTTCTCCTGGTTATAAATACACCTCAGGAGTTAAAACACTCGCTGTGAGAATAAACCCTGCAATAACCAGTTAAAGTGCGTTGGCGTGGTGAGTTTTGTGGCACCATAAGCAGAGAGTGGCACCGTGGGCTCCCGGTGGGAGGTGAGGGCTTGTTTGGGGAGCTGGCAAGGGGTTAAGGAGTGTTTGCCTTGTGCAGATAGCTGAGCGGTTGGATGCCTCCCTGTGCAGGCAGCAAATGCATTGGCTGAGGTTGAGGGCGGTTCTCCTGCCGCAGATGTTTTCTGTCCTGGACTTCGTTGGATCTGGAGCCTCCCAATTGCCTTGTCTGTAATGGAAATAACAGCTTGTGTAATTCAGCAAAAGGGACCTGGTGGTGCAAGGCGAGTTTGCTCCGTGCCACTGGCTCGGTCGGGATATGGCTGGTGGCCCTGCTTGGCCAAGAGGACCTCTGGTAGCCAGGGCTACCTCTGCTGACCCACGTTCCCATGGATGGGGCTTGTGATTGCAAGGTGGAAACATCACTTTAACTCATGACAGATCAGTCCTGAAACCATGTGGGAGCATCCGTCTGTACAGAGACATATATGAGGTATCTAATGTTCATATACATGGGTTAGAATTTCTTCTTAATGAACTGCTTACCTCTTATCATACCCTAAGCACCATCCATTTGAGCACTGAGCTCAGCTCACCCAGAACATGGCTATTTAAACCCATCCTGTGGCAGAGCATCTCAAAAGAAGAGCGAAACTTACCCCAAGTGATTTTTCTCTCTTCATTTTATTTTTCTCTTTTTCTGGCAATTCACTGCTGTTATTTTACTCACAGAAAGCAAGAAACAAAACCTGACACCAGTGGTTTTATTCATATTTCAGTACACAAAGTGCTTATCAACTGAGCAGCCGAATGCTTAATTGACTTGCCTATGAAATATGGATCTCCTGGTTACCTGTGCTGGCTCATATGTTTACAGTATCAGTGTGTTTGTTTGCACCTGAAGCACAGGGAAGTGACGAAACGACTGGAGCGATCCAGAGAGGTGGAAATTCCTTTGCACTGACTCCACTGCCTTTTGTCCCCCCCAAGCTGGGCCTCAGCAGCATGAAGAAATGTCAGTTTGAATCTCTAATCAGAAAGGTTTGTAAAATGCATTGTTTCCTAAGTCTTTGGAGCCACTCGAGCTAGCTAGTTAAATATTTATTCACCCCTGGAACAACAGGTTTGAACCTCTTGTTTTTCCCCCAGCCAGGGCACATCAGTTAAGCATTCTGCTGTTTGTCGTCCTTGGGACAGGGATTTTGGAAGTCCTATTCTTAAAGATCTGATGAAGAGTGGCCAGGATGAGCAGCTTTATGCTGGTGCTGAAACACTTCTTCCTGCAGCAGCTTCTGTGGTACAGTGTGATGACTTCTGCCCCCACCCCAAAATAGCTGTTCCCTTGATTCTAATGAGGATTTTTGAAGTTGCATTTTGACTTTCTTCTGTTCTGTGTGGAATGCAGAGAGCTGCCTTCCTTCCCTATGCCATGGTGGAGGCACCACATTGTCCCAAAGTTCCACAGCATCAACCAGAGGCTGGGGCTGTATAGATGCTGTGTGTAAACGCATCCTGTGCATCCTCAGTGTGTACCAGACCATGCCACAGCTCCCTAAAGTGCCATCTCATTTTGAAGAGGTGAATCTGCATGAGCTGATGACAATTATTGGAGTCTGCAGACCTCAATGATGATGGGGTCTTGAGGTGCACTTGGTCAGCACAAACCTGTTCAGTGTTTTCCTGCAGTGAAAGCATAATGTGGCAGAAAAACAACCCCCAAAACCCCCCATCTGACCCATCCAGAGGCATATAACATGGATGCTGTAGTAACAGTTACAAGAAGCAGTAGTGGAGATGCACTGGTGAGGTTTCTACATGACTTTTAGGTGCTTTCTATCATGCATACTTGATAATCTCAATACAACATCAATTCAGGAGCATATGTAATGGGGATTTGCACAAAGTAATGATTGACAATTTCTGGTCTCGAGTACTTAATGGAAAAAAAGATTGCCTTGGCTGCTTTGCTAGCTTCAGAGCTGTCTTTTAGACATCAAAAGCTTGTAGAACAGGAAAGAGAAACGTTAAGAACAGTTTAAAAATAGTTTAATTGTATCTGCTAAAAACCTTTAGGGCTGAGAACTTCAACAGTTTCTGCCCTGTGAATATTTGCAGCTGAGTTCAAAATGTGTAAATAACCACAGGACTTTGAAGGTTGGTTTCCATGGCAAATTCAAAGAAGTAATAGTGTGACATAGTGTGAAATAGGTGCCATAGAATCACAGAATCATGCAATGGTTTGGGTTAGAAAGGAGCTTAAGATCATCTGGTTCCAACCCCTTGCCATGGGCAGGGATGCCTCATGCTGGACCACATCGTGCATGTGTAAAGGAGTGCTTTGCGTGGGGACCAATCTCTGCTCCAGGACTCCTTGAGAAACAAATGTTGTCTTTTAACAGCAACTTTGTCATTCTTCAGCATGAAACAGAGCCGGGAAAATACCCTTTTGGAGGGAGCACAGATGATGCATACTGGCTCGTGCTGCCAGCACTCCCCACTCCAGCTTGCACAAGTTATTCCCACATGTGTGTTTGTGCAGCATTTGACTTCCCAGCTGGATGCTGACCCACTGCAAGGGACTAGTGAGTGTAGAAGTCATCCCTGTGAGACGTCAGGATGTCAGTGCTCACTGAGCACACGTGGGGAAGTGTGTGAGAAATAATCCAGGCTTTTTCCCCACCCATAAACCTTGATATTTTAGACTGGAATTAATAAGTTTGATAGTGCTTTGGACTAAATTCTGGAATTTTCTGTGTTGTGTTTTTTGTTGGCAGTGTTTCCAGTAAACTGCAGCCGTGACATCTGTTGCAGGCTTGTGCTCCATCTGTGAGCTGGTAAAGAATGTATAACCATGCTTTTAAAGCAAGCTTCTCCTTTTATATTTCATCTAATCAGGTGCTTCCATTTGGCTGTTGCATTTCCATCAATTAGTATTTATGAGGGGCTCACAAAATCAGACCTATTGCTAGAAAAGGGCAGGAGGTTGGTCAGCATAAAAGATGGATATGAAATACACTCCTGTGTTTGTTGTTGTTGGATGAATCGTGAGAGATGCACAAATACCTGCAGTGAATGAGTGATGTGGAAGCAGGGAGATACTTGAGATTAAACTGACCTTGTGATAGAATTTCAACCTTACCCATTTCCTATTTCTTCAAAGGATTTATCAGGCTGGAACAAAGCAGAGGTTGCTCATCTTTACTGTCCCACCTACTGCTGCTTATTCCAAGAATGGCATTAACCACTTTAACACACTTAGTTCTGCAATCCTTTAACATGGGGTGGAGCGTGGTGAAAGGGGATTTTGAGGCAGATGGTGTTAATTCAGTGTGGAGTTACTTGGTCTGGGCAGCACTGGTCACAGGAGGACTTACCTCTGTCTTCCTTTACTGAAGGCACTTGGGCAGGACCTCAGAAGCCATTCAGCTGTGTCCTCAGACAAAACCCTCCTGTGTGGTGAGAATATGTTGTCTTGATCTGTGTCTTGGCCATTCATAGCTGTAGCCCAAAGGCTGTATGAAACCATGGAGATAAATCCAGGCCTGTGTTCCCCATCCTTCGTCTGAAGTTCTTCCTCCTGCTCTTTAAATGGCTGCATCAAAGCAGTACTCGGCTTTGGTGCTTGCTCCTGTAGTGGTGATCTCAACTTTATTCTATCTTTCCTGACTTGAAGTCCTGTGGGCATGTTCTGGATTAAGCAGATGGTTTTATTTGGTTCAGCCTCATTAGAGCCATTAAGGCTGAGTGTGAAGGTGCTGAGTA
This sequence comes from Neopsephotus bourkii, assembly GCF_033783945.1. Taxonomy (NCBI): domain Eukaryota; kingdom Metazoa; phylum Chordata; class Aves; order Psittaciformes; family Psittacidae; genus Neopsephotus; species Neopsephotus bourkii. Next base: position 997,827 of record NW_026900519.1, on the reverse strand, counting down.
GTGGAGGAACAGGACTGTCCTTCCCTTCTGAGCTGCTCTGGGTTTGCTCAGCCTCCCCTCTGGCTCCTTCCTTGCTCAGCGTTAGTCATGGTGTTTGCTCTGAGCTATGCTGCCACTTGGTTTCTATTTCAAAGCCCAAACCACTCATTAAAAGTATTGTGAGGCACTAAATAATGGGTAATTAAAAAGTAAACCATAAAAACCTCAAGCAGTAACACTCGTGGGTGCCATTCTTTTGGGGCTTGATGGGAGAGTCACCAAAGAGCTCGTGTTGGGTTGGCAGGGCAGCAGGTTTCCTCTGGGGAAACCGGGGACAGGTTGATAGGCAGACAGGAAGCAAATCCTGATAGAGCTGAAGAAGTATTGTTGGACGTGCATTATTTGCAGCATTGCTGTGGGAAGCTTAGTTTCTTAATGTAAGAAACTAGAATCTTCTGTGTGAAACTGGCTATCCCAGTCTGGGAAGCTCTCCTTGTAGAGGCTCATTGCTTGTGGGCTTCGGTTATAATGTTGGAGTCACCAAAGCTCTCCTGGGAGCCTTATAGGACTGGACTTGGAGGAGAGGGAGTCTCAGTTTTCTCTCTTTGAAGATGAACATTAACGAGTTGTGAGGGTGGATGATAACACTTCCAAAAAGTTATTAACATTTGGGACTTGCACTGAAAAGCGGAGATGAGGGAGATGCCTGTGCTTCATGGGTGCCTCTTTGAAAAGCAGGATGAAGTATCATTGCTTGGAAGCCTTCATGGTCATCACTGCGATGTTCATTTCCTTTCCTCTGTTCACAGTTTGTCCACCTGCCTGCAAGTCCCAGGGCTGCACCTCCGATGGTCAGTGCTGCCACAGCGAGTGTCTGGGGGACTGCACAGAGCCCAACAACCCTGAGAAATGCGTGGCTTGCCGCAACTTCTACCTGGAGGGCAGATGTGTGGACACCTGCCCACCCGGCTACTACCGCTTCGAGGGCTGGCGATGCGTGACCTTCAGCTTCTGCCAGGAGCTGCACAACAAATGCAAGAATGCCCGGGAGTCGGGCTGTCACGTTATCCACAACAATGAATGTGTTCACGAGTGCCCATCGGGGTACATCATGAATTCCAGCAAGTAAGTACAAGTGTCTGCAGGTAAAGAAACCAGGCTGTAGGTTCTGGACTGTGCTTTCCTCTCTCTTGGACACAGGGCTTGTGTTCTTTGTTAAAACCAAGAAAAGTTTCCGGCCTTGGAGAGGCTGTGATGATTACCTGGTCTCCTTTAATATGATTTGTAAGCTAATACCTTGCTAATTCAAGCCATTAAAAGCAGACAGGTCTACCTGCCATGTGCTAATAGCTTATTCCCTGGCTTCCCCTGTTTCCTCTCAAGTGTGGAAAAAGGGGGAAAGGGAGATTGAGAGGACAAGCAACAGGAGCATCCTCAAGTTGGGTCTTTCTGTAATCAAGTGGGATGAGGGAGATGGGCAACAGAGAGGCTTTAGTAGCCCTGCTTCCCTTCCCCTCCAAAGCTGACCTCAGACCAGAGAGCCCTGCTATTAAGCAGAACAGGGAGAAGTCGTGTCTAATGAAAAGAGCATAGCATGTTTTGAGTGGATCATTCCCAGAATATCTATCTCTCGTCCCTGTAATTACTTTCACTGAGAAGGTTCAAGCTGTGCCAGACATAAATGGACAATGTAACAAACAAGTGTAGCACAAATCAAAGCAGGGAACAGCCGTTCTGCCTATTCCCAGGGTTTTCGACAAAGGAATTAAATAATTTATGGGGCTGAGCTGTTTATCAGTGAAAACCTTTTTGTTTGTCCCACAATAACATTATATATTGTGATGAGTCAGATTTCCTATGAATATTGGTAGCTCTGTGCTCACATGTATTTGCTCCTGCCTTAATAATTTCAGGGAATTCACTCTAACAGGACTTTTCATTCTGGTTCCTGTTTTGTTTTTCAAAAGAATGATTTAGCAGCCCACAAAGTAGAGCTGCTGCTTGTGTAACAGCACCCATCGCCTCCCTCCTATGTTTGTTCCAGGCTGCTGTCAGTAGGACCTTGCAACAGTACTCCGTGCTTTTCCTAGAGCATCTATTTCTCTGAACTAGTTGGGAACACGTTCTTGTGGTGGTGTGACCAGGGCAAGCAGTCATCTTGCTGCCATTTAAGAAGTATTTCCCCAGAGCACAAAGCACATGCTTGCTTGCCTTTTTTTCAAGTAACTTTATGTACAGTCCTTAATCAGAGGATTCCCAGATGAATGGGCAGCTCCACTCGTCAATTGTATGTGTGGTTCATGATCATCTTGGGATGGAGGTCTGGGTTTCTTGGTTTTGAAAGCCCTGGTGTGTACAGCACAGAGCAGCGTCGTGGTGGATGGTCTGTTCAAAATGATCAAAATCACTTCATTCTGGTTTCTCTTACATTGGAAGGGACAAAGTGATAATGTTTGAAACATGGAAGTGATAGTTTAAAGAATTATCAGCACTTATTTGGAGTTCCTCAGAGCTGCGTGCTGCTCGCTGCAAGTGAATCCCATGGCAGATTGTTAGGACACCATTGCTTTGAATGGATTCCTCTGCTTTTGCGAATGGCAGGGGACACCCTAGGTGATATTCACATCTGCATTCCGGACTCTCTTGTTTTGCAGCTTGCACTGCACCCCCTGCGCAGGGCCCTGCCCAAAGGTTTGTGACTATGGGAAGGAGAAGACGATCGATTCGGTGACATCAGCCCAGGAGCTCCGCGGCTGCACGGTTGTTAATGGAAGCTTAGTAATAAATATCCGTGGAGGAAGTAAGTTCTGCAGGAATAAGGGATTAAGCAGGGCTGGATGTTGGAGCAGTAAAAATGACTCTATCCATGAGCTTGGGTATTTTCCTTTTGCTTTGACCACTTTGAATTTTAACATGAATCAGAGAAATAACCCCAAAGCAAAAGCTTTTGTGATGTTTGTTTGGGGTTTTTTTTGCTAAGTCATTTCTTGTAAGGTCTTATGAAATAATGTACAACAGTTCTATTTAATACATTTGGGCTTTGTATCAGTGTTTGTGAGATCAGAAAACTAAAGCCGATGTTTTCCTCTCCATAGATAACATAGCAGCTGAGCTAGAAGCGAATCTTGGCTTGATAGAAGAAATCTCAGGTTACCTAAAAATTCGCCGGTCTTATGCCTTGGTTTCTCTCTCTTTTTTCCGTAAACTACATCTGATTAGAGGAGAAACACTAGAAGCTGGGTGAGTTCTTTCAACAGATACTTTATTTTAATGCTTTCAGGTATCAGGAGTGTCAGGGCTATCGGGGTGATCTGTATTGGTAAACAATTCCCAAGTTATTTTTAAACATTCCTTTGCTCGTGGCTCATGCCTACCAGGCAGAGTAGTTTGCCTTCATTTATCTTTGATGTCTGGATCAGTGCATGAGGAAAATAGCGTTTTCAATGGATCCCCTCCCAATCCACATTTCCATTCTCTGCTTTCAGGAATTATTCCTTTTATGCCTTGGATAACCAGAATCTTCGCCAACTCTGGGACTGGAGTAAGCACAACCTCACTATTGCACGAGGCAAACTCTTTTTCCATTATAATCCCAAGCTATGTTTGTCGGAAATCCACAAGATGGAGGAGATCTCTGGGACTAAGGGGCGTCAGGAAAGGAATGACATAGCCCTGAAGACAAATGGGGATCAAGCTTCATGTAAGGAAGCCTGAGAATGCAGTGAGACTTGCATCCTTTTCTTTTCTCTCTGTCTTGCTGAACTCATGCTCTTCCTTCTCTCAGCCTAGCCTAGGTTGTTTTTCCAGGGACTGTCCTTGTCCCTCTGGGGAATCACCAGATTTGCCATGTGCACTGCAGCAGCACTGTCACTATGCTATGAGTAAAAGTACTTAGGGGTTCTCCATGCTCCTACCGTGCCAACTTTGGTCTTCAGAAGTTTGCTGCTTGTGTGCTCAGCTGTGAGTTTTCCAGGGTTAAGTGTACTGTGGCTTTTTGAAGAGTTCAGCACAACATAACCTTATTCCAGGCTGGTCTTTGTGTCACTGCTGAGTACCTCATTAATAGTCAGCATCTTCATTTCCCATGTCATGAGGTGACAGTATGCACACAGCATAAACAGTAGAGAAACAGGATTTCCACCCATCTCTGGAGCCATGGGAGGGAATTGCTATGACAACAGCCAGAGATGTTTTTCCAGCACTTGTTATGCTTCTCAGAGGTTTTTAAGCTCACAGAACAACGATAAGGCAATGCCTGTGTCAGCGTGGCTGAGAAGCAAACACACAGTGTTGCTTTATGCTCTAAAGTTGTGCTGCTGAAGATGTAGTTTTGTGGACATTTATTTTGGCAACAGTAAGTTCATCCCTTCTGCACCCCCAGCCCTGCTGTTTGTTCCCATTCTATGCCACACACAATCCCCTTTCCTTGTTTGTGCCAGTATAACTCTTACCAGGCTGCATGGTGAAGCAGAAGGTAGATGTAATCAGGTAAAAAATTGGTTGGTTTTAGCTTATGTCATCTCTCCTCCTTGCCCCACAAAGTTTTACATGCATACACAGGCTAACACGAGATGTGTAAGCAGGTATCACCACCAAGAGCCCCACCATTAACTGAAGTATGATTTCAGTTCCTTGCATTTCATTTCCTTGCTCTTTCTGCAGCTTGCCATGCACCTTAGATCATCTGTGGCTGCACTGTTTCTCTGTGCTTGGTGCCAGCACTGCTCAAACATCCCCTTCCCCAGTTCTGCCCTTGTTATGCTGATCCGGTTATTTGTGAGTCTTTAAAAGGTGAAAGCGTTTCAGATGAATTGGTTTCCTGATAGGGTTTGCCACGTATCAGCACATGCACCCATGCCAGGACAGTGGAGAGAATGGAGCATAATGACTTCCTACCCCAAAAAATAGCAGTACCAGTGTAAACCCATACATAGAGCCATACCCTCAGGGATATCACAGCTCTAGCCTGGGCAGAGTGAAGGAGCTACCTGTAAAGGTCGTCTCCTCCCACGAGACTAAAAACCTCTTCCTACATTTGGGGATGAGCCTGGATTTGGGGTTCAAACCGAGCTCTGTTGTGTGACTGTGTGCAGCTCCTGGGTTGTTTTAGCTGGTTGTTTCGTTTGAAAGCAGCTATAAGAGATGGTTGCACTTCTCTTTGCCAGCTTTAACTCCACTCTTGCTGAGCTGTTGCCTGTGCCACCCCCCACCTCAGACCACAGGTTGCTGCTGTGTTTGGCTTTTTGTTTGCTTTTACTTTTCAAGTTGAGCTTTCACATGGGTAACATCCTGTTTACCAAAAAAAAGCACCCTTGTTTATTCTGGATGTGGTGCCAGTGAAGTGAACACTCATCCTCCCTTGTGTAGCTACTGCAGGGACAGCTAATCCAATCAGAGCTACACAGTTTGTCCTTCTCGGGCTGCTGGGACACACCATAACCAAATGGGTCCCCTGAGCCTCGAAACTCCATCCTCCTACAACTGTTTGTTGTTCTTCCCTCCAGCATGCAAAGGGACCACGCTGCTCCAGGCGAGGCTGGGAGTTCATACACTTCATTTTTGTAGCCTCTGCCTTCTGTGCAAACCTTATTACTGGGTTCAGCTGTGTTTAAAATTCATCATGAATTTTAAATATGTTGCCTTTAGATTTCCCACTTACTAGCACTTAGTTCAACTCGACTACAGGGTCACTTCCATAAAACCATAGAAAACTTAAACCTGGCAGGAACCTTAGGCGGTCATCACCTCTAACCCCTGGATAAAGGCAGAAACAGCACTGAAGTAAGACCAGGTTTTGATGAGCAGCTCTTCTCAATGCCACCATTCTTACAGCTGTCTGTGGAGAAAAGAGAATTAAACCTAGAATCCTTTATTTGTTTTAGCATTAACAAAACTCATTGCTTCTCTTTTGGTTCAGGTGAAAATGAATTGCTGAAGTTTTCCTCCATTAGAACTTCTCATGACAAGATCCTGTTGAAGTGGGAGCCATACTGGCCTCCGGATTTCCGTGATCTCCTGGGATTTATGCTTTTTTACAAAGAAGCGTGAGTGATCCACCATTAAGTTACAAAATAATCACTGTGCTGGCCTTCCACAAACAGCACTTGGCATTGAAGAGTAGATATTAAACCTGCTGTAGGCATAGCTATTTAGGCTCTGTGTCTGTCTGGCTCCTACACTGCAGTTTCTGATCTTACCCTTATATTAAGCGTTCATTAAAATCACTGAGTTACTGAGTTGTGTGCAGCCAAAATTCCTCATGCAAGAACAATCCAACTATTAGTTCTTCCAACTCTTCTAGACATATGTACTCTTAACCATGTAGTTTATCATGTCCCCACTATCTCCATGGGATGTTGAGGTTTTTATTCCCTTTGAGGTGGGAATTCTTTGAGAATTAAGCTTACCAAAGTGATTTTCATAAAGCTGAAAATAATTAGCCTGGATTTAGCTGTTGGGATCATCTGTGGAATGGTGATGCTGTTAGGAGCCTGGGTTGCAAAGCTCCCTGTGCTTCATTTTCAGAACACATACAATGAGTTGGTTGTTTTCTCCAAAGGGTGAAGGATTATAGCTTGTGGTGATGTCTTTAGAAATGTTTTTAAAAGCTTGAATTAGGATTTTGTTAATTTCAGGCTTTTCTTTCCTTTTTTTCCTAAAGTCCATACCAAAATGTGACGGAGTTTGATGGCCAGGACGCCTGTGGATCAAATAGCTGGACAGTTGTGGATGTTGACCCACCGCCACGGTCCAATGAGCCCAAAGCCCAGGCCCAGCCAGGCTGGCTCCTGAGGGGTTTAAAGCCATGGACACAGTATGCTGTATTTGTTAAAACCCTGGTCACCTTCTCAGATGAACGAAGAACTTACGGTGCAAAGAGTGAAATCATCTACGTGCAGACCAACGCTACCGGTCAGTATCATTAAATTAATGCTGCCTTGGAAATGAAAAAGAAAAGTAGACCTAAATAGTCTTCTGCCTGATAGTCATGATAGTCCCATATCCGTGAAACTTTCCACTGCCATTGCAGCTCCACTGTGGTAGGAAGGTATTCCTAAACAAATGCCTGCTTCCCTGCATGGGAGATGATACCAACGTGCCCTTTTGCTGTCAGGCTCATGGGCCATGTGTAAGAGCTTGTGTGTGTGCTAGTGCCTCCTCCTGCAGGACTGACATGGACCTACTGTGGAGAAGAGTGTTTATTCCCATAGAAATGGAAACTTGCCTGTGTTTGTCCCTTGTTCTGTCAAGCTCTTGCAGAGCTGTGGAGATGACCTCTGTCTCTTTTCCCACCCTTGCAGTTCCATCAGTGCCGTTAGATCCAATATCTGTTTCCAACTCTTCATCCCAAATCATTCTGAAGTGGAAGCCACCCTCAGAGCCCAATGGAAACATCACACACTACCTAGTGTTCTGGCAGCAGCAGGCAGAAGATAGTGAGCTTTATGAACTTGATTACTGCTTAAAAGGTGAGTGTGTGTTTCCCTCTGAGGGCCAAGTTAAGTTTTGAAGGCATCCTGTGCCTGTTGGGGAATTATTTCGGAGCAGAATTTCACTAAGGCCTCCCAAAATCTCACCTACTGCTCTGTGTTACCTAAACTGAGATGACCTGGGGTAGAACTTTGCCTACAGCAGCATCTGAGCTCCATTTCAGAAATAGCACAGTCTAGAATCCAAGGCCTGTCATAAAAATGGGGAAGCTGCTCACGCCCTGGATGTGAAAGCTCAGGATGCCCAAATGTGCTGTGAATCTTGTGGACACTTGTTTGGGATCCTTGTAGGATCAAACATCTGCTTCTGCCATGTCAAGCATGAGTGCTACTAAAATTGTTTGATCCACAGGATTAAAACTGCCCTCAAGGACGTGGTCTCCTCCTTTTGAATCTGAAGATCCTCAGAAGTATAATCAAAGTGAAAATGAGGATGTCAGTGGAGAATGTTGCTCGTGCCCTAAAACAGATTCCCAGATACAAAAGGAGCTGGAAGAGTCTGCTTTCCGCAAGACATTTGAGAACTACCTTCACAATGAGGTTTTTGTCCCCAGGTACGAATATCATACAATATATAATAAGTAGAATAAACCTGGTGGTTAGGGATAGGAAATGTGATTGAATGTTAAACAAAAATTGGGCTGGACGTGGCCATATTGCAGGTTTCTGGGCTTCCATGAGCCTGTCTAGTCCAGCTGAACCACAGATGTCAGAACTGGTGAGAGCTGAGCACTTAAAGCTGATTTTATTACACATTTGGAAGATCCTGGTCTTATTTCCCATCTTTGAATTCTCCTCAGCTTGGGACTAAAGTGAGAATCTTTAACAAAGAGCTGTACGCCTGCAGCTCATTTGAACTTGGTTGGTGCCAGAAATAGCTATTTATTTTTTCTGTCTTAAAATTCTGTGGTCTAGCTTTTCATCCAGTGGAAAAGAAAGGAAAAGAAACAGGGAAGCTTCCCATGCCACAGCCTTGTCCTTTAGCGCGGTATTTGCGGTCTTCCTTGCACTTAGTCTGGGAAATACCTCCAATACCATGAGGAATGCAGCTGCTGTGGGTGGTGAACGTCCTGTTTTGAATGGCACACACAGTGTCACATTAAGTGGTGTTGAATGTCTTCACACTTCATATGCAACTTACAGAGGAAGCGCTGGGAGTCAGGTTAGAGTCTGTAACGATTTACCCTCTTCACTGTCGTGCGTTTTGGGCTCTTTAATTTATTCTCCTCTTACTGCCCTTAGCTAATAAACATTTATTTGCAGCCACTTGACAAAAGCTGCACTGAGCATTTATTATGGAGTGTGTATTAGTGTCTTCTCTGTGAGCCTGGGTTGGTGCCTGCAGTTGTCACATGGAGACTTGTGCAGAGTCACCCCTGTTGTTGTTTCATTTATTTAGTGTTGATCAGGTCAAGTTCCAGTGTGCAGAATGACACCAGCACGTCGTATTCAAAAGCAGAGGAGAACCAAGCCATGTACAAAAGCCAAACTCCTTTTGATGTAGGCAAACAATTCTGACAATCTGATTTTTATGTATTTGATTTATTTTTTTCTCCCAATTGCATTGTGCAGCCAGCCCAGGATGCTTCTCAGGCCACTTTCTGGGGTATGTATTTTAGGAAGAAACCAATCACCAGGATGTGCCACCTTGTCAGCCAGCTAAGGAAGAAATCTCCATTTCCCTAGGCTAACTAATCCTGTTAATGCAAGCCCCTTCTGCTGTTCTAAGTCAGGAGTAAAGATACCTTCCTGCTAACGTGCATCCTGCTTGTCTTTTCTGCCAGGCTCCAGACTATCACAGCCTAAACTGGAATTAGATTTCCTGTGAATACTGTGCCTATTGCCTGCTCACAGGGCAGCCTGGCAACTGAACATGATGTGTGCTTTACTTCAGGTGCTTTTATGTGGCTCCTGATAGTTTATTGACCTCTCCTGAGGTACTGTGTGGACTCCACTTGAGATAAGAAGCCTTCTGCCAGTCATCAGGAGGAATCTCACAGATGAGGCCAGCAGGGAATATGAGATGGCAGGGAGCAGGACAGAGCAGTTGAGAAGTCACTCACCCGATGTCTTCTCTCCTTGTTTTTCATGTGCCATTTTTCTCCTCCTGTGCTGTTCCCAGCTATCTGATCCCTGTGCAGTATCCAGGCTGTATGAGGATCTGCCACACTGCCTTAGTCCAGATCTGATCTTACTTGACTTGTTGAGAACCCCTCTGGAAACCACAGAAGCTGTTCCTTCCCCTATGCACATGGTTCATTAGCTGCTGCAGGAGATACTATTTCATGTCTTATGGGTTAATCGGCTCTGGCACTGGCAAGGCAAACTAGAGGTTTCTAAATGCTTCTTGCCATACCCACCTCCAGAGAGCCAGCAGGTATTTCTGCACCACGTCCTTTGTCACCTCCCTCTGTAGCTGAACAAAGTGGCCATCAGAAGCTGATGCTTTGTTTCTTCTTTCTTTTGTTATTTGCTGTTCCATTGGAACAAGTTTTGCACTGATGGGAACAAACAGGTGATTGTCCACTGGAACAGGTTGCTAAGGGAGGTTTTGGAGTCTCCATCCCTGGAGGTATTCAGATCTTGACCCGAAGAGGTCCTGAGCAAGCTGCTCTAGCTGCCCCTGCTGTGAGGAGGTCAGGTTAGACAATCTCTAGAGGGTACTTCCAACCCTCAATCATGCTGTGGAAAGCATGGGAAGATTTCAGAAGTAGTGGAAGTCCTGAGAGGTAGAGGGGAACTGAATGGCTGCTATTTAGGATGTTAATGTGTGCTCTGCAACATCACTGCTGCAGAAAAAGCAATCTCTGCTCTCTATCTTCATCCCCTGTGTCACACACATGCTGTTACAAATATTAGTGACTTACAGAATGAACAAGATCTGAATCTGGTATTTCACAGGGGGAAGGTCATTGGAACTACTGAAATGGCCATAATGAAAATCGCACTGGAACAACAATGGGAAAGCATCAAATGTTTGAAAATGCAGGGAATTTGCCTGGAAGATTGCTGCAAATGCAGGATAATAAATATGAGAAGATTAGGGATTACAGCTTCACAAGTTTTCCTTGCTTTCTGTTACTTGAGAAGGATGAAGTTTTTCTTGCATTTTACTCTGTGCTGCATCAGTGCTTGAATTACTGTTTTACTTGTGAAAACCAAAATTCTCTTAAACAGGAGGAGCAGTTGAATCCACACTTTGTAAACAGAGGCCTGTAGCTTTCCTTTGACATCCAAACAAGGTTCTGCTTGACCGTAAAGAATCCTTCCAGAGGAGGAAGGTGGCATGACCCAGCCCCAGGGCTCTGAACTCTGCTCCATTGTTAGGGGACATTGTACAGAACAGTGCAAAAACTGAGATGAACAGCAGCTCCAGAATGAGTTAATTAGTGATAGAGAAAGAGAAAACTACAAACTGACATGTGCTGTGCTGAACCTGCCTTTGGCATCCTGCGTTTTCATCAGGTGGATGAACGTGCTTACGTTGTTGGGTACCACCTGATGTTTAGTTGGAGGAAAACTTCAAATCTGCTTTCCAGCTGGTTGCGTTTGCTGCTGGAGGAGGGAATGGAGCTGGGGGTTGCAGTCAAAGCCTGAATCCACGCAGCTCCCTGTAGGAGTTGGCCAATCATTTGCCTGGTTCTCAGAGGGCGGCAGTGGAAAGTTCAGTTCAGCAGCAAAGATTTGCTTCAGCAGCTTGTTACATTTTTAGAGACTAGAGATGCCTCAAGTGTGGGTTCAGTTCAGGTCACTCTTTGTACCCTTTAATAGCTGCACGCACGTGTACACTCAAAAAAGATCATCATCACCTTAAAATACATGGTCCAGTTTTCAAATGGCATTGATTCCTTTTGTGTAACACAATACGACCACTGATGAACCACGGTGGTGAGTTCCCAACCTGGAATTCCTCGTGGTGAATGTGTGGCAGAGCATAAAGTGTTAGAATGAGGAGTTTTGGCTTGGTGCTTGTTTTGTTTGTTTGGTTTTTCCCCAAGAAAATGAAATCTGTGAATAGTTCTTAATTCAGTTGGATTTACTCTGTTTATGTACTGACAAACTCTGACATTGAAGTTGGCTCCTCACTCAGGAGCAGGGGAGTTGACAGGATCACGCTGCCAGCTCTGGTTTTACAACTGCAAAAGACTGCTGTGCAGTGATTTGAGAGGCAGTGTTTGGTTAAACAAAGCCTCACCACTAACACCTAATCTGAATCTGTGAGATTTAAATGTGCCTGTTGAAAGGAACGTACTAGCCTTGGTCCCTCAGGAAAAGGCTAAAATTATCTATCTATCTATCTATCTAGATTCAGCCTTAGGGTTCTGAATGGCAGATGTATTCCAATGAGCTGTGGAACTGGTCTTACACTTTATACAGGCAAGTTTATGACGCTTGGAGCATGTGGCACATCTGAGATCAGTGGAGTTGGGGCATGGCCTCACTTACTGAGAGCTAGAATGTGCAGGAGATAAACTCCAAAGCATCACAACACTGTCCAGGGCACCTGTGAGGCAACCTGATAAAGTTGTGTTCAGCTGGGAGGATCTTGAACTTGAATTCTCAAGAAAATACTTCAGACTTGGATTTATTTGGGGGGGGGCTTTTATCCTGTATGAAGTTGTGCAGGATGAATGCTGAATCTCTGTTGCATTGCAAATACAAGACTTGAATTTGAGTTTTCAGTGACACTCTGAGCTGTTTTAACTCTTCCTTTTCAGATGAATGTGTCGATGTTGGCCATAACAAATGTTGTAACCTGTATTACTTAACAGGCCATCAAGAAAGAGAAGAGACCTTGGCTCTGTGGCAAATGCCACTGTGGTGATACCCACCATCGCGTCCTCTCCCAACAACTCTGCAGCACAGTTGGAGAACGCAGAGGAGCAGAAACCTTTTGAAAAGGTGAAGTCTAAAGAGTCTTTGGTGATCTCAGGCCTGCGGCATTTCACTGGGTACCGCATTGAGCTGCACGCCTGTAACCACGATGCACAGGAATCCCGATGCAGCGTTGCAGCATATGTCAGTGCCAGGACCATGCCAGAAGGTAATTCTCTTCTTGAGCTCTGCTTTGGGCTGGTGGCTGATCACAGAATGCTGCTTTTCCTATGGGAGCCAGCTGCAGTACGGAAACACTGTGTAGGACTGCTGCTATCTGTATGTCCTGATACGAAAGGATAATGGATGAATAATATGTTCTGGTGTCCCCATCATAAGAAAGGCATGGAGCTGTTGGAGTGAGGGGGGGGACAAAGATGATCAGAGGCTGGAGCACCTCCCATATGAAAACAGGCTGAGAACATTGGGACTGTTCAGCCTGGAGAGGAGAAGCTGTGTGGAGACCTCAGAGCAGCTTCCAGTATCTGAAGGGGCCTACAAGGATGGTGGAGAGGGACTCGTCATCAGGGACTGGAGTGATAGGACAAGGGGTGATGGGTTCAAACTTAAACAGGGGAAGTTCAGGTTAGATATAAGGCAGAAGCTCTTCCCTCTGAGGGTGGTGGGACACTGGCACAGGGTGCCCAGAGGAGCTGTGGCTGTCCCATCCCTGGCAGTGCTCAAGGCCAGGTTAGACAGGGCTTGGAGCAAGCTGCTCTAATGGAAGGTGTCCCTGCCTGTGGCAGGGGGTTGGAACTGGGTGATCTTAAGGTCCCTTCCAACACAAACTATTCTGTGATTCTATGAACTATTGGCAGCTTTGAATTTTTCTGAAGACATAAAGTAAAACTATTATTATCATGAACTTGGTTCTAGCTAAGGCTGATGACATCGTCGGTTCAGTTACACATGAACTGGTTGAAAAAAACACCGTGCACTTGAAGTGGCAAGAACCAAAGGAGCCAAATGGTCTTATTGTACTGTATGAAGTGAATTATGGACGTCTTGGGGAGACAGAGGTGAGAATTTCTGCTTGTTCCTTAGCACAGCATATTTGGAGAAGTGGATCCACCTGGGAGTGCGGGACTGTTCAGTCTTTAACAGCCCGCATGCTTATGGTGTTCTGTCCTCTCTGGCTTCCTTGTGCGTGAACCAAGGTGACATAAAACTTCATTAGTGATTTTGTATCATCTGGAAGTCTATCTGAGGCAACACAGAGGATTAAAGGTCTGTGGTTCCAGTTTGCCAAATAAGCTTATCCAGTTTGCCAGCTTTCTGCATGGAGGTTTTTCTTTGGGATTTTATTTTACAGAAGGACAGAAACCATGGGGCTAAATTGAAGTTTAGAGAAATGAAGAAAGCCTTGAGCAGGCAGAGCTGTGGTGGGCAGCCCTGAATGCCAGCAGCCTGTGGGCAGCAGGGCTTGCCAGCCCAGGTCAGGTTTCAGGGCTGAGCTCTAGGCCAGTAAATGGCACATGCTCACTGTAATGTGAACTACTAAACTGTAAAATGCAAATCCAGGACATATTGGAGTAGCCCTGAGGATGTGAAAGCTCTGTTTGTGTGCGTTTGCCAGGCAAGGAGGCGAGGTGGGGATCCTTGGGTGCTATTGCAGGGCTGTGGGTCACTGCAGAGGTAGCGTGTGCAGCCTTCCTCTTCCCTCCTCCTCAGGAAGCTCACTACTGCGTGTCCCGTAAGCATTTTGCCAGTGAGCAGGGCTGTAAACTCCGTGGACTGCAGCCTGGAAACTACAGTGTCCGTATCCGAGCTACATCGCTGGCTGGAAACGGTTCATGGACAGAACCCACCTATTTTTATGTGGCTGATTACTGTGAGTTCATTTTATTTTCAGTATTTAATTCCTGATAGAAACACAGGTTGTTTTGGGAGGATGGGGGTTTAGCGAGCAGCGCACAGAGAAAAGAGGGGGGTCATAAAATACTGGCTATACAGCTACTTCATGTGGCTTTGCTTCATGAGGTCTCATTCTGACCAGCTCTGTGTTCTGTATCTAAAATAGCCTCTAGTTTTCTGTTTGTTCCACTTTATTCAAGGAGGAGGGGGGATGTACTGAGGAATAGGCTTGGATTTTGGACATGTGTAATAACTCCATCTCTCTCTTTCTCTCTTAGTGAATGCTCAGCCTAATATTGCAGTTATAATTGTGCCGATTATTTTTGCCATCATTATTGCTGGAATTATTGGAGCTGCTTATGTGCTTGTGAAAAAGAGGTGAGTGCAATTTTATCTTGTTTTCAGCAGAACAAGCAAAACTTCTCCCCAAAGCTTTTGTTTGTCTTTTGGGAGTAAGTCTGTTTATTTTCTAATTTAGATAATGGTTGCAACACACGAATTTCATTGAGGAAATGTTTTGTGCCTTTGGGGCAGTCTGTATTTGCTGCCTGCTTTGGGAATTAATCAGACTGCCTTCTAACGTGTCAAAGGCTGCAAATGTGCTGAAGAGTTTGTGTCTCTTCCAGGCAAACCGAAGGACCAACTGGACCACTCTACGCATCCTCTAACCCTGAATATCTGAGCGCCAGTGATGGTGAGAACAATGAGGGCTTTTTTGCACTTACTGCTTGGGTGGCCATTGAGACAGTGCAGCAATATGGGATTGGCATTGTCTTCATGAGGTTTTCTAGTCTTACACACATAGTATCCTGTGGCAGTGCTGAACAAGGCTGCTACAGAAAGGTCTTTCAAAAGATGGTTGCTCAATTCAGAAACATTTCCCTTTGCTCAACAGTCTATGTCCCTGACGAATGGGAGGTTCCACGAGACAAGATCACTCTCCTCCGAGAGCTGGGACAGGGCTCCTTCGGGATGGTGTATGAAGGAATTGCCAAGGACATAGTGAAGGGAGAGCCGGAGACTCGAGTAGCTGTGAAAACTGTGAACGAATCAGCCAGCCTCCGCGAGCGCATCGAGTTCTTAAATGAAGCTTCTGTGATGAAAGGCTTCAGCTGCCATCATGTGGTAAGCACCACGGGGTGCCTCAGATGATCAGCAAGTCCCATTACTAATAGTGCTTTAGTGCTTTCAGAGCCTGATGTTCAGCTGACAAAAGCAGCCAGTCTGTGGAACCAGTCGATTTAAAAGAGCTTTCCAGGTCATGTTCCATAAAATGCATCTGCCTGCATCATTTCATGTTTGCTCTTTCAAAACTTCTCAGCATGACAAGGCTTTGTAGTGCTGTTCTGAGCTCTTTTTCAGGGGTTTTGCTTTTCCTCCAAGCCCTCTTTTCAAGCTGGACCCTGCCTGGTGTGTTTGGACACAACCTTGAGGGAATTCCTCACTTATTTTCCAGGTTCGCCTCCTCGGGGTAGTCTCCAAAGGGCAACCTACTCTGGTGGTCATGGAGTTAATGGCACATGGAGATTTGAAAAGTTACCTTCGCTCTTTAAGACCTGATGCTGAGGTAAAGACAAGGAGAGATGGGAGCGTGTGGTGCCACGGAGTAACTTGATTTGAGGTTTACTCCTTCTTTCTTTATTGTAGAATAACCCCGGTCGTCCACCACCGATGCTGAGAGAAATGATCCAGATGGCTGCAGAGATTGCTGATGGCATGGCCTATCTGAATGCCAAAAAATTTGTTCACAGGGATCTTGCAGCTCGTAACTGTATGGTTGCAGAAGACTTCACTGTCAAAATTGGAGGTACGTAGTGTGTCACCAGAACACTATTCTGGGGGGCATGTTTGTGTGAAACCCAAGACACATGTGGCAAACAGAGATGATGTTCACTGGCTACCTCTGGAAATGCAGCAAGAATTGTATGGACTTTAGTAAGAACGTCATCTCCTTTAGTGCCAGAGCAGCTTCTCTCACCTTCTCTATTCTCAAACCTCTACCCAAAACGTTTATTGCCTTTCCAGCCTAAGCTGCCAGGGGTTATCTCACTGTTCTTTGCTTTCATGAGAATTATGACAAAGAAGGTGCTCTGTAGAACAAGCCAAGTGTTCATAATCCTATCAATAGGTCGGGTGCCCTTAAAAGTCATTTATCTTCCACAAGAACCAGTTTTCAACCCAAACCTTTTTAGAAATAAGTAAATACAACATGTACAAGTAAACCAAATCCCCACAGCATGGTGGTTTCTCAGACCTCTTTGAACTTATGCCCAAGGCAGTGGAACTTCAGGGCAAGGAGACCTCTGGTTTGCTTAAAGAGGATGACTAACAATAATGTTTAGAATAGAGGGTGTCACTAAAGGTTTTAACTTGTGGCTCTGGAGAGGAAAGATGCAGGGAAAGGAAGACGTTTTGGATGTTGATTGTGAGGTGAGAGATGACTGCAGGTTGGGCCATAGGAGGCTTGCTGGGTGTGTGAAAATAGCCTGGCACAAAAGGAGGGCAGCAGCCATCTGGAGATGTTGCACAGTATAAGAGAGATGTTTAACACATCCCCTTTGCTCTTCTCAGACTTTGGCATGACCAGAGATATCTACGAGACGGATTATTACCGCAAAGGAGGCAAAGGACTGCTGCCTGTGCGGTGGATGGCACCGGAATCACTGAAGGATGGTGTTTTCACTGCTTATTCCGATGTGTGGTAAGTTGTCCTCTGCAATCTCAGATAGATTCCAGCTCAAGAGCTCACAGTTTAACACAGTGTTAACACAAATTGTGAGTTGCTGACTTCTTCAGAGTACAGCCAAACCAAAAACATTGTTTGGAAGCCCTCTCCATAAAACTACAGTGGTGTCTTTTACACGTTCTCCAAAAGAAGACAATATCAATTGTAGACCTGCAGGATGTTTTATTCTCACCAGGAGCCTTCTCTTTTCCTTAGGTCATTTGGTGTTGTCCTTTGGGAAATAAGCAGTTTGGCAGAGCAGCCATACCAGGGACTCTCCAACGAGCAGGTGCTAAAGTTTGTCATGGATGGAGGATACCTGGATCAGCCAGACAACTGCCCGGAGAGGCTGTAAGTACTAAGCAAGGGACAACCAACCAAGCTGCACTCTTTAGCTAAAGTGTGGCCTATGTGTCACCTCTTCTCCTCTTGTCTGTGGGGGAGGAACAAACCAGACTTCAGTGAGCAGAAATTCAACCAGTGTCATCCTTAGTGAGCCAGGAAATAAAGACCTGAACCAGCCTATTTCACTAGAAGGGAAATTAAACCAACTTGGACCTTACTTTGTGAGTACAGATTCAAGAGCAGGAAATACAAAGGACAGGAAAAGCTTAAAATACAAGTAAGCACTGTATCAGCTTGGCCAAACAAAATGTTCTTCCTCCACTCTGGACTAGTGGGTGGCAGTTTATGGCACGTGGCTACTGAGGCTGCAAGGGAGCATCTTGTTAATCCAAGGCCTGCTGAGGTTTTCTGTAGTTCATCTCTGTATAGCACATAAGTAGTCTTAAGAATTACAACCACTTCTTACCACCCATTTTCAGAAATCCAGTGTTGGCTCATGAAGAGGGAGAGGCAGGAGAACACTGTGCTGAGCCAAGAGCTGGTTATCATAGAATCATGCAATGGTTTGGGTTGGAAAGGATCTTAGGATCATCTGGTTCCAAACCCCTGCCGTGAGCAGGGACGCCTTCCACTAGACCAGGTTGTTCCAAGCCGTGTCCAACCTGACCTTGAACACTGCCAAAGATGGAGCATTCACAGCATCCTTTAGCAGCCTGTTCCAGTGCCTCACAGTTTTCACAGTAAAGAGTTTCTTCCTTATATCCATCCTAAATCTCCCCTCTTTAAGTGAGCCCTTTGTACCTCCTGTCCAAGGCCTGTTCATTCCTGTTTCAGGCTCATTGCCCCACCAAGAGCACAAGGCCAGGCTGCCTGCAGGGTTAGGGAGAACAGAGGGCATGGGTGAAGACAGTAAAAAACACCTCACAGAGATTACAAACTGAAGCCAGATACTCTCCTGCACCAGGGCTAAGGATTGTTGTGCTTACCCAGGTGCTCCCTAAACTCCTGGCAGAGGAATTAGAACAATCCTGTTCCTCAGTGTTTAACCTGAGCCAGCATGTTTGTCAGAAGGGTTTGAGGAGACACTGCTGAAGCAATGTGCAGCAGAGAGGGAAGGAGCCATGGCTGGAACAGAGGATGCTGATAGTAACGTGCAGGTTCTGGTAACCTCTCACCCCGGCCTGCTTCCAGAGTCAAAAATAAACATGTTTTGTGAATATCCTCATGAAAAAAACCTCCTGTCCTGGACATTTATCTCTCATGGGCAGCAACAAACTCCACTTTGAAACTTTATTTGTACTTGTAAGTTCGTTCTCCATGGTGTCTGATAACATACGACCTCTTGCTGCAGCTGTTCTTCTGGGTGGGATGTTGACAGGAGCTCTGTCCTCTGCACAGCCTCCCGTTTTCCTTGGAGCTTTAGGAGCTTTGTTATCTTTCAGGCAGAGTTAAAATTAAAATGGAATGAATTAAAAAGTTGTGACCTGGCTCTAAGTGTGTGTGTGCACACAGAGAGCATGTGAACCGCAGCCCCGTTTCCTTCGGGAGCCAAGTTCAGAACAATTGGAGGAATTGGAAGGAATTTTTGATCTAGACAGAGAAACAGAGAAAAACGAGCCCCAGGAGCAACAGGCAAATACAGAGATCCCCTTAAAGGGGCTACAAGAAACCTGGAGAGGGGCTTTGGACAAGGGCCTGTAGGGTCAGGCCAAGGGGAGTGGCTTAAACCTGCCCGAGGGGAGACTGAGCTGAGCTCTTAGGCAGAAGCTCTTCCCTGTGAGGGTGCTGAGGCGCTGGCACAGGGTGCCCAGAGAAGCTGTGGCTGCCCCATCCCTGGCAGTGCTCAAGGCCAGGTTGGACACAGGGGCTTGGAGCTGCTCCAGTGGAAGGAGTCCCTGCCTGTGGCAGGGGTTGGAACTGGATGAGCTTTAAGGTCCCTTCCAACCCAAGCCATGCCATGATTCTATGATAAACAACTCAGAGTATTGAAGGAGTAGCATGGGGGGGTGGGCAGTCTGATGTGGACACCAACCTTGCTCTGTGCCAGCCCTGCCTACATTGAATTGTTTCTTCCTCCCTCTGACCCTGTGTTTGTCCCGATCTAGGCACAGCCTGATGCAGATGTGTTGGCAGTACAACCCCAAAATGCGCCCCACCTTCATCGAGATCATTGAGATGCTGAAGGAGGACTTGCACCCCAGCTTCCACGAGGTCTCGTTCTTCTACAGTGAGGAGAACAAACCTCTGGAAACAGAGGAGTATGAGATGGACTTTGAGAACATGGAGAGCATTCCCCTCGATCCCTCCTCGTACTCACAGAGGGACAAAGTCCTGGGTCGGGACAATGGACCCTCCATGGCCCTCAAGGGGAACTATGAAGAGCACATACCTTACACTCACATGAACGGTGGCAAGAAAAATGGACGGATTCTCTCCATGCCCAGGTCGAGCCCTTCCTAACGCTTCCTGTTTGGCCCAAGGGTTGTGTCTGCTTTTTTCCCCTCCACAGATCTCAGGACTCTTGTTATTGCTGCCACAGTGTATGACACACATCTATGAACTCGTCAGATTTTTAATCATCTTATGATTAATACTTTATTATTACCTTTCTTTTGCCAAGTTGACTGGCTGTCAGTGGACTTATCTGTGAACATAAATGGAGAGGTTTCCATGGCTGCTGTCCCTCTGTAACCATGGTTTCAAAACAGGAAGCCACCGTGTACGTTCATCTGAAGGAGGAGCCTCCACGTTTGCCAACAAGAGACGTGAAACATGCTGGTATCTGAGCTACAGTGCGGAACAAAACTGCAGGACAAGAGCATTTCCAGTCAAATTCCAGGCTTTCAGGCATTCTCTTCACTACAGCTGAAGGATTCAACACATCAGACGGACGCACCAGATCCTCAGATTGACCAATAGCTGCTGCTTTCATACTTTTTCAATGGGTTAAATCCCAGGGGTGCGTGCGTTTGTGTGTGCAGTATATATATGTGGGGTGTATATGTATAGCAAAATATACACCTCTGGGGTTTTGTACATAAGTTTTGTATGTTCTCACAGAAGCTTTCCTCTTCTCGGAAGCGTCTACTTCTCTTTTTTCCCATTTCCCTGGAGTGACTGAATCCCAAACAGATTATTTTTATACTGAGGACTCTTGGGAGTAGGTTTTCTCTCATTAAAAGACAAGGAAAAAAAAAAATGAGGAAAATGTGCTGGGAGCCAAAGGAGCAGAAATCTGAGATTTGTGGGTACCTTTCAAGACCAAACGGAGTTGGAGTCCCCTGCCCTCTCTGAGAGCGGAGTTTTCTGTCCTTACAGCATTGAGTATATATATTGTTTGTTGTAACATATTTAAGAATATCTTGAGTTTAAGTTTTAACTTCATATAAATTATTGACTGTTTATGATCCTTTCGGGGAGGGGATAATTTAGGGGATTGTTTGGTCTTAAAGTGGTCCAAAGATTTCAGAATGAACTAATTTTAGCCCATTACCCTTTTAGGAGCTATGAAGCACACGTTAAGTTTATACTTGACAAAGCTTTATAATACAGTTTCATGATTTATACAGTGCAGTCAGCCAGCTCCAGCTGAAGCCCTGAGATGAAGTAGTTGGGACTTCACTTGGTTGGTGAGGGCTGAATGACACCAGAACATCCCCAAGCCCGAGCCCTGCTACCCCTTTGCCCCCATGTCCTTTGTGTTGCCTTCTGTGCTGCAGAAACAGCCAGCGAGAGGGGACGAGCGAGAACTCTGACCTTAAAAAGAGACACTAAAGCCAATCCAAAGCAGGAGAGCTCGAGGCTCTTGGCTCTGCACGTGAAGCAGGAGCTGAATGGGACTGTGGTCAGCTGCGTGCTGCCCACCTGCTGCTGTTCGGGCGTCTGGCCTGGTGCTGCCTGCAGACCTCCCGTGTTTCCCTTGGATTCCCTGTGTCCTGCCCAGGCCGCTTGCAGCTCTTCGGGATGTCAGCTTTTGTCTTCTGGACTGTGCTTTGTTTTGCTGCTCTTTGCATAAAAGACCGAGCTGGTCAGCATAAGGTGTTGGGAAATGATTGTGAAACTCAATGTGTCTTGTGGTGGTGGGGGAGCGTGCTAGCAGGGAGAAGTGCTAAAGCAAGAAGTGAAGATGATCGATGTCGCAGGCCCTTGTCATTCAGGAGGTGTTTGAAAAGGGGAGGGAGATGCTCAGTCCTTGCCTTCTCCTTCTGGAGAAGCCCAAGAGCTGGTTTGTGCTCTCTGCCAGGAGAAGATAAGGTTCTCCTGACCCTGTGAGAGTGGGGACATGGAGCTGGTGTATGGCTTCTTATTCCAGCCTGGGTGGTGCTCCTGATTCCTCCCTGCAAGCAGACGAAAGGGGAACCTGAGCCCACTCCACTGCAGCATCAGGGGAGGATGATGGGCTTTGTGCACCACTGTGAGCCGTTGGGCCTCTGTGGTGGTTGCATCTGGTTGGTTTGGACAAAGAGGGAGGGTGCAGGTTGCTCACAAGGTTAGGTGGAAGGTACATGGTCCAGCCATGGGTAAGAACCTTTGCTTTCAGAAGGCCTCGTTTACATTTCTTCTGCTTTACAAAGTAGTAACTGCTCAGCAGCTCTGTGCTACACGGCAGAAAAGAAGACATTCTCACACTTTTCTAAGGAAGAGAAGTTTTTCTTATTAGAATTTTTTTATTTATTTTAATATATAAAACACTGTAAAAAGAAAAAACAGACAATTTGCTTTCTTAAACACACAGAACGTGTAAATTTGTATCTGTAAACTCTTGGCAAGTGGATGTGGTTGGGATTATTTGTGTCCTGTTCTGGTGCAGTCTACCTCAGTGTTTCTTAAGGATCATTTTACTACGCACCTTTAAACCTGTTTAAATACTCTGGCCTGGGCCTATTGTGGATCAGGGAAAAGCAGTATCAGCTGATTCCAATACAGGGGACCATTCAGAGAAGGGAATGGGTAGGAGAAGGGCTCATCACTGGTTTAGTGATGAGGAAAGGAAAGGAAAGAAAGAACCGATTTACAGATTTGGATCTGATGTTGTGATGCCATCCTCTTAATTCTGATGTAAAACAAAGAGAGCAAAAGAGCCATTTAAATGTTTGGATTTTAGGGAATGGATGACCTAAAGGAATAGACTGTGTCCTTCTGGAGCAGCATTGGCCAATGTGGAGCTGGGACTGACGACCCCATGCTGCTGGGTTGGGGTATCTTGGTCGCTGTGCACAGGTATGATTGACCTCCAGAACTAAGCCTTCCCCAGCGTGTCCTTGTTTTGATAACCTTTTAAGCTGCAACAATCCTGACTGTGGGAATAGAAGATCTTTGCTACATAAAAACGTTGGAACCTTGTATTGGGTCTAGGTTTAACCTCCACTGATACGGGTTGGCCCACTGTGGACACGCGGTTTGTGACACTGTGGTCGCTGCACCGAACCCGGTGGTGCTTTGGATTCAGTCTGTGTGTAAGGCTTATTCCAGTCATCCTTCCTACATTGTGCCAAGGGTGAGGAAGGGCGCGTGGTGCTAGTGGTGAGGATGCTGGGTTTCCCCTGTTTGAAGACAGAAAACACTAGTGGTTGCCACTGTGGCTGTTAAAGATGGCACTCACTCGCCTATAGAATTAGGAAGAATAAATGAGCATCACCTGGAATGCCCAGCTCTCACTGGAAAATCCTTTACTCTCTGCTGGCAGCTGATACTTTGTGTTGGATGATCCTCGCCCCGGGAATGCCAAAATCCCTACTTGGATCTCGCTGATGCCTGTTCAGAGACACTGGGGGTTGTGCACCAGTTGGGATTGCATGTGCAAGACGAAAGCTGCTCTGTGCCCGGTGTTGTGGAGGGCTACATCACAGGATGGTTTGGGTTGCAAAGGACCTTCAAGCTCATCCAGTTCCAACCCCTGCCATGGGGACACCTTCCACTAGAGCAGCTTGCTCCAAGCCCCATCCAGCCTGGTCTTGGGATGGAGAACTTCCCACTCGCAGGTTCAACCTGTGCAGGAGCAGCTGTGGCCTCCTCTGTGCAGCTTTGTGATAGGGAGAGTTCCCCATATAGCCAGACCTTCCCCATCTCTCCAGCCAGTGAAGCAGGAGGCACAGGAGCGCGTTCCTGTGCTCTGCTGCATCTTCACTGAGCCAATGTTTGAAGCCTGAGAGGGGAGAGGGCTGCACATTGAATTCAATGGCCGCTTCCTGAACGCCTCTTGTCAACCTGGTACTTCTCTTGCAGTGCAGTGCAGCATCGTGATGCTTGGCTGCTAGGTTAGAAACGTGTCTGTCTTGGCTGCTTGTAAATACTCCGTTGTGTTGTAAAATAGAAGAGCTAATAACAAACTCTGTGCCAGCACTGGGTTGGGAAAGGTGGTAGGAACTAGACTGCGCCGCCACGAGGTATTTTCTGTGGGTCATAAAGCAGCTGTGTTGCTGTGGAAGAGGCTGCTTTGAGGATGCTGAAGGGTACTCTTAATTTATGGGTAGTGTATCTCTTTTCTCCTGAATATGTGTTATAGTGATGGGACACTTTGCTTCGTTTTGGTATGTTGTGTATAATGTTGGTATCTCTTTTGGAAGGATCTCCAAGTCATGTAATGTGCTCCTGACCTAACGATGATGAAGGCAAATGGGAAAAGACAGGAGCAGGAAGGGTGCTGGAGGGGTTATTCTTGAGCCTCCATTTTAGGGGAAGGAGAGAGGCCATCGAGCTCCCTCTTCACATCACTGCGATACAAAGATGGACCCTGAGATGTTCCTGGCCCCTCGCTGCGAGCAGTGATTCCTGATGCCAAGACTGGACCCTCGTACGAGTCAGGAAGTACAATATCTGTGTGCCATATGAAAACCTTGCTCTCAAGGCTGTGCTAGGTGCTCCGGTGACCCGTGTGAGTTGGGTTTGGAGCCTGAAGCAAGCAAGAAGCTGCAGCTGAACCCTCTGATCCTCTGGCTGTGTCCCAGCCTCCCTGGAAGCCAGGATTTTGCAGGTATGGCTGTGATGGGAATCCTGAACCCTGTGCCAAGGAGCCACTGTGCGTGCGGTCCAGGGACAGAGCTGGTGGATGGATTGAAAGGGAGATGTAGTTCCAATCAGAACTGAAATAAGACTCTGTTGGTGTTTGTATGAACTGAACTGAACTGAACTTGGCCTTTTTCATTACCTTCTGCTTGGCTCTGTGTTAACTCCGCTTGGATCCTGTGCGTGAGCGTTGGTGTAAGAGCATTAACGCGTTCAACCCGTTCTGTTCCTCTCGCCTTGTCACGAGAGCGAAGCCCAGTCATACAGTTGGCTTCTGGAGGAACCTGACTGTTCAAAAGCAGTTCTAAAGCCACCGTTTTTAGCAACCCTGCTGTCGTTCCATGTGTGTTTCCTTTTAACACGAACCTGCTTGTCCTTCTCAAAAGTAAGCACTTATCCCTGCAGTTCTGGCAGATCACCTGCAGCACAATGCGAGCTCTGAGGGGGCAGGCAGAGAAATGACTTTTTAAACGGTGTATAATAAAGCTGGTATTAACTCCTGCAGCCTTGGTTTGTTTGGGGTTGGGGTATTTTGATTTGCAAGCAGCAAAACCGCCCGGTTCTGGCAGTGATTTTGGTCTGAGACCAGTTTTCCAAGTGATGGTACTGAGCAGTTCTCTTAGTCCAGACGGTTCCTATGGGAGCGGGTCCATTCAGAGCCCCTGGGGTGGTTCTGGTACCCAAAGAGGAGCCAGCGGTAGAGTTTAAACATGGGCACAGATGCTCTTGCTTTTTGTGTCCCAGCCCCTGTTAAGTCCCAGTGTCACCGGTAAGCTTGAGCTCAGGGCTGATTACCCAAGAGATCCGAGCTGGACTCAGCACCAAAGCTCTTCTGTTAATGCAGCATCCAGCAGCACTTCCACCCTCTGAGTGGCTGAGAAAGTTGGGGCTGTTCAGCCTGGAGAAGGGAAGGCTGCGTGGAGACCTCATAGCAGCCTTCTAGTATCTGAAGGGGGGCTATAGGGGTGCTGGGGATGGAATCTTCATTAGGGACTGTAGTGATAGGACAAGGGGTAATGGGTTAAAACTGAAACAGGGGAAGTTTAGATTGGATCTAAGGAGGAAATTCTTCCCTGTCAGGGTGCTGAGGCACTGGAATGGGTTGCCCAGGGAGGTTGGGAATGCTCCATCCCTGGCAGTGTTCAAGACCAGGTTGGATGAGGCCTTGGGTAATATGGTTTAGTGTGAGGTGCCCCTGCCCATGGCAGGGGGGTTGGAACTGGATGATCTTAAGGTCCTTTCCAACCCGAACTATTCTATGATTCTATGATCTTAGTGTCCAAGTGCTGCTCCCAGAGCTGAGTCCCATGGAAAACTGGTGGAAGGAGAGCTTCAGAAAGGCCACTTCTCAATCTAAAAGGCAAAGATATTTCAAAAGGAAAAGCATTGCCTTTTGCTTTAGGGAATGGCTTTATCCCCGCAGTATCAAAAGTGGATTGTGTTCAAGACCTGCATGGATGGGGGTACTGGACATCAGCTTCATCAAACACAGTCATAAAACCCCAAATGCTTTCTGCTTGCATGCAAGATGGTTTCAGGTACGTGGTCAGTGATGGTTTGGGGGTGTTTTCTTCTGTTTAACCTTGCTGCTCCCACTTTGCTCTGTGCCTGTCAAAGGTTCCAGTAAACAGTGTCGCAGATACCTCTGGTTTGAACTGGAAGGATCAAACGGGCCAGGAGCTGCTTCTCAAAGAGGACAAAAGACACAAAACCATTCCCCCTTGGTGTATTCTCAGTGTTTTCATCGGTGAGCCAAGCAGTGACGTGTACAGGAATATGGCTGGGTATGAAGGAGAAAGAAGTCTTGCTGCATCAGATGATTGAACAATTTAACTGTTCCTATGAACATGCCGAATAAATGATCCAGGAGTAACTGTTCAGTTCGTGTCTCTGTCTGTGCAGCACCGAGTGCTGCTTTACCGCACAGAAAGCATTAAATTGGTGTCTATATTTTATATATATATATATATATATATATATGTGCACACACATCTGTCAGTTGAACTCCTCTGGCCCATGGCTTGGCCTCACAGAGGGTTCCAGCAGCTTGATGCCATCAGGGGAACACTGTAAAAGGGATTCCTTCCACCTGGATCATTGAGAGCTGCATCTCTGATGTGATGTGTGGAGCTGCATCTGCTGTGATGTGTGGAGCTGCATCTCTGCTGTTAATGTGTGGAGCTGCATCTCTGCTGTGATGTGTGGAGCTGCATCTCTGATGTTAATGTGTGGAGCTGCATCTCTGATGTTAATGTGTGGAGCTGCATCTCTGCTGTTAGTGTGTGGAGCTGCATCTCTGATGTTAATGTGTGGAGTTGCATCTCTGCTGTAAACTGTGGAGCTGCATCTCTGCTGTAATGTGTGGAGCTGCATCTCTGCTGTTAATGTGTGGAGCTCTATCTCTGCTGTTAATGTGTGGAGCTGCATCTCTGCTGTAACGTGTGGAGCTGCATCTCTGATGTTAATGTGTGGAGCTGCATCTCTGCTGTAACCTGTGGAGCTGCATCTCTGCTGTAACCTGTGGAGCTGCATCTCTGCTGTTAATGTGTGGAGCTGCATCTCTGCTGTTGATGTGTGGAGCTGCATCTCTGCTGTTAGTGTGTGGAGCTGCATCTCTGCTGTAACGTGTGGAGCTGCATCTCTGATGTTAACATGTGGAGCTGCATCTCTGCTGTTGATGTGTGGAGCTGCATCTCTGCTGTTAATGTGTGGAGCTGCATCTCTGCTGTAACGTGTGGAGCTGCATCTCTGATGTTAACATGTGGAGCTGCATCTCTGCTGTGAGTGTGGAGCCAGGCTTCCTGGCCAGGGCAGGACCAGCTCCTGCACAGGCAGTTGGAACAGCACAAGTTGGAGAATCGGCTTCATCCTGCTCCTGCAGACAAGCACCAGGAGCTGCCTCACCTCCTGCTCTGCAGCAGCCGCTCTGGAGGTGCCAAATCTTCCTAACTTGGACCTTAACTTGCTCCATAGAGGTGAGGTTCCCTCCTCCTCTCCATGTTCCAGCACTCACGTCTTGTACTTGTTCCTCTTCTATCAAGCAAAAGCCTCCAGTGTGGTCCTGCTCCCTGGCATCACCACTGCCCATGTCTGCAGGAGCTGCTGGTACCGCCAATGATGGAACTGTGAGGTTTGACTTAATATTTCCTTCCCCATGGCTCTGTCCAGCCACAGCGTGACCTGCTCAGCTCCCAGTCCTGCTCCTAGAGCCTTGGCTCTTCATGGCCCTCCTGATGCTCTGTCCCTGTCCAACCTGAACACACAGACCCACACGAAGCTCTGCCCTCAGCGGACCTGGGAATTGATTGACTCTCATGTAATAAATGCCTCTAAAAGTGAGCAGCGTGGATGTCTTGTAGTGGGAAGTGCTGCTTCTTCACCGGGGTGCAGGGGATTCCTCACTGCATCCCTCACCCCTGTCCCTGATGCCTTCCAGGGAGGGTTTCCTCAGCCCAAGGCTGGGATGGGCAGGTGGGAGGTGATGGTGCTGATGCTGATGCCTCGGAACAAGGGATGCGGAGCTGGCCCTGCTTGGCTACCCCACAGGGTTTGGGCACACCAAGGAACTCAGCTGGACCTGAGCAATTCTCTAAGCCCATCTGGACTTCTGTTACTGTGAGAACAATGAGCAACAAACTGCTGTTTCAAGATGTTTTGGGGCTGCTTCTTGTGGCTGAGGCTTGTTCTCTGGGCATCCAAATGGGCAACATCAAGCAAAGCCCCACAACTTGAACTTGCTGCCGTAGGTTTGCTGTTGTGGAAAGGCTGCAGAGGCTCGGCCAGCCCCTGGGCCATTGCCCCGCATCCCTCCTCCAGGCTGTGGGCACAGCTCTGCTTCGGTGACCCCCAAACCACGCCAGACGTGGGCTGGGAGGCACAGATCTCCCCATCCATCAGCCGGGGCAGCCCCATCTCTGATCCCAATTGAGCACTTTGGAGAAATGGAACCTTAATTTCTCCTTGTTCTCATGGTTCCCTGGAGCAGGGGGTAATCGCTATGGTGAGAGTTGCCAACGCTGCGTCTCTGTGTAACGGGAGTGTGAGCGGATCCTGTCATCAATAGGGCTCGTGCTCGGGGCACTGGGATGGGGGAGCCTGTGCCCATCATCGGGAAGGGCTGCACCGGAGCTTGTGCTCACTTTGGGAGCTGAAGAGCCTGTGTCCCACCTGCACGGGTGAACGTGGCCAGCACCGGCGTTCCTGTGCTCCGCTATGGCTTCACCCCAGGTAGGACTGAGACCTGCTCGGCTTTGGGGTCTCCGCTGCCCAAGCTCAGCCCAGGAGGGCAAAGACAAGGGATGCGTTAAGAGGAGCCCTGAGGCCTCGCAGCCGCAGGCAGGGGCCGGTGAGCGATGGCGCAGGCCCACAAGGGAGCAGGAAGCCGTTCGGGGCAGGCTCCATCTTCGCAGCCATCGCTGGTCCTGTGGCTCTTGGGGTCCTGCATCGGGTGCTTTGGGTCCGCGTCCCCCCCCGGGTGCCTCTGCAGGACCCATCCAAACCCTACCAGGGCGGGAGCTGAGCCCCGGGGCTGCAGCATGAGGGAGGCGGCTGCGCTTGTGCCATCGGAAAGGGGAAGTGCTGAGAACGTGGAGCCGGAGGCCCCGGTGCCGCTTCCCCCCTGAGCCGCTGCTCCTCGCCCCTGCTCCAGCATCGGGATGAGCCGGTGATGCCAGCGCGATGCCCGCAGCCATCGGGGTAAGTGGAGCTCGACCCAAGAGCCCTGGGGCTGTCGCTTGTCTCCCTCCAGTTCCTGGTGAGGAAGCAGCTTCTGTGGAAGCCCTGGGTGCATTCAGCCTCCTCCATGCGTGTGTGTGAGCTGGGGAGCCTCAGCCTGCAAGGTCGGGGTTTAATCAGGGCTGGATGAGCACCAAAGGCTTGCAAGGACGCCTCGGTGCTGGGTTCGGGGGTCTGGGTCCCCCCAATCCTGCTCTGAGCCGCCCACCCCAGCACCACGCACCCTGCCTCTTGTGGAGGGTGAAGCAGAGGGGATGTGGGGAGGGTTTTGGGCAGGCGATGCTGTGGGGTTTGTGGCCAGGGGAGGGAAATGCTCTTCACCACCGCGCCATGGAGGTGCCTGTGGCTGTTCCCAACCCGGCTTCACCGTAAGCAAGGGGTGGGGAGCGGAACCTGGATCCAGCCTGGGCTATGGGGTTCGTGCTGATGGGGAGCAGGGGCTTGGAGACCTCAGGGTGAGGGGTCTCATCTCTTGGAGCAGTTTGGAGATAGCTCCCACCCGCCTCCATGTGCGGGAGAGCTGGGAAGGGGTAGGGTTAGGGGCCCTTGGCAGGGGATGGGGACGGGCTGAGAGCTGCAGGACGGGAGCTGATGGGGATGAACAGGGTCTTGTGCCTTCCCTCGCAGAGGCTCTGCAATGGTGCTTGATGCAGAGGTGCAAACACCAAGTCTTTCTCTGTGTTGAAGGTGAAGGTGATGCCCCTGCAGATCTGCCCTTAAGGTGCTGGCTTGGCAGGCTGACAGCTGAGAGCATGAATGGAGCAGGGAGGCTTTGCCAGAGAGGGGAAGGAGGTTGCGGCGAACACAGCTCCTGTTCTGCTCCCATCCACAAGCCTCCAGCAGCCTTCAGGGCTTGCTTTGCGCTACGGGGCCACTCATCCCCTCCCCAGCCCTGCTGTGGGAAGCCACTGGACGCAGGTGGGAACGCCAGGGACCAGGAATCCCTCCCTGGCCACAGCTCCCATCAGCTGATGCTTCTGACAAAACACTTGGCTCCTGCACTCCCCCCTTGGCAGCCCCTGGGCTGCCGCCTGCAGCGCTGCCTTAGACCGCACCGGGCTCTCCACCGGCTGCGCTCCGAGCTCTCTCCTCCTGCCCCTGCCCGGGGTTACCCCGTGCCCGCGGCTCCCAGATGTCAGACTCGCTGCTCAACCACTCCTGGCCGTCGTTCTCCAAGCGCTGGAAGAAGAGGTGGTCCTTTAAGAGAGGTAACGGCCTCGTGCATAGGGAGCTGGGCTGCTGCAGGGCAGGCAGGAGAGCCTGGGTCCCCCTGCAGAGCGTGGCTGTGGGTGCACCCCTCTCTAGGGAGCACTGCTGGGGTGTCGGTTAACGCTTCTCCTCCCGTTCCGTCGTCTTTTCAAGGCAAAGAAAGGCTTTGAGGAGCCGGGTAATGGGTTAAACATCGGCCTCCTGGTTTTGTAATACAGCTTGCTCCGTTGCTGCCAACGGAGGTGCCGGTGCCTGCGGCTGCCCAGCGAGGGCTGAGCCTTGTGTTGAGTTTGGTGCTTGAGCAGATGCTGGGGACAGGATCCCTCCGGTGCCTTGAGCAGAGCCCTGCGTGCGCAGCACAGCCCGAGCTGAGGGGTTTGTGTGGCACTGGTTGAGCAGCGCTGGGGTGGGCAGCAGGGATGGGGATGCCAGCAGTGGTGTGAGTTCAGTCCCAGTGCAGTGCCCTGCCTTGGGAAGAGGGGCTTGAGAGGCCTGGGAAGATGTTTGCATCCGGGAGGATGTGGAGGCTGCTGTCCCTGCCTGCAAACACCGCCCTCAGGCCTTTGGGTACCTTTATCTATGGTGTTAGACCTCTCGATGCTCTTTATCCTTCATTGCCTTCACCCCCTAAAGCTGTCCTCCGATATGGATGTGCAGAAGACCCAGATCCGAGCTGAACAGTCAAAGGAGGATTCATTCAGAGCAGGAGGCAGGGGCTAATCTGTGAGGAGCCCCGAGCAGTTCCCCTGAGCCCTGCTGGGCCATCCCAGTGCCGTGCTGGGGTTATGATGGGCTCACTGGGCAGGCTCAGGTGAGGCACGAACCAGGGCAGGCACTCACTGCTTCGAAGGCAGTGGAGCCCTCTCCTCCACCTGCACTTTGTGCCCCTGGGGTTTGCGCTGCGGAGGAAGCTGCCCAGTGCCTTGGAGAGCATCGGAGGGGCTCAGAACCCCTCTCATCCTCACCGGGCCCCTGCTCCCGTTCCGCTGCCCTCGGTGCCCCAAAGCCCGGCCCCATGCACAGTGATAAGGCAGGCAGCCGCCAGTGCAGGGTGTGAGGCACTGGGCACCTTTATCTGCTCCCCTCCTCCCTCCGGAGCCAGCCCCACCGCTGCCACCCGCCCATGCACTGGGGCCCACTGGGGCATCCGCTTCTGGCACCTGCAGTGATGCCCATGGCCCCCGGTACCCGGCAGGGTGGGAGGTGAAGGGCAGCGGGTGCAGGGCCAGGAGGAGCTGGCACCGGGTGTGTTTCTTGCCCCGTGATGCTCTCTGTGGTTTCCCAACTGCCTCTACCCCCCATTGCCAGGAAATGCCCTCACACCCTGCTCCTTCCTTCCTCTTGGGATCGCTTTTCACGTAGCAGAACCGAGCGGTGCCTTTGTCCCGCCACGTTTGGGGTGGCCTTTCCCCCATGGACACGCAGGGTGCTTTGATGTTTGGAGGAGGTGAAGCGCTCCCATCACTGTTTCCTCTCATGTTCCCTCTCTCAGCATCACCCTGCACCGAGCACTGGAACAGGCCCCTGAGGCTGGGCCACTGCTTGTTCCAGCGCTGGGTGCGTTGATGCTGCTCCTGCCAGGACCCCCATGGGCTCATCCCCAGTGACCAGCCTGGCCAAGGGGAATCAGGCGGTTGCAGGAGGGAGGTTTTGACTCCAGGTCCGAACTGGAAGTGTTCAAACTCAGGTCCCAGGGCTCCAGTTGCAGCAGCACAGAAGTTTCCTTCCTTGGGACAAACCAGCTCCGGGGGGCAGATCCCACTCTCCCCACAGCATCACAACCCCGAGACTGTCCCTTTGCTGGTGCCTGTCACTGCTCCCTTCCTCCCTCCCCACATAGGAGCCCAGCCATCACGTTTTGCCCGCAGGGAAGCCCTGGCAAAGAGCAGCAGAGCTCCCCTTGTGCGCAGGGACCAGCTCTGCCCTGGGAATTCCTCTGCTGAGGCTGCTCCCTGCAGCAATAACCTTTTATGGTTCCTGGCCAGAGGCGAATTAAGCAACTGCAATCCCTAATCTGCTTTGTGTCCTCCTCAAGCAAACAGCATCTGCTCTTGGAAGGGTCACTTCATCATCCCAGCTCCAGTGGAGGTGACTGCTGCCAGCGCCTGGGGAGATGTGATGCTCCGTCCCCTTCACCATCGTGGTTCAATGGAGCATGGGTGCTTCTGGAACACAGAGTCCAGGAGACTCAAAGGGGTCCAGGGTTTGCCTTCCTATACGAACCTTGATCTTAGGGATGTTCAGAGCCCCCCCGGACCTGCCTCTTCCCTATGTGTGTCCCCGCTGGTCCTTCCTTGCTCACCACACCAGCACCTGATGCCCGAACGCCTTTTGCCCCCCCCAGCAGCTCCCCCTTGCCCAGCATCCCCTCAGCTCAGCTCCCCACATGCTGCCAGCCCAGCATCAACCAGTGGAGGTGCCAGCCGCAGGGAGCCCTCCACCGTCCCCTCTGGTGCTCGCACATTGCCTAAAAAGGCCTCCCCATGGCTGGAGCCCTGCGTGCTCCTCGTGCTGCCGCCCTGCTCCCCAGAGCCCTGATTTATCTCCTGTTGAACCGCGGTGTCTGAAGCCTCCGGGCAGGATTTAAGTCCTTTGGTGGGGCTGGAGGGGGTCTGCTCACTGCAGCCGATGCCTCGGCCGGCTCCTGAGCCCTGCGCAGGCAGAGCACAGGGGATGTTTTCCAGGCCTCCCAATTGCTGACTCTGGTCCAGGGATCCCGTTCCCAGCTGCAGCCTGGAGCGTGGTGCAGGCCCAGAGCAGCCTTGGTGGGATGCTTGGGAGGAGAAAGCTCTTTGGCTCAGCTAAAGCTCAGGTCAGGGCTCTGGCTGCTGCCTCTCAGCTCTTTGATGCCTTCTCTGTGCACAGCTCCTGCTGCAGGGGATGCTGAGAGCAGGGAATCTCCGTTCCCTTCTTTCCCTGGGTGCGCTCTACCCTAGCCTTCATCCCAACCTGTTTTAGGGGCTCTCAGTGGCTTTTCCTGCCTGCTGACTTCTTTGCCTGGTGTTTCCCACAAGCTCCTGCCACAACCTCTGCTGGTTCAGATGTGTGTTCGCTCCAAGACGCTGAGGTTTGATTGCAAGTTAAAGGGAGGCAGTGCAGGGGCATCTGTGGAAAGCAGAAGGTGATGCTCAAGAGTCTGCCCGTTGATCATTATGGAATCATAACCAGGCAGAGCTGCAAGGCTCTTCTCCATCACAGCTGAATCAGTCTTCTGCTGACTTCCTACACTACACTGTAGATAAGAGCTCTTCAGTGGTAACTTGGTTGAGATTTTAGAAGCACTAAACTAGCGTACACAATAAGCTAAATGGATCCCTATCTGTAAGTAAGCACTTCAGAGTGCTGTTTCTTCCTCTTTTTTTCTTCCTTGTGCTTTAGAGACTGAACCATTTAAAGGGTTTTGTCTATCCATGAACAATGCCTTGTGAAGTGGGTTCCCCAACCTTGCTGGAGAGCCTGTCCCAAACTTCCCCTGCTCTTAGAGCTCAAACCCCCTTACTTAAAGTAGTGCCTTCACAGATGCTTGCTTTCTCTATTATTCATAGACCCCCACTTGACATGACTGCATGCATTTAAACACCCCAAACGCTCCTTGAAACCCAAACCCTGGCACCTGCAGCATGCAGCACGATGCAAGGACCAAACCTCCAAACCCTCCCAGCATGTTCACTGCTGCTTTCTTCCAGTTGGCACCGGGGAGTTTGTGGCTGCATCCCTCAGCACTAAAACCCAGGGCAGGATGCGAGGTTCCCAAGAGGGTGGCTTTTAACAGCATCTTCCTCGTGTTCATGGGTTTATGCTTGGCTTTCCTGGAGCATGATG
This sequence comes from Neopsephotus bourkii, assembly GCF_033783945.1. Lineage (NCBI taxonomy): Eukaryota > Metazoa > Chordata > Aves > Psittaciformes > Psittacidae > Neopsephotus > Neopsephotus bourkii. The sequence continues at coordinate 963,789 of NW_026900519.1, read as the reverse complement.
GCTTTCTAGCAGTTTCTCACTGGTTTTTACCCCATTGGATAGATAGGGTTGCTCACAACCTCTTGCTATAGTTCTCTGTATCCTCAGACACCCACGACTGGTGCTTTGCCCAACAGCCTGGCTGTTGTCCGTCCGCCTCAGCTGTGTGTATCCCGAAGGAGCCAAAGGCCTCCTTGAGTCATGCGATGCTTTAGAGATTGTGGCTAAGGTTTACTGTGTGTAACTCAGCTGGACCATCCACTGGACCACGAGGCACATCCAGACCTTTGCTTGGTTTCTCAGTGGGTTATCAGATGGTGCACGGCACGCTCAGGTTCCCACTCCTGTGTGGGGAAAAGCCACATGAGTGAGTGGCACCGGGAGAATGATGTGCTCCCACTACTGTGTCACACTCATGTGGCTCCAATCTGGCCTCCCAAAGCAGCATCCCTTATTGCTTACAGGTGAAAACAAAATCACTGTCAGTATTTTTACTCACAGATGTCAATGTCTAGAACAGCCAAAACCAGTGTTTCGAACAATATATTCCAGTATCTGAAGGGGGTATATAGGGATGCTGGGGATGGACTCTTCATTAGGGACTGTAGTGGTAGGACAAGGGGTAATGGGTTCAAACTTAAACAGGGGAAGTTTAGATTGGATATAAGGAGGAAATTCTTTCCTGTTAGGGTAGGGAGGCACTGGAATGGGTTGCCCAGGGAGGTTGTGAATGCTCCATCCCTGGCAGTGTTCAAGGCCAGGCTGGACAGAGCCTTGGGTAATATGGTTTAGAGCGAGGTGTCCCTGCCCATGGCAGGGGGGTTGGAACTTGATGATGTTAAGGTCCTTTCCAACCCTGACTATTCTGTGATTCTATGTTCCAAAAGGGGCTTAGCTCTTGTCTTTCACTGTACTCTGCAGTATAGAACACGCTGCAAGGGTCTGTCCGGGATGCTGCAAGCCCGGATTGAGGGATGATGCTAGGGAATCCCTGCTCCAGATTCCTGCCCCATCAAGGTCCTGAGGCTGCCTGGCAATGCCTGTCTGCAAGGGGCAGGGGAACAGAGGGCATGTGGAGCATTTCAATGCTGCCTAATTCCACCTCCCTCCTGGGGCCTTCTGTGTCTTGCAGGGTCTGACTGCAAGCCATGCTTACGGGAATTCACCGACCGCAGCACCCCTCCTTTGGAGAGTCACAGCCCCAGAAGGTTCCTGCCATCCCTGACTGCTGAGGATGACACCTTCTGCACCAGCATGGCTGAAGAAAAGGCAAGTGTCCCCTTCCCTTCTGCTGCCTCAGTGCGAGGGTCAGCAAACTGCATGGTCACATTCAGAGTGGTGGAGTTACAATGGGGGAAAGGAATCGAGCCAGATTATCAAGGAACATAAGGTTACATTGCTTTTGCTGCTGGGGAAAACCATACCTATGTGCTTCCTATTGGTGCTGGGGGTCTGGAGGCAAACTGCACAAGGTCCTGTAGCCAACCCAGCTGTGGGGCTGCGAGGTGCAGTGGGGAATGCTGCTATTAGGAAGCCTGGAAGACATGAGAAGGGAAAGAGAAGCAGCTCTAGCTTTGTGTCCCCTTCGCCTCCCCCTGCATCCCCAGGCTCTCAGCTGGGATCTGAGCACCCAGGCTAAGCTGGCACTGCCTTTGCAGGAGGACTCCTCTTCCACAGAGCTGGATGTCCCCGCAGCTGACTCGCACAGCAGCACTGAGGATCTGCTCTCGGACTCGGCGCTCCATGGCACGGAGTATTACAGAGACCTGGGGCTCCTGAGCCTGCCAATTGCCAGCGCAGCACCAGAACAAGCAACCCAGGCTGTGTCTGCCCTCCGCCTCCTGCAAGAGAGAGCAGGGGCTCCGAGCGCGGTGTCCGTGGAGGTCGCTTTTTCCAACCCCGTTTCCTGCCCCGTGCGTTACGGGGAGGCCGACTGCCGCTTTCTCCACAAAGAAGATGGTACCAGCACTTGGCAGGGTCCTGCAGAGCCAGACGAGGAGCTGGACCTGCAGGAGGCTGAGGAATCCTTCCCCACGCTGGTGAGATCCATGTCGACCTCTCGGAGGCACAGCTGGGAGAGCCCTTTATCACCCGTGGACTGCAAGCGCAGGTACAGCAGCACCGTGAGCAGGATTGGAGATGGGTGGTCCAGCGATGCTGTGGGAGGCTGGAGTGATCGCATCACTGTCAGCATCTGCCAGAGCAGCTACACATCTACTGCTCGTGTTGGGTGGGATGGGAGGAGCAGATGCTAAGGGAGCAAGAGGCTTTAATGTCTCCTTGGCAGCACCCGGTCCTTGGGTGGGAAAAGGATCTCTCATCTGGGAGGGCACATTTGAGCCTGGAGGGAACCTTGAACAGCATCAACCACCCTGACGGCCCCCATCCTCTGGCTCCAAGGGAACTCTGCCCATCCCAAAGGGATTAAGAGAGCTCTTACAAACCCTTGTTCTTGTCCGTGACTCACCTTGGTGGGGTCTGTGCCTGCAATCACGCAGTCTCCCCTGGCCTCCACGTGGCTGCAGGCATTGGGCTGGGAGCACTTTCCAGGCCTGGCATCACTGCTGTCCTGTGCTCCTGCCACACGAATGCCTTGGGCTCCAGGTTCCCACAGGGATGCTTCCCCTGCTGACCAACATATTGATCTGCCAATGACTGCAGTCAGGTGCAAGCCAGCAAGGGCTATTTTTATCTCTCCTCCTTATAAGGTACCCAAAAATCATCTCAGCCTGAGATCCTGGCAGTTCTTTATCAAGCCCAGACATGGGTTCTCAGCCCTGATGTTGATCATTCCCAGTTTATGCTGTGTAACAGCAGCACAGAACAGCTGTCGCTGTCAGGGGGTTCAGTCCCCTCCAACACGAGTGAGCACAGGGCCAGGGTAGGGGCACCCTCCCCATGTCCCCTAAGCAAATGCTTCCTGCAGCCTGTCTCTGGCAGCAGGGATGAAGTGGCAGTGATCTGCAGACACAACCCATGCACACAGTAAGATTTTCCACTGGGCTCCATGCATCGCTTCGCTCCAGTGTTGTTGGCACTGGAACAGCACTTGGCATTCAGGAAACCACTGGGGGAGCTGGTCCACCCCTTACTTCCCACAAGAGGATTTCTTTTCCCTTCCTTGAAGCTGGGCCCCGGTGGGAGCAGGGGCTGTGATGTGATGCTCCAGTGATGGATAGAGGACAACATCTGCCATTTCTGAAGGCCCAGAGGGACTTGCCTGGTGCTGCAGCTAACAGGGCAGCAGCTGCTGTCTCAGGGGTTGCTAAGAGAGCAGGGAGAGCCACCCAGCACCAAACATCCCTGCTGATGATGGAGCCCATACACAGCAGCCACAGAAGCCGTTTTGAACAGGCTCAGGTCTTGGTGTCCAGGCTGATGCTTCCTGGTGTTTCCTCTTTTGTGTGCCCACTGTGGTGGCCCTCCTCATCCCAGTTGAATGAGCTCCTCAATGCCCACTGCAAGGGCCCTGCCGTGCCCAAAACAATGGATTGGCTCTGCTAAAGTGGCTTGTTCCTCTTTCTGGATTAGGTTCAGCCTGGATGCCACAGAGATGGGCAGTGACCCAGAGCAGGAGGCCACGGAGAAGGGGACCCCATCCTGCCCGCAGCCTCGCGTGTCCCTTCAGCTGCCCAAAGGGGACCTGGAAGCCTGGAGCAGCAGCAGGGGGAGCACGGTGATCAAAGTGGAGATAGAGCCACTGCAGCTGAGCCCCACCGTCAGCCCTGCCTTGGAGGAGGTGGTGAGTGTGCCAGGGCTGTGTGCACTGAAGTCAGCATCCCCAGCCTTGCATCTTGCCAGCCGTGCTGAGCCCCACTGGAGGCTCCCATGGGGCACAAAGCATCAAAGGTATCCTTGACTTTTTACCTCTCCAGGAATGCGGCAGCAACAGGAAGAGGTTGAGGTCCAAGTCTGTCCCATCAGGTGGTGAGGCCGTTGTCTCCCTTCAGACACCTCGCAGCCTCAACCCTCCTCTTCCAGCCGTGGAAGGTCGGTATAGGCTATAGGTACAGCATTGAAGGACTTCAGGGGTGGTGAGGCACTGGAATGGGTTGCCCAAGGAGGTTGTGAATGCTCCATCCCTGGCAGTGTTCAAGTCCAGGTTGGATGAGGCCTTGGGTGAGATGGTTTAGAGCGAGGTGTCCCTGCCCATGGCAGGGGGGTTGGAACTTGATGATCTTAAGGTCCTTTCCAACCCTAACTATTCTATGATTCTATGATTCTATGATTATAACCTGGAGATGGAGCCTCACATCCTCCACCCTCCCCTTCTACATGGTCCCGGGAGCTCCTGAAATAAAGCCAAGCTGACTTTGAATCTGATCCTGGCTTACAGGACAGCCCAAGCTTAGACATGCGTATCCCCAGTGACACATTGCCCTGCAGCCTCTCTATGGCTGGTGTCTTGGTCACTCCTGACTCACACAAAGCAAAGATGCTTTCCTAGGCACAAAAGGCACTGCTTCATCTGCCTAGGTTTAAATGTGCCCTTTCTCCTGTGCCCCAAAGAACGGGGCAAACATGGTCTCTGCACAAGGCCTCTTCTTACAGCAGTGCCCTTAACTAACCCACCGTGCACAGCTGGCAGGGACAGGCTTTGGGACAAGGCTGTCAGCTTCTCCTTTCTGCACTGGAAGCTGAAAAGCCGTAGGCAAACAGAGGCACCTTTGCTCCTGTAAACCTCATTCTGGCCTTCTCTGTGCTGCTGGGATCCGTTCACCAGTGAGGAGCCCCAGAGCAAAGTGCCCAGAGTGGTTAAGAGCCTGGGAAGTGGAGGGGAAGCTGTCATGGGGAAGGTCTCTGGGGTGGCATCAGCTCCTAGCCTCCAGCAGCAAGCAGGATCCTTGGGGGTTTATGTAATACACACTGCAGAAGGGAGGGGTAACACAGGAAAGCGATGCTGCCTTCGCCACGCTCACAGATGTGCAGTGCAGCCTTTTCCTCCCTAACTGCTCCCATCACTTCTCCCTCCCACTAAAGGCAGAGGGGGAGCCCAGCAAGATTCATGGGGTCCAGTGGCATAGCTTGCAACACGGTGCAAACAAAGGCAAACCAGGATCCCTGATGAGAGTGTTTTGTGTTCCAGCTATTCAACCCCCTGCCCTGGAGATGCTGGAGAAGGACCACGTGTCCCCAGACCATGTGTAGGTATCATTAGTCCTGGCTGTCTGCAGATGGTGGAGATTCTTGAGTATATCTGAGCTTCTGGAGATGCAATAGCAAAGGAGATCCCACTCCATGCTGGGGCACAGCGGAGGAGTTGGTCATAAACCAGCACCTGATGGTTTGTGGAGTGCAGCGTGTCTTTGCAAGGACATTTTCTAACCCCTTGCTTTTCTTTTGCCCCATCCTTGGTAGGCTAATTGTCCAGCAGGTACTTCAGGAGCTGAAATATTATCATGGGTAAGTGTGGCTGGGAGAGGGATATGCATGGGGAGGTCACCGATCTACCTAGGAGCCACACACCACTTCATCCCCTGAGGGGCAAATCCCCAGGGTACCAGAATCACTGCATTCCTCCAGTGAAACCAGCATAGCATCATGAGGAGAGGTAGCATCTCACCTGCCTCTCCTGTAGCTCTTAACGTGTTCCTGCCCCATCTCCCAACATGAGCCTTTCTGCAGACCCAGATTCTGCTCTTGTGTCCTTTGCTGAGGGTCTGATGTCTTTTCCCCACACAGGGCGAAGCAGAGGGCGCGCGTGCAAGACGGCAGCGATTCCTCCCAGCAGAACCTCACCTGGTTTGAGTTCCTGTCTAATGAGTAAGTGACACAGAGGGTAACCCATGCACCTTTTATTCCCAAAGCAGGCTGATTTGGAGCCTGCCTCTATAAAGCTCCACTGCCCTGCTAATACTGTGTGCAGGGTAGAAACACAGAATCACAGAATGGTTCAAGTTGGAAAGGACCTTAAGATCATCCAGTTCCAACCCCCCTGCCATGAGCAGGGACACCTCACACTAAACCAGGTCACCCAAGGTTCTGTCTGACCTGGCCTTGAACACTGCCAAGGATGGAGCATTCATAACTTCCTTGGGCAACCCATTCCAGTGCCTCAGCACACTTACAGTAAAGAACTTCTTCCTTATATCCAATCTAAACTTCCCCTGTTTCAGTTTGAACCCATTACCCCTTGTCCTACCACTACAGTCCCTAATGAACAATCCCTCCCCAGCATCCTTATAGGCTCCCTTCAGATACTGGAAGGCTGCTATGATGCTGGTACCTGCAGTGGTGCAGCCAGAACTGGGGCCTTGTTGTGCACAACACTGAGCAAAAAGAGACAGCCTCAAATGACACACATAATTGGACCTTTCCGCTCTGTATTTGCAAGCCTGCAATGGCAGGAGTGATGCTAAACTAGATGCTCCAGGAGATATAAAGCTCAGAGATGGAGTCCTAAAGTCACGCTTCAGGTGAACTTCATCCGTGATCTCCCTGAGCTGTGCTTGGCCACTTCCCCTTAGTTAAGAGGTTTCTGGTCTTGTTTCAGGAATGAGGAGAGTGGAAAGAGCGATAAAGCAGAGAAAGGCACGAAGGTGATGCGACGCCTGAGTTCCCTGCGGAGCCGAGTCACCGGGTCCTGGCAAAAGGAGAAGGTGAGTGAGAGATGCTGGATTTGGGGAAGAAATTGTTGAGGTCTTCAATAACAGTGGGGATCTGCCCCAGGGACCAGTAGCGAGGTTTTGCCTGTGCTGTGATGCATTGGACAGGGTGATCCCTGCCTCTCAGCCTACCTTGATCCAGGGCACGTCCTGGCTGTTCTCCTGCTCTCTTAGCACAAGTAGTGCAGACCAAGAGAAGAGCCCTTTGCCTTCATGACTGCCTGGATCACTCTTACTGTGGCAAGGAGGGGAGCCTGCAGGGCACCATGGGCTGCAGGGCACCGTGGGTCCCTGCTTTTCACCAGACATGGACCAGAGGGACTGGCCCAAGCCTTAGGAAGGCATCTGGGAGAAGCACTGCCACCCCAAAGGCTCAGGCACAAAGGTGCCCACTGTACTTGCAAGGAACGTGTGGGCAGTGCAAGGGCAGTAACAGAGCTGAGGGGTTTCTTTTCTCTCCTTCCAGGGTAAGAACAAAGAGCAGCCAAAAGACAGAGAGAAGGAGAAAGAGCCAAAGGAGCCGAAAGAAAGGTGGAAAGAGATCAATAGGCACCAGCTCGTGCCCGGGGTTTTCTCCAGCTGCACCAGCTGCTCTCTGTGTGCCAAACCCCTTGTGAATAAAAGTGCTCTGCAGTGCCTGAGTGAGTATGGCTCTGGCCCAGCCTGGCTGCAGCCTGCTCCCCAGCCTCCCCTCTGGCCCTGGCATTCCCCTGCCCAAAGCAGCCTCTTGGATTGCTTCACTTTTCGGCTGCCTTGGCTGTACCCAGCACCCTGCTTGGCCTGGCTCTTTCTCCACATAGTCAAAATGAGCTCAGAATCCTGCCTGGCAATAGTTTACCCTCCTTTTCTTTGGCCACTGAACCGTTTCCCACCCCTTCCCCGCAAGGAGGATTCCAGGTCAACTTTTCCTTTAACAACTTCTATTTTTCCTCCACAAAGCTCTGCTTTGCCCAAGCAAATATCCGTGCTGCCTGAGGGAAGCTGGATCCTTTAGGCTGCTTTTCACAGCTGATGTGATAAGTCAGCATCTGGCCTATGCATGGGCACAGAGCATCCAAACCTTTACTAACTAACACAAAGCGGTGCCTCCCAGCACCTGCATGGGTGAGACTGTTGCTTTCCAGATGTAAGCTGCTCCTTTGGCAGTGTGCATGGGACTCTGTCCTCCTACCACATTCACTGCGGCTTTGCTGCATGGCTTTGGCTGATGGACGAAGCCTGTCCCTCCTCTTTGGGGCAGGTACTCAGAGCACTGGAGAACATTTTAATTCTCAAAGGATTGTCTTTGGGCAGAGAAAACCTCCTGGAAATGAGCTCTTTCTCTACCCTGCATCCTCAAGCAATGCTCGCTCTCCACTAAGAGGGTCTCAGAGGCTCTTAAGGTCAGTAAAACCTTCTTGGGACACGGAAGAACTGGCTGCCCTTGGACATGTGCTGTGAAAAGCCTATTTTCCCTTCAGGCTGGCTGAAGGGAAATGAGAAAGGACCACAGCTAATAGCCCTTGGCTGTTAGTGAATGTTTTTCAGGTGTCACAGCAAAAAGCAGGAGGCAGGGAGCTGAATAAGAGCAAGTGCTGTGTGGATGTTAAGAGATAACCCAGATGTTACAGGAGGAGGCAGTTGTGCCTTGTCAATCCTGCCTGAGGAGCCTCCTAGCAGAGGCTCTGTTTGCGGTCCTGCACGCTGCTGTACATCTAAACCTGGGAGGATACAGATCGTGATGCCCAGAGCACCAAGAGCCTGGAGCTGTGCTCGGTGTGGTCCTCTGAGGTTATTGCTGGTGTGAGTGCTTCTCTGGACAACTGCTATGGAGATGTGTGGAGTGTGAGGAGCTGGAGCTAGCTGTCACAACAGGAGAAAGGCTCATCATATCGTTAATCCTAATTGCATGGGGGTTGGACATGAGTTATTGCAACTTTGACCTTGTTTCTCAGCCCTTCTGTGAGGAATCTGTGCTCTTGACTCCTGCTAACATTCAGGAGAAACCCTCCAAGGTGGCTGAGGCTCTGTTGTGTGTTTGTGGCTCTGCGACATCTCCTTTGGCTTGCTGGGCTGCCCGGGGATGTGCTGCCCAGGCTAACGTGGGAGCTCCCTTTGCAGTGTCTTGAACTGAGGCCCACCAATTGGGCAGGGTACTGAGATGTTCATTAAGATCAATGTCCTGTCTGTGGTTAGATCCGGACCAGGACTTATGTGGCAGCCGTCAGCCTGAGGGTGCCTGTATTTGGATTATGTTGGGATGAAACCTTTGTGAGCTGCTTCGTTGGCTCCCGTTAGTGCCATTCGGAGCTGTGTGTGGCTTCTGGAAGCGAGCTCCAGGGCCACCGTGTAGCCATAGCGGCACATTCACCTCTCTGATGCGTGATGTTCTCATTCACGCTGATGTGTGAGCTGCTCAGTGGGGGCTGTAGCTGCTGCCAGGCCATGTGGCTGCTCCTCTTGTTTTCTCTGCACGGACTCGCATTTCACCATCGGTACCCTTCGGCGCTGGGCCAGCTCTGGGTCCACCTCCTGGTCAGGTGCTGCTGGTTGGATCTCCGTGGTGGTTTTAACTGCAGCACCACCACGCGGTGCAAGGCAAAGGCGGAAAGAAGACAAGAAAAGGTGGTTAAAGAAAGGGATGAGCTGAAGCCGGGGGAGGAAGGATGGGGAAATGATTGGGAAGCCTGGGGTCTTTTCACTGTCAATCGACACAAAAGGTCTGGTAGCTTCCATGGCTGTGATGAAATAGAGAAGCGAGAGCTCTTCATAAAGTAACAGCGGGAGGAATGCTGCTTTTAGCTCAGAACCAGGAATCATTGCTCTGCTACAGATGTGCACATGTGCTGTGAAGGTGGGCAGCCCAAGCAGCCCTGTGCGTGGCAGCTCGTTTCCCTCTCCCACCCGATCCCTCCCATCCATCCTCACACGCAGTCAGCCAGGGAAGGAGGCTGTGGTGTGGGTCCAGGGTACGGATGCAGGAGAGCTTCTGCAGCTCCAGTTTCTGAGTCTCACAAATGTGATGTCTGGAGCCCGCCAGGGATGAGAACCAGAGCGGAGTGATTGCAGGCACTGGGCTCTTGACAGCAGTGGCCACCCAAACGTCACTGTTCTGTAAACTCTGAGCTGTGAGCCTCTAGCTTTATCGTTCACCTGGAAATGGAGAAAGCTCCTTTTGAGCCTTCGCTGTCAAGCGTGGAGAAGGTTTTGTGTCTAAATTAATCCTCTCTTATAAACACGCTTCTAGAGTTTATGCAGCAGGAGTTAGATGAGTCCCAGCACAGCCCTGACAGGAGGAGAGCTCTCCAAGCGGGCTGTGCCATGGAGCTGAGCCAAGGATCTGCTGTTGGAATACAGAGGGCAGGAGGATTGCTTCCCCCCTAGAGACTTGGGCTTGAGCACTGGGGTAGAAGTGGGTCTTCTACATCTTTTTGTAGCTGAGAGTTGTATCTCTATTACCCTATGAGGAAAGTAGGGAGGTCAGATGGACCAGACTCTTCCAAAGGAAGCCTGTAGCCACAACGAAAGTGTTTGCTAGGCTTCAAGTTCTTTAAGAGAAGGTGCTCAGTTTGATGAATCCTAATACAGGTTATCCCACACACTGGATTGTCCACTTGTCCTAGGCTGACCCTTGCTGGCTGCGTCAGTATGCAGTGTGATTTATAACAAGTTGCTGTAACAACCAGTGTCCAGGACCATTTCCATTCAAACAGCAGTTCTATGGGTAGATGGAGGACATGGCTCTCTGCAAGGCAAACATCCTCCACCATGCTGCTTGTTCTGTAAGGAAGGGAGGCCACAATGGCTTTCGGTTTGGACTTCAGGATGAAATTCACCTCTCACTTGGCACTTGTGCCCCGATGCTTTTGCTTTTAGTATTCCCAGAGCAGCACCAATAAGCTAATATGGGAAAGAGAGTTTGAGCTTTATAGTAAGCAGGAATTACTTTTTAACCTGAAAATTTCTGCTCGTAGCCCACCCCAAGTCCTGATAAATCCGAAAAGCAGCAGGGAACCTGGAACTTTGCATTTCTGGAGAGAGATGCAGCTGCCAAAAGGCTTCTGTGGCTGGGGGGGGAAGGAGGGAGAAAGGCTGTTTGGTTGCTGTAACATGATGACAGTGATAAATGGACTGGGAGTCCCACTTGGAAGACGCTTTAGAAGAGGAAAACTGATGACTACACTATTCTCAGTGCTCCTTTTCTGCTTTGTGTATCTGGGCAGCTCTGCCTTCACCTGGAACATCTCCACCGTGCAGCTCACAAAACCTCAGCATCCTGTCCACTTGGCTGCCTGACAGTACCGCACCTGCAACCCGTTCAGTCAGGACTCTGCTGTTACTGCAGAATGACGCAGGATTAGAAGGCCGGTGCTCAACACAAACCTAGCTCTAAGCTAGAGCCTCCCAGCTGGTTCCCGTGCCAGGCTTTGCGCTGCTTTTGTGGAGATGCCCCGGGGCCAGCAGCACAAGCACAGCGCGTTCTCTGCGTGGCAGCTGTAGTTGGGCAATCTGCAATGCTCTGCTTTTATTCCATAGCAAAGCACAAAGCTTGAAGCGCCGGAGGTTGAATCAGTCACCAAGTGACAGCTGTTTGCCCCAAAACCACTTTCTTTAAGGATTGTTTCCCTGTAGTGCTGAAAAGCCCCAGTAAACTGGGACCGAATTGGATTTAGCTCTGTACAGCAGTAGCACAAAAGGCATCAATTCTGAACAGCCTGCGACTATAAGCCAAAGAGGAGAAAGAAATCAGGTCCCAGCGCAGAAGCCAGAGATAAGATTTGTCCCATGGTAGCCTAGGATTTGAGCCCGTTTCCAACCCAAAATTGCAGCAGCAGCATGGGAAAGCCGCGAGGTGGGTTTGGAAAGGGCGGCGTTGCTTTGTAGCCGCGTTGCTTCCAAGCTGGATGTTTACGATCTAAACCAAACCGACCCGCTGTTAGAGCTGCAGACCCTCGGAGGGAAGGTGCCACGCTCACAGTAAGCCCCAGCACGAACCCCGCGTTAAAGCTGCCGTTCGGGATGCTACAGCCACCGGGCGCTACCGGACGGCAGCCCCCCCCCCCCCGGGTGGGAGGTTGGTATCGCCCGGGACACGGGACGGGGCTGGCGGCTCCCCTGCCCCAGGGGCGAGCCCACGGCACAGCGTGGGGGGAGATGCGGCCGAGCTTCCCCTCGGTGCCGCGCAGGCGCAGCACCCGCTTTTCCCTTTCGCTTCCGGGACACGGAGGCGTTTCCTGTTGCTGTGGCGGCGGCTCCCGGGCCCGAGAGTGCAGCCGGCGGCTCCCCGGGGACTCCGGTAAGAGAGCGGGCTGTCAGCGCCCCCGCCGGCGCCCCGAGCCTCGGGCCCTGGCTCCCCGCTGCGCCCTCCCCTCCCGGCAGCGGGGGGTCCCCTCCCCGGCGCAGTGGGGAGGCCGCGGCTCCCGGTGCCTACGGCGGGGCAGCGCCAGGCCTGTGCTGAGGGGGGCTCTGCGCCCCCTCAACGCAGCGCCGGGGTTGGGGGAACACGGAGTTTTACCGTCCCTTTCGTGACCCAGCCCTTGGGGTTTGTGGCTGTCCCGACGGGAGCAGCTCCAGGTTTAAGCAGGGGGACAGGGTTGTGGAGATGCAGTCTTCGTCGTAGAAACCCCTTTGGAAGGGCTAAGGAAGGAGCTGGAATAGCGCTGGGAGCGTGAGGAGGGCAAGCTGGTGAAGCCGGTTGGCTTCATGCCACAGCTTGAGTCTGAACATCCTTAGGGAAATGATCGTGGAATCCTGTGCCTCGTCTGCTTGGTGGTTACATGCACAGCACCAGGGCTGCAGCAGCGGGAGAAGTCTGGGAAGTGCGTGAAAAGGGCTTAAATGTGTTAATTAAAATGGAAAAGGTGAAAAGTTCTCCTTACCCACAGTAGTGATGATTGACCTGTTTTAAATACTCCACAGCGCTGGCGTATTAGGGCGAGGAGCAGGACATGGAATCAGACTGGAAGTTTAGCTCACTTGTGCTGGAAGGGGAAGCCTGGTAGGAGCTAGGAGTGGTGATGGATTTTGGAGGAAGGGAGGGGAAACAGGGAGTGATTCGAACAAAAAGCTTGGTGAGATGACCCTGGTGCCGTATTTGGGTTTGCTGCTTTCATAAAGAATCATAGAACGGTTTGGGTTGGAAAGGTCCTTAAGATCATCCAGTTCCAACCCCCCTGCCATGGGCAGGGTCAGCTCACACTAAACCGTGCCACCCATGAAGCAACGTTTTTGAATCCTGTTTGGAGATTTTGTGTTGTGGTTTCGTTACTGTAGCATCTGTGTCAAACCAAGCCGCTCCTCAGCTCTGTTCTCACTCCGCTTTTCCATTTGGCTTGCTTGCTTTATTTCTTTATAAAGCCCAAAGGTTATAGTTTCTCTTTGGTACAGTAAGAAAAAGAACCCAAACCCATGGAGCAGGGCTCTCAAACAGGAGCCATCAGACACTGTGTGTTGTAGTTCCACCTAATGTTTACCTATGAAATGTTTTACATACCTTTTATGATGGTCATAGTTGCTGCTTCAGTTCTGTAGCGTTCCTGGAGACTGGGGGAAGGGTTCAGCAGGGGACAATTGAAATGGCACTGGGATTGCTTGTCGGATACCATGTGGATTTTACGTTGTGTTGTTTAAAACCCAGAAGCATCACTTGTTCAGTTTGGGTTTCTGTGCTTAAAGGGTCCACCAGAACCTGCAGTGCTGGGAATGACACAACCCCACCCCCCATCCGTCCAGCTGATATTTTGACAATAAAACCAGATCCAGGGAGAAAGTAATTATAGGTTGTTTTGGAGACAGAGGAATGCTTTAACAGGGAAGCTGAAACTTGATAATTTAGTGGTGTTGCTCTCTTGCGTGGCCTGGCTCTGTCTCAGAATGTGAAGCATCCCATCACCCTGCACCCTTCCACTTTAGGGTTTCTGCCTCTGTGTAATTAGGCAAGTTAGCAAAACAAGTAAACATCGGTCCCCAAAGCCACTAGGACAAAGTTAAATCTGCCCCGAGATTCTGGAGATACCTGACCTGGATTCACCGAGTACGGAAGCTTCACGTTCCACTGAAGCTCCTCCTCTTTCCTGAGGAGGTTGAGCACAAAGTCACCCTGCTTTTTCTGGAATGCTGTAGCAGTTGGAAGCGTTCCTCAGCTGTTGTGTTGTGTGTGTATTTATGTATAAATTCAGGTTTTGTATTCTGTATTATTCATATGCAAGTTGTTTCCTTTGTCAGCTTAAGAGAGAGGAGTTACCTAGTATTGTGTAAGGAAAGGGGAAGAGGTTCTCTCTGATCCCTGAAGCATCAGGTGTCTGAAAAACAGGAGAATTATTAATTTCCCAAGAAAACTATTTAGACCCTGGTGCTTTTATGTTGGTTGGATTTAACAGGTTGTGAATATATCCTTAGCATTAAAACAGTGCCTGAATCCCTTGTATCATTAGAATCACCATTAAAAGGTGTCCCTGCCTGAACTTAGCTCTGTCATTTGAAAACACAAAGCCCCCCATATATTTGAGGGGTGGGAAAGGAACATTAGTCCCATTTTAGATTAATCATAACCTATCTGTCTTTGTAGTTGTTTGCAAATGGCCTCTCAAGAGTTATTTTATTGGGCAGTACTGTTCCAGACCAAAGGTCAGGGTCATAATACTCATAATTTCTGGTGACTCAGAGATTTGTCCTGGAATCCAATTCTGGAAGACATTTGTAGGACATTGCCAATGTCTGATCCACAGGAAGGCATTCCAGCTGGGGGAGAAAATGTATTTGCCTGCCCTTTTCTAGGAGGTTCATTGCCCTCTTGCATAGTGTGGATCAGGGTTATGCTCTTGGGCATCGTAATGTGTTGTCCAATAAAATGCTCTCAAGTTGTAAATTAGTCTCTGTGAGCCTTTGGGAAAGCATCTCATTAATAAGAAAAGGGGGTTTTATACTGCCAGATATTAATTTTATTGCCCTCAATGGTGAACAGGATCTTTTATGACGTTTATGAGCCTCTTAAGTACTTCTTTGCTGGATGAGGCCCATGTTTCAATTAGTCTATCAATGAGCAATAGGCCATTGCTGGCATTAGCCCATGCAGAACCCTTCAGAGGCAGTGACAGTCTGTAATAAGCAGATGTGGGATATTTAAGCCCAGAAAAAACCCAGGTGGGTTTGCTTAATTTTCATGTTACTGCTTTTGTACCTTTAGCTCTGATAGTGCTGGTCCTGTCCCCATCTGGTTAAGGTAACCCAAGTCCTTGGACCTTCAAGGTGTGTAGGCAGTTTAACTGATGTTCTCATTTGCTTGAATGAAATCCTTTGCAGGGTCTGGTTTTCCCTGACAAATTACTCTTATTGCCCTTCCAGTGAGTGATTGAGGGAGGAGAAACGGAAGAGCCTTGGCAGCTCCTAGTAATAATGTAATAATAAATATATATATAATATATAGAAATAATGTAATAGTAGATACATATATAATATAAATAAATAAAGCTCATAATAATAATACAATAATAATAACATACCTGGAAAGGTATTTTTCTCAAACTGTGCTTCTCCAGTTTGAGAAGAGCTTGCCAACATAACTGCCCACTTCACTATTGTACCATCCCAAATTCCTGATCAGAATAAGACCAAATGCTACCAGTGACTGATGGTGCAAAAATACTTTCCTTGCCAGTTTTGAGTTTACCAGAGCTTCTTTTCTTTGGATGCCTTTCTAAGGTTAGATATTTATTATTTCTATACCCCTCTCACAACCCTTTATATGAATCTCTGCTCTTAAATATCAGTCTCAATGTGTGCAGGTTCCCTTTACTTCTTCACCGTCCTCTGCCCTTCATGCTTCTCTTTGCCGTTTTCTTGACCCCTGCAGTTCTCTAATGCTCAGTTCAGAGATGCTGGTCAGAAGAGTAAAGAGATCTTACAAGCCAAAAAAAGAAGGGAAATTAAACTCACAAGTATTCAAAGCTTGTTCTCATCTGTAATCGGAGTGTGCTTGGTTCAGCACTGTCTGCAGCAGTGGTTGAATAGGGAAAGCCAGTGTATTTTATCAAAGGAAGTATGCTTGTAAAACAGGCTGATTCTTCTGGCAGTTTTCAGAATTCTCTTCTTATGTGGGCAAAAATAATGCCCCTGGAAATCATTCAGCTCATTGCATTTCAAACAGTCTCTTAGAGAATCAAGTCCTTGGGTTCGGCGGCAGTTTTATGAGGCTATTCTGGAGCATCTTCCTGTTTTCTAGTATGTTCTCTTCTGTTGTGTCAAGAATCTCTCAGCAGCATAGGAAGCTATTAAGTATGTCAGCTGAGTAAGTGAAAAATGCCTACCAAGAGGGATATAAGCTGTTACGTTTAACAGAGCAAGTGTCTGATTTTAAGATTGAAATACATTTTTGAGTTGGTATCCCTTTTTGCAGTCAGCATAACAAGGTACCCAAGCTTTTGAAGTAGAATTGGTCCTCCTGCTCATTAATGGGACAAGAATTACCAGATGTAATCACTGAAGATAGGTAAATGTCAGGGAATATGAATGTCTGGTCCCTCTATTGGCCTGGTCTATCCTGAAAGGAACTTGGTTGTGAGCTCGATATGAATCCAGCCCAGCCTGATGTCACAGAGAGCCTTTCCTTTTTCCTGTTGTGTGGTGATTTTTGTCCTACAGTTTGCTTCCTTGTCTTGGGAGGAAAGAGGTTTCCATTGTCAACAGAGGCACATCTGTTAACAAGCTTTCATTTTCTGGTGATAGGTGGAGGTCTTATCAATGCTGAAATAGCAAATGTATGTTTGTTATCCTTTACATAGTTTTAGCAAGTGAGTAATTTCGATATGTTTCTATCACACATTTGCAGAGGCATGTACATCTGAAATTAGATCCAGTGCCTTTGGTTTTGTTGCATGGGGTGTGGTATTGGTAGTAATAGTACAAATAATGGAGACGTTATGAGATATGATTGGTTTTGGGGACGTATTTTGTGTGGCAGGCACTCAAAGTGCCACATTCTGCTCTTATTTCCCACCCTTGTGGAAGTGGTGGAACATGGGGTCTGTGCACTCAGTCATTGTCTTGTTTCTACGTCTTTATTAATTTATATGTGTTTATGGCCTAGTGAGCGTTTTGCTGCTGTTCTCAGTGTTTTAGTGTCTTTATGGAAAACACAAGTGAGCATTTCTCTCTGTTAGCCAGGAGCTTCACAGCAGATCACCAGTCTTGGCGCCAGGCGCGGATGATGGTTGTGTTTGGATGAAGAGACCTGAAATAGGTCTGTGCTTTAAACATAAACATGTATTTCTCTAGCAGATACCATATTCATCTTCCCAGTTTTGCTCTGTTTCTCTTTTAAGGAGCGTGTTTAAATACACAGGAAGAAACAAATCCTGGTCTCCTTTACAGCCTGAGTTGCTGGTGTCCTGGGTCTGCTTCTGATGAAGGATCTTATTTTATAGATGGGCAGAAAGACGGCAGAAAATATTTGCCACTAGCAGTTGTCATCCTGTTTTCTCAAGTTATTATGAGGGGGGAAAAAAGGGATTAGATTTCACTATACTATTAATGGGATTATGCTTTTGGGGTGAGAAAGGGCTGCTTTAGTTCATCTGGAAACAATTCCTTTGTGAAGCTAGAAAAGTGGTGATGCACTGATGATGGGAATGCTCTGAGGATTCTGTGGTGCATTTTGATCTTTATTTACTGTAGTTACTTCAGGTCCTACTAATACTCTATGCAGAAAGGCAGCTATTCCTGTGGAGCCAAATAAATGGCACTCTTGAACAGTATCAGTTTTGACTTGAGAGACTTGGAAATAACACTTGCAAATAAGAGGAAAGCAGTGCCATGTCTGAGCAAAGGTTAGGCAGAATACTGTTGGTGCAGTCAACAGCATCTCTTTGGGTTTGCATGTGTGGATTGTATTGAGCCACATTGAAAAAGCTTGAGCATTTGGTGTAAAATCAAGAAGAGGACATACACAACAAGGATGTTCACTGAAACACTTGAGCTTTGTCTGCATCTCTTCCAAAATTCCATCTTTCCTGTGTTGTTTTTCCTTTCCCTAGCTGAGAATGACAAGAATAATTTCAGTTTTGTGTGTGTTTCAGATTGTGCAGTGAATGTCCATAAGAACTGCAAGAGTTTACTGGCTGAATGCAGCAACATCAGACCCAAGGTGGGGTTTAAAGTTCATTCTTCTTTTATAATAACAGTGCTTCACAATTTAGTGTGTTTTGCTTTACAGCAGTACAGAATCTTGCTGTATGTCTTCAAGACATCAGAGAGCTGTTAACTTGTCATTATAGTAATTTATGACAGTGTATGCAGGGAAACTAAAGTGAAATGTTTTGTTGCTGTACTGAATATCACTTAGCATTGCTTGTGCCTGTCAGAACTGCGACTAAAACAAGAATGCTCATTGCTATGGTACCTCTGGATTTTATGCACCTGTATTTTAATAGGTTGAAGCTGAGGGAAGAGGTGAGGGATGGAGGGGAGTTTGTTTGTAACAGTTGCCTGTTATTTATAAGCTAGGCAATGAAGTGATTTCGGTTTTGAACTCTGGCTAACTTCATATCTTGCTAAGCTGTTCCTTTGTTATCTGTGTCACCGTGGTGCCTGTGATTGCAGTCAGGTCACAGGTTGGGCTCAGATAGCTGCCGAGCTGCCTTTTTTTGTTATCATTATTCTGGTATTGGTTTCAGAAATAATTTCCTCTCCTCTAACTAATTACACCCGGGGGAGTTTGAGTTTGGTTTAACCTGCAAGTGTTGATGATTTCAGTGGCTAATAGCAGATTAGGGAGTACTGTGAGCGGGGGGGAAGAGAGAGCAGAGCAGCTCAAACCTGGGCAATTAGAGGTTAGAGGAAGTGCTTTCAGTCACTGGTGATATAGAATGTAACTCTTTTGAGGGCAGAAATGGTCTTGTGGGGGTGTTGATATATACTTTTAAAGTGCTCTATGCATTGTGCATTTTCCTTTTAAACTGAAAAATTCACTTGTTCTGATGCTCTCACAAGCTGTAATGGTTTAGTGAGCCCTGACAGACCACTCCTGAAGAAAGCAAAGAGGCTTTGGTAGCACAAATGATGGGGACTGAAGTCAGGAATGAGACCCTTGAAGTGAAACAAGCCTCCCCAAAAGCCATTCATTACAGACCATAGAATTTACTTAATTTCTTGGCATCTTTGATAAATTGTATCTCAATGAATTGCAATATCTTGTGTTGTAAGAATGGGAAAGTTGTACAGGTTACCAAAGATGCAGTTTCAAATGGGCAGTCTCAATTTTGGTTGAAACTGGCTGGGTTAGTTTCAGTAGTGTTGCTGTGAACTAAATGGCAACAAAGCATAGGTGAAGACTTGTGTACCTAAAGGGTTTGCTTTTAGTTCATAAGTTATTTATTATTACAGCTTGCATTCAGCTGGAACTTCACTCTTTGTTCTATTTCAGCTGATCTCTATTTGATGGGATTTTTATACAAAGTGTTAGTGTCTATAGGTCATTTGTCTGGAATGTGAAAAAATCAAAGCTGTCACTGTGTCAAAGCTTTTCTCCTTTCAGTACACTCGCAGTTAGTGCTGTATGGTAGAGAGAACAGGATTCATTTTGGACTGAAAGTTTGGTCTGAATGTGTAAGAATGTTGTCTTTTTTCCTATAGCAGAAAGACTTGCAGCACAGACCTTCTGGATCTCCACAAAGTTCGCCCCAGTGCATTTCCCCAGGTTTGTACTAAAGAATGATTTCTGTGCTCAAGGCTTATCTGTTCAATTGTATTTTTTTCCTTTAATATGTTTTAAAGGCTATACACAGTGTGTTATTGAAGTATAGAAAAGGTCTCTTTTAATAAGATGGCTTCATTTTTTTCCCTATTGGGAATGGCTCAGAGGCTCCTAGCAATCTCCTGTGTGTTTTTATCTCTTTATCTTTTTATTTTTCTTTATACCTTCTTGCTGTGTAACCTCAGAATATCACGGTGAAAAGGGATCAATAAGCTCGTTTTTCATTGATTGTCTATTCTCTGGCCTCTGAAAAGACTAGAACTGTGAACTTTGTTTTACATCAGATTTTCATAATTGTCTATTTAAAACTTGCCTGCAGCTAGTGGTTGCTAGAAATCTCTAAGACAAGCTAGCACTAATGGTCTGAACAGAAATCTTTGTCGAAGCAAAGTGGGAAAAGGCATCTGGGAGGAAAAAAAAGAGGAATGAACAGCTTTATTGCAGCATAAGCTTTGAAATAGCTTTTTGCTGCTGGAAAAGACCATCATGGTCACAGGTGTACCATTTCAATAGCATTCTAATTTTTAGATGGGATGAGGTCTGCATTAACAGAAGAGGCTTTTTGGCTCTCGGGTGATTGATTGTAACCAGAGCAGAATTACTTTCTGCCTTGCAGTCGGTCCATTTGGTTGCTTTGATGGCTGTAAGAACCACAGCTGACAAGAATGTCTGAGTATTACTCTATGTGTTTCACATGGTTTTGTTAGGTAGCGTCTGACTTGCATTGCAAGGTGTCCTTTGTGAAACAAGGGTAAGAGGACAAAGAGTTAGTGTTACAAGAAGACAAATGGCTGTTTGCCTTACCAAGAATGGCTTTTTGCATTCAGGAGGAAAGTGCAGGGACAGTAGGAAACAGAAGGATTAATGAAAATAGGAAAAGTTGGCTGTAGGGCTTGTCGTTGAAACAGCTCTGTGGTATACAGTCTGGTCTGGTTTGACAGGTTAGCAGCAATCGATGGGGACTCTCAGCAGTGTGCAGACAGTGCTAATTGAACTCAGAAAATGGCTTTTTGCTGGTGCACACTCTGCTAGGTAGCCAGTCCTTGTTTTCCATGCTCAAAACCAGAAACTGGGAGGTAAAAGAACAGTTTATAGCATGAGCATTGTCTTTACCCGCAGGGTAACAGTGCAGAGTCCAGTGTCCAGCAAAAAAAGCCAAAGATATTGTGTCCATGTAAAAGAGAAATACAGTTTAAGAAAGCTATAAACTGTGGTGTTTGTGTGTGTGTCCCATCCCTCTCCACATGTTTTGCCTGTGGGGATTTTTAGAGTTGGCCTTTCATTGTGAAACAGATCTTTATGTTCTTGGCTTGTAATGCACAGAAAGAGAACATGATGGCTGAAGGTTTCAGTACTTCCCCAGATAGAAATGGAAGGACATTTATTATTAAGTCTTTGTTTAAGAAAACCCCCTTTACAAATCTTGCTATTAGTGTCCACTAAATTAGTGTCCTCTTCCCGTTGGAGCTCATCACTTGGAGGTGATGGAAGAGGACTCAGTTTACCTCCTTGCTGTGTTGTGCTGTGTCTATAGCCAGGAGATTTCAAACCCAAACAGGTTTTCCAGCAGGAAAAGCTGCAGTGATAATTCCTGATGTTAAATATCATTCATGAAATCTCCCTTGCTTCCCTAATACGGTTCTATTCAACTGTTTCAAAGATGAAATGAAAGACAAGGAGATAAAGTATGGGATATCAAGAAATGTGGAAAAACCCGTTTTATGAGTTGAAGCATGAATACCTTGATTTAGCTATGTTTTGTTGAGCAAGGAAGAAGTAGAAGGAGAATTGTTAGTGGAAGAGTGAGACTGAGAAAGGGGAACTTTTGGGGATAGGTAAACACCAGTGTTTTTACAAGAAAAGATGTAAATTGGTGATGCATAGACCTTGGCTGGGAACTGGAGACCCTCTTGAATCACAGTATCACAGTAGGTTAGAGATTGGAAGGGACCTCAAAAGATCATCTAGTCCAAAATTGAATGTCTGCATGGTCCTGAAGGAGCCTCCCAGGCACAGGACTGGATGAGGAATTGGGTCTGGGGGTAAGGCAGAGGCTGCAGTGGCACAGCCCTGGGTTCAAGGATCCATGAGATCTCTTCCACTCCCATGTCCTTAAAAGCACTTTGGAACAAGGGCAGCTGCAGACCTTGTCAGTGATAATTTTCAAAGGTTGGCTGATTCTTCATCTTTGACTTCCCTGAAGTTCCTGTCTTAAAAGGATGTATTTTGTCTCCTGTTCCTTATCATTCATTACAGACATTAGTGCTAAATAATTGTATCCATTTTTTAGAAGTCTATTACAAGCTTCCATGTATTGTGTAAGAGTGATTAAAATTTCAAATACCTTTCCAGTTCACAGTCTGTCTAGATTTTAAAAAGCATTAAAAAGCTGCAGTATTAAAATTAAATTTAGCTCTGGTATCTATTATGTGCAGTGTGTGTGTGCTTGCAGATAGAAATCACTGTCAGGCAATAAGCATTGCAAGGGACTTGTGGTTTTGATGTGAGCTCAGATTTTTCTTCTTTGCCATGAAATATTCTGTGCCCTTATACGGTAGGGTGTGAATAATTGTGTGTAGGTTCTGGTGTTTTACTAAAGGAGAAGATACTTTGCAATTTCCACACTAAATGGGCACAGTAGGGACCAATTTCCTGCACTTCAGACCTGCTGATTTAGCCAATACAGTAAGTTAAGTGGCAGCTTTACATTTCTAGAAGGATCACAGGTAGTATAAAAACAGTGCATCTCTGGGGCCACTTTACTGTGCCAAGTCTGAGGGCAGCCAGGAGTGAGCATGGGGAATACAAATTCAAAAAGCAGCGGCAGGAGCAATACAATTCCAGCTCATCCCGAGCTCTCTTTTTGTGGTTCCTTTTCAAGAAAATGGAATGAGAATGTTTTTTTGGAGAACGAGCTCTTGACATCCAAGATCCTGTCTGTTCTCCGGCCGCACTCAGAGCGGGGTCTGAGAGCAGGAGAGCTGCAGTGTACGCCTCATTTCCTGAGTACCAATTCGATTTTTGCCTCTTTAGCCACTTCTTTGAAGGAGCAGCCCCGGAGCCTTCTCCTGGGACCTGATGGCACCCCAGTCCTATCGCGGAATCTCGGCATGACTATCGCCCAAAGAGGAAATTCTCAGTCTTCACTGAATACTGCTGGAGCTGTCAATAAATTTGGGTAAGTAAACTGCTTCTCTTCGAATCCATCAGCTTCTGCTGTTGTCGTGTCCCCAGCCCCCGTGTAAAAAGAAAAACAATTACAGAACTAAAGCAAGAATTCACATTGATTTTTTTAGCTCCAAAGAGATTTATTGAAATTTTAATTCATTTCCCTCAACAGTAAGCATTGCTGTTGTTTAAATCACCTTGCCTTTAGTCCCCCTGTACTATATCACAAAGAGGTCATGTAAAATGGGGCACAATTGGGGTGTCTCTGCCTAGATTATGGCTTTCATGGGTATATTTGTCTTCAGACTTGATGCATTTCAGTAATCTGAGGTCAGTTATTCTAGGTTGTACTAGTTCTGACTAGTGTAGGAGACAGCAGTGGCTGCAGTTGCAGGATACCTTGATTAAAATAGTAGCTCTCTGCTGGTTTAAATAGTTGTTTACTCTTTATGTGCCACAGTTGAGCTCAGTGCAAGAGCCCTTTGTATTCTGAACTGGCTGTGGCTTGTCACCAGGTGATGTCTTTTCAAAATGTCATACCTGAAGTTGCATACTTGCTCATGCTGCTTCTATTAGAACTGTAATACTTCAGTGAGGGACTTGCTAAATGGATTTGACTGTTTAAGTCAGAGTGCAATGCTAACTTTTATCTATTTAAGTTAATTGCGCTAGAGTTTAGGAAAGATGTCAAAGTGGTTGAATTTTGGGTTTGTTTTTCTTTGTCAAGCAGCTTAAATGTCAATATTCTGGTTTGAGCCCTTGGTCTAATTTCTTTGGCCATTTAGACTGATTTCAGGAGACATGGATGAAGGGGATTCAGGCTTTATCAAATTTAAGCAGACTTCAGATGACGTTGTCTCGCTTGCACCTTCAACAGCAGACACCATTTTTCTGGAAGGTATGGAATTTCTGTGCTTTTCAGGATTTTTATGTGATTTCTTAACCCAGTCTTAAAACAGCACTGAAATGGTTTTGTGAATGATGGTAACGAGGGATATGGTGGGAAGCAATTTAATAATAACTGAAACTGAATGTGCTTTTGGTCTAGATGCATATTCTGTATCCCTCCGAAGTGAAATAGAAACAGATGCTCATGAGTTTGAGGCAGAGTCTTGGAGTGTTGCAGTGGAACAGTCTTATGCAAAAAGGCAAAGGCCAGACGTTAAAAACAGGCAAGATGTCATTTATGGTAAGACTATTTGTTATTATTGTGACTTCTATTTCATAATGCCACTGTTTTGAAACAAATAAATCCTTTTTATTGGCTCCCATTTTGACTTGTGATTGAAAACTAGAGTGAAGATTTTCAAGTCTGTTGCCTGTCTCAGTGTGCACAAGTCCTTCTGTTAATGATTTTAAGCAACACATAGTTGTCAGCATGCCTATGTAAGCAGTTAACCTCAGCTCTACAATTAGGGAAGAGCTCACCTGCAACTGAGGGATGCTGTTAAATAAGCAAGGTCAGTCACTGTTTGGAGGGGAGATGATCAGAGCCAATTTGGGAGCTTCACATCAGTAATGCAAAGGCTATGGTGAAGAAGGAGGTACAAAAGGTGGTGGCTTTCAGAGCCTGCTCTGTTCTGTCTCACTGGTCACTGCCCAGCAGATAAATGACTTCTGATCTGTGTATTTCTCCTTGCTCAGAACTAATGCAGACTGAAATGCACCATGTTAGGACACTGAAAATAATGCTGAAGGTGTACTCCAGAGCCATGAGAGAGGAGCTGCAGTTCCCAAATGCAGTTATCAACAAGCTCTTCCCCTGTGTGGATGAGCTGCTGGAGATGCATGGGCAATTTCTGCTCCAGTTGAAGGAGAGACGGAAGGAATCCTTAGAAGAAGGCAGTGACCGAAATTATCTAATCCAGAACATTGGAGACCTCTTGGTAAAACAGGTGTGGATTAAATTCTACCAATACTAAACTTCTAACAAGCTAACTGGTAGGCTAAAGTTACGTTATTTAAGGATTGATTTAATAATTTGTTTGACATTATCTTCCCAGTGTAATGTGTAAGTGTGATTCCCAGGAGCATATCTGGTCACAAATAATATGAAATGATCATTAAATGTTCTTTGGGCATGTGCATATGCATGTTGTGGGGTACGCAGCTGGTTTTATCTCTGTTCCAAAAGTAACATGACATGTTCCTGGTGTCCATCCCAAACATGGCTCTCCTGCATTTGATGCCAAGCTTCTACGTTCTGACCTTTTAGAAATGCAGTGAAGATCCTTTGAACTCATTACAGCTTTAGTACCCATTCTGGTACAGGGTGGATGCAACTTCCTTCCTATATCATGACCACTGTTTCCCCTTCACCATTTAGTCCTCAGTCTTTTTCAGTGCAGAGGCCCAGAAATCCTTTTAAAAATTCTTGTAATGACAGCTGTCATATTTGGTTATCTTGTGGTATTCCAAGCTCTCAGATTTCACACTGCATAAATCGCCCACTTCAGGTACAGAAGAAATTGAAATACTGAATAAACACCTCAGAAATCAGTTACCATAAAACAATGTTCAGCCTTAATCTTGCAGTGGAGGTAGGTTTACTCTTAATGATTCATGTCTTTTATTCTTATCTTTCCAATTAGTTTTCAGGTGAAAATGGGGATAGAATGAAGGAAAAATACGGTGTGTTCTGTTCTGGACACAATGAAGCTGTTAGTCACTATAAAGATCTGCTCCAGAGCAATAAGAAGTTCCAAACCTTAATAAAGGTAAACAACAACCAGCAGTCTCCCATTCTGACTATACTTGACCACTTCAGATCTTATTTTGTACTTGAAGATCCCTCCAGTTTGAATGCACCTCATTAGAGGCAGGTACTCATTAGTTGATAGCTTCTTGTATTTTAGATCTTTTGAGCTGTTTGGACACAACACCACCATTAGCAGGTGTGACATTTGAGGCAGGTTCTCAGGAGCACACAGGACTGGGGAATAGAGTATGTATGTAGACCTTAAAGCTCATTGAGTTCCAACCCCTGCCACGGGCAGGGACAGCTTCCACTGGAGCAGCTTGCTCCAAGCCCCTGTGTCCAACCTGGCCTTGAACACGGCCAGGGATGGAGCAGCCACAGCTTCTCTGGGCACGCTGTGCCAGCGCCTCAGCACCCTCACAGGGAAGAGCTTCTGCCTAAAAGCTCATCTCAGTCTCCCCTCTGGCAGGTTCAAGCCATTCCCCTTGGCCTGTCCCTGCAGGCCCTTGTCAAAAGTCCCTCTCCAGGTTTCTTATAGGCCCCCTATAGTTATTCATGACTCTATCACTCACTGCCATGCTGTGTGGCCATCTTTGTAAATTGGCTTGATAATAAATTCAGTCAATGATAAATGCTGTTAATGGTCTACTATGGAAAAAGCTGGTACTCTGGAGTCAAGTTTTGCCCACCACATCATCTTTCCAAAACCAGAAAATTGGCTCCAGGGTGGTTTGTTTGTCTGCTGTACAGTGTAATGTGCAATTAATAGGAAGGGCTGAAGAGACACAGCCAAAGTAGAAGCCTGTAACTTGAGCTGCAGATGTCATTGCGCAGTCTAAAGTATTCACATTTTCCAGTCCTCGGTAAGCGACACCGTGTGAACGTTCCAATGTAGCACTATACTTACAGCTCTTCTTAGCTAGGAGTCATTAAAAGGGAGAACCCTTTACTTTCAAGGAGCTAAGTAACCAGAGTCTTATATAGCCACAGTCCTTATAAAGAGAGATCTTAGTACTGTATTCTACTGCCAGGATTGTGCTGGACCTGTAGCCAAACTGGCATCCTGATGCTTTACAGTCTTCCCTTTCTAAACAGGGCTGTGGTACTGTAGAAGAGCCTACTGGTGGATGTGGGCTCAAAGAAGCACGTAGTTTAGTCATAGAATCATAGAACAGATAGGGTGGAAAGGACCTTAACATCATCTAGTTCTAACCCCCTGCCATGGGCAGGTCATGGGCATGGTCATTTATTGACCTCATTTGGCTGTTAGGTGTGTTTGGTCTGGTTTCAGAAATCTAGTACTTTCCTATGTATTTAAGAACTGATCCTATTCTAAAAGGCAAACAGCAAATAGGCAGTCAGATAATTCAGATCCGGAACTTTCTCTGCTTGGCTCCAGATTTAGTTAACAGTAGTTGAAAATAACACCCAAAATATTTTCTAATAATAAAAGCAGTTGGTTTTTAACATTATCGGGAGTTTTGCTTTAGTAAAAGAGGTGATGCTAATTTGGTGATGCTATGCCAAAGTGCTTTGAGACAGGAAATGTGGGAATGGTGAGGCGAGGGAGTTAGAACAATATATGCAATGGATGTGATGAGTCTGTCTTGTTTTCTAGAAAATTGGGAACTCTTCCATTGTGAGGAGACTTGGTGTTCAGGAGTGTATCCTTCTGGTAACCCAGCGCCTCACCAAATACCCAGTCTTGGTGGAACGCATTATTCAGAATACAGAAGGTAGGCGTAATCATTCCTGGAAGCCTCACAGTTGTCTGCTGATCCTTCTCCTGTGTTTTGCATGTTCTTTCCTCAGACAAGGAGAGACAGGGTGGTACTGCCTATTCCTGCTTTCTCCCTTCCTCATTCACTGAAGATGCTGTTCTGGATGCAGATCCAGATCAGTGTCGCCTCATCAAGTGCTGATTGTTAAGTCTGAAACCACAAAACCATAGCAGTTTGTCTGTCGGCTCGTTAGAGATGTAGAGCTTTAGGATATTTTGTCTTTTACTTTATTTTTAAACAAGCTGTTAGGAAATAACTGTTAGATGCTCAGTACGGAGCCTTCACATTAAAATATGTTTAGCTGCTCATATTGTGCATTCCAGAATTAAAAATGCAACCTACTGACTGCTACTCTTTTCTCTCAGCTGGAACTAAAGATTATGAAGAGCTGACCCAGGCCCTTAGTTTAATTAAGGACACAATCACTCATGTAGATGCCACAGTAAATGAGTGTGAGAAGGGGCAGCGCCTTAAAGAGATTATGCATAAGATGGAGCTAAAATCATCAGGGAAATGCAAGAATGGGCTTTTCTTCCGGAAAGATGACATGGGACAGAGGCGGCTTCTGCTGGATGGGATGCTGTACTGGAAAGCTGCGTCAGGGAGACTCAAAGGTAAAGGGCCAGGAAGGGGGAAAACACAACAGAGAAACAGGCTTTTCATTTATTTTTTTTTATGTATATGTATTTTTTTAGTAACTGTTTATTACTGATCGATGGAGTATAAAATGACAATAACCTGCTCGTTTAATAGGATATTGGAGGAAATAGCACTTGTTCTATTCTTGGCTTGTCCAATAAGCATCTCTGTAATGGTGCATAAGTTCCTTATGCTGCTTGCTTATTATCTGTCTGATCTGCTTTCCAATTCAAGAGGGAGGTCTTTAGATAGATGACAAAGCTTTGAGTCATACTGACTTGGTCTCCTGTGGAAAGGCATTATTAGCTCTGCTTCACAACCCCATGACACCTTCATTCTGCATAATGTCTGTTTTGCCAGAAAATCAAACCAGTGTCCACCAGTGAATATTTTAACAGCTTCATTGCTCAGGTGGTCAAGAAGCAGCTTCAGTGGTACATAAAATGCAGCCAAGAGTAGGTGGTGCTGCAGAGGGCTGCAGTTCTAGAAGAATCTGCAGTTAAGGGAGACACATTCCCTCATGACTGTTTCTATCCATGTGTAGGTTGCCTCTGTAGGTGTTCTCAAGCTTTAAATCAAGCAATTTTATTGTGCTGGTTCTGCATGACTGCAGTCTGTCTGTGGACATCCCACGTGAGAGGAAGTAGCAGACCCACTCTTGCAGATGCTGATGTGCTGTTCCCTGACCCACAGGCACTTGAAGTTAGGTGGTTTTTGAGTCTGGACCTGTGTTTCTGGTTTAAAATCTGCCTTTTTTTCTCCCTCTGTTGTTATTGTAGATATTCTGGCAGTCCTGTTAACTGATGTATTGTTGCTCTTACAAGAAAAGGACCAAAAATACACATTTGCATCAGTGGTAGGTATTGTTCTCCTTATTTAATACATTCACTTAGAGTATTTATGAAAGTGATGGTAACTATGCAGGAAACAGATATTAGATGCTTGTTATGGGGTGGGGGTCAGAAGGAAAATTAAGTAATAAACCAGCCAGCTATTATAGAATCACTTTTTCTGAAGCAGTTCTGGTACTTGTTGAATCCCTCACACTGTCTCTTAGTGCAAAACAGTGTGCTATTCCATCAGCTGGCTCCAGCCTCCACATCTCCTGTGGTTTTCTGGTGCCCTGAGCCTGTTCTGAAGTTCAGTGGTTCTCCTCTTGTGCTGTGACTTTCCCTTTTACTGAACTGTGTCATGTATGTTAAACATACTAGATCTGTGCTTTGAAAGGCACCTGCAGATGAGGTCTGCTTCTGTTTGCTAATGTGCAGGGAAAGAATCTTCCATTTCAGTGAGGGATGTGGTAAGGTCACAGTAGGCTAAGATTCACTGGGGGCAAAGAACTTTCCTGAAGTAAATGGAGTCAGCACTAAATGCAAATGTAATTACTGCAGCACTCTAGAACACTCAGTGGATTCGCTTGCTTTTCTAGGGCATTTCCACAGGTATCCTCAGAGCAGTAAATGGTGTACATTTTGTCCTGATCTACTTCGGTTATGGCTGTAATAGCACCAGTAACAGAGAAACTATTTTATGTAATTGTTTTCTTGGATATATATTTTCTTTTTTCAAGACATCAACATTAGAACTTAATTCTAATGGCAAAAGCTATTTTGGTGACCCCAGGGCTGTAAAAGCAACTGCTTTTCAAATTACCCTTCTTCTAATGCACAGAATGGGGATACTTTCACAGATCAGGATGGCTGGAAGTCGTTTCCTCTTGAGCAGCATTAGGTGAATCTTTGACCAGTAGTTCATTTTATGACATTGACTCTGATAGACTTAATTCTGTTTTCCAAATTCACCTGAGGTATGAGCAGAAGAGCAAGTTCATAGAGGGGAAGAAACATGTTGTTAATGTAGTGTCTTGGTCGTCATGGCTGTTGTAGCTTACACTGAGGCTACAGCATTGTTCCCAAGAAATAAGAGCACACATACATGTTCTTAGGCAGTGTAGGTGCTCTACTGCAGGGTTATATATATATCATTCAGCTGCTTATGACAGTCCCCACAAGCTGATCTCTGCTACATGGTGGTTTTTCCCCCTCCAGTAACATGCTCTGCAGTTATAGATTGATCAGTTTTTTGCATCTTTGTATGTATACAGTTCATTTGAAATGTAGATATCACTTCTCCGTAGATAAATCAAGTGAGGGGAGCACATGGATCTGCTCAGTGATTCTGTTTTTCCACTGACCTCTGTTCATGGCTTGAATTGCAGTACAACTGCTCAGAGGCGTTGGCAAAACCAACCCTTCCTGATGTCTGTGCCACAGCTCAGTTTTCTTCCCATCACTCTAGATTATGCTGCAAAGGTGCAGCAGTTACAAAGAGCTAGTTTCTTCTGGGGAGGATCTTTCTAGGCTTCATATATTGGCTCTGTGCTGTATGAAGCATAGATAGGTTTTCAGTGACTAATATCCCTCCTGTAAATCTGTTTTCATTGCAGAAGACAGCTAATCCAGTTAATCCTTAGCTATACAGCAGTGCTATCTGTCACCTTGTTTTATTATTCACAGGGCCTGACAGCAAGCTATAACACCCCTGTGTTATGGTTTTATTTCCTTTGTAGCTCACTTAGAACTTCTGTCACTTCCTCTTGTTCTCTTCTTTTACCTCCCACACGTCATTTTTGTTTCCTTTTACAAATGCTGGTTTTGTCTCCTTTTGAGCAACTTTTTTTTGAGCCTGTTCCTGACTTCTGGGACCCAGTGGGAACCCTCAGGTGTTTAAATTGAAACTTGCTTTGATATTCAGTCAGCTACCCAAACATCTTGGTCATTCTTCATTCCACGAATGACCATTGAAATGGTCATTCTTCATTCCACATTTTCATCTATGATTGATGAGGAAAAAAATGGCAATGTCAAAAGTGTCATAGCAGTAACATTCCAGTGTTGTGATTTGTGGGCCTGGTGGCCCAGCAGAAGCAGGAAGATGGGGGAGCTGGGAAGCACAAACCCTAAAGAGCATATGCAATGTAGTGCAGTAAACTCTCTTTTGTTTCACAGGACTCTAAACCACCAGTTATCTCGTTGCAAAAGTTAATTGTAAGAGAGGTAGCGAATGAGGAGAAGGCCATGTTCTTAATTAGTGCTTCCTTAAAAGGACCAGAAATGTATGAAATCCACACAAGCTCAAAAGAGGAGAGGAATTCCTGGATGGCACACATCCGCAGAGCTGTAGAAAGGTAAAATCATCATTATATGAGCTGGTAAGAGAGCAGGAGGGCTTGATTTCTGGCTTCTTTGTCTTCACAGGTTTCATAGATGTAAATTTATCACACAAATCCATTTGACTACCCCTCAACTTTCTCTGTAAGACTGAAACATGCAATTTGCTTTTGTGTTCCTTGCGAAGAAGCCAGCCATAAAGTTGCAATAGAAGCCAGCCGCAGTTGTTATTCTGCTTTTCCTGAAAAATAAACACAAAATGTCACTGATGTCAAATGTAACAGGGCTTTGGATAAGGGAGTTAGATTTGACATGCAAGATAAACTCCACCCTAGGCAAAATCTTGAAGGTGAATCCTGAAATGGCTTTAGGTTATCTAACGTGCAAATCAAACATCTCTCTGTTTCCTCCTTTGTACAGCTGTCCTGATGAAGAAGGAGGAACATTTAATGAACCTGAAGCAGAGAGGAGGCTGGCTGAAGCAAGAGCTGCCAAGTTAAAAGATTTTCAAGGTAATGACTTAGTTATATATTCCATGAACTGCTTCTCAGCATCATTTGTGATTGATGACTGTCTTTTAGCACATGATGTGATCAAGTTTCTCCTTCATAAGTCTTTCAAGGTAGAGCAAGATTATATAGAAATAGCTAAATAAGTCAAGCTTTGTATGCTCCATGAGTTTACACCTTAACTGTTAATTATATCTCAGCATTTGATGCCTTGACCATAAAATAAATAATAATCTCCCCAATTGAACGCTGTGCTCTGACAGTGATTAGGAACTGAGTTTGTTTCTTCCTTCAGAGCGTTTGAACATGAAAGATGACCTGATTATGCAAAGCCTAACTGAGAAGCAACAGATATATCTAGAAATGTCTGAAATGATTGGGTTTGAAGACCATTCCCAAGGATCTCGATCTAGGCTACTGCTTCGGGGGGATATCCCAGAAAATCTGCAAGGAGAAGCAATTTTGAAGTCAGCTGTGACAGAAGGTAAATGCAATGTGGGAATGGGCATGCGTTCACTAGGGTGCAGAGGTGGGGATAAGCACATAGGGTCCAAGTGCTGAAAATCACCCTGTAAGAACATAATACTTCTATGTAGCACTGTTATAACACTGTTCAGAGTTACTTAATCTCAGAACCAATGTGCACTAGGTAAAGTGCACCTGTGTGTTTAGGTAGGGGATCTTCTCTACCGTTTGGATATTAAGGATCAGCCAGTGGAGTCTGTTCAGATGGGTAACTGAGTGCTCTAATAGTACACCAGTTCTGAAATATTATATGAGGGTTAGATATTAAAACAGCCTATCTAAAGGTAGTATCTTTAGACAAAAAATAAGCACAAACATATCTTTTATTATGGAAAACAAACCAACACAAAAATTAAAAAGAAAGAAAAGAAAACCCAAACACTCAAGGCTTGATAATCCCAACTTGCAATTAAGGAAGAGGTCATCTTTACATAGGCAATACGACCAGTCTGTTGTAAAGAGCTACTCACAAAGGAAAATTCATCTGTACTGCAGGAAAACTCTCATACTGCCTGATCTTTTCATGTACTTGATGGATTAAATGTGTTTTAACTTGTTAGCATGATGCACTTGTCTTGCTGCGTAGACATGGCTATTTACATGAGATGTTCTCCTCTTTTCCAGCTGAAAATCTCCAGAACCTTATCTTCACTCACTTAGGCAGTGGATCCTGTCAGCCTGAGGATGGCTCTGGATCAGGACTCCCCAGGAGAGCAGAGACCTTTGGAGGATATGACAGTAGTCCCTCGATCTCAACTAAAAGTAAGAAAGGGACCATTCGGCATTCTTCTGAGTTTCTTAGCCTTTCCTGGGTTACTCTATACAGAAAATGAGATGAGAACAATGAATTAAGTGAGGCCCTTTTATAAGGAAGCTTCACCAGGCTCTAAAAGAAAGAAAAGAGCAAATTTCTAGCATGTGGCATTAGCATGTTGTATCTTTTACTTCCAATACCAACACTAGGGAGCAGAGTAGGGCTCTCAGTGGTGTGCTGAGGGCATTGCTTTCATCCATGCTCCCCTGTTACCACAGTTCCACACAAACTTTAGTTTTGTTAAAGAAAAACCCAAAACAACTGGGAAATGTGAATTCAGCTGCCTGCTTTTATTATTGAATCAGGAAAGTTTTTCCGCTTCCTTTTGTATCTGCAGTCACCAAAGGGATACTTCGGGTAGAAATGCATGTCACTATTGCTGGCTCTTCCACTTTGGAACAGCATGGAGCAGCCATGCAGTTGTATATTGGTTATAACATCTAAGTTACCTTTGTTTTCTGCTTGCTTTGTTCTGCAGTGAGTTTTCAGAGGCGCTGTGCTGGTGTAGGTTACCCCTCTTTCACTCTCCTTTCAGGTGGTAATTTTAGGAAGAACAGTGGTGGTGACCAGAGGCAGTGGGACTGGAGAGGCCCTGCAGTAAGCTCAGATGTGCAACTCCATGACCTCCCTTCTGATGCAGAAGAAGCATCTCAAACTGTATGTTGGGCTTATGCATGATTTAATTGTATTTCCTTATGATGTTCTTCATAATAGTGATGAAAACGAAATCTTTTATCAAAGGTAAAAGTGATCCTAAGCTGGTAGGGCTGGCCTGTAACAGAGCTATGTCAGTCAGATGACTAGACTCTGTTTTGTGGGGCTAGTTGACAGCTTAGCACTTGAGAGGCATGGTAATTTGGTTTTGTATTTGTTGATTTGGTGCTGTACCATTAATGCTAGCTTTAATCACCATGCATTGATTCCAGCCTGGCCTCTGATTTAAGTGTTCTTGTTCCATGTCCTTCGATGCATGGGAGCAGTCTCTGCTTAGCAGTAAACCTGTTCCCTCATGAGATGAACCCTTCCAGCTTGTTCTGGCAGTGCTACCAAAGCCCAGCAAGTGCCTCAGATACTGTTTTTGTCTTTTTTAGAGTGATGTAACAAGGCTGGATGACAGCAGTGGCTTTCAGCCCACCATAGAGTCTCAGGTACGTTACTTCTACTATGAGGAAATGGCAAATAGCTGTATTATAATAATGGCATGCAAAACCAAACCAACCAAACACCACCAAAAAGCTCAGTATTTTTAGTGTCTGTGGAACCACAAGCACATTAACAGCCTGTACCTTATGACTCTTAACGCATTATGAATGCAGAGATAAAACTCCTGTTAGAAAACAAAGATGGGTTCTGGGTATGTAGACAGGCATTTCTAAGAGCTGCCCAACTACTTTTCCTGAATCTTTGGAGAGATTGCATAATGTCAGCTCACTGACAAAACATGCCCCTGAATCTCCCACGAGTGCTATACCTGTGTAGTGATTCAGTGCTGGAGTATGGGAGGAAGTGATCATTAAATAGCTCATGTGAAGACAATTGGTGATGAAGGTTGCTCCCTGGAATGTCAGGGAGATTTGTAGGGTGCTGATTCACATCTGTGCAAGGACTGATATACTGCAATTCATTGTGCTGGCATATTGGTCTCTTGGCTGTTACTGTGTTAGAGAACTCTTGGAGCCACGCTTCCACTGTGTGGGGGTTTGTACTGATACTGTTGATTATGATCACTGTTTAAAAAGAAAAAGAAGTCTTATGCATCAAACCAGAGCACTGTTCAAGTGTCTAATGTCCTTTTTCCTTCCTTTGCTTCCCCTTTTCTTCAGCTTGTCCAAAGGATACAAACACTGTTACAGCTGCTCTTCAGTCTTCAGGTAAATCACTATTTACTATAGAATCATAGAATAGTCAGGGTTGGAAAGGACCTTAAGATCATCCAGTTCCAACCCCGCTTCCATGGGCAGGGACACCTCACACTAAACCATGCCACCGAAGGCTCTGTGCAGCCTGGCCTTGAACACTGCCAGGGATGAAGCATTCACAGCTTCCAAGAGGTTTGTGAGGCATTACTGTAATAAAATTTATGCAGGTGTGGAGAAGAACTACCTTAAAAATATCCCCTAAAGCTAAAGTGAGGGGCAGAATTTAATCAAGAAAACACACACCGTGTCTGGTGTTTTGAAGGAAGTGTAAGATCTGTTGTCTTAGGTAATTATTTCCTTCTTCTTGCTCACTTCAATGCAATTCTTTTGCTACTCTGAGCTCCACCTGCTCATTTCCTCTTAAAATTTTGGATACACACAGGTATGTATGTGTTGTTTTTACTGTCATCAGCAGTATTTTGACTGATTGGATTCAAAGTACTAATTCTAGGTGCAAGAAATGTTAATTTTGACATAAGCATAACACTTGCTTAGCCATCTGCAGTATCATGTCAATCACAGTGGGCTGTACAAGTTGGAAGTTAGATCTGCTCTTAAAAACAATAGTCTCTGATTTAATGTGGTAGAGGGTGTTGCCTTTTGTTTAGCTGTGCATGTGTTCTGAACCCATGTACCTTATAGTGGACTCATTTCCCCTTCAGGCAGTGATATCTCAGCAGGACAGCTACATTGAGATGCAGCGAGCCACCATGGTAGACAGGGAGAAGCAATATCGGCTGCAGTCCACACGAGGCAATCTCCTGCTAGAGCAGGAGAAGCAGCGCAACTTTGAAAAGCAGAGGGAAGAGCTGATGAATGTACAGAAGCTTCAGAGCCAACTGAAGCTGGAGCAGCAACGCCTGGAGCGGGAAAGGAGTCGGCAGCAGAGGGAATTTGAAAGCAAAGAGGCTCGGCTGCAGGAAAGTGAAGAGGGGACTCGGCAGCTGAGGGAGAAGGTGAATCAGGAGAGGGAAGAGCTCGAGAGGCTGCGAGAGGCCTATCAGCATGACCTCGAGAGACTGCGGGAGGCTCAGAGGGCAGTTGAGAAGGAGAAGGAGCGTCTAGATCAGCAGAGGAAGTTGAAGAAGCAGAACACGGTGTCAGGCACGTTCTCCCCAGAAATGGGACAGGTGAGGAATTTGCTTTTCTTGGGGTTTTGTTCCTGTTAACCTGCTTGCTTCTGAATGAAGGTTGTCCCTTCTTGCAGCACTAACCCATGTTTGCTTTTCCATAGACTCACAGAATAGTTAGGGTTGGAAAGGACCTTAAGATCATATAGTTTCAACACCCCTGCCATTGGCAGGGATACCACACACTAAACCATGACACCCAAAACTCCATCCAACCTGGCCTTGAACACTGCCAGGGATGAAACATTCACAACTTCCTTGGGCAACCCATTCCAGTGCCTCACCACCTTCACAGTAAGGAACTTCTGCCTTATATCTAACATGAACTTTCAGTTTGAACCCATCACCCCTTGTCCTATCACTACAGTCCCTAATCAAGAGTCCCGCTCCAGCATCCTTGTAGGCCCCCTTCAGATACTGGAAGTTGCTCTGATGTCTCCGCTCAGTTTCTCTTCTCCAGAAGAGAAGCTTCAATCCTTGTGGCCTCCTCCGGACTTGTTCCAACAGCTCCATGTCCTCCTTATGTTGAGGACACCAGAGCTGCACACAGTGCTGCAAATGGGGTCTCACAAGAGCAGAGTAGAGGAGCAGGATCACCTTCTTCAACCTGTTGATCGTGCGTCTTTTGGTGCAGCCCAGCACACGGTTGGGTTCTGTGCTGCATGCACACTGAAGCCAGCTCATGTTCAGTTTCTCATCAACCCAAGTTTCAACATGTTCATCATGTTCAGTTTCAACACCCCCAAGTCCTTCTCCGCAGGGCTGCTCTGAATCTCTTCTCTGCCCAACCTGTAGCTGTGCCTGGGATTGCCCTGACCCAGGTCTAAGACCTTGCACTTGGCTTGGCTAAACTTCATGAGGTTGGCATGAGCCCACCTCCCAAGCATGTCAGGGTCCCTCTGGATCCCATCCCTTCCCTCCAGCGTATCAACCGAACCACACAGCTTGGTGTCATCAGCAAACTTGCTGAGGGCACACTCAATCCCACTGTCCATGTCACTGACAAAGATGTTGAACAAGACCGATCCCTGAGGGACACCACTCGTTACTGGTTTCCAATTGGACATGGAGCCATTGACCACAACTCTTTGTGTGCAGCCATCCAGCCAGTTCTTCATCCACCGAGTGGTCCATCCATCAAATTGATGTCTCTCCAATTTAGAGACAAGAATGTCGTGTGGGACAGTGTCGAGTGCTTTGCACAAATCCAGGTAGATGACATCAACTGCTTTACCCCTGTCCGTCAGTTCCATAGCCTCATCATAGAAGGCCACTAAATTGATCAGGCAGGATTTGCCCTTAGTGAAGCCATGCTGGCTGTCACCAAGCACCTTGCTGTTTTTCATGTGCTTTAGCATGCCTTCCAGGAGAATCTGCTCCAAGATTTTGCCAGGCACAGAGGTGAGACTGACTGCTCTGTAATTCTCCGGGTCATCCATTTTCCCTTTCTTGAAAATGGGGGTTATATTTCCCTTTTTCCCGTCGTTGGGAACTTCACCTGACTGCCATGATTTTTCAGATATGATGGGCAGTGGCTTAGTAACTTCATTCACCAGCTCCTTCAGGACCTGCAGATGGATTTCATTTGTGCATGTTCAGGTTCTTAAGATGATTTTGAACCTAATCCTCTCCTACAGTGGGCCTAAGGTCTTCATTCTCACAGTCCCTGCATCTGCCTTTTAAGACTTGGGCAGTGTGATCAGAGCACTTGCCAGTGAAGAATGAGGCAAAGAAGTCATTAGGAACCTCAACCGTCTCCAAATCCAGGGTACTCAGTTCTCCCATTAGCTTCCGGAGAGGGCCCACATTATCCCTAGTCTGTATTTTGGTTGCTACATATCTATAGAAGCCCTTCCTGTTATTTTTCACATCCTTTGCCAGATTTAATTCTAACTGGGCCTTAGCTTTCCGGACTGAGCAGCGTGAGGCTGCTCCTGTCTGTCTGTAGAGTGCTTCAGAGTCCCCTTGATCGGGCTAGTCTGTAACAGATCCCTACAGTGATGTCCCCCATCACTGTTCTCCCTTTAACCCTGACCCACAAACTCTCTGTTGACTCCTCATCTGTCCCCAGACAGAGTTCCATACTTTCCAGCCTGTCACTGACATAAACAGCAACTCCCCTTCCCCATCTGCCTGGCCTGTCTTTCCTAAAGAGCCTATAACCTTCCACTCCAACACTCCAATCATAGGAGCCATCCCACTGTGTTTCTGTGATGCCACTGATATCATATCCCTGTAGCCATGCACACATCTCTAATTCCTCTTGTTTATTCCCCATACTATGGGTATTTCTATAGAGGCATCTGAGCTGACCTCCAAATAAAGGCAACTCATTGGCTGGAGCAGCTGAAATAGCTCTGCATTGCTCCAAGCATCTATTACAGGTGCTGGCAACTGACTGGGAGCATTGGGATGGATTGATGCCCCTCTCCCCAAAACATCTAGTTTAAAGCTGCTTTGACCACTATAGCAAGTTTCCTAGCAAAGCAGCTCTTCCCTTTCTTTGTCAGACCAGCTCCAGCAGCTGGGCTTCTTGAGCCATCATCTGAAACAGCTGGTGATGGCCTCTGCCAGAGAGCTCGGAACTTGGCAGCTCCCCAGTGTCTGTGAAATTCCACCCAGACATCTGGTAGTGAGACTGTGGTGGTTTTGGAAGACAGAAACAGAAAATAAGTAATTTTAGAACGTGGCTGACCAAAGGGTTTTTTTAAACACAGGAACCACTCTATTGCAGGCGAGTGATTGCAGAAGGTCTGCTCCATTGATAGCATTTTGTACAGTTGATTTCTAAATCCATTTCTTGGGTTTCAAAATGTGAATTTTGGAGTTGTCTGAAATTGGTTCATTTGTTAGTGTCTGAAAGGCCTGCTTTCTCTCCATTATATCACCACCCAGTGCAGTGTGCACTTGCATTCCTTTGCATCGTGCAATATTAAGCACTCTGGAGCTGCGGAGGTTCTTTTCAGTGTTCAAGGACATACAGTCATGCTCTTCCTTCTGTTTGGCAGCAGGTTTTAGGCTTTGTCTAACCTGTTATATTTTCACTAGAAAGCACTTAATGCTCTCAGGGCTGAGGACTGTCCCTCATTGTCGAATCTGAGAGGGTGAAAATACCTGTTTGACTTAGAATGCCTTTTTTTTTCTCACGTAGAACCAGATGCTAAGTCATTCTGTTAGCTTCAATGGAGAAGGGGTGGAACCATCTGCACCCGCCTTCAAAACCTCTGTGAGAGTGAGCGTCTCCGGGATGGATTACCTGGAACGGCCGGACTTGGTTCGCAGGGACAGCACCACGCTGGAGAATCGCCCTGTTCTTGCACTGAAGAATGAAGTGCCAATACATCTCCTGAGCGCAACTAATCAGATACAGAAACCAGCTGCAGTCCAGCAGCAGATTCCTACCAAGCTGGCCACTTTTACAAAAGGAAGCAAAGAGAAAAGTGGGAAGAGCAAAGCATCTCATAGGACAGACAGTTCAGGTGAGTGTGTTTAAACACACGTCTGATCTCTGCCAGCGTCTGCAGAGCACCCAGAAATTAATATGCTACACATTGTTAATGTCCTTATTCCAGTAAGTAGGATCTTAAGTTCCTTAAGAGTTAGGAGCTGCACGTGTAAATCCATAGGAGTTACATGTATATGCTGTTGGAATTGGAAATACAGCCCAATGGCGTAATGCTGAAAATGGAGTTCTTGTAATCCAGCAGGACAGAATGATGGTGAGCAGTTATAAACCCAGATGCAAAATCTTCTTGCTTAATTGTAGTGTTAAAAGAAAATAGCAGAAAAAAAAAGAGAAAGCTTTTTCTGCATGAATGAAATGTCTTAAGCTTTCTCACTCTCTGTCCGGAGTTGTAATGACACTGAATGCAGTGCCTTTCTTAATGCCTGTCAGCCGTTAAATACAGATGTCCAGGCCAGAACTGTGCATGTTGTAGAGTTGAAAGGGGCTAATTTTATCACAAACAGAAGCAACAAAAATCCAGTCACCATGTCATAATGAATTTTCTGCAGCTAACTACTAGGTACTAAAGCAGTGATCTTTACCAATGACAGATGCAGTAAAAACCACTTCTTCTTTACCACTTTAAATAGCCTTTCTGCCAGCATAGGAGAATGACCTGGAATTTTAAGTTACAAAATTGTCTTTTTAGCTTTGTGTAGGATCAGCCTTGGCAGGCTTACATTTGGGCCTGCACTGCTAAAGTGACTCAGGGCCAAGCCTGTCCGGGGAGGGGAGGGGGAAAGTCACTTGCACATTGCACATCTGTGTCTGTTCTGCCTAAAGTTTAGTACAATTGCAAACTTGCTCATGTTTTTGCACATAAATGAAGCCTAATAACCTCTTACCCTGAATACCAAATGCTGGTAAATGGGAAAATAAAGCTCTAATACCACATCTCCCTGAGTTTATTTTTAATAGCTCTTACCTAATGATCTCTCCAGTGGAAATGCACTTAATGGTGTTTTTCTGTAATTTATATGAAAGGTATAAAACACAAATACATTGGTCTCTGTTCTCTCCTGAGCATTAGTGGGATGCATGCTTGTTATGCCCGTATGTAGATGTTAGAATAAAATGGAACAAGACTTTCTGTACCAGAGGCAAAATACTGTGTATTGAATTTGGGGTTTGTGACATGTGAGGAATGTACTGAGAAGAGGGGTTCTTTGGATCCAGAGTAACCATTTCATAAATTGCTTTTATTGTTGAAATTAAGAAACTTGAGAGGCCATAATGCCAGAATCAATGTACTCTGCTGCTGAGCAGCTGTGAGACGGATGGGGAGCAGAAACAACAGTTGATCACACTTCTGCATGTTAAAAGTAGCACAAATAGCCATTGTAATTTGCATGGTAGGGACAAAGGGTTTTTTTTTCCTCTGCTGTGCTTTATAATACTAGGTTTTAAATCTGGGGTTGTTAGTAACTGAATTACAAGTGCTCAGGGAAGAGCAGAGTGAAAATGCTCGTTGTCTAAACAGCTAAAGAGACAATGTAAGTAACTTGCAACAGGAGCACCAACTCTTTATGATAGAGCAGCTTCCTTGGTTACATGAAGGTATCAGCACAGTGGGCCCCAGTGTGGACTAGTGGGACTTGTGAAGTGCTGCTAGCCTCAAATGCTAACTTGTAAAATGTTTTCTCTAGCATCCACTGATCAGAAGCAGCTGCTTCCCCCCAGGCTTGTTGGGCGAGATGAGGGTGTCCTGAGAGGCAGACGGTCAGCAAGTCCAGTCCTCCCGAGCAGCCAGACCACTGCATTGCAGCCAGGTATGTCCTGACCAACTTCCATGTCCATGAAGTGCATTGGGCTCTCTGGGCAGTGTCATGACTATGTCTTCTTTCACTTTTTCCTACAGAATTTTATGGCCCTACAGATGCTCAGCCAGAAGCACTTTCATCTGCCTCAGCGAACCTATTCAAGCCCAATAACGTTCCTGTTCAGACCCTGGTGACCTCTCAGCCGAGTCTGTTAAACGTGCAAGATGATACCAGCAAAGAAGATGTAATTTTCTTCTAATTGTTTCCATTTAAAGATTGGTCTTCTGACATAACTGTTTCAAGAACTCAGGCCCCAGCGTGCACCGTGACAGAGACCTGACATGGATGTCTTTTCATCCCTACCCCGTTACTACTAGCAAAGACCAGACCAGGATTACTGTTCTACTTTGGCTTCTTTGCCAGCAGCTCAGAATGAGGGCACAGTGGTAATAATTGGCTTTTAAATTCTCCAAACATGGAAATGTATTGACACATGGCATGGGTGTATAAATTTCAGAGCCTGTTAAAACACTGACATGTATTGTAACGTGCTCTTTTTGGAGAATGTATGCTCTTTGTGGGCACCATCTTGGAAATTGTTAAGAGTTGATGTTGAACCACCCAGATTTTACTTAAAAAGTTTTAATTGTTGGCCCCAAAATGGCTGCAGATTTTTAAATCTGTTTTCACAGGTTCGTGGTCAGTCCTGGGTTATGGTAATGGTGTGTTGATGGCTAGTTGACTAACCAGGCCAGCCTCCTTACAGCTAGGCATGACCCACATTGTGATCCCACTCAGAGGAGTCAGACTAGAGTGTCTGTTCCTTTAGTGCATTCAGTGGAGCATGTGCTCAGTGGCCAGGTACAGTGGAAGAGAGAAGGTAAGCTTCTTAACAGAGTCTTCAGGGGTCAGGAGCTCCACCTGCTTGTGGATGAGAAGGGTTGGATGTGTGAGAATGCACAACAATAATGAAGAGTTGGACTAAATGCACATTTCACTAGCCATGAGCTTACACTGGGGTACCTGTCTCCTTGGAGACACTGGGAGAGAGCAGCACAGGCTCCCAAGCAAAAGTCCTGAGTTGGTTCAGAATGAGCCTAGAGACTTGGATTTTGTTCTTTGCTGAAGACATGGACAAGAAGTGGTTGAATGCAGTAATTTATTGTCTTGTTTAATCCTGAGCTTTCTGCATCTTTTGTTTGTCTGTTAACTTGTTGGGACTTTACTCCAAGTACTAGAAGATATCAAAGCTGCTGTTACTGCAGAGACTTCTCTGCAGCCGTGTGTCAGGAATGAAGGGAATAAGAATGGTTTGGGTTAAAAAAAATTAAAAATAAAAAAGAGAAAAAAAAAAAATTAAAAACAAAATAAAATAAGAACAAAGAAACCTACTCTCAGCTAAACCTGTGTTGGTTTAGCTGCTTCCAGCTAAACCAGCTTTGATACCTCTTGTTAAATGGGTCAGTTCTTAATCATGGAACGAATGGTGAAGACATTGTGTTCTGCTCAGAAGGCATTTCATTTCCCTTTGTAGTAATTTGCACAGTCATTTTGTTGTATTACTTCACTCTGTATCTCAGTTCTTCATTACATGCATCACCTAAGGATGTGTATGCCAGTATACGTTGGATGTGACTGGTCAGATACCTTGTGCACGGGAGAGATTCTTTAGGGGGTATGATGACAGAATTAAATAAATGGTAGCTCAGAGCTTAAATGTGGGGTTAATGCTTTTTAGAACATGATTGATAATGGGTTTTGTCCTATGCTGAATGTTGGTTTAAAGTGCTTTTCAGCAGCAGTGGATGGAATGCTGGTCAGTTCTCCATCCTGTGGAATGGCAGTGTGTCAGTCTCCTCAAATCATTGATGCTGTCTCAGTTGTGATGTTAAAATGTTCTTTAAGGCTGTACCTTCATTTTGTTTGAGAGTTTAAAAATGATTTCAGTAGTTACAGGGCAATAGCACTGTATATTTTCAGCAGAAAATTGAGTTTATTTTCAAGTGATGATAATTTTGGTTATTGTCTTCAGGAAAGAAATTGAAAAATCCAAATTTAGTGGTCAGTGTGAGAAGAGAAAGAGAAGCAACGAAATCTTGGATCAGTCTTAGGGAACAAGCACTCCCTGCTCTAACACTTCTTGGGCTGAGGGGTCTTTTTCTTTGCTGAATGATACTGGTATAAATGTGAAGCAGTGCCACTGAGTTCAGTGAGAGGAAACTCCAAGCTGTCTGACTTGTTACCAGGCTGGTGATACTCCCCAACAAGTTATTACTCTGAAACTGGACACACTTCACTGTAATACCAAAGGGAAATCCTCAGCATTGTAGAATGTACACTGACTATCTGGCTGGATTTGCAGCTGACAGTATGGGGAACGTTGTGATTTTTGCATTGCTGTGATATGATGTCGATGATAGTTAGAACATAGTTCTACCCTATATTCATTTATAGAATCATAGAATCAACTGGGTTGGAAAAAGACCTTGAAGATTATCAAGGCCAACCAGTAAAAGGCCATTCCTAAAAGCTAAGCTGGAATGGAGGGGAATTCTTAATCTTAACTTCTTGTCAAACCAGTGTGTGAGCTCCAGCAGCTCTATATAGTCTATATATAGGACTGGCTCCAGGCATCTCTGATCCCATCTCATTTCTCCTGTAAACATGCAGCAAAGAATGCACAGATTGTTCTCTCCTTTGTGCTGTGGTTTGGGCCACTCCTAGTGTAAACTTAATGCCCCTATTGCCTTAAATTACCAGGTTTTCAAGAGTTTTAGCCTAAAGCTGAGTTGTAGCAGTGGAATAAACCAGCTCAACCAAAGAGGGATGTCACTGATCGGGCATTTGAAACTAATCTTTGGAAGCATTTATTTAATGTAATTTCTGCCTGTCCTAAAGTTGGGGAGTGAGTGTTCTGTGGACTGAAGGGGTTGTTTGGCTACTTCCTTCTGTGCAGTGGGTGCTCAGCTACTGAACAGTGATGTCTAGGAAATAGTCTGCAGTGAGGGCTCATTCCTCTTAATGTTTTAACATAAACCTAACTCTTCCAATGCTCACTGTCAGAGTTATGGACCCAGGACTGTTACAGGCTGGGCTGTTGGTTCAGCACCCCAGAAGCTCCTTGGAATATGGGTCTTCAATGTGTAACTGAGAAACTACCTGAAAAGTCATCTGTCCTCAACACACATGGCTGGCTGCAGCTAGCTTGAGGACAGCTGTTTTCACCCTGAGCAGGGGCTGCATCTTCTTTCACTTGGGTCCAAGTCAGTGAAGTGCCATAGCAGGTATGCACGTGGCTTCCCATTTGGTACCATACCCAGCCTGGAGAAGGCTTCAGAATTAGCAGATGCTGTGATATGTCATTGATGCTGTGATACATCATTGATGCTGTGATATCCGGTTGCTAGTGCAGAGCTTACCATAGGAGAGTGTGGTAAAATTGTTTGTCTAAAGCTGATGGAAACACATGAAAGTTTATTCTTTAAATGAATAATGGGACATCTCTTCTGCAGAAGTGAGTCGGTGAAGTTACTGAATCACTGCAGATGAGTGAACCAGTTTTGGACTCTTCAAATCTCATTCCTAGGAAAATAACTCTTCTAGGCAAATTAGTTTGCAAACTACTGCTGTGTCCTGAGCTAAGTAACCTGCTACTGATCCTGAGTCATCTCCTTCCCATCTGACTTTTTGATTACTTCAGATAAAAGGTTCCTTTCAAGTGATATCTGAGGATGAGACAGTTCAAGATTCTGTGCCTCCCAGGTGCCTTTTGGCTTCTTGCTGAGCTGGGGTGTGGAGGAAACGACAGCACGAGCTTTGAACTGCTGCCGCCTTTGCTTTGTGTCACAGCCTTAAAACCCTGGTCGTGGTTGTCATTTACTGTGGTAACGTTGCAGTGTAGAGGCTGTTCCTG
Organism: Neopsephotus bourkii; assembly: GCF_033783945.1. NCBI lineage: Eukaryota > Metazoa > Chordata > Aves > Psittaciformes > Psittacidae > Neopsephotus > Neopsephotus bourkii. The sequence continues at coordinate 918,947 of NW_026900519.1, read as the reverse complement.
TGGGTCTGATTTTCAGCTTTCACTCTGGTGTAAAGGAGGCTTCCTCTTTCCCTCCCCATGTGGAGTATGGGCATTGTGTGTTTCAGGCTGCGGATCCCTCCGTGCTCGCTGTGTGTGTATTGTAAATGCTTTCCTCGTTTTTCCCTGTGGATTGTCGTCGTGGCATGTCCCACAGCTTGGGATCACTAACCATTTCCCAGTGTGAGGCAGAAGAATCGGTATCTCGCGCGATGCTTGCTCACAAGGTAGTAGCATTCCTGCAGATAGGAGTCCTTCCAAATAATTTGCAGACAGTTTTGTTGTTCTGAGTAATAGACGATCCTGCATCCATGGAACTTGGTGTTTGTCATTTGCATTTACAGTGAGAGTTGAAACTTAAGCTAGGAAAGGGTTAAAAATCCATGTTTTCTTTTCCCTTCTACTTTCAACTCTGCAGAATAGGAGCTGAGGCTCCGCGGTGCTGCTCAGTGGAGTCCCTGTGTGTTGTGCCCCTGTGCAAGGAAACTTGGAGCATTTTGTTGTCTTCCCCAGCACTTCTTGCATTTACAAGGAAAAGCAAACAGGTTACACATGTGCTACCCCTGCCTGACCTTGCTGAAGAGGCGAAAGAAAAGCCTTTTCCCTGCTCTCTTTTTCGAGGCCAGACCCAACATCTTTGTACCCACTGGTGGCTCCATCATTCATTACCCATCGGTTCATCAAATGATGCTCTGGTTCAGAACATTCGTGCCATGTTTATAAATCAGTTTTTGTATATTTTTGTACTGAAAGCAATTGGAGCACTTTAAGAAAGTTCAGTTCAAATCCCATTTCTCTCTGTACCTGGAAAGGAATCGCTCATGTAAGCAGATCCTGTCAGCATAACTGCATCTCACTTGGAGCTCTGAACTCTTGATGCTCTTTTGTCTTAGGTCTGGTTTCTAGGCCCACCTTGCACTGTAAAGCTGTACTAACTGATCATGGTCCGTGGTTAAATTGACCATTTTGTTGGGGAAGCATTTGGTTTTGGTTTTTCTGGTAGGGTGTAAACAGTGTAAATAATTCCTTTCCTGTTGATACTGCAGCAGCCACATCTTTGTAGTCTTTCTTTCATTTGTAAAGTCGATGGTTCAGTGTTACTGTTCTGTTGAATTGTGCACTCATGATGGATTGTTAACTTGATCTTAGCACACCAAATGATGATTTTTACAACGATCGCAATGTTTCTCCACTGAAGGATTTCAGAGCTGCAATAGGACTGAAACCAACTTCTAGCAATAAAAAAGAACATTGAAAACTGACTGCCTCTCTCTGTATGTATTTATCATCATTCTGTTTGGACCGAAGATCAGAGCAGCAGCCGCTTCTCACGTGCTTCTCATTGCTGCCCTGCACAGAAATAAGGTGCCAGATGAACAAAGCTCCTGATGGTTTTCCAGAGGAGGGGAGGTGCTAAGTGGAGGATATGAATAGCTGTGGCCCTTGCCAGCGAGGTAAGCTCCCTTGGGAAAAATCAGCTGGTCCCAGAATGTCTGAACTCAGCGTAAGAGTGAATGAACCCAACACACTGCTTCTATTAGCATGTAGGTACTTTGCATGGTGCCAGGCTGAGACGTGCCTGGCTCTGTCCCAGACGGTATCGGCTCCCATTTGGAACAAGGCAAACAAAAATAGAAGCTTTCTCCCTCGTGCTCGTGCCAATTTGGCAGCGCTGGCTCCCAGCACCATCCCATGGCCTCCGGCTGGCGCAGTGCTTCCCAGTTCCACAGTCAGCAAGGTCTGTTTCCTGGTCTGATCCCCACTTGGGGCCCAAACGCAGGGACCTCATCCTAGAGCTGGAACAGAGGCAAAACTGAGAGGAGAGGGGGAGAGCTGCGACGTGGAGCAGTGCTCTCCAAGGAAGAGGTGGGATTCTGATCACTCCATAGCAGTGAGGGAAAACCCTGAGCTGGTTCTGGTGCCAATGGTGCAGCGTGCCAGGCACTTGGCACAGCGATCCATCTTTGTGTCTATCCAAGCATCTTTGGAGGCCCTGTGTGCTTTGTGTGCCGGATGCAGCCTGCGTTTTCAGTCTCCAGAGTATGGGTGACATCTGGGCTGCAGCATAAACTGGAGCTCACTTGGGAAAACACACGTTTTTTCCCACTTTTCCCAGCATTTGTAAATCACAAACTTCCAGGCACACCAATGTTTAAAACGTGGTGTAATCTTTATGGGAAGTAACAGGCTGATGTGAGCACAGTTTTGATGTGTTTGTGTCAGCTTTTGCTTGCATTTCCTTTAGGAGTGTATTCCTTCCATCTGGTTTTGCCCTGCTCCATTCCCCAGGAGCGGAGCAGCCACTGGAGGTCCCTATCTCTGTGCCTTAACAGATCTGCAGGGCAAGCAGCTTGTGTCCACGTCTAAATGGTTGTCAGCAGGCAGCAATGGAATCCAAGGGATTTCCTTTGGGAGAGCTGAGAGGGACAGGCCAGGACTGAAGTTCTCCCAGAGCAGTGAGTTCAATTCTAATTGCACTGGATCCTCCTGCAGCCGTTACCATGTGGCAAAGCAGCAGGAATCATCTCCAGGAAGTCACAAGAGGGATCAGGGAGATCCCTGAGATCTCCCATATGGAGATAGGCTGAGAAAGTTGGGGCTGTTCAGCCTGGAGAAGAGAAGCTGCATGGAGACCTCATAGCAGCCTTCCAGTATCTGAAGGGGGCCTATAGGGATGCTGGGGATGGACTCTTCATTAGGGGCTGCAGTGATAGGACAAGGGGTAATGGGTTAAAACTGAAACAGGGGAAGTTTAGATTGGATATAAGGAGGAAATTCTTTCCTGTTAGGGTGGTGAGGCACTGGAATGGGTTGCCCAGGGAGGTTGTGAATGCTCCATCCCTGGCAGTGTTCAAGGCCAGGTTGGACAGAGCCTTGGGTGCCATGGTTTAGTGTGAGGTGTCCCTGCCCATGGCAGGGGGGTTGGAACTGGATGATCTTAAGGTCCTTTCCAACCTGAACCATTCCATGATTCTGTGATCCAGGGTTAATGTGGCCACAGGGCATCCCTGCAGCACAGATTCCCAACGGGAGCTGCCCAGAGCTCAGCAGGGGCGAGCTGAAACCTTAGGGGCAGGATTTGCATCTCTTAGCGGTTGGATGCTGCTGCTGCAGCCGCGGGTGTTCAAAGGCGTGTGGGTGCTCCTGTGTTAGCTTTGGGTTTGACGTTCCTTGGGTGACTGCAAACGCCTCCCCTGTCGCTGATAACGCTGTTGCTGTCTGAGAGACGCGGTCTCTGGTGTTCACAAGCAGGGTGTGATTCCAGGACGGTGCCTTCAGAGCCCGTAACCTGCTCCTACCGGTATCCCAGCAGCTCCGCCCTGCCTTGTCTGCCTTTACGATCTGGAGCTAATTAACCTGAAACCCAAAGCACTTTCTTTCTATGTGGATGACTCATTCTGAGGCCATAGGCAATGACCAGCTTTATGCTAAACCTCCCTCTTTCATGTGGCTGAGACAAGGCTGATGGTTCCCACCCGTGCAGCTGAGATGCATTGGCAAGCCAGATGCTGGAGGACAACCGTGCACAAAGGATATTGGCTCCGGAGTGTGCTCTGACAGTGGGAATGTGCTGGTTTCTGCCTTTCCCTTTCCTCACCCCTGTGATTCAAATCCGGTTTGGTTTCTCATCCCAGCGATGGGGCCAACCCAAGGCTCAGTAGATGAGGGATGTGGGGCCTGTCCTTGTGTGCTGCCTTCATTGTTGGCTGCTTCTGGGCCCCTGGGATGTGCCAGACCCTCTCAGAGCTGGCAGTGTGTGACACACGGTCCCTGGTGCTGGGACACCACTGCACACAGAGGAGGCTCCAACTGTTCTGGGGCCCCATGGACACAGGAGCAGCACAACGTGGATGTGCCTCTTCCCATGTCCGAGCAGTGGCTGGTGCCTCTTTGCTGCATGGGGCACAGGATGGTGCTCAACCTGGAGCTGTCCCAGATGGCTGCATGTCACACACAGATCTATCAGGGCATTTCAGGCAGGTGAGTGGGTCATGTCCTTGTTTCCCCTCCCACAACACCCAAAGTCATGGCCAAAGTCACACTTTGTGCTTTGCTTTCCCTGCGCTGCCATGCATCATCATTGCAGCAGCAGCACATCCCCCAGTGACCCATGGTGGGTGCACTGCAGAACATTGGAATGACCCATCCCAATCTGAGCCAGGAAAGGGAATTTCTCAGTTATTCCTGTGCTGGTTTTTGCAGTTACCATCCCTGTGTATCCGCAGTGGAGAAGGGAGGAAGGCTCTGTGATGCCTTGGCACTCCGGCAGCAGGGGATGCTCAGCAGAGAGCACCCACCAATGCAAGAAGCAGTATAGCTCTCTTTAAATCAATGCATACATGAGTACGTTGCAGCCAGGAGGGAGATGGGTTACCCTGGTGATCTATTTCCCTGGCTCTGGTGGTTCATAGGCTTTGTGTGAGGAGAGGAATATCCCATGGGACAGCGATGTCAACGCTTCGACTGCTCTGGCTTGGAGCCTCACAGTGCCCGTGTGTGTTGCCTCTTCCAGATGTGGTTGTGGGCTCCTGCAGCTGGAGGGGTGAGGCCACAAAGTGGGGTTCTGGGCTAGGAGGAGAGGCCTATGTTGAGGTTCTAAATGGATTCTATTCATTCATGATTTCTACCCCAAAGGAACCCCCTACACCAAACTCACCTGCAGCCCGCTTGGCCTAAACCCTCTGGCCCCAGCGAGTGGAGCAATGCATGGAAACACCAAACTGGGGAAACAGGTCTGTTGGGATGACTTGAAGCATGCAGAAGGTGTCGAGATTGCCCCAGGGGTGCTCCCTGCTGTGCCGAGAGCTGGTTCCTGCAGGAGGAGGGACACCATGGGGCTCTCTGCCAGCTGAAGGAGGATGAAAGGGATGAAAAGCAGCTCTGGCTTTGTTGCCAAGCACTTGGGAGCCGCTGTGGAGCAGCCAAGCCCAGGTGTGCTTGAAGTGCTGGTTTTCCTGGGCTGCGAGCACAGCTTGAAGTGAGGAAACGACCCAGAGAGGCTCCCAAAGGCACAGGGCTCACAGGGCTGCAGATGCCAGGAGGGTGCCACAGGAGGCAGATGGACCTAGGAGCGACTTTGTCCCCAGTGCAAAAGGTGGACGTGGCTGGGAGCCAGCGCTCACTGCTTGGCAGCACAACTGAGCCAGCTGCTGCTCGAATGGCTGTGGGTGAAACCTCTGCTCCCCTGCCTTGCTGAGCAGCGTTGGACTTTGTCCAATGCTCAGGATTAGCTGTAGGGATAACAAAGGTGAAGCAGCTCCAGGCTCTCTAGCAGCGATGGGGATGCTTCCCTGCTGCCTTCTAGTCCTGTGCTGTGACTTTCCTCTGGGCTGCTTGTGTACGAAGCATGGCCAAGCTGGGAGATGGAAGGGACCTTAAAGCCCATCCAGCTCCAACCCCTGCCATAGGGACCCCTTCCACTGGAGCAGCTTGCTCCAAGCCCCTGTGTCCAACCTGGCCTTGAGCACTGCCAGGGATGGGGCAGCCACAGCTTCTCTGGGCACCCTGTGCCAGCGCCTCAGCACCCTCACAGGGAAGAGCTTCTGCCTAAGAGCTCAGCTCAGTCTCCCCTCGGGCAGGTTCAAGCCATTCCCCTTGGCCTGTCCCTACAGGCCCTTGTCAAAAAGTCTCTCTCCTGATCTAAGAGGTCTTTTCCAACCTAAATGATTCCATTCTGCTGCCTGGGGTGCTCCAGGCTGGGTCTGCAGGGCAGGCTGTGGGCTCCTCCCCCCTGCATCCTCCCGTTGGCCTCTGCACTGATGGTGAAGGGATGCACTGAGGGCATATGAAAAAGGCCCAACCTGGGGCTGAAAATGAGTGGGGCATCAAGGAACCAGCATGGAGATGAAGCCAGTTCATCCCCTTCAGCCGCCTGCAGCAGGGCAGCTCTTCCTCCCAGTCCTGCCAGTTCCTGCCTTTCCCGGTAGCATGGAAGGGCCGTGACACTGATTGATTGAGCTCTGGAAGTGAAGAATGGATCGCACCCAAACCCTGCTGCTGCGGTGAGACGGTTGCACCTCCCCTCTGACCATGCTGATTCTTGTCTCCTGCCTCCCACCCCTAACAGAGCCTTCCCTTCCCAACCACTGCTGCCATCGCCTGGCTCCATCGCAGGGCCTGGAGCAGCAGCGCTTCCCTGCATTCCTTTTGGCAGTGAGGAAGCCCAGCTCTGCAGAGGATGCTGCCAGGTAAGGGCAGAGAACAGCTTCATCTTTGGGGCTTTAAACAGAGCTGTGTGCCCTTCAGAGCTAGAAGGCAGTACCCGAGCTGTCCCAAGTCCCATATGACAAAGGTAAGAGGCAGATCTGAGCCTGTGATGGGAATACTTTTCACTCTTTTCCTCGAGTGCGGCTGGGAAAACTTGCTGCTGAAGTGTAAAGACAAGGGACACAGTGGGGTTTATTCACATTTATTGAAGCAGCTCCAGGCTGAGTAATAAACACACACAACTGCTCTGTATTAACATAGAAAGCACAGAATCAGCCCATGGGCAAAGCACTGTCACGTGTTAAGGCATCTGCAGGCAGCAGCACAGTCCAGAGCCTGCTGCCAGTGACTTAGGAGCTTCCTGAGTCCGTCCCAGTACCACTTAACCCAGAGCATTCCTGTGGTTCCTCCTCTGAGCTCACATGGGTGAGGAGAAAGCTTGGAAACCTTTTGCTGTTCCCTTTCCCCATTGGGGCATTCACAGGAGCAGCTCAAAGCCCTGCTGATGGCAAGGGGATCCATGCAAGGGCCAGCATCCAGGTCCGACTCACTGGGTAGGAGGAGGCTGCTGCTGCCCCTGCCTTCTGCCTGGGTCCTTGGTTAAGGGAGACACTGGCAAAAAGAGGTGTGAAGCCCTACAGTGCACAAGGGAGAGCAGCGTGCAGCAGCCTCAAAGCCAACAGAGAACGCTGCTGCAGCGGTGTGATGGCTGCTTATTGCCCTCTGCACCCCGTTTTCTATAGGTATCACGGGGTATTTGAGCACGTTAAGGAAGCTCATTTGGGTAATTCATCTCTTGCAAAGGGGAAAGAAAACGCCCCGCAGGGATCTGTGGTTCTCTGGCACCTTTTCTGCCTTTAGAAAGGCTTCATTCCAGCTGCAAACTTAAAGAGTTAATGGCTGTGTTGCAGGAAAGCAATGGCATGAAAGGGACACCGGGGAATAATTAGAAGCAGAGAAACCCTGTGTTTATATGCAGACAGGGCTTGTCTTACAAACGCAATTACCGACCATGCCGGGACTACATCCCAGCTATAATCTTGTCCTGGCACCAGCTCCCAGCCCTCACGACCCGCAAGACATTCGGGTGCCACCAGCAGCTTAACCATGGCACCAGGAGGAGGAGGAGGCTGTGCTAAAAGCAGCCTCCCGTGGCACCGCTGGGTCTCCTGCAGGGAGCTCGCCTCTCAACCAGCGACTGAGGAGCTTGGTGCACCAGGGGTGACACCCAATCCTCCTCACAGCCAGCATTCCCCAGAGGCTTTGCATAGGCCAAGACCCAGTGGAAGGGCTGGGATGCCAGCTTAAGTGTCTGTTATTAATACTAATCTCCCCGCAGCGTTTCAGCACCTAAAGAGATGTTTGTTCTCCCTCCTGCAGAGCTTTACATCAAACCACCAGCCTGGTGCTGATGCTCTGGTCCCTACAACAACTCCAGTCCCAGTCCGGTTCCACATTCACCTGCCCCTCGGGGTTCACCCCTTGCGCAGCACAGATTGGAGCTCTGGGTTGCTCCACACCTATTTACCTCCCAGCCCGTGCCTCAGGCAGACAGGTACTTCCAGGTGCTGATGAAGGCGCTGGGGATGAGGGAGTACGGCACCGTCGTGACGCTGCTCCACGTGTCGGATGCTGGGTCGTAACAGTCCAGCGTCTTGCAGCGCTGAGCCCCGCAGTACCCCCCCACCACGTACAGCCTGTTCCCCGAGGTCACGGCGCGGCAGCTGATGCGCTTGGCCGTGACGTCCCCAAACTTGGACCACTGGAAGGTGTCGCTGTGGAAGCGGTAAGCGGAGCTGGCCGAGAACTCCGTGTCACCACCGATGACGATGATGTGGCTGCCCACCACGGCGGCGGCCGTGTACCGCCAGGGCTGCGGGCAGCAGGCGGGCACCGTCCAGCGGTTCTGGCAGGGGTCGAAGCACTGCACCTTGGGCAGCTTCTCCTGGTTGGCGCTGGTGCCACCGAAGACAAACAGCTTCCTCTTGGCTCCCACCACGGCGGCGTTGCTGACGCCTTCGCGGAGAGGAGCCACCAAGGACCACTTGTCCAGCTGCGGGTCGTAGTGTTCCACTTGCTTCAGAGAGACGGAGGGAGAGGCCGGGAAGGCGCCGCTGCCGGCCGTGTGCCCCCCCACCACGTACAGGCAGTGGTCCAGCTCAGCGGAACCGTGGCCAAACCGCGCCACCAGCATGGGGGCAGCTTTTGCCCACTCGTCGTGGAGGGTGTCGTAAACCCAGACGTCTTTGGAAGCGCCGTTCTCAGAGCCTTTGCCGCCGGTGATGTACACCTTACAGCCGATAGCGCAGGCGCTGCACTCCTTCCGAGGGCTCGGGATGTCCGCCCGGGGAATGATCTCGCTGGTTTTGTGATCCAGCACGTAGATCTTGTCGCACATGAAGGTCTGGCCGCCCAGCAGCAGCAGGGCCTGGCTCAGCTTGCGGGGTCGGGCACAGCAGCCCGTCACCAGGCCGTCGTTTTGCAGGATCTTCATCTTGCATCGGACGGCGTCAGCCACGATCGCCTCCCCCAGTTTGTGGCTGGTCACCAGCTTCTCGCAGGCCACTTGCTTGCGTAGGTAGGACTCGGGCAGCAGGGCCAGGCGGACAGAGCGCAGCAGCTCGGGCAGAACCTCGTGCCGCCGGGGCAAGTCGTACCGGATCCAACCTATAACAGCTTCATAGACCAACGTCTCGTCCTCTACCTCCAGCTCTTCGCTCTCCACCAGCTCCAGCAGCTTGGCCTTGGGCAGTCGCAGGAAGTCTTCAGTCTTGCAGAGGGAGGTGAAGTTGGCCAACGCCATCCTCCAGGAGAGCTCCAGCAGCCGCTCGCAGCAGTGGGCATCGGACAGCAGCAGCATGTTCAGGCAATTCCCGGGGTAGAGATTCTTCTCCAGAAAGTCAGCCGAAGCATCGCGGATATCCTGGAACTGCAGCATGTCCCCGGCTTCCAGCAAGGACTCGGCGTTCTCCTCGTTAATCAGCACCCGCGCCGAGTAGGCATAGTCCAGCAGCAGCTCCAGCACCTCGGGGTGGAGGGAGTCGTGGAAGTTCACTTCAGCATCTCTGCTCTCCTTCAGGCCCCCGCTGAACATAGCCTCGAAGTAGCGGCTGCAGGAGGCCAGGACAGCCCGGTGGCAGTGGAAGGTCTGGTTCCCCGCACGCAGCACCACGTCGGTGAAGAGGTGCCGCTTGCGGAGCAGGTTGAGGTGCGTGAGGAGGCTGTCGGCGTGGCCCGCTTTGTGGAAGAGGTGGATGTTCATGGAGCCGGAGCTCGAGCGGGATTTCCGGTTCTCGTGGCTGCTCACGGACATGGTGCCGAGGACGCTCCAAGAACGGAAAACCGGAGTCAGCGCAGAAAGCACCGGGACCGGGGCGGGTGGGGGGGGAGCCGGGACCGCGGTAAGAGCAGATCGGAGGGGAGGGGGGGCTCGCCCCGGGCGGTCCCGGACCGAAGGCGGTTGCAGGGCACGGCACCGGCGGGGCCCGGCAATGAGCGCTCCCGGTGCTGCCCGCTCCGCTCCCGCCGCTCAGCTCCTCCGCCGCCGCGCCCCGCCGCGTGGCCGCCCCGCCGCCGGCCCCGCCCCCGGCCGATGGAACAGCCAATCAGCGGCCGCAAGCGATCAGCGCTCGCTCTTTTTTGTGAATGGGAGCCGGGGCCTGGCGTGCGCATGCGCCGCCCCTTAACCCCTGCGTGCCCGGCGGCAGCGGGTCTGGATGTGCCCCCCCCCCGGAGCCCCGATGTCCACCCCGCAGCGCCGCTCCCGCCCGCAGCGGGGGGCGGTGGCCGGGACCCTCCTCAAGCGTTCTGCAGCCCCGGTGATGCCGTAAATCACCCCCAGCTCTGCTGCCAACGGCCCTTAGATCTCGGCTGCTTGCTTGGTCCCTCCCAGACCCCACCATCATCCATCCACCCATCCATCCATCCATCCATGCATCCATCCATGCATCCAACCACCATCCATTCATCCATTCATCCAAACTATCTATCCATCTATCCATGCATCCATCCATCCATCCAACCACCATCCATCCATCCATCCAAACCATCCATCCATCCAAACCATCCATCCATCCAAACCATCCATCCGTCCAAACCATCCATCCAATGCATCCAAACCATCCATCCAACCACCACCCATCCACCCATCCAATCAATCCATACAAACCATCCATCCACCCACCCACCCACCCATCCACCCATCCATCCATACTTAGGAAGTATTTTCCTGAGTGGAGCAAAGCAGGAGCCAGTTTGGGCTGATGGCTGCAGCAGAAAAGAGGAAAAAAACACCCCAAAAAGGCAGTTTTGGGGAGGATGGGGTCTGTATGTGTAAGTGCTGCCCTGGGGAGGTGGCTGCAGCCACCACAGGGGCTCGATTGCTGTGTGCCAGTGCCACTGCTCCACAGAAATGCACAACTTTCAGAATGACCACATTTTGCTTGATCTTTGCTTTCTTCTGCACTACCAAATGGCTCAACATGGAAGCAGGTGAAGCAAATGCACTCGGAGCAGCTCAGAGGGGCCCTTCTCTATGTTAAAATTGAAAGTGTGGTATAGAGTTTTATCATTTGGTATCAGAGATGTATTTGGGGTCTTTTAGATCTCTGTAGGTCCCACAGTGAGCAGGAGAGGGTATCCAGGAGGACTGGATTCATGAGATTAAGGATCTGAAAAGAGAGAATCTGATTTCTGCAGCAGGAGCCACTGCAGGGTGACAGGAGCAGGCAGCAGCTGCAGCTGTCCCTGAGCAGGACCCAGGCACAAGATCTGTAGAGAAAAAAAAACCCAAGTTTCTTCTGGTTTGTTCTGCCTCCCCCAGCCCCAAAAGCTGGAGATCTGATAGCAAACGGGGAGCGCAGTCAGGAAGGCGTCTTTGGGATGCACTGCAGGGCGAAAGTGCAGATAAAGAGCAAGGCTAGGGCGAAGGATAAGGAGTATCGAGTCCTTGCTCTGCCCTTTGGACGCAGGCAGGAGATAGTTTCACATGTCTGTTCCAAAAGCAACACCACAAAAGAGGAGGTTGGAGCTGCAGGAGCATGAGCTCCACACATGCTCAAGCACAACTTTTTTCCAAGGGTGCATTTTCCTGCTGCTTCCTCAGGTGCTCCCAGTTCTTTTGGTACAACAAAGGCTGGTAAGCTGCAAGCTCCCACAGCACAAACGTTTCCTGTTGCCCAGGCACCACTTGGAGCTTTCTAGAACCAGGTAAAAGCACATTTGCCCGCTTATCAGGAAGGAAGGTTCACTCAAGGCCGACTTCGAAGCGTTCATCTCGTTTATTATTGGCACCACCTAGAAATACAACTGTAAACCCCATCTTGGCATGGGTTGGATTGGTTCTTTGAACGGGGATTAATACATCCGCTGCTGCCGGAGCCTGGTGGAAGAGCTCCACCCGGCGGCAGTCCAGCAAGGCACGGCTGGAAGCTCGGTGCAGCTTCTCCTTCACCCACCAAGTCCCAACTTCCAGTATTACTCCTTAATGAGCAACACGGACTCCAAGAACGCCCCACACGGCTCCCAGTGGTTATTTCCTTCCCCTCTCGCCTCCACAGAAACACAACCAACATAAAATAACCGCTGGCTCCTGTTTCTGCTGGGGGCAGCAGTTCTGGGCTCAAAAACTGGAATATCCGATGGAGAAAGTCCCATGATCGAGATCACCTCCCAAGGCATCAGGCTCACAGGATCCAGCTCTCGGAAGTTTTGTGTGACAGAACCGTGGCTGGTTTCCCTCCTAATGCTGACTTTGTGCGCTTTTAAGTGACAGCAAAGACTGGAGGGTTGCATTTGTCATTTGGGATGGAGGATGGAAGTTGTTTTCCCTGTTTTCCCTATTTTACCAAGCATAGGTTTTTTGATTTGTCAGAGGATTAACCTGAAAGATTTCTCAATAGAGTGATAACAATCATTAGCTGCAAACAACCCTCTCTGTAATAGACATCTTGATTACAGTCCCAATTACAGGATGGGTGAAATCACAACCATTGCCTCCCAGGAGAGTTAAAGTGCACCCTGCCTCACTGAAGGCATCTTCACCAGGTAAAAACTGGGCTCCTAAAGCTTAATGATGGTTTAGGCAGCTTCAGAACTCCCTCCTCTAGAGGCCTGGTAGATACCTATCAGGGAAGATACTGTCCCCAGGAGACCAACTAACCATGTTGGAAACCTTCCAGCCCACAGAAATCCTGGAGGCAGCCAATGGATTGCATTGGAGAGATCTGCCCCTTGTGCGAGGATGCTCAGAACTTCAGCCTTCACTTGGGCTTTCACTTCCTTCCGAATCTGAGGCGAAGATGTCCTGCTGGAAGCAAAAGTAACGTGAGTGATAGCCCATCATGTATTAACAATTAACGACAGCTCACAGATGAGAACAGGCAGGGCTGCGTTAAATGAGCTGGATGTCCAAGGAGGGCAATCTTACCCCTTGTGCTGCTGCAGCTTTCTTAACTGGCACAAGATTCTGAGGGATCTGAAAACAAGACAACAGAGTTATCTCCCCTAGACCAAAGGGGAGGGTTTCTTTCTCAACATGACCTGTATCCATGAGGAAAAACACCCTTCTGCTGCCTAAAGGGCCAATCATTTTATCCTGATTAATCAGAGAATCATAGAATGGCAGGTTGGAAGGGAATTCAGGGATCATCTGGTCCAGCGTTTCTAGGCAAAGCACGACCCTGACTAGACGGCCCATCACCAAGCCAAATCTTAACAGTGACCAACACTGGGGAGTCCTCCACTTCTTTGGGGAGATCATTGCAATGGCTGATTGTTCTCATGATGAAAATCTTTCCTCTTGTGTCTAGTCAGGGTCTCCCGAGGAGTAACTCGTACCCATTACCCCTTGTGCTTTCCATGTGACTCCTTGTAAAAAGGGAGTCTCCACTGTCTTTGTAGCCACTCTAACTACAGGAACATGGTGGTAAGGTCTCCCCTGGTCCTTCTTTTCCTAGGACTAAACAGACTCACCTCTCTCAGCCTTTCAGCACACGGCTGCCCTGTCCTTGCATCACCGTTGTGGCCCTTCTCCAGCCCATCCACATCCTTCTCTGGTATAGCAGGGACCAAACCTGAGCCCAGTATTCCAGGAGTGGCCTGGCACACGTTGAGTAGAGCGGGACACGCTCCATGCCCTGCCCATCTCCTTCCCCCCGCATCCCACCTTACCGCAGGATACCCAGGAGCAGGGACAATGCCCAGAGCCCCATGCTCAGGGTCCACCACTTCTGGGCACGGGCACGGATGATGCCGGCGTCGGCAGCCCAAGCGACGTGCTCGCAGGGGTAGTACAGCTGGTTGGCCACGTTGCAGAGCACCGATAGCGCCCGCACCAGCCCGTCCTCGTCCTGTGGGGAGCACGGAAGGGGGGGGGACGGGACACGCACTGGTTCCTGCAGTGGGACCTGGGGGAAAGGGGGCTGCCGGTGCACCCCACGCTCACCTTGGGGCCCAGCCCGTAGCCGCAGCTGTAGCGGAGCATGGCGAGGTCATCGAAGAGGCGCAGCGCCGTGCGGCAGGCGCTCAGCTCGGCAGACACGGCCAGCAGGCTCCCGGGCAGGCCGGACGGGGAGGCCTGCGGCCCGGCCAGCGCTCCCCCTGCCAGCTGACAGCCATAGCAGAGAGCACGGACCTGCGGCGAGGGGGGAGAACCCGGTGAGGGCCCCAGAGCCCGGTGAAGGCCCCGCCGCTCCCGGCTCTCCCTCACTCACCGCCCGGTCGCGGCCCCGGTGGGTCTCCAACGCAGCGACCAGGCCGCTGAGGGCGCTCGCCGCCATAGCAACGCTTCCGGGATGTGACGTCACGACGCGGTGCACGCCGGGAAGCCGTCGCTATGGAGACGCGGCCTAGCTTTGGGACAAGGCATTGTCGCCATGGCGGCCTGCGCGGTGCCGCTGATCCCCGCGCCCCTCACGGGCCCTGCCTTCCTGAAGGCGACCCATGCCCTGCTGGGGGATGAGCGCTGAGCCCTGGGCAGCGCCTGGAAGTCGGTTTCTCACACCCACTTCCCCCCGCGTTGGGGGATTCACAGGAGGTCTCCGGCCCCGCTGCCCCGCAGCGGGCAGGTGCTGGTCTCGGCCGGGGGCGGCGGCGGGGACACCGGCTCGGAGACTCGCTGGGCGTTTACCTAATGGCCCCTGCGGGCCGCGGCCCCGTTTGTGCCCCCGGAGCCGAGGATCCGCATGCACACGGACCCCCGCGTCTGCGTCCTCGCCTCCGAGACCAGGGAGCGCTTCTGTCCCCAGCCGGCCGCGAGGAGAGCGCCCGTGCCCAAGGGCAGGGGGCGGGAGGACAACGTTCCCTGCGGAGACAGGGAGAAAATCGGGCTCCTTCCATCCATCTACACCTCGTACCCAGCGCATGAGGTCCAGCCTGCTGCCAGGCCATGGCACTCACACAGGAGTAAGCTGCTCTACCCCAGTGCTGCACTGGGATCCGGTGCCTTGGCTCAGAGTTACACTGTATAGGGGTGTTTTGCTTTCTCTTTTAAAAGCGAGCAAATCAATCTGATGCTCATAGAACAGGGTGGCAGCACTCCCTAGAGCCACTCGCCAGCCAAGCTATGGCTGCAGAGCCTTTCTTCTACACTCGCTGCATCTGCAGATGCTGCAGGATTCACCCCAGAGCTGCATCACTTCTGAGGTGCCACATCCATGTGCTGCAGTGTTGTGGCTCACCTTATTGCAGCCTGGCATCAGTTACTTTGCTGTTTCATTATAAGAAATAATATCAGTAGTACTAAAATGCCACAAGAGCAGCTGCCTCAAGGCTGCAGTTTCAATAGCATTAATACTTCCCATATAAAATAACACCATTTCCCCTTCTGTCTGTTTGGCAGGATGTGATCCCACTATTAAAGGGGATGGACAGTCCTATTACCACACTTCTTATCAAGCACAGTTTACGGGTGAATGGAGTCCACCTGCAAAGCCAAGTGAAAAGGTAACAGCACGATTCTGGGGAGGACCAAGATACAGTTAAAGGACAGCAAGTTCTCACGTTGAATTCTGTCCTGAAAGGGGTGGGATCTGTGCAAGTGGAAACCAGATGGATGGAAAGACAGGAAGGAAGGGGAAGGGGAAGTTCAACCAGGCCGAGTACAAAGTTCTGTATCTCTGTTGGCTTCCCTTCAGCACAGTTCTATTAAATTTGAGGATCCCAGCATCAGTGGATCTGTGAGTGAGCAGAAACATGCCTACAGTGCCCCAGACAAAAGGACACACAGGTATCAGATGGAGAACCTAGTGGGCATCCTCAGGAACTGGTCCTTCTGATGGACACTGCGGTTTAAGCATCTCCTATCTGATCTCTTGCAGAGCCTATGACAAGGAACATGCTGCCTCCCAGATCCAGCAGGTAAACGTGCAGCTGGGGGATGGTTGTACCAGATTCTCCACCTCAACATCCGAGCAGTTCCCAGTATACAATGTAGGTAAGGCAAGTCTGTGACACAGAGCCAACTGTCAAGTTGTTCAGAGGCTGGAATGCTCTGACACCCTTCACTCTTGCTTTTACCAGAGCCTGTAACTATAGTCCACCCAAACCAGTATGTCTCATCCATTCCCAGAGGTGATGAAGACCCTGAAAGAAACCGAGCATTGGCAAGCTCTACTACTACACAGCTCTCCTACCCAGAGGTCTGTTCCCAGCTTTGCTGTGCGGGTGCTTCTCTGTTGGAGACCCTCTCTTCTTTTATGTACACTACTCTGGCACCTAAAGCCAATGCTGTTGTTCCTTCTCCCTTCCCTGCACAGCCTGTTTCTGTTAAAGCAGCTCTTGTGTTCCCAGACCGAACGCCAGAACCTCCTCGCCAAGCCTGACCTGCTGCTTCACAAACACCCAACCAAGCTCTGCCTGGGAGATGAGCATCCAAGCTCCCACGTGTTCAGCACAACGCAGCACTCGGACTATCAGCCACCCCAGCAGAGCGAGAGAGTGATGGCAGACAGCAGGAGCCACCGAGAGAGCCACATCCCCTTCAACTACCACAGTAAGGCTACATTGCTCAGACCGTTGTGGTGCCAGATGAAGCTTGCTGAGGTTCTCCTCGCTCTGTGCAAGGGATGCCAATGCTCTGGGAAGGGAGGCAGCTCAGGTATCTTGAGTTGGAGGTGGCAGGAAGGCACTGGTGCAGCAACACGCCTTTAGTAAAATGAGAGTGTTACCCCCAGACCAGGCAGACCCTTTCTGCACGTGTTTTTAGAAGTTGTTTTGTATTTGTATGTGGGAGGAAGGAGGGGATTTCTGTGTTTATGCAACCTCAGCAGTGGATGTGGGTAGAGCTGGTCATGGTCATTATCAAAATCCTGGCTTTGCCTCCTCTTTCTGATGGCCAGTACTCTGCAGCAGAGAGGTTCCTTCATGCCAACTATCTGGGTTTAAGCCCTTTGCTTTACTAAATGTGGAATGGATCACAGTTGAATTGATCTTTTCCTTAGCCCCAGGCTTCTGGAGCAGCTCCACAACTAGCATGGAGTGCTGTGGAATGATATTCCTATAACTGCCATCTGAATTTCTTCACTTACCTCCTCACCTTGAGGATTGTCTTCTGTCTGGCCAAAAGTTTTCAGCCAAGTGCTGAGAGTAGAGCCTGTTTTTTCCTCTCATTAATGAGATGCATACAGGTCTGTGACTGCAAGTCAAACTGCAAAGCTTTTCTGCTATTGCCTCCTAACTTACTGGCCTGAATTTAATCTTCATTTCAATTCCATCTGTCAGCAAATGAATGTTCTGTCACAACGACAAAGGCCACACTGGTTCCACAGACAGCAGAAACAGCGACCCTCTGAAGAGATGCCACAGCAGGTACAGCCTTAATAGCCTTGGATTTACCATGGGGTGGCTTGGGGAAGCAGGTTTATACCAAGCAAAGCTATAGCCTCCCCACTAATATAGACTCATAGAACAGTTAGGGTTGGAAAGGAACTTAAGACCATCTAGTTCCAACCCTCCTGCCATGCACCTCACACTGAACCATGTCACCAGTTTCTGTGTGTGCTCTTGAGCTACTTGAGCTGGGACAGCCATGCATCAAATCCAGTCTGCCTCTAGCCTCAAGTAAAAGCTCTGTGGGGAGCAGAGTTGCAGATAAGAAAAGTCTCTGAAGGGAGAGGAAGGACAGGCAGCCAAACTCCTAGGCCAGGGCATGTTGGAGGAAGGGGGAAGGTGATTCTGGTCCCCCACAGAGGATCAGAGGAGGAAAATCAGCATAGCTAGAGGTGTCCAGCCAGGGTAAATAATCTCTTTGCACTACTAGCAGAGACCACGGTGCCTCTGCAGAGAGAGGATCCAGGTAGGCACAGACTGCAGCTGTCATGGGGAGTGACCCTTCAGGTACCAATATGGAGCTCAGATGTTGGGGCTGCCAAGTTCTGTGTGACCATCTGCCTCTTCCCCAACCCTGTCCCCCCTGTGTTGAAAGCTCTTTCCTCTCCTCAGATCAAATACTCACACCTGGGGCTACCCTGGAGGGCACAGGACCTCTTCAGGACTGAGCAGAAAGATCAGTTCACACCCAAGTTCAGACAACCAGCAGACATCCAAAAGGCAAACTTCCAAGTGAGCTGCATCCCCCTGGGGACCCTGAAAAGATACTGTCCCCAGAGGAAGGTGCACTTCGCTCCGTGATGTTCTCCCTTCTTCAGTGACCACCCAGAATGTGCTGCTCTGTGGGCTGCCTACACATCGTGTAACCTCTTAGCCATCCTGGTGCTCCTCTCTTGACCCATCTGTGTGTTCTTACAGGGAGCTTTTATTTCTCAAACTGAATGAGGACACAAGAAGGTGTTGTGACAGCAAGAATAAACACTGGGAGATTAGCCCAAAGACGTGCGTGACATCTCCCTGCATTGCAAGACCTACTAAATGTGCCTCTAGGTAGGTGGGGTGATGGGAAGCTCAGAGAAAGGGCAAGAGATCAGCAGCAGAGTCAGAGGCACTGTCAGGGCTGTGTGTGTGCTGGAATATTCCCTTAGGAGCTGTTTGGATTTTGGTGTCAAGGCTGAAACCAAAGGTCAGTGAACAGCAGGGCAGAGAGACAGCTCTCCCCAGTGTATGATGAGCTGTTTTTCTGCAGGCGAGCCATGTATTTGTGATGAGTTACTAACTCATGTAGGTTTCCTGAATGCTGAGCTTGCACTAACTCTGTCTGGGACATGGTATTATGAAAAGGGATGTGTGGGGGGCGGCCAGCCCCATCCCTTAGGGGGCCAAGGAGCAGGGTTAGCTGCCGCCTTGTCACAGCTGCTACTTCTCAAGCTCTCCTCAGCTTTTTAGTGCAGGTGGGATTGATTCACACAGGCTGTGAGCCAGCACCAAAGCCTTTGAGCACGGGTGTCCAAACCATCTCCAATTGCTGCAGTTTGTGTGTGAGCAGTGGCTGGGTACAACAGCCTGCATGCTTTCCTCTTGGGATTTGGCTGTGTCTCTCATGAAAGGGGTAGGCTTTGCTCCACGTACTCAAACCTTGCAAACGCACACAGGCACCTCGCTCAGGATCTTGAGCCCCATACATGGCAAACACCTTGCTTCAAACACCTAGATTGGATGCTTGGTGTAGTAACAGGAACTGGCATCTGCTACAAGTGTGCCCTGTTGCTTCTTTGTGACCCTGAGATGTTGTTGCCACCTGTGCTACCGCAGAAACAGCCACGGTTCATGGAGCGTAGATAGTGAACACCACCCCTTGGTGGAACCCGCTGGCTGGGAGGGCCCTGTGGTTAGTCACTTCCTTGTTCACACTGATTCTGATAGACCTTCAGACACAGTAAAACTGGCTTTTGAGGGAAGGGCCTTTTGCTTTCTAAACACCTCTCCCATCCTTTCCAGCAACTTCCCAGGAATGCCTGAACTGGGAAAGCCAAACATTTCTCCATCTCCAGTCTTTGATTCCTCCAGCTGCATGAAACCTGCCAGCATGGCTGGTGGTGCTTGACCCTCCTCCCTGCTGACGGAGCCACCAGCACGTTCCAGTGGCACGTCAACAGCGTCTGTGACTCAGAGATAAGATGAAGGCACGTCATTTCTCCATCAGTTTAAAACCGTATCACTTGTCTCCGCAACCCCATCCTCAGCACAGCACCAGCCTCAATGCACACGAGGTCACCGCTAAAGCATCACAGCAAAACAGGGTCTCAGTCCCACCCTGGTGAAGATTAGGCCTGCAGGGTGAGGCCAGTTAGGGGCAGGTATAAATTAGGGGGGTCTCAGTGCAGCCTTTGCTCTTTCCTCCCTTCCCTAGGGAGCTGCACAGCTGCCTATCCCAAGCAGGGCCTGGCCTCCTGGAGCTGCCGGCTAAGCGGTGGCCAGCAGCGATGCAGCCCCTGGGGTGCTTGCAGAGCCTGGTGCTGGAGCTGGAAGATGGACGAGCCTGGGGAGCCCACAGCAGCGGGGATCTGCTGCATGGACGGGTGCAGCTGCAGCTCCGCCACGCACTGCGGCTGCGGGCGCTCGAGGTGTTTGCCCGTGGCCGAGCCTTAACGCACTGGCTGGAGAGCCGCAGCGTGGGGCTCAACATTGTCTACCACGACTACACAGCCTGCCAGACCTTCCTGCACCGCCGCTGCCAGCTCATCCCCGGTAAGGCTGCACTACAGGGGTGCTTCTCTGCACCAGGGCGTTGGGTTAGGACCCGCTTGGGCTGCAGGCATCATCCCTGGTAGGTGCTTCCGAACCCAAGCATGGTTGCCCGTTTTGGACACCCTCTTCTCACCTTTGCCAAGGGTTTTTTCTCTGCTGCTGGTTTCTAGGAGGCTGCCTGCAAACTCAGGGCTGGGGAGCACCGAAGAGCTGTGGCTTTTGTTCTGTTTGCACAGGGAAGGGTAAATAGAAGGGTCTGCTCACAAGTGTGGAAAGAGCACTTAGTAGTTCAATAAATATTTGTTTGTAGTTTCCTGATGCTGGGACTGGATGCCCAGCTAGCACATTGCTTAGATCTACTGCAGCTTGGATTCTTTGTGTGGTTGGGATGAAATGATCCAGAACTAAGGGATATGGGACATCTCAGCTGGTCATATGCTCATTAACTCTGTCTTTTCTTAGGGAAGTGTGTGTCTTTCATCCTCCCCTCCAGTGACAGTCATGGCTCTGTGGCTTTTTCTCCCCCTTTTCCTGCTTCTGCTGGCCTCATGACTGCCTGTGGCACAGTGCTGGGTGCCGTAGGACTTAATTCATGCTGAAGGCATTTAATTGTGTCAGTGGCCACAGTGCAAGCCAGAAAGTGGTGCCAGCTCTAGCTGGCAAATGTGGAATTGCAGGAAGAGACTGGAGTGATGGAAGGAGGACATGAGCTGTCTTCCTGGAGCTGTTCTTGCCTCTGGCCTGCCCTGGGGGGTCATATTCTCTATTTCTGGATGACTGTACCTTGCCATGTGCTCCAGTACCTGCGTTACTCTGGAGTTTCTGCCTTTTGGTGGTGGCTCTTCCATGGCCCCTTTGCTGAGTGTTCCAATTGCAGTTAAGGACATGGGAGAGGCCCTTGTCCTGAACTCCAGCAGGAAAGGTCTGAGCATTTGGTTGCTGCAGTGCTTGGTCGGTGTCTGCTTTAGCTGTAGGCTTACAGGGTAAGTTTCATTCCCCATTATCCCTGCAGTGAGTGTCTGTAGGGAAGCCACAAGCTGCTGCGAGCACGTTTAGGTTTCTGCTGCTGGGACTGTGTGTGGTAGAAGCCCCTGGAGCCATGTGGAAAAGGGCACTTGGCCAGGGGCTGGAGCTGCTCTGCACTCCCATAGCTTGGAGCTGATGTTTTCTGGCCCTTGCTTCCTGCCTGGGGAGAGCTGAACTGGGCTGTGTGGGGAGCAGGGAGCCTCGCCACAACTTGTGGGCTAGGATTTTATTGTCTCTGTCCACCCCCAGATTCCCTCTCTGCTTTGTGAGAGGGACACGGGCATGTGATCACAGGAGGATTTTAAGGCAGCAAAGGCTGTGGGCTCTAGAGAAGTGTCATTCTACAGCCAAAATCACTTCCTCTGCCTCCTGCTGGGTTCTGCCAGCTGCCCAGTGGCAACGTGAGGACCTTCCCTATGTCAGCGGGCACAAAGCTGCAGGAAAGGTGCCATGATCCACACATCCCTGTGACTGCTCCTTCTTGCTTCTCGATGAGATCAACTGTGTGTGCGTGGTGTTTCAAAACTGCAGTTTTGTCATGGTAACAAGGCAGTGCAGAGGAGGGAAGCCAGGTGGAGATAAGAGCCGTCCCTTCTGCTCGCCCCAGAGCTCTGAGTTTATCTGCAGTTTCCTGGCAGAGTGGTGAGCGCTGGCACTGGGGTTGCTGTGACATTAAGACAAGAAAAAGGGTGGAAGAAGGATGTTCAGGCTGTGGGCAGGGCCATTAAATGTCTATTGTGTAATGAGCTTAGGGAGCAGGGAGAGAGGGAAAACTCGGGGTTTAAAGGGCAAAGGCAACACAAGGAAAGCCCTGGACCCTCCTGCAGGAGGTGATGCGAGGGAGCCCATCAGTGGTACTCATGCAGTGATCTCTTCTATCTGACAACCCCGCAGCACTTCCCAGAGGTGAGCTCCTGCTCCGGTGAGAGACAAGCATCCAGAAGCCATTTCCTTTCCATGGAGACACCCGGGACAGTTACAGCACATGGGCTACGAGCGCATCAGGGCTCTTGTTCTGTTGTGGGGTGGCCTTGATCAGCACCTTAATCCTTGCAACACCCGGAGCAGGAGCTTATTCCTCAAGCTGGGAGTGGGAGTTTGTACAAGGCTCTCCATTGCCCTGTCTTGGCCCCATGCTGGGTCAGGGTAGAGCTGCTGATTCGACTTTTTACCTGCTGCATTCCCTAATCTCTGGCTCCAGGGTCAATGGGGAGAAGCCACCAGGTCCCAGCAGCCGGTCGGGGAAGGGGAAGCCCTTTCAGAGCCGGGTGCCAGCTCCTGTTTAAACCAGCTTAAGCCTGGCCAGACTCTAGATGGGGCTCAAGAGTTTGCGATCTTCCCTGCACGGATTCTGGCCTGGGTTTCAGTTGGGTTGGGGCACCCTTGGAGCGTTGTTGAATGGAAAGGCCATGGCTGTGATCCCACAGCCCCTGCAACTGGGGGGGATCACTGGACAGACAAGAGACCCTCTCCCAGCACTGGGGTGCCAAAGGGGTCAGAGAGGGGCTTCCCACCACCCGTGGGGAGGCTGTGGACATCTCATGCAGGGAGGATGCTTGCAGGGCTGAGTCACGGGCTGCTGGGTGTGTGTTGGCAGGGAGAGGAGGAAGGTGCCGAGCGCAGGATGGAGCTCAGCCCCTCTCAAGAGCCCCATCACCTCACATGCCACCATGCATCCCACTATGAGCCTTCCCAGAGCTGCTGTCACTAGTTGTGCCTTCCTTCCTTCTTTCCCTCTCCCTTTACTGTGTTTGCTATGATTCATGTTTGCTCGTGGCAGCAACCGGTTGTGCACGTAACACAAAACACGGTCTCTTCCCTTGGGGAGGGAGACAGACATTCCAGGCAGGCTTTGGAGACAAGTTAAAGCTTTGCAAGGCTTGAGCCCCGCTCGTTTTCAGTGTGTTCAGCACAGCAGGTCCTGAGCACAGTGTGTTCAGCATGGCTGGGAGCAACCCAAAAATCCTCCCAGCTTTGGTGGCCAAAAGCCCAGTGACATTTTTAATGCCTGTTTTGTCTTAGCCCCAGCCTGTGCCCGGGGTGGGGAGCTCTGGCACTCTGCGAATGTGACAAGCACGGTTAAAGCAGAAGTGTCTCAAGCTGCATTAACCCCTTGGGGAAGGCACAGACCCCTTTTCTCCTTTCTTTCCCAACATCTCATGGTGATGTTGCCCTGAGAAGGACCGGTTTGCGCACCGGCAGCAGTAGATGCTGTTGCTAAGAGCGAGTCCCCACGCCGTGCCTGGCCATGCGGGTGTGTTTTGTCGCTGGGTTTTGGAGCAGCACCACCCAAAGCCCAACACGAGCTGGTAGGAAAGCAGCACTCGCCTGGTTAACAGGCGCAGGGAGGATGTGCTGCTCACTGCAATTGCACAAGCTGAACCCCAGCCAGTTCTTTAGTTCTTAGAAGAAAAACAAAGCCATGTCCCAGACCAGTTTTCCCTTCATCGCCAGTTGGCCAGAAGGAGCCCAGATCCAGTTGCAGCCTGTTCTGACCCCTGGGAATGGTTCTTGGGAAAGGAAGGACGTGGATCTGTGTGTGGCGGAGCCTCTCGCTGGTGGGAAGTGGAATGAAAGGGGCTGCTGCAGATTCTGGCTGGTGGAAGAAAGGGATGAGGATGGAGTGGGAACGTGGGGTGGGAGCCGGAGGGAGGCTTGTGGGGCGCACAGGACGTTATCCCAGGCAGCGTTCAGCCCCGCGAACCATCCTGCCCCGGGACACGTTCCCGTGGGCTGCTGCGGTCCAGGCATCCATCGGGATGCGGGACGCGCCGGAACGGGTTTCCCTGCCCCATAGGCGCCCCACGGCTCCCAGCAGCACGGGGCCAGGCCCGCACATGCTCCCTGCCTTGTTTTGCAGGGCTCGGCGAGGCCGCCCCGTCCCGCCCCACCGGGGCCGCCCCCGGGCCGCGCCGGGCTCTTAAGGCGGCGGAGGCGGCGCCGGGGCCGGGCTGCGCGGAGGGACGGGCTCTCGCCATGCTCTTCGATCGCCTCAAGCGCTTCTCGGTCGTGCTGGAGGGCGCGGAGGGGGACGCCGCGGTCGCGTTCAGCCCCGGGCAGGCGGTGTCGGGCCGCGTGGTGCTGGAGCTGGCGGCGGCGGCGCGGCTCGGCGCCCTGCGGCTGCGGGCGATGGGCGCTGCCCGCGTTCACTGGACCGAGTCCCGCAGCGCCGGCTCCAGCACCGCCTACACGCAGAGCTACAGCGATCAGGTGGAGTTCCTCAACCACCGCGACACGCTGCTGACACCCCCAGGTACGGCACCCACCACCCAACCCCTTGCCCTGCTCCATCACCTAGCAGCAGGCTGTGGGTGTACCGGGGACCCCAGGGGCCGCAATAATGGGTGCTGCAGACACCCCAACCAGCTGAAATATGGGTGCATGGGGTGCGATAGGGTCTTGGTGCTCTGGGGGCTGGGGGCATAGGTCCCCTGAAGACACCTCAGATGCTGAGAGCAGCCTGGGATGCTGAAGTGTGTGGTTGGACCCCAGTTAGGGGCTGGCCCTGCACAAGACTCCCCCTTTGCTGTAGGTGCTCCTTGATAGGGAAGCGGTGCTGGAAAACTCCTGCGGAGGTTCCAGAGCTCGCTTTGAGCAGGGGATTGGACTGGATGATCCCAAGAGGTCCCCTCCATCCTCAGCTTCTCTGTGCGGTGCAGGCAGGACAGGGCTGCCACCCCTGGGGGACACGGGGCTGACCCCCATCCTAGAGCTGTTTCTAGCTTGGCCACGTACCTGTGGGCTCTCACTCCTAAGCCACGGGGCAGGGTGGGTGCAGGATGAAGCAGAACCCACCCAGGGCTCTCCAACAAGGTGCCCCTGCGTTGTGCATGCCTGACACGCATGTGCGGAGCAGACAGTGCCCATCGCCCATGGGATGTGCCCCGCTGCACTTGAACCCTGGCAGAAACATCCCTGTGCCATCGCGCTGCTCCTCTGCTGTGTCCTGCACATCCCTGCCTCTGCTTTGGCCAGGGAGGAAGCTCTGCAGGAGGGAGATAATCATCTTCAATCTGTTTTGCCCACAGACAATGGTGAAGCCACCGTCCTGCAGGCAGGAAGGCACGAGTTTCCCTTCACCTTCCAGCTCCCCGAGTAAGTCCACTCGTTTTTTGTTGTCTCCATGCAGAAGGGGAGAGAAATCGCTTGATGCAGGACACAGGTCCTGGGAGGGGGCACAGGGCACCTCAGAAATGAGGTTCTTTTATCAGAGCCCTTCTAAAAGGCTCCTTGCTTGTCCACAGGACCCTGGCTACCTCCTTCGAGGGGAAGCACGGCAGCGTGCGCTACTGGGTGAAAGCCAAGCTGCACAGACCCTGGTCAACAGTGAAGAAGGTGAAGAAGGAGTTCACTGTGATTGAACCCATCGACATCAACACTCCTGTGCTGCTGGTGAGCTCCCCCTGCGCCGCTTCGGGGCAGCAGCATCCACAGCTTCTCCGGGAAACCCATGGGGAAAGTGGCTGCTTCCCCTCCAAAAGTACAATCCAGGCCTGATTTCCAAAGGGAATGTGTTTTCCCCACCTTGTAACTCGTGCCCCCCAGTGTTACCTGGGCTGGGCCGTGTCTCGGGTTTTGGAAACATTAATGGGTTGCAATAGCATCTTGCATCAGATACCGAAGAGGCTGCTGATGCTCCCTGACAGGTTCTCAGTGCCAGGGAGGTGCTTGCTTTGAGTTTCATCCTTTCTTACTAAACAGCTTCCATAATCCCCGTTTCTCCAGGCTCCCCAGGCAGGTGCTAAGGAGAAACTCGCTCGTTCCTGGTACTGCAATCGTGGCCAGGTTTCTGTGACTGCCAAGATTGACCGCAAAGGCTACACCCCAGGTGAGATGATGTGCTGGGGCCGTGGAACCTCTGCAGGCCCTGCTGGGAGGGGATCTGGGGGCAGTGTGAGCTGGGCATGGGATTGGTGAGAGAGCTTTAGTGTGGGCATCCTCCTCAGGGCACGATTAAACCTTGTGCCTGCAGTGCTGGATTGCATGTCCAGCCCTTGGCCATCCTGTACAGGAGAGGCAGGACTGGGTCTGTCCCCCCTCTCCCAACACGCATGTCTGGTTTGGTAGGTGAGGTCATCCCTATCTTTGCTGAGATTGACAACTGCACAAACCGGGTGGTGGTCCCCAAGGCGGCCATCATCCAGACTCAGACCTTCATCGCCCGGGGCACCAAGAAGCAGAAGAAGTCAGTGGTGACCAGCATCACTGGTGACTCCATTGCAGCGGGGAAGCGGGAAGTCTGGCACGGGCGGGCACTGAAGATCCCACCAGTGGGGCCGTCCATCCTCCAGTGCCGCATCATCCAGGTGGAATACTCCCTGAAGGTGAGGAGCATTGCGGGAGGCTTCTCCCCTTCTCACTGGAGCTGGGCTCATGGTGTCCAGTTTGGGCTGATGGAGAGGTTTTGGGGCTGGTGATTCGTGTGAGGTCTTAGGTTCTCCCTGCTGGCCCAAGGGCTCGTGGAGGAGTAATTGCATCTCCCTTTGCATCCCATTGCAAGAATTCCCTCCTGGCCAGCTCAAACCAGTGCTCTGGGGAGATACCTGCCCCTTCAGGCTGGGAGAACCCCAGCAGCTAAGCTTCCCTGCTGCCTCCTGTCTCTGCAGGTTTGCGTGGATATTCCTGGGACATCCAAGCTGCTCCTTGAGCTGCCACTTGTCATCGGAACCATCCCACTGCATCCGTTTGGGAGCCGCACGTCCAGTGTCAGCAGCCAGTACAGCATCAACCTGGACTGGCTGAGCACCATCCCGGAGCAGCCGGAGGGTGAGCATCTCCCCCTCCCAAGGGTGCTGTCAAACCACTCTGGATGGTGAGATCAGAGCAAGTTCTCAGCGTGGCTCTGCTCCAGAACCAGCTTTTGGTGGTTTTGGTTGTGCTGCTGCATCTTCTGGGTTCCATCCCCAGGGAACTGGGAGGGTTTGGGAAGCAGGGGATTTGAAGGCCTTTTACCTGCGTGTTTCCTGGTTAATGGGGAGTGTTTCCTATTCCCTGATGTTCTTTTCTCTCTCCAGCTCCTCCTGAATACTCAGCAGTGGTGTCCAGCCCCGAGGCCGAGCAGAGCCTGGCTCCACCGTGCCGCAGCGAGCTTGGTGGCATCCTGGAAGGTCCCTTCTTTGCCTACATCCAGGAGTTCCGCTTCCGACCACCTCCACTGTATTCAGAGGTAAGGAATCCCTCTGGGCTGGGAGGGCCGGTGGATACGGCTGCAATGTGCCCATTGTTGAGGTCTTTGACTCTACACTTGGCTTTGCAGATCGATCCAAACCCCTCTTCAGACAGCATCCGCCCGCGCTGCATGACCTGTTGAGAGAAGCGCATCGGATGCAGCTGACAGCGCAGTGATCCCTTGGGATGGAAGCTTTCACCCTCACAGCATTGGGTCTGGAAATGGAGACACGGTGGCTGTGAGCCCAGAGCTCCTGCAGTACCAGTGAGACCCCGGCTCCATTGCTGCCCTCAGCTCTCTTGTTGGGACTGTCCTACAGACCAACACCAAGCGTGGTGGCGTGGGCTCGTGCCTGGTAGGAGAACACAGGAGACTCCAGTGTGGAGCAGGGGCATGTGTGCTTGGGCAGGACACGGAGGGGTAATGACTGCCCCAGGATTTGGGGGCTAAAATGGGATGTTCAGCAGGAGCCAGGATTGCTCTCCCCTTGCCTGCAGTGGCCATGCTCTGACAGCTCCCGTCATGGAACGCAGGAGCTTGGAGGTGTTTCTCAGGATCACTAGAGGATGTTTTGCTGGGGCTTGGGTTTGTCCCATGGTGGTGCAGGTGAAGCCCTGCTCCTGCAGTAGCCCATCAGGACTGCAGCTCCCTAAGGAAGTAGAAGGCCTTTTTCTGGCCAAATGAAGCATCATCTGCTGCTGCTGATCCTTGCCATGAGCCTGGTGATGCCTGCAGGGGGAATGGTTTTGGATAACGCCCTCAAATTGTAAAGGCTCCCACAGGCTGTTACCAGTGCAGAGGACTTGGGGGACACACTTACCTCTATGGCAGCGTTTTGGTTCTGTTTGCCAAGAACAGGAAAGCTGGTTCCTGTGTGTCAGCACCAAACCTGCACAACGAACGTGCTGAGGCCTGCTCCGTGATGGGGCTGTAACCAAGCAAGCCCCAAACTGCAGTGTCACCATGGGGGTGGCATCTCCCTGATGGCCAGAGGGAAGGAAGCCAGGTCTGAGGCTGATGGAGATGTGGAGTTGAAATGAGTCCTTCAGGACCAGGAGTCCTTCTCGGGATGGGCTTGATGCTGCACCCAGAGAGGGGTCAGTGGCCCCGGTGCGGTGAGGCCACAGCAGCACCCAGCGCTCACTGGTGTGGGAACCAGGGAACTGGGTGTTGCAACAGCAGGACCTGAGCAGAGTTTGGGTGCTGAGGACCTTTGCATTCCCTCACTGAGCCAATCCTGCCCGTGGGGCCGCTCCGTTCCTGCGCACAACCAAAGCCCCATGGTGGGGCTGTGCTTTGTGCCCCGGGATTGCTCAGCTCTTTTCTACCTGTGAACACTTTTGTACCGAGCGCTCTCGTTTCTCTTCTTTTTGTACCAATTTTTGTCAGGGGGGGGTTCTGTTGGAAATAATAAATCCTTTATACCCAGATGGGGCCCCCAGAACTTTGTCTCTTGCTCTCTCCATGCCTCCCATTGCCTGTACTGTTGGCAGCACTCCTGTTACCATGCCCCTCTCTGGACTTCATCACCCTGTGGGTACCCAGCTCCACCTTGTAAACCCCACTCTGCACTGGGATTAACTGGGTTGTTTGACCAGTGCTGCTCTCCATCAGGAGTGGTCCCTTGTGCTCAGAGCCCTCCTGCTCTATCTGGATAGCAGAGGACAGACACGCTCTCCTCCATCCCAAGAGCTTGGCACAGACCCATTGGGTCCAGCTGGGACACAGCTGCAGTGTCTCAGCCATTCCCAAGGAGGGTTGGGGCCACCCCCATGTTGTGCCAGCTGGGAATGGCTGTGGCCATGCAGGAAGAGCAGGGAGGCATCATGGAGCTGGGGTTTGGTTTTTAACAGCATTTCTGTGCTCCACATCTCCATTGAGCACAGCAGCTCCTGGTCCATGCAGAGCCAGGCTTGAGTCAAGGCTTTGGTTCTATCCTCCACAGCCTGTGCTGCGTAAACCTATTGCCACTGGGATGGGATTTCCCTTCCCTTGATCCCTCTTTCCTGTTGCTGCTGTTTGCTGAGCGCTGCTGGAGCGTGAGGGCCAGGCGCTGAGCCCCGGGGTTTGCCTGCAGGAGCCTGGTGCTGTGCAAGCCTTCATTCCAACCTGCTCTTGCCTTGGCATCCCCAGCTCCACACCACGTCATCTTCCTCGGGAGAGGATGAAGCGGCCTCGCAGGGCGCTCGCCTGCATCCCTGTTTGTGGTCCATGCGATGCTGCGCCGCCTCGTGCCTCCTCTGCAGGGCATCAAAGAGGGACAGGAACCGCAGCCGAAAACGACCTCCAAGGGGCCCCTGTGACCGGCTCCCAGCTCCAACCTGCGCCCGGCACAACGGAGCCTTTCTGTGCCGAGCCGCAGCGGTGCCAGGGGCTGTGTCAGACCCTGATCACCCGCCCCGGCCGCACAAGGGGATGCTTGATCCCAAGGGCTGGAGCGGCAGCACCTTTCTGGGAAGCAAGCGTCATGCCAGGGCCGGCACAGGGAACCCAATGCCAACGGGCACCGCTCCCGGGCCCCAGGGGAGTGGAATCTTCCCAGTAGGAACACTTGCAAATGCTTCCAGGGTTTTCAGGTCAGGGCGGGGGGCACAGACCGTCTGGGTCCGCTGCCAGCAAAGGGCCGAGCTCCTGAATCCCAGAGGGGCTAAAAATACCTCGTCTGGATGCCGGGAGCGGGGATAAGGCACAGACCCTTATTCCCCAACCAGTGCCACTGCAGCTCCCCCAAACCTCTGCTGTTTGTCCTCCCTGGCTCCAAAGATGCTATTGATCAGCGCCGGTTTTATTCCTATTCACTGGGACAGGGTTTGGGGCTCGCCAGGGTTTGCTGAGCCGGGCCGGCCCCGTGCCATGGGCAGGAGCTGCATTAAGCAAGTACAGTGCAGGAGTATTTATAGCTCTTGGCTTCGAGCATCGGAAAATGCTTCCCAGACCACCCAGCAAAACCTGCTCCTTGTGAGGGGCATGGAAACATCATCCCCCCCCCCTTTTCCTTGGGGGGAAAGCTGGGGGGACCCCTCCACTGTGGGAACTGGGGTGCTGGGACACCTTTTGCTGCCCCCCATGGCTCTGCAGGGCGCTGGGAGCTTCACCCCACAGCTCCCGGCTCTGCAGCCCCTTCCTGCAGCATCCCGGGGGGGGGGGTTTGCTCCTTCCCCCCTCCGCTCTCCCCATCCTGGAGGATGCTTGGGCTTGGTCCCTGCATGGTGGCCACAGCCTCTGCTCAAGGCTGTTGTCCCCCCATGCGGGGTCAGGGCCGGGGGCCAGCAGCGAGGAGGGTGACACGTGAAGCTGTGAAGCTCGTGGCCGGCGCGGCAGGGACAGAATGTGCCGGCACCAGCGCAGCCTTGCAAGGACTGGGGATTAGGTGTGAGGCTGCTGCCTGCTGGCCCAGGCACCCATCCAGCTCCCAAAACGAGCTCTGCCTTCCCCCATCCCAGCTGGGACGAGCGCTGCAGGGTGCAGTGCACCCCAAAACCAGCAGGGGCTGGTCTGTTTGCAGGGGGGATGCCTGGTGATGAATCCCCTTGGATTTTGCCACAAGGAGATGCCCCAGTGCCCAAATGGTCGATGCAGTGCCCAAATCCATCACCTCTGCAGCTGGTGGGATGCTGGGTTCACACTGCTGGCACCCCAGGGAGCAGCAGGTTGGTGCTGGTGGGTGCTCAGGGACATGGAGACCTCCTCATCCCCTCATTATGGCTCTCTGAGCACCATAAGGGGACACTCACAGAGCCCTGGCAGCACCAGGCCTTGCTTTGGGTTTGGTCCAACCTCCAAAAGCCCCAGGGTTGGGACCAGCACATCCCAGCCCCGGCAGCATCTCCGGGGTCGTTCTTCACGTGGCAGCAGCAGAGCTGTGCTGGGAGCCAGCAGCAGCCGCGCACCCCAACGTGCCAGGGCGGCACCGCAGCATCCTCCTGCCATGACTCAGCTCTGAGCTGCTCCCACCCATGGAAACCTGCATCCCTGCGCCAGCTCCACAGGAATCACGGCTTCCCCCAGAGCCCATCCGGATGCAGGGAAAACCACGGAGAAACTGGGGTGGGTTTATGGCAAAAGCAAGGTCCAGAGCAGCCGGATGCATGAGCCACATGTCCCCTGCCTGGAAAGCATCGTGTCAGTGCGAGCGGGATCATGGTGCTCACCAAGACACCCCATGAGCCCTGCTGGTGACACCGGTGCTGGGTTTGCTGCAGGCTACCGGGAGCAAACTACCCTCTTTATTCCTTATTCTTTATTCATTCACCAAAGAAGTGGCAAATGCCCCATCCCTGGCAGTGCTCAAGGCCAGGTTGGACACAGGGGCTTGGAGCAAGCTGCTCCAGTGGAAGGGGTCCCTGCCCATGGCAGGGGTTGGAACTGGAGGAGCTTTAAGGTCCCTTCCAACCCAAACCAGGCTGGGATCCTGGGATTCCCCAAATCAAACCCAACCCCTTGTTTTTCCGGGGCTGATGTCCCCATTCCCGCTCCCTCGTCACCGCTCCCTCTGGCAATGGAAAGTTTTGATGTCTTTCTGACTTTGTTTGGGAGCAAGGAAGGGGCCCGGCGCCGTGCACAAACATGTCTATGGGTAAGCAGCAAGGGCTGGGGTGGGGATGGACCCGCTGGCGCCGGGTGCCAGCAGTGACCCTCCCCATGGAACTGGGTGCCGGGACCCTAGCGCAGTGCCCTGGGCTGGGTCACCCGGAGCCATCCCTGGGGGGACACAAATATTATGGCTTTGTACAAAAACAACAACACTGAAAGGAAAAATCCCCCCCTCCGGAGTCAGCCGCCGGCAGCACGTGATGTGTTGGCACAAACAGCCCATGGCATGGATGGCATTTATCCAGCCGGGGTCCCAGCACAGCTCCCATGCCGACACACTGTGACAGACTGGGATGTGCTGGTGACACGGCCATGCCTGGGATGTGGCACTGGAAGGACTTTGCTCCCAGCGCCATTCCCCACCCACGCTGTGTTTGCCGTCACTCCCTGCTTCACAAGTCCTATGGAAACCCCCAGTTGGAGCAGGGTCTCCTGTTAGGGGATGCACCCCATATCCTGCCCCCCACATCTCCCTGCAGCTGCTCTGGGTGATGAGGACACAGCAATCCCCCGTGAGAGGTTTGGAGCAGGGGGCATCACCCCGCTGCTCCCCATCCCCTTGGGCAGCTCCTGCGATGGGGTGAACCCCATGGCTCTGATCCCTGCTCCCATTCCCCAGTGTCCCAGGTTAACTGCGCTGCTCCCTTTTCCTTCACCCTTCCCCACATCCTGCCCTGGAAGAAGCAGAATGTTTGAGCTGATGGCAATAAAAACCCCTCAGGCCAGTTTGGGGAGAAGGTGGCTCCCCTCTCCCCATTTACCATCCCCATTAGCCCACCTGCACCCAATCACTTTTAAACGCCAGGGTTTATGTGGAGCAGGGAGAAGGCTTTTCCTGCTGAGCAGCTGTGTAAATGCCACCACATCCCGGCCCAGCGATGGAGGCAGCGATAGCCCGGCTGGTTGGAGGTGGCTGCGGCGCAGCCGGATGATCCGGGGGGAGCCTGAGCTGGTTTGTTCCACTTCCCAACCGTTCTGCGTGTGAGGGAAGAGTCAATCTGCCTGCAGAAGGCTGGTAAAGACGGGAAGAGCGGAGCTGGGAGCAGGGCTTGGGGGGGGGATTGCTTTTGGTCCTGCATTTACTGCTCCAAAGCTTGCTCCAGGCTCAGCCGTTTCCCTGCACTCACAGATGCGGCTTTGCTGGGAACACTGGGAGCTGTTGGGGGGGGGGTTTCTCTGACGCTATCCTCAGCTCAACTCGGAGCTTGAGCAAAATATGTTTACGCTGCAAACCTCTGCCTGGCTCCGCTGCCAAGTGTGTGCCGATAAGGGCGCTGCGTCCTTCCCGTCCCCATCACCCCATAGCCAGGGAAGCGCAGGGAGGTGGAGCCCGGCCCCCAGCGCTTGGGATTGCTTTTGTTGTTGTTATTATCATGATCGCTGTTGTTATTAGTATTATTAATCTATTGTGGCTGTTGTTCAGCTTCACTTGGAAACCAACTCCACGGAACGGCTGCAGCTTTGCTGCCCCAGGCTGCTGCCAAAGCCTGGAAAGCATCACCCGTGCCAGGGGCTGCGCTGCCCCAAAGCAGCCACCGGCGAGCATTGAAGCTGCGGAAAGGAAGCGTTTCCTGCTGTCACACGGGCGTTTCTTGCGTGGCAGAAGGAGAAGGGGGCTTCCCACGCAGTGTCCCGGTGGGATTTCGCATCCAGGGCTGCTCTGTAGGGGATGGGGCAGCTCCGAGCCCCTCTCAATGCGGGCAGAAAGCCCATTAAGTCCTCAGTGTTGATGCTGCTCGGGGTCATTTTCCATGCCTGGGTTTGGAACCGGGTGAAGCTGTCGCAAGCAGCCGACGGGAGCAGGAAAGAGCCGGGGTGAGGGGCGGCCGCGGGCTGTTGGTGAAGCGAAACCGCCGTTGTTGTTGTTGTTGTGACACCGCAGGGTTGCAAAACCGGCGCTGAAATACCCGTGACTCACAAAGCAAAACGAGCCCGGCTGTAGCCGGTGGCCGCCTGTCCACCCGCGGTCCCTGCAGCCCCTTCCCCACCGCATGGGCACCACTGGGATGCCGGTGCCGATGATGCTTGGGGGGCTTTTGGAGGGGGAAGCACCCCAAAAAGCTTTTCTTGGGGGGGGGGAGCAAAGCTTCCCCATCTGCACAGGGTTTTCTATGATGAGGATCTGCCCCTACGTGAGATGCAGACCTTGAATTCCACATAAAGAATTTAGTGTGTGTGTGTATATATGTATATATATATATCCTAGGGATATCTTGCTTTCTTAGGGGTTTAAGCTTTATTTGCTTAGAGACCAAGTCAAAGCAGCTCCTAAATCGTCCCCCCACCCCTGGGAGCGGGTGGCATTGTATGGATGGTGGCAGTGGTGGCTTTTTGCCCTGTTCCCTGCCATGGATGGGCCGGGTTCAAACACCTCCGTGGCATTAGATCTCCTCCAGGATAGGGCTCAGAGAGGGAGGAAGGGGCTGTGATAAGGATGGATGGATGAGGGAAGGGGTTGTGAGGTTGCAACCTCCGTCACTGCCCATGCCCAAACCAGGCTGCTGCTCTGTGGGGCTGGTTCCCCAGGCTGGGAAACAGGTTAAACTCCTCCATCTGGGAGCAAATATCAGCCCAGACCTGCATGGACAGACATCACCTTCCCTGGGGGCTCGGGCCCCAAAGGAGCTGATGTTTCTGGGGCTGGAGCAAACCCCTCTGGCTGTTTTATGCTTTACTTCTGGTGCTCTCCAAGCTCGCATCCCCCAAAATCAGGGAGCCCCAGGCAAATCCCCAGGTTCCCAGCATCTTCCTGCCTGCCCCATGTGCTTTCTTAGCAGTGTGGGATAAATCCACCCGTGTTGTGTCCACAGTGCCCTTTGCTTTTGGGGAAGTGTCACTGGGACCCTGTGGGAACAGGGAAGGAATAGGGGGAGGTTTTCCCCTTTAGGGCAGGGATGCTCAGCACTCTTCTTGGCAACCAGCACCTTCCCCCCTGGTGTTCAGGCAGCGCTGGCACAGGCAGGTGTAAACAGCCATACAGAAATAGTCGGGGTATCAGGCAATATCAAGAGGTGTTGCTGGGCATCATCAGATGTCCTCCTCTAAAAATAAAAGGCAGCGGGTATTAAATCAGCTGCTTGTAAAGGTGTCGGGGTGGGGATGACTGGGGGTACCCAGCTCTGCTCACCCAGGAAGAGCCCCAAGCTTGGGGGGACCCCATAGCTCGGGGTCCCTTTGGGATTGATGCTGATCCAGCTGCATTCCTGCCGTCCCCCCATGCTGGGTTGAGCTTTATTTTCCTCATTGCAATGGCTTTTTGCTTGTCTTAGGAGTCGCCCATTGGGTGTCATGAGTTGCCCATTCTCAGGCTGTGGGTGGTAGCCAGGCAAAACCAATGCCCTGCAGGGTCGGATCCGGATGGAGGAGCAGGGAAGGTCACATCCTGGCTGTGAAAGCTGGCCCGGTGGCTGTCCTCTGATCGTTGGAGTCAGAGCAGCTCCCGGGGACTCATTAAACCTAATGAGAGAGTCCTGAGCCACTCGTTGGCACTAATTGCCAAGGCTGCGTTAATTCGGCTTCCCCAGCACTGGCCAACTCGGGACACGTGTGGGAAAGGATGCACGGAGCTGTCGGTGGGGATGGGGCTGTCCCTGAAGGCATCAGGGGGGGTGAGAGTGGCACCATGGGGGAGATGGATCCCCGGAGGGTGACCCCATGGAGGGAATGGGGGGGGTTTCTCCAACACCCCCCCCCCCCCGGGGTGTTTTCAATGCAGCAGTCGGGACTGGCTGTCCTGGAATGGGTTTATTCCATCACAGCAATGATTAACTGGTGGTGGCGCTGGCCCAGAGCTGGGCAATGTATTTACTGCTGCCACCCAACTGTGACCTCGGTGCCACTTCCTTCACCTCTTTGCCTCCCAAAAATGGGCTGTAAACAGGGGCCACAGCTGAAACCCAAGTACGTGCTCAGACCAAGCTGGCACCTGAATACTTCCTCCACGTGGCTGGCCTGATGGAGAGCCTGGCATTGCTCAAATCCCAGTAAAATCCCCAAGCCTGATCTCTCCCATTGGGTTTTTGGGGCTGGGGGGGATGCTGGATCCCAGGCACTCAGACAGTTCCCAGGGGTTTGGAGTGCTGTGGAACAGGGATAGAAGCTGCCAGCCATAGGGGCCCATGGGGTGCTGTGTGGTGGGAAGGGAAGGGTAAGAGTAGGGGAAGGGGAAGGGGAAGGGGAAGGGGAAGGGAAGGGGAAGGGGAAGGGAAGGGAAGGGAAGGGAAGGGAAGGGAAGGGAAGGGAAGGGAAGGGAAGGGAAGGGAAGGGAAGGGAAGGGAAGGGAAGGGAAGGGAAGGGAAGGGAAGGGAAGGGAAGGGAAGGGAGAGGGAGAGGAGAGGAGAGGAGAGGAGAGGGAGAGGGAGAGGAGAGGAGAGGAGAGGAGAGGAGAGGAGAGGAGAGGAGAGGAGAGGAGAGGAGAGGAGAGGAGAGGAGAGGAGAGGAGAGGGAAGGAAAGGAAAGGGAAGGGAAGGAAAGGAAAGGGGAAAGGAAAGGGGAAAGGAAAAAGGGAAGGGAAGGGAAGGGAAGGGAAGGGAAGGGAAGGGAAGGGAAGGGAAGGGAAGGGAAGGGAAGGGAAGGGAAGGGAAGGGAAGGGAAGGGAAGGGAAGGGAAGGGAAGGGAAGGGAAGGAAGGGAAGGGAAGGGAAGGGAAGGGAAGGATTTGCTCTGCCGGGACGCGGGGCTGGTGCCACCTCGTGGCTCCCCCAGCAGCTCAGAGACCTTGGCCGCGTGGTGGGAGCCCCGCACGGGGGCAGCTGCTCAGCCCCGCAGCCATGGGAGCGATGCCCTCAATCCCAGCCCACGCCAGCAGCAAGGCGGAGCGCAGGGGGGGGCCGCCTGCCCCTGCTGCCTCCTGCGGTAGCTCCCCGTGCCGGGGCTGGGAGCGGGATGGAGGGGAGCCCCTCTCCAAACCCGCCTGCAGCAGCGAGGCTGCGGCGGGCACCGGCGCTGCCGGGCCGGACTTCCCCCCGCTAACCCCATTGCGTTCTTCTCGTCAGGTTTTTGCACTCTCAGCAGGTAAAGAGACGCCTCCAGCCCTTGTGGCAGGGCAGATACAACCACAAACCGCTCTTCATCTTCAGCAGCATCTCCTGTTCGGTTCCACATGAGGCCCACAGCAGCAGCATGGCCCCGTATGCGGGTGTAAGAGGTCCTGCCTGTCCCCAGTCACTCCCAGTCTCATCCTGGCTGCATCCTTGCAGCTCTGTGGATTGATGTAAACTGCATGGATCGGGCCAGGGGAGCCAGAGGAGCCCTGCTGCTTTGTGCATTTCTT
Source organism: Neopsephotus bourkii (assembly GCF_033783945.1). NCBI lineage: Eukaryota > Metazoa > Chordata > Aves > Psittaciformes > Psittacidae > Neopsephotus > Neopsephotus bourkii. Next base: position 882,085 of record NW_026900519.1, on the reverse strand, counting down.
TTATTTATGTTGTTTTCCCATTTCTTTCTTACAGGTTTTAGCTCTTGCAAGTATAGAATCATAGACTCATAGAATAGAAGTAGATGGTGTTCAGTGCTGGGGCTGTTTGAGCCCCATCCTGTGGGGGTGATGCTGGTCCTGGCTGGGGCAGGAGGGCAGGAGGAAGCTCTGCCTCTTCTCCTGATCCTGCCAAAGAAACACATCCCAGGCTGGACTTTGCATCCATTTTCCTCCTTTATCACCAACATCAGGTTGAGGCTGGGAGGTGCATGGCCAGACCCTGGCCCCATGCAGTGCTGCATCTGGAGGTGTCACCTTCATGTCCTGAAAACGAGAGCCACCACCTCCCCCCCCCCAAAGTGATGCTGTGACCATGAACCCATGGGGTGGGTGCTCAGCATCCCATGGGAAACCCCTCTGCCATCCACCCCTGGGGCTGGTTATGGCACCGCCTTCTCCAGCGATGGGTCCCTGATGATGATGGGTTTGTCGGAGATGAGCAGGGCAATGGGGACCAGAGCCTGGCCGAGCTCCCCACTTCCCTCCTCTTCCTTCTCCTCCTCCTCGGATGGGTGCCCGGTGTAGCTGGTGCTGCCGGGCACTGGGAATCCTGCCGGGCTCAGCACCTCCTGCCTGCGGTAGGCAAAGGGCAGCTCCTCGCAGCCCAGCGGGCACAGGGCCACCGGTTCCTCAGCCACGGGGCCAGGCTGTGGCTCGCTGGGCTCTGTGCTGCCATCAGGGCCCTCCTTGCTGGGGTTCAGCTCCGTCAGCAGCAGCTCAGCAGGGCTGAACCTCTCCGAGGGCTCCACAAAGCCTGGCCAGGGCGGGCCCTAAGGGTGGGATGTGTTTGGAGTGGGAACATCGCACACCAGGAGCCTGCTGGGGTGCAGGATCCAGGCTCTCCTGCAGCTTGCGTCTCACCTGGCTTGTTTCACTGGTGCAGAACTGGATGGCTTTGCTGCCCGCGGGCTTGGGCAGGGGGGGGAAGAGGAGGCCCCGAGCCCTGGGGAGGGGAGGGAGGGTGATGGTGATGGTGATGGGGGGAGATGGGCAGGCGGGTGACCTGGGGGTGAGGGTGCCACTGTCACCTCTTCTTGTTCAGCTGGTAGATGGCAGCCACGGCGGGGACACCGAGCGAGATGCCCAAGTACTTCAGGTTGGGTTTCCACGCTGCTCCCTGGGGACCTGGAGGTGAGGACAGCGGGGTGGTGGCATTTCTGTCCCCAGCACCCTGCATGGGACACGGGAGCTGTTTCAGGATGAGGGTGAGCACCCCATGGGGACTGGGGAGGGGACAGGGCCTCCAGTCATTACCCAGTGCCTTGGTCTGGAAGTGCCACCAAACACCACAGGTCCCTCTGCTCTCTGCTGTCACCTCCTGAACGCTCACCCTGTAGGCTGTGCCGGGCTGTAGGTGCCGGAGGGTGTAGTGTGATGCTGTGATGTCTGCTTCGCCATCTGGGTGAGCGATGGTGAGCAGGGAGTAAGTGTGCAGGGTGCAGGCAGAGCCTCCTCTGGCCCCATTGGGATGGGGGGGTCCCACTCACAGGTCACGTTGTCCCCCTCAGCCGCATGGCAGATGAGGTACTTGGACAACACCCCAGGACACATGGCCCGGGGGGACGGGCTCCACTGGAGGGTGATGGCAGCATCCTCGGCGCTGGCATTGATGCGGATGGGCACGGCCAGTGAGGCTGCACATGATGGTGGGAAATCGGGGGGTGCAATTAAATCGGGGAGCACTTTGGGACCCCCCATTGGAATGGATGCTCTGTGTTCCCATACGTACTGTTGCTGGCATAGTGGTGCTGCAGGGCGAAGGTGGCCCAGCCCCGTGCTGGGGCCCAGCCATGCACGGCGAGGCGGTGACAGGCCTGCACTTCCAGTGCTCCTGGGGCAGGAACCGGGAATGCCGGTTAAACCCTCACCAGGATCCAGCCCCAGGCAGTGGGGATGGGGATGGGGAATGATGCGGGGCACTCCCTTGCCTGTCTCCACATGGATGCTTTTGGCAGGAAAATCCCCTTTGATGCAGATGCCCGGTTTGGGGGCTCCTGGCAGCGGCTGCTGCTCGAAGCAGTAGAGAGAGCCGGGGCTCGGTGCTTCCCAGTGCACAGTCACGGTGCCACCGGTCACGCTGACATCCTTGAAGCCAAGATCTGGGATGAAATGCAGGGGGTGAGGGAAAATCACCCCCTGGATGCTGCCGGGAGCCGGGTCCCTGTGCGGGGCCGGTACCTGGCCGCTGCTCTGCGGGCACACAGAGCTGCCGCGCTGGCCCTGGCCCGGCTGCATTGGCTGCGCTCAGCAGGATCTCATACTCAGCCCCGGACAGGGTGAGGTTGTGCCTTGTCACATCCCTCCCAAGGACCACGGTATCCTCCTTGGGTAGCCTGGAGCAGTGACATGCTGGCATGTGGGCACGCAGAGTGTAGGTGATGTCCCCTTGCTCCTCTGGGGCTGGCTGCGGGAAGGAGATGGGATGAAATGGTGTGGGTTAGGGTTAGGGTTAGGGTTAGGGTTAGGGCCTGCAGGGGATGTCACTGTACCTGCCAGCTCAGCCTCAACACCCGCTGCCCATCTCTTCCCAGTTTTCCCAGCTGGTAGCTCAGCACTGGGCTCTCCAGGATTTCTACAAGAGGAACCAGGCTGGTTGGTTATGGGAGCCATTGGGATCCCACCTCCCTCCCCTCCCCTTCCTCACCTGCAGGGATGAAGATGGAGCTGCTCCAGTCACTCCAGTAGCTGCTCCAGTGGGGGAGCTTGTGTCGGAGCTGGACCTCGAAGGCGCCGTCCCCCCCCAGGGTGCAGGTCACTGGAGTGGGGTAACAAGGTCAAGGTGGAGGGTGACCCCTTTCTCCTCCCCCCCCCCCCCCATTTTGGCCATTGTGGGGTGCTGAGGGGCTGCAGGGGGAGCACAGGGCAGGTGCTTGTCCCTGCTAAACCGACCTGAGTCATCCTCGTCTGTCCCTGTCTCGCACATCACCTGCAGAGAGAACCAGGAACGGAGGCACCCAGTAAAACCAGGATGGTACTGGGATGTGAAATCAGTGCTACCCTGTGTCCCCTAAACATCCCAGGGGCTGGGAGAGCCAAACAGGATGCGGTGATCAAGGAGGGTCCCCTCAGCCAGGGCAAAAGGCCTTCATCCCTATGACCCTCCCAACAGCAATCAACAAGGGCAGGGGATCCTCAGAGGGGGTTCCCTGGGGACAAGTGTCCAGATTTCATCTGTCGTCATCACTGGTATAATCTGGGGTTTTGCTGTGTAATCCCCCACGGGTCGCAGCCTGATCCTGTTACAGCAGCAGGATCCTGTGGCCGACAGGATGGGGCAGAGCTGATAACACAGTGAAACAGATGGGACATGGCCAGGTTTTGGGGGGGGGACACAATGATGACAGTGGCATGACCAAGCCCCCACTCTCCCTGGGCTGCCTGAACTGCCCCAATGCTCTGATTGTCCCATTGGTCACCATGGGCTCTGGCAAACTGAGGTTTACCTGTGTCCAGCCATGGGCTCCCACCTTCCGGAATCGAGCCTCCCGCTGCGGTGGCTGGTTCCCGCTGTGGCACAGTGGCCGCGGCACCCGCAGCCGGAGCCGGTTGCTGGTTCTGGTGAAGGGCATCCCAGTGGAGGGTGGATCTGGTTTGACTGCAAAGATGAGGTGGGTTCGTGGGCACCGGCGCTGGCACCGGCACCCAGCCCATCCCCGTGGGTGCTTACCAGCCTTGTCGAAGTACAGTGTGCGATTGGGGGTCCTGTGGATGTGGTCCCCCCAGCGCGCCTCCACCCAGGCTGTGGTGTTGGTGAGGACGTAGACGTGGTGATGCTTCAGGGTGTGCGTTGTCTTTGTGCCAGCCTGGAACCGTTGGCACCGCCTGGGCATTGTGTAGCTGGAGATGGAGCGGGCGCAAGGTTGAGTCTGGATGGGTTTGGGATGCGGGCGGTACACATCCCCACGTGTCGCTGTCGGGACACATCCTGTGGCCCCCCCAGGATGCGGTGGCTGCTCACCAGAGTGTCAGGACATAGGAGGTGTTGCCAGCAGGGCCGAGGGGTGGCCAGGAGCAAAGGAACCAGCGGAAGCCACATCGCTTCCAGCAGGAGAGGCCGGGGTCCGCAGTGGTGCCTATGGGAGAGAGCAGGGACTGGAGGCTCCGGGATGCCAGTGGGTCGGGCAAGGCTGGGATGGAGCAGCAGCGTGGCCATTGCCTGACCACATTGCTCACCCAGAGATGAATCTCACCCCAAAAACAACCATTTCCACCCTCCCGCGGCCCTTATCACCCCTGAATCATTCATTGAAAGTGTCTTGCAGTTATCTCCCATCTCCCACCTCCCACAGCAGCACTTACCGCCCGCCACCAATGCCACCAGCAGCCACCCCAGCATCGGCCACCCCAGTACCGGCCGCCTGGGCTGTCCCACGCTGGATCCAGGGCTCTGAAGCCCTTCCTGGCTCCCTGCTCCCCTGGTACCCAGCGGGTGCTCCCCACAGCTCAGCAGCAGCCCCAGCTCTCAGCGCGCACCCCGTGTTTCCTCTTGTGGCAGCGGCTTTGCCGAAGGGCGGCCGTTCGCAGGCAGGGCAGAGCGCAAGGCACGGCTGCAGGGCTCACTTGGACCAAAAGCAAAAGAGAAAGCACCCGAAATATCCCCCTTTTGTGCCGGCAGGACTCAGCCCAACCCTGCCCCGGCTGCACCGCGTGTCCCGGCCACGCCACGTGCCCCAGCCTGTGAGAACCGCAAGGTAAGCAAAGATGTCTTGGGGTTTTGGAGGGGGATGCTTTATTCTTTGCCGTGGTTTTGGTCCCCTGCCCTGAGTGGGTCTCGAGTGGCTGCTCCAAGGTGGGGTTGTTGGGTTTGCAGCAGTGTGAGTGTGCACCCACGCCAGCACCGGGCTCCTGTGCCCATCCCCGGCACAACTTGTCCCCTGCAGGCACAAACAAAGCCCCAGTGAGGGACACGGTGTCACTGGGACAACGCTGGCAGCCGCGTGATGGGACGGGTGACCCCGCGATGCTGGAGCCGGGTGGCACCGAGGGCCATGCACAGAGTCCCCTTGTTCCCACAGAGAGTGTCCCCTTGTGTGGCTTTCACTCAGGGCAGCCATGGCCGGAGCATCCCTGCACTGGGACAGTGCTGTTGGGACCCCTCCATTGCACTGCATGGCCGGGGTGTGAGGGTATAGGAGGTCCCCTGGCACCTCCTGCCTCGCTGTGCCATGCCAAACCAAGCCATGCCAGCCTGTGCCATGCTGCAACACACAGCAGGACTGGGGCTGGGCTGAGTGGGCCGTGCCATGCTGTATGTAGCATGCCATGCCAGGCTGGGCCATGCAGGACCATGCCAGGCCAGGCTGGGCTGCGCTGGGCAGTGCTAGGCTATAAGGACCGTGCTGTGCCATAGGGCTGGACCGCACCGAGCCAGGGTGGCTTTTCCTGTGTCAGTCCCATGCCATGCCGTTCTGAGCCAGGCAGCCCCGTGCTGTGCCACGCTGTGCCGTGCTGGGCTGGACCCGGACCCATCCACCGAGACTGTGCCAGCCCTGCGCTGTCCCGACCCGTGCGGTGCCAGCCCCATGTCCTGCGCTGGGCTGCGCGGAGCCGGGCGCTCTGTGCCAGCCCCGGGCTCGATGCTGATGCGCGTCCGGTGACGCGGAGGGGCCGCTGGGCGGCGCCCCGGGAGGAGCGGGCGCAACGGGAGGCGGCGGCGGCGGCGGCGGGGATGGACGAGCCCAGCATCCTGCGGCGCCGGGGCCTCCAGGTGAGCACCGGGGAACGGGGAGGAGCCTCCCGGCAGCGGGCACGGGCAGCGGGTCCGGGGGGAGCGCAGGTGCGGTGAGGGGGGTGCTGTGGGTGCGTGTGAGAAGGGTGCTGCGGGTGCAAGAGGTGGGTGCTGGGGGTGAGGGATGGGTGCTCTGTGTGTGTGTATGGAGCGGGTGATGTGTAGTGGGAGTTGGGTGCCCTGCGGGTGTGCGTGTGCTAGAATTGGGTGCTGTGCGTGGGAGTTGGGTGCTCTGGGTTAGGTGTCTGTGAGAGGTGGGTGCCGTGTGTGAGCAGTGTGTGATGGGGGTAACAGGAGCAGGGCAGGGTATGAGCCCCAGCCACACGCTGTGGGGTGATGGAGTGGCTGCACCCACTTGTGCAAGGGCTGGGGGCTCCCATGGGAGCACAGTGCACGATGCTGGTCTGTGCCAAACTGTTGTCCCAGCACTGATTTACCCCTCCAAAGAGCTGCCCCTTCCATCACCCTGTGTTCTGGCAGGCCAAGGGGTCTTTGCCCACCCTGTGCTTGGAGGGGTGACAACCGCAGCCCCCCCAGCACACAGAGCCCAGTTTTTGGAGTGTCCTCCCGCCTCCAGCCCCATCTGCGGAGCGGAGCCGCAGTAACGGGGGCCTGGCCTGAGCTGCCTGGGCGGTTGGAGGATGCACGGTGCTGCCTTCATCCAAGCTGGCAGTTCCGAGGGGCAGGCACGCTCCGCTGCGCGCTCAGCCCGGGAGGGAGCTGCGTGGGAGCTGTGGATGCAGCCGTGGCCATGGGCTCCGGGGCTCTTGGCTGTGGGTGTTGTTCCTGGCATTCCCCATGGAGAACAGAGCCATGGGCCCCAACTGCGTGCCCACATCCCCATGGCAGGAGGGGTGAGAAGGGGCTCCCACCAGGGAGCTGATCCCAAAGCACTGAGCAGTGACACCGTCCCCAGTGCCATCCCCGCAGGGATCAGCTGATGCTTAATCCCGGGATGTGCTGATGGGAGATGTGCTGTGCTGGATGAGCACATCAGGCACTCCATGGGTGCTGGTGCTGTGGTGCTGCCCCTCAGGGATCCTTCCCAGGGCTCTCAGGTGATGCTCTGCCTGTCCCTGGGGATGCAGCATGGCCACAGAGCCCATAGCAGTGATGGGTGTTGGGTGCCACAGGACCACTTTGCACTCCTGCACCCATAGATAAATGGGGAGGCTGTGTTGTGGAGCGTGGGGGACAAGGGTGTCTGTCCTCAGTCCCACTGTCCCATCTGCACATGGCTGAGCAGTAAAACCTTCAGTGTGACCCTTCTCTGCCCCGGGTCTGGTGGGGATCAGGGTGGGTGACAGCAGGGCTGGGTGAGGGTACTGGGGGGGGGGGGATCCTTCTCCAGGCAGGGACCCTGCACCCCCTTCCCCAGCCCAGCTCTGGGGTCACCCAGTGCTGCTGGGTGCACTGAGATGCAGGCACCCACTCCCTGCACTCACCCTTGCCTGCAGCACCCACCCCCAGCACCTACCCCCAGCACCCACCCTCGCCATCCCGGGGCACACAGACACCCGTGGGCTCGGGGAATGCGGAGTCCCTGTGCACCCAGGCATGATGTCACCGGTTGCCATGGCGATGCTGCTGCATCACTGCGTAGCAGCGCGCCCCAATCCCGGGATTTCCGCAGGGGCTGCGTGGCGTGGGCACTGGGATGAGGCACGGGCGCTCGGGGGCAGTGTGGGTGCATGGGTGCTGCTGCCGTCTGTCCCCATATGAGGAGCTCTTGCCCATGTCAGGAATGTGTCTAAGCTGCTTAGGGGTGCTGGGCAGGTGGGCACTGGTGGTGGGTGCAGGATCAGGGTGATGATGGGGTATTAACCAGCACATGCACCCGGCACATGTGCCAGCATCCTGCGGCATGCCAAGGCACAACCAGCCCCTTACACTGTGCCCATGGGGTCTGTGCCGCTCTGTATGGCACACAGGTGGGCACTGGCTCTGTGCCACAGCCACCCAGTGTCCGCCACACCGAGAGGATGATGTGGGATGGAATTCCTGCTTGCACAGCTGCCCTTTGCCCTGTGCCTGCAAGCAAACACAGCCCTTGCAAGGAATATTCCCAGTGGCTGGAAATACAAACAGCATGGGGACACCCGGCTGCTCCCCACACCCAGGGTTGGGGGGACAGGGCACAGCCATCACCCCGATACCACAGTGCAGCCAGGCAGCTGGGTGCTGCGCCCTCTCCACCACCCTTGTGCCCTCAGTCCCATGCCTGGCTATGGGACCACCAACCCCGGGGCCCCTTGTGTTGACCCTGGGTAGGGTGATTTGTAACCCTCACCCAGCACAGCAGAGCTGGGGCACAGTGAATGGGGCCCGATCCTGCAGTGCCAGGCAGTGGGGATGCTGCCAGGGGGTTGTCAGGAGGTGGGGGTCCCATTGCAATGCTTGGGGCCGTGCTCTCACCCTGCTTCTCCCTGTTCTCGTTGCAGAAGGAGCTGAGCCTGCCGCGCCGAGGAAGAGCGTAAGTCCCCGAGCTCAATGGGAGGGACATGGAGCAAGGCACCAGCACCATGGGGGGCAGCAGGGATGGGTCCCAAGTGTACCCAAATTCGGGGTGGCATCACCGTGTTCTCTGGTACCAGATGGGCCCAGCTGTGTGCGTGCTGGGGTGCACTGGGATGTACTGGTGCTGCGCTGCAGGTGTGCTGGGCTGTGGTAGGAGGTAGTTGTGCAGCTGTACTGGGGCGGTGTGTTGGTTGGCGTGTGTTTGGGTGTAGTGCGGCTGTTGCAGGGTGGTTTTGGGGTGTTGTGGAGGTAAGGCAGGAGGGGTTCTTGGCACTGGGCTGGTGCTGTCAGGGGTCACAGGGCTGCATGCTGGGGGACGTGATTGAGAGGGCACCAGAGGGATGCTAGGGACATACTGGGGGTGCAATAGGGGTGCACTGGAGCCATACTGGGGCTCTGTGGGATGCACTGGGGCTGTACTGGAAACTATGCTGGGGCTGCATTAGGGGTTCACTGGAGCTATACTGGGGCAATACTGGAAGCTGTGCTGCGGCTGCATTAGGGGTTCACTGGAGCCATACTGGGGCAATACTGGAAGCTGTGCTGCGGCTGCATTAGGGGTGCACTGGAGCCATACTGGGGCAATACTGGAAGCTGTGCTGGGGCTGCATTAGGGGTGCACTGGAGCCATACTGGGGCTCTGTGGGATGCACTGGGGCTGTACTGGAAACTGTGCTGGGCTGCATTAGGGGCTCACTGGAGCCATACTGGGGCAATACTGGAAACTGTGTCGGGGCTGCATTAGGGGTTCACTGGAGCCATACTGGGGCAATACTGGAAGCTGTGCTGCAGCTGCATTAGGGGTGCACTGGAGCCATACTGGGGCAGTACTGGAAGCTGTGCCTGGGGCAGCATTAGGGGTTCACTGGAGCCATACTGGGGCAATACTGGAAACTGTGCCGGGGCTGCATTAGGGGTTCACTGGAGCCATACTGGGGCAATATTGGAAACTGTGCTGGGGCTGCATTAGGGGTTCACTGGAGCCATACTGGGGCTCTGTGGGATGCACTGGGGCTGTACCGGAAGCTGTGCTGGGGCTGTATTAGGGATGCACTGGAGCCGTACTGGGGCTCTGTGGGATGCACTGGGGCTGTACTAGAAACTATGCTAGGGCTGTATTAGGGATGCACTGGAGCCATACTGGGGCAATACTGGAAGCTGTGCTGGGGCTGCATTAGGAGTGCACTGGAGCCATACTGGGGCTCTGTGGGATGCACTGGGCCTGTACTGGAAGCTGTGCTGGGGCTGCATTAGGAGTGCACTGGAGCCGTACTGGGGCTCTGTGGGATGCACTGGGCTAGACTGGAAACTGTGCTGGGGCTGCATTAGGGGTTCACTGGAGCCATACTGGGGCTCTGTGGGATGCACTGGGGCTGTACCGGAAGCTGTGCTGGGGCTGTATTAGGGGTGCACTGGAGCCATACTGGGGCTCTGTGGGATGCACTGGGCTATACTGGAAACTGTGCTGGGGCTGCATTAGGGGTTCACTGGAGCCATACTGGGGCTGTACCGGAAGCTGTGCTGGGGCTGTATTAGGGGTGCACGGGAGCCATACTGGGGCTCTGTGGGATGCACTGGGGCTGTACTGGAAACTGTGCTGGGGCTGTATTAGGGGTTCACTGGAGCCATACTAGGGCTCTGTGGGATGCTCTGGGGCTGTACTGGAAGCTGTGCTGGGGCTGCATTAGGAGTGTACTGGAGCCATACTGGGGCTCTGTGGGATGCACTGGGCTAGACTGGAAACTGTGCTGGGGCTGCATTAGGGGTTCACTGGAGCCATACTGGGGCTCTGTGGGATGCACTGGGCTAGACTGGAAACTGTGCTGGGGCTGCATTAGGGGTTCACTGGAGCCATACTGGGGCAATACTGGAAGCTGTGCTGGGGCTGCGGTGTGTCAGCACCAGCAGCACATCCTGGGCACGGTACGGAACTGATCGGGTGCGCCGGGGGTGTGGGGGCTGCCGAGCTGAGCCGAACCGAGCCGAGCCGAGCCGAACCGAGCCGAGCCGAGCCGAGCCGAGCCGAGCCGAGCCGAACCGAACCGAGCCGAGCCGAGCCGAACCGAGCCGAGCCGCAGAGGCGGGCCCGGGCCCGCCGGGCCGAGCAGGGATCCCCGCCGGGGCCGCCGCCCGCCGTCGGGAGCCGCCCAGCGCGGGGGAGCCGGGGCGGCGGGAGCGGAGCGGGGCGGCGGCGGCGGCAGCGCCATGAAGTCGCGGCGGGACAGGCTGAAGATCCCCTCGCTGACCTTGGAGTGAGTCGGAGCCGGGGAGGGGCTCGCCGGGACCGGGACCGGGAGCGGGCTACGGGCGGCAGGGCCCCGGGGCATCCCCGTCCTGTTGCATCCCCGTCCCGGAGCATCCTCATCCCTGTCCATCCCGCTGTACCTGCACCCCCGCGCCGCTGGTCCCAGCCCTTCCTCCTGCATCCACAGCCCCGGCTCCCCCCGGGAGCATCCTCTCTCCCCCGGCAGCACCAGACCACCCGCTGTATCTCCAGCAGCCTTAGACCCCGCAGTGTCCATGCAGTCCCCTCTGCTCCCCACCTTTCTCCCCACCCCAGTCCTGGTTCCCCCTCCAGCCCTTGTCCCCTCTACTGTTTACCCCTGGCCCCATCGCCCCCCACCCCAGCCCTACCGGGGGGGCTGTGGCTGTGCCGCCGGGCTGCCCATGGCGCCCGCTGACGCCGCACCGGCACGTCTTGCCTTGCAGCTTGTCACCGAGCAGCCAGAGCCCGACGCTGCTGAGCCCCTGCAGCCCCTGCAGCCCCTGCAGCCCCTTGTTAACCCTGCACCCCTGGAGGTAAGACCCCCCCAAACCCTCCCTGGACACCACAGCTGCCAGCTCTGGGGAGCAGAGTAGGTAGAGGGGGAGTTGGGGGCAGCAAGGTGGGTCCCCCCCCGCCTGCGGTGCCCTGGGGGTCCTCAGAAGCAGCGCTGTCTTCTGCAGGGTGCTTTGGGCAACATGGCTGTGGTCTGCTCCCAGCCCTGTGCACCCCAAAAGTGCCCTGGCCATGCTGGTGGGCCCCATCTCTGCGGCCAGCTCCCACTTTGGGGACCCCACTGGGGACACCATCACTGTAGCCCAAGCTTTGGCACTGAGCATCCTCGTTTTGAGGGGGGATCACTTTGAAATAGGATCAGGGATGGGCACCATGATGGGAGCAGGGTGAGAGTGGGGGATTGTACCTTCACCCCTTGAGAAACCTCTGGGGTTTTTCTGGGGGATGGGTGTCCCCCACCCCAAATGCCACCAGCCCCTTGCAGTGCCCCGATGGGTGCTGCTGTCACAGAGGCGGGTGGCTGGACCCTGCTGCATGTGCTGGCTGTGCTATGCCTCGGGGACAAGGTGCAGCGGGTGTGCTGGCACCCTGCAGTCACACCCTGGCCCTGTGCCCCATGGCGCCTGTGGGGCAGAGCTGCGGCCTGCTCAGCACCCATGGGTGCTGCTGGGTGCCTCCATCCATCTGCTGGGTGATGGGGCACCATTGGGGAGCTCTGCTGCTGCCCAGCAACAGGCAGACCCATTGGGTGCAGGCCGACAAGAGGTACCCGACCTGCACATGGGAGTCCGTCCCTGCCACCACTAGCCCTGGCTGGCCACCCCTTGCCCACAGTGACTGTGGCATGTGGGAAAACACGTGTGGCCATGCAGTTGCTCAGCTAAGGCTTTGGGGAGGGGGGGCGTTTTGGGGATGCTTGGGATAGGGACACGATAGGAACGAGGATGAGGATAATGGCAGACAGTCTGGCAGCATCCCTGCGTGCATCCACGTGCTGGCATCTCGAGGTTGCCTGGCACGAGGCAAAGGGAAGCGTGGTGCTGCCGTGGTTGATGCTGTCCTTTTGCCATGCTGAAACCCTGCCCAAACCCAGGGGCATCGGGGTTCCTGGCTGTGGCACTGACCGGTGAGCATGGCAGTGCCACCCTATGCGGCTGGGGACGGTGCAGCCACGCCGGGTGTTGTCACTGGCACTAAGGAGGATGGATGGCACTGGGTCTTTGCTCAGGATATCCCCCATTGAATGCAAAAGCTGGGACAGTGATTGTGGGATGCTGCTGGGGCTGAGCATGGTGTCCCATGGGTGGCAGGGTGCTGTTAGGGGGGTGCTCCCCCCTGCCGAGGGACCCCCAGGCTTTGAGCCACCCCTGCTGACTTGGAGGGGAGGATTCATGCCCCTTGAATGCATCAGCAGCGGATGCTGCATCTCCATGGTAACCTGACCCCATTTGGGGATGCTGCCCCATCCCTATGGTAACCTCAAGCCTCATTTTGGGGTGATGCCCCATCTCCGTAGTAATTCTGACCTTATTTTGGGGTGCTGCTCCATCTCTGTGGCAACTCTGAACCCTTTTTTGGTGATGCCTTGTCTCCATGTTAACCCTGCCCTCATTTTGGGGTGCTGCCCCCCCTATGTGGCAATCCTGAGCTCATTTTGGGGTGATGCTCCATCTCCGCGTTAGCCCTCACCCCAATTTTGGGGTGATGCCCCACATCTGTGGCAACCCTGAGCCCGTTTTTGGGGTGATGCTCCATCTCCAAGGTAACCCCGACCCCATTTCGGGGTGCAGCCACGTCTCTTCACTAACCCCGACCCCATACTGGGGCACTGCCTCGTTTCCATGGAAACCCCCCCCTCCATTTCCCCTCCTTTTGGGGGTGCTACCCCTGTCTCCATGGATATCCCGGCCCCGTTTGGGGGCGCTGCCCGTCTCCATGGTAACGGGAAGGGGCGGGCGGCAGCGGGCGGCGGCGGCGGGAGCCCGGCCCCGGTCCCGGTCCCAACCCCAACCCCGGGCGCGGTCCCGGCCCCGCGCGCCCCCGGCGGCGCCGCTCGGCCGTGCCGGTGCATGCGGCCGGGCCCCGGAGGGACCGAGCGAGCCGCGATGTCGGACCCGAGCTGCTGGGGAGCGGCTCGGCCCGGTTACCGGAGCCAGCGGGCGGCCGGAGCCCTGCTCCAGCGCTCCAAGAGGTACCGGGGCGGCGGTGGGGCCCTGCAACGGTTTGGGGGGGGGGGGGACACGACACACCGTGCATGGGAGGGTGGGCACCGGAGTGAATGGGGGGGGGGGGCTGTGCACTGGTGTGTGTGGGTTGGGGGGGGCTTTGAACTGGGGGGTGCACATTAAGGTCGGGGGGGGCTGTGCACTTTGAGGTGCACATGAAGGTGGGGGGGCTTTGCACTGGTGTGTGTGGATTGGGGGGGGCTTTACACTGGGGGGTGCACATTAAGGTGGGAGGGGGGCTGTGCACTGGTGTGTGTGGATTGGGGGGGCTTTACACTGGGGGTGCACATTAAGGTGTGGGGGGGCTGTGCACTGGTGTGTGTGGATTGGGGGGGGCTTTACACTGGGGGGTGCACATTAAGGTGTGGGGGGGGCTGTGCACTGGTGTGTGTGGATTGGGGGGGGCTTTACACTGGGGGGTGCACAGTAAGGTGTGGGGGGGGCTGTGCACTGGTGTGTGTGGATTGGGGGGGGCTTTACACTGGGGGGTGCACATTAAGGTGGGGGGGGCTGTGCACTGGTGTGTGTAGGTTGGGGGGGTCTTTGCACTGGGGGTGCACATTAAGGTGGGGGGGGTTTGCATTGGTGTGTGTGGATTGGGGGGGGCTTTACACTGGGGGGTGCACATTAAGGTGGGGGGGGGCTGTGCACTGGTATGTGTAGGTTGGGGGGGTCTTTGCACTGGGGGTGCACATTAAGGTGGGGGGGGTTTGCATTGGTGTGTGTGGGTTGGGGGGGTCTTTGAACTGGGGGTGCACATTAAGGGGGGGCTGTGCGCTGGTGTATGTGGATTGGGGGGCTCTTTGCACTGTGGGGTGCACAATAAGGTGTGTGGTTGGGGGGGGCTGTGCACCCTTTTTTAGGGGTGTGCAGTGCGCTGTGGATGTATCAGAGGGTGCTTTGGTTGGGAGCCCAGTGCTATGGGGGTGCAGAATTGAGGGTCCCAGGGCATTGGGTGACACACGTTTTGGGGTGCTATGGGCCAGACCTATGGCTGGGGGGGGGGGGGGTGGTGTCGGTTGGGGGTCTTTACATGTCTGGGGAGGGTATTGCATACACAAGGGGGGAAATACCCCTGTGAGCCCCTGTGCTGAGGTGGGCACTGCATTGATTGCATGTGGCCCATGCCAGGGTGGGAATAGGCCAGTCCCTTGCAGCCAGCCATGGGGGGGAACAAAGGGCTCACATACCCTTTATCAGTGGGCTGGGGTAGTGTCAGGGGCTGCTGCATAAATAGGGTGCTTGAGGGGCTACCCCAGGTCTCCAGCTACAACACAAGGCTTGAGCTAAGCGCGTAGATGGGATTTGACCCCAAGGAAGGGGACAGGCAGCGCTGCCAGCCCTCCAAAGGTGCAAGGAGCACCCCCAGAGCCCCAGGGGTGTGGGTTGGGAAAGCTGGCACCTCCATCCATCAGGTTTGGGGGTGCTGGAGCCAGCCCAGGCATAAAAACCCTCTCCCAGCTCTACAGAAATCAGGTGTTTAAGGCAGCGCGGAGGCAGAGGGGAGAGAATCCCATTGTGAATGTCTTTTAATATGACTGTGGGCTGCACAAAGCGCTGTGGTTGCTTAGCAAATGGATCCAGCCAGCGCCGCTCCCAGCCCGGCTTCACCTGAGCTCTAGGAACTGCTGCTGCCAACGGGCGAGGATGGGCCTGGGGACCCTTAATGAATAAGAAAAGGCCTTGGATGAGGCTTTCCAAGCTGGGGTGGGGGGGCCTGGGGGGGATGTGTAATGGGACAGATGATCTAGGCAGTCCTCTGTGTCCAGCTGAGCATGATGAGGTTGTAATTCTCATAAAGGGCAGAGGATTTGCTTGTCTTTGGTATTCCTAGAATCCAGAGCGAGAAGCAGCCTGGCCTATTTCACAGTGGGCAGGAAACATATGATGTGATTTAGTGGGATTAGAGGTCTGAGGGATCCTAATTTCCCCAAGGAGGGATGCAGGGATGGCCAGTGCGGGGCAGGACAAACAGTGCTTCGATGGCTAATGGGGCTCTTCTGCATGGATGCTGCCCCCACCATAGAAAACCATGCCAGGGGAGGTAATAGGTACCATTTCCCATCCGCTAACAGGGACCTGTGCCATGGGGATGAGCAGGGCTGTAGGGCAGTTTCTTTAGGGTGTTTTCCTGCAGTGCAAAGAAATAAAGGCTCTTCCCAACTTGTCACCCCGCGATTCCCTGCTGGGATTTGGGATTTGGCTCTTGGGAGGTGCCTGGTGCTGTGCTCGAGGGGGTTCATCGGTGTATCCACAGTGCCAGGCTTTGGGCTGGGAGCAGAGTGATGCTGGGTGCTCGGGAAGGGGGTTATGCAGGGCTTGTGCCAATGCAGTGTTGCATTTCACCACCCAGAGTCCAGATCCCAGCATCCCCCATCCCAGCCTCCATCCCTGGAGGCAGCCAAGTTCATCACCGTGTCACAAGGCACAGAGCAGAAATGTCATGGGGAAACTGAGGGTGTAGGTGCTCGCTTCGATGGGTTTTGGATGTTAAACTTGTCCCAGTAGGAACCGATTTTTCCAGGACGTGGTGATCCATGGCGCTTCCCCAAATCTCCCGCTGTGGGAGCCAGTTTTAGGGGGAGACGTTGTCTGCAGCCTTGTACAGAGGGAGCTGGGAATGCCAGCTCGTGCTCCTGATCACGCAGCCGGCAGTGGATGCCCTTTGAGACTGCGCCTGCTCCCTTATCAGCCTGACCCTGCCCATGCTGCTCCCACCTCCGTGCACCAACTTCACCCCAAACACCAGGATTCTGCCTCGATTCCCCCGTGCTGGCAGCTGGCACACGGTGCTCTGGGAGGTTTGAGGGGTACGGATCCTGCTGCATCCCCTCCATGCATTTCCCAGAGCTGATTCCCAACTGGATCCCAGCAGAGCCATTTGGCAGTTAGAGACAGCAGCACCGTGCTGTGCAGCTCCTGCCACGTTCTCCTCCGTCTCCTGCCTGTGGACACATGCCGTGCCGAGCCTGGGTGCTGCTGTGGGTGCTGGCAGGCTGGTGGGAGATGCTGGTTGCGCCACTCTGCTCTGCTCCAGGCTTTGGGGTTGTGCCGGCTGCCACACACTTCCTTTGACATCAGTGCAGGATGGCAACGGCAGCGCCGAGGCTGAGGCAGCCTCAACGTTGGGCAGGAGGAGATGCTGACAGCAATTTTCCACTCCATGTTTGGTACCAAAACCGCACGTAGGTGATGGAGGCAGAGGGCAGCAGCCCTGGCTCCTGCCTCCGGGGCTCAGCAGCTCTGCTCTGCCCCCGAGGCTTGTTTCTAGCCCGTAGTTGAGGGATGGGAACCAGCTGTAGCTGATGCACCAGGGGAAGGGGGGGTTAAAGTGGCGCAAGCCGAGGGTGGAGCGCACGGAAACAGGAAACATCGCCTCGCTCCGTGTCACCATTACTGCAGCTTGCTCCGTTCGAGGTTGGTTTGCACTTCCAAGATGAAACCGAGCGAGGAGGAGCAAGCCCCGCATCCCTCGGGATGCTCCCACGCACACATAACGTGTACCCCCTGCTCCCTGCAGCAAGGGGATGGTGAAGCAGTGCCGAAGCTGGGTGCTCGTGGTGCACAGAGCTCTCTGCTGGGGCGGTGCAGCGGGTTCTCTTGCCGTGCCTCCGTTTCCCACCCAGCACAGCAGAGGCTGTGGTTTGCTCTTGCTCCGTGCTGGGCTGTGGGTTTGCAGCTGTAGGAGCCGGTGTTGAAGCAAGAAAAGCAAACGGAGGGGCCGGGCAGGGGTGGGATGGGATGGGATGGGATGGGATGGGATGGGATGGGATGGGGTGGGGTGGGATGGGGTGGATGGTTGGTTGGGGGAGGAAGGGTTCTGCCAGCCCCCAGCATCCTGGCCTGTACCAGCACCAGTGCAGCAGCAGGACCAGGGCAGTGGTTGTGCCCCTGTGCTGCGCACTGGTGAGGCTGCACCTCGGATCCTGTGTTCAGCTCTGGGCCCCTCACTACAAGAGAGACATTGAAGGGCTGGAATGCGGCCAGAGAAGGGCAATGGGGCTGGTGCAGGGCCTGGAGCAGAAGTGTGATGGGAAGGGCTTGAGATGGGAAGGCTCAGGGGGGACCTGATCGCTGCCTACAAGTGCCTGACAGGAGGATGGAGCCAGGAGGGGCTGGGCTCTGCCCCCAAGGAACAAGGGATGGGACAAGAGGGACGTGAAGGGGTGCTAGGTGTCATGTGTGGCTGTGCATCCGTTCCGTGTGCATCCATCTGGAGGGACAATGGGTTGCAAAGCACTGTCCTTTGCACCCCAGATACCACATCTGCTATCCACATCTGGGTTTGGGATGTGAGGAGAATCCCTTTACTCTGGGTTTATCCTTTTGATTTGTGGGTATGTCTGGCTGTGGTGTGAAGTTAAACCATGGCCTCCAATGAGCAGCATCCATGTCTGTTCACATTCCCAGCCTGGGGAGGATATTCTGCACTGTCTTTGCACTCTCATGGGGCTGGGGACCAACTGTCCTATCTGCTGTGACATGGGGACCACCAAGTGTAAAGGGGTTATAGGAACTGTGTGGAGGGGGGGATTTTCCACATGATGGAGCAGGTCAGGTTGTGGCTGCTTGGCATTTCCATCACTTCCTCCTTTTACATCCCTGTTTCTGTTCCTGCACAGGGGGCTGCCAGCCTCTGAACCTCCCCACAAGCCCAAAGCACACGTGGCACCTCCACAACGTGCTTCATCGTTAAAAATAACCCCTTAGCCCATCCCTGGGGATGGATCTTCCCTGCGGCAGGAGATCCATAATGGACAGGGTGATGGCAGCCGGGTCCCCTGGCACGGGCATCACGTACAAGCTCCTACATAGGATAGTTAGAATCATAGAATAGTTAGGGTTGGAAAGGACCTTCAGATCATCAAGTTCCAACCCCCTGCCATAGGCAGGGACACCTCACACTAAAGCATGGCACCCAAGGCTCTGTCCAACCTGGCCTTGAACACTGCCAGGGATGGAGCATTCACAACCTCCCTGGGCAACCCATTCCTGTGCCTCATTGCCCTCACAGTAAAGAACTTCTTCCTTATATCCAATCTAAACTTCCCCTGTTTCAGTTTTAACCCATTACCCCTTGTCCTATCACTGCAGTCCCTAATGAAGAGTCCGTCCCCAGCATCCCTATAGGCCCCCTTCAGATACTGGAAGCTGCTCTGAGGTCTCCATGCAGCTTCTCTTCTCCAGCTGAACAGCCCCAACTTTCTCAGCCTGGCTCCATACAGGAGGTGCTCCAGCCCCTGAGCATCCTCGTGGCCTCCTCTGGACTTGTTCCAACAGTTCCATGTCCTTTTTACGTTAAGGACACGTCTGATCCCGTCCAGTCCTCTCCGTCCTTTGCTTCCCAAGATTAATTCCCTGTTTCTTCCCTAGTTGCCGAAGCAGCAATAGGAAGAGCCTGGTGGTGGGCACCCCCTCTCCAACCCTCTCACGGCCTCTCTCCCCGCTCTCTGTGCCAACAGGTAAGGGATGTCCCAGGGGATGGGTTGAGCATCTCCTAAACTTACCTGGTCGTTTTGAAGGGTAACACTGGTGCTTCTGCAGCACCTTAGCAGCAGCAGGAGTTACCAGCTCCTGGCCATGGGTGCCTTTGCCAGGATGGAATAACATGGGGGGCGACTTACCCACTCATTCCTCTGATGGGGCACCCATGGCATCACACGGGGGGGTACTGGGGTGACTTTTCCCCCTTTCTCCCCATAGCTGGGAGCAGCCCCTTGGACAGTCCCCGCAACTTCTCTGCCAGCACCTCCATCAACTTCCCATTCGCTCGCAGGTGAGCTCCTGCCCCCCTCCCAGACCTCTATTATTCACTGTTAATGATACCCCCCCAGCTGAGGCTGTTCTGCTCATCTCAAGTGATTCCTTCTGATTGCTTGTCCCCTTTTTCCTCCCTGGTTTTTGGTCTGCTGCTGTTTGCTCTGCTGTGACACCGCTGCCTCCGACCACTCCAGCCATGCTCCTCGGACTGACAGGTACCAGGGATAGGCTGGAGCTGCATTCCAGGGATACATCTGCTCCCCATCACACAGCCCTGCTTTATGTGCATCCGTGGGCAGGATATGTTGCTCTGAGACCAGGCTCCCTGCAGCTCTGGGAGCAGAAATATCCCTGTTCCCCCCATAGTGACCCCAGCCATGAGCTCAGACCTGCTTTGAGCACTCCCGATGGATGCTCATCCATGCTCCCATGGATGCTCAGGTCCCCGTCGAGGCAAATCTTCCTGCATCCCCTCCCCACCCTGCACTGCTGCAGAGGCAGATGCCAAAATCCTGTTTAACTAATGAATTAATTGCACCATGGGAGGGGGGGAACAGCTGATTTAACCCATCGATCCTCACATGGAAAAAAGCTGGAGGCTCACAGATGGTTTTCACACCAAATACACGGTGGTGCCAGTGCCAGCACCCTGCCTGCTCCTGCTGTCCTTGGCCCCGCACAGGAAGCAGCAGCAGGAGGTGAAGGGCCTCATCTTGACCTGGATGTTACCCCGTCCATTAGAACCATCTCCAAGAGGAAGCATTCGCCTGCGTAGGAGCAGTTCCCTTCCTGTTTACAACCGGACTCCGCTCCACGGTGCCTGTTGTCTCACGATGGGTCCTGAGGAATGCTGGTGTCTCATAGAACAATGTCCCACGGGGTGGATTTTGCTCTAAATCAGGTTCTTGCAGGTTGTTGGGGTCTTTTTCTCCATCTGAAACAGTCACCCCGGCACTGTCCCTCCACAAGGACCCTGCTCGCTCTCACTGCTGGGGTTGCAGAACATCCCCCCTCACCTCCAAACCCCTCTTATTTCACCCTATTTCAGTCCATGCCAAAAAAGAGGTTTCAGGGCTTTATTATTCCAGCCAAACCTGCACCCTCTTCCCCATCCCTATCGCTCTGACATTATTTATTTGCATTTAGATGTTGTTGGTTTTTCCTGTATGTGATGGGCACGTTTGAACTCACAGGGCTGATGGCAGAAGGTGGTCACTGGCTTCGCTACCCTCCTCTGGTTATGGGACCAACACCCCCAGCTCCACTGTCTCGGTAACATTTGCTTTCTCATGGTAGCAGGCAAGAAGAACCCAAACCTCTTGATTTTTGGTGAAAGGCCTCTCAAGCCTGTTGGTTCCTAGGCAGCCCCTCTGTTTCCTGGAGGACCATGTGCTTTAGCTGCAGCTTGCTTCCCAAATCGGCTTTTAAGAAAGCTGTAGAGCTTAGCTAACAGCTTACAGCATCCCTAAGCACTAGAGCATCCCTGGGCTTTACAGCACCCCTGCACATTGTAGCATCCCTAGGTGTTACAGCATCCCTGGGTGTTACAGCATCCCTGGGTGTTACAGCATTGCTGGGCATTTCAGCGTCCTTGAGCAGTAGAGCATCCCTGGGCATTGCAGGATCCCTGGGCATTACAGCATCCCTGGATATTGCAGCATCCCTGGTTGCTACAGCATCACTGGGCGTTGCAGCGTCCCTGAGCACTAGAGCATCGCTGGGCATCCCAGCATCCCTGGGCATTACAGCATCCCTGGACATTGCAGAATCCCTGGGTGTTACAGCATCACTGGGCATTTCAGCATCCCTGAGCACTAGAGCATCCCTGGGCATTGCAGGATCCCTGGGCATTACAGCATCCCTGGACATTGCAGCATCTCTGGGTGTTACAGCATCCCTATGGAGCACAGGTCAAGTGCACACAGAGCACATCCCAGCTGCGCAGGGATATGGCAGGGCAGGAGCTACCCGGGATGCTGCAGATACAAGTGATGGGGCTCAGTGGAGCCAGACTGGGAGAGCTGGGGGTTTTGGGGTGGGAGCGGGTAGTGCCCATCCCCCTGGGCTGGCCTTGCCATCTGTATTTCACATCACCAAGCACAGGGCTTGCTGTCTGTCAGCATTTCCAGCCTCCTAAGAGGCTCCAAGGGGTATTTTCCTGCCAGACTTGCTGGTTTCCACCCCCTGACAGGAAGCAAGGCTGCGTCTCCTGATCCCCACCATCTCTTCCCTCTTTCCAGTCATCTTCATCCTCCCAGGAGCGCCTGCACCAGCTGCCGTACCAGCCCACCCCCGACGAGCTGCATTTCCTTTCTAAGCACTTCCGCAGCACAGAGAGCGTCATGGATGAGGAAGGGCGGCACTCGCCTTGCCTGCGCCCTCGGTCCAGGAGCCTGAGGTACAGCACCCACTGCCAGGAGCACCCACAGTGATGCCAAGCATCCTCTGCCCTCCTGTGACCTGTTCCTGACGTGTCCCAGTCCTGCTAAACCCATCCCGAGGTTTTCGCCTTGCTGGGGTAGTGGGGAAGATATTGGCTTGAGGGTGTAGATGCCCCATCCCTGGGTGTGTTCATGGTCAGGTTGGACGGGGTTCTGAGCAGCCTGATGCAGTTGAAGATATCCCTGCTTATTGCATGGGGTTTGGCCCAGATGGCTTTCAAAGGTCCCTTCCAACACAAATCATTCCATGAGCATCTATGGTTCTATGGGAGAGGTAATGTTGGGTGAGGGTACAAGAGAAGCTGTGTTTAATGAAGGTCCCTGCATCCGCTGTGGGTTGGTTGGGGTTTATTTTGCTGGTGAGCTGCAAAAAGAGCAATGGTGGCAAGAAACAGTGGGATCCAGAGGGATGAGCTCATTCTTCAAAGCCAAGTGACTGATGCACCAGCTTCTCAGCTCTGGATTTGCAAGTGACTTGAGTTTGGAGACCTGGGTTGGTGGGAGGTTAACCTTCCCTGGACCAGATCCGTGCAGGATGGGAGGGATGCTGCTGGATATGGTGGCTGCACTCAGATGAGCTTTAACCACTTGGGATGGGTGTTAGAAGGAAGGAACAAATTGCTCTTCAGGGGTAGTAGTTATTTGCATAGATGGAAATGATTTGGACCTCATAACACAAGTGGTTTCCTCCCTCTGCAGCCCTGGACGGACGAGTGGAATGTTTGATAATGAGGTGGTGATGATGAACCATGTCTACAAGGAGAGGTTCCCCAAGGTAACCGCTTGGAATACATGCATGGGGATGCGTGTTCCCAGGCAGCACCATACAGACGATCCTTGAGGTCCCTTCCAACGTGGTATTGCATGATTCTGCCTTGCAGGCCACGGCCCAGATGGAAGAGCGTCTGCAGGACACCATCACCAACTTCTCTCCGAGCAGCACGCTGCCGCTGGCAGACGGGGTGCTGGGCTTCATCCATCACCAAATCATCGAGCTGGCCCGTGACTGCTTGGCAAAGTCCCAGGGAGCTCTCATCACCTCCCGCTACTTCATGGAGCTGCAGGAGAAGCTCGAGAAGATGCTCCGGGATGTGAGTACGGGGCAGTTCCCTGTCCCATGTGCTCCTGAGGCCACCGAGCGATGCCTGACTTGGGTCTCCTCCATGGCAGGCTCAGGAGCGTTCCGAGAGCGAGGAGGTGAAGTTCATCGACCAACTGGTGAGGAAGCTGCTGATCATCATCTCCCGTCCTGCTCGCCTCCTGGAGTGCCTGGTGAGACATGGAAGCTCCTGATGTCATGGGATCATAGAATAGTCAGGGTTGGAAGGACCTTAAGATCATCCAGTTCCAACCCCTGCCATGGGCAGGGACACCTCACACTAAACCATGGCACCCAAGGCTCTGTCCATCCTGGCCTTGAACACTGCCAGGGATGGAGCATTCACAACTTCCTTGGGCAACCCATTCCAGTGTCTCATCGCCCTTACAGTAAAGAACTTCTTCCCTAGATCCAATCTAAACTTCCCCTGTTTCAGTTTGAACCCATCACCCCTTGTCCTATCACTACAGTCCCTAATGAAGAGTCCATCCCCAGCATCCCTATAGCTCCCCTTCAGATACTGGAAGGCTGCTCTGAGGTCTCCACGCAGCCTTCTCTTCTCCAGGCTGAACAGCCCCAGTGTTCTCAGCCTGTCTCCATACTGGAGGTGCTCCAGTCCCCTGATCATCCTCCATCCAGAGAGGAGGCTTGCCATGAAACACAAGGCATCTTCTCACCACCTCCTGGTCCATGATGGGAACCACTCCTCCTCATCATCCTGGCCAGGCTGTAGCAAGGAGCTAAGACCATCCCTAGCATTCCAGCCGTATCCGACAGAGGAGAAGCTGGTTTTCCCTAGTGGAGCAGGGAGCAGTGAACTTCTTGGACAGTTTTACCATCCATTTCAAGGGGGGTTTTTTGGCTGTTGCACCTCATCTTTGAGCTGTGGTTCCTGCAGCTGGCAGATGGAACCATGTCAAAGCATGCTCCTGGTGTGGTCTCCTTGGGTTCCCCTCCAAGGCCAACCCATGGGGCTAGATATTTTGCCATCACCTCTTTCCATGTGGAATGATGGGGGAACGATGCTAGAAACAGGAGCAGTGCTCAGCTTTCTCCAGAGCCTGTCCCCAGTTACAAGGCTTCAAGGAAGGGTTTAACTTTGCAAAGCCTCTCTCCTAAACTGTGTGTGGTGTTCCCCATCCAGGAGTTTGACCCGGAGGAGTTTTACCACCTCCTGGAAGCTGCAGAAGGACACGCCAAAGTTGGCCAGGGAATAAAGACCGATATCCCCCGCTACATCATCAGCCAACTCGGGCTCGTCAAGGACCCACTGGAGGGTAGGGAAGCGCTTTAGGTTGGTAGCCCCAGGGTCTGCAGTGGGATGTGGACTCCCAGTTTGGGCCACTGGTGAGCGTGAATCAGCACTGGGAGGTGGCAGAGGGACCAGCAGAGCTGCGCTGGTGTCGTAGGATGGGTCCCAGCAGGACCAGGATGATGGTGTCCAAGGCTCCTGGCCAGCCTCACATCCCTCATTATTGCTCCCAGCACGTTCAGCAAAGCAGATTGAGCTCAAGACCACTTAATCCATAGGAAACCATGGCCTCGTGGGGAGACATAATCCCTGAGGAACACGGGAATGACAAGGACAAAATGAATTCTCTCAGTGTTTAACCTCGTATCCTCTTAACACCATCACCTGAATTCCTCCAGCTTGGGCAGAGCATGGGGCTAAATCCCTGCGGGATGTCTGAGTTTGGAGAGCGAGTGGTTGGTGGGGGTTATTTTGGTGAGGGTTGAGCATGAAGGAGGTAAAAGCCATCCCTATCTTCTGCAGAGATGGTGCAGCTGGATCACTTCGACAGCGGGAACACCATCACACCAGAGAACGATGATGCCTGTGAGGTGAGCACGGTCCTACCTGCATGTCCCATGTGCTTCGTCCTGCCTCAGCCCACGCCAAGGCTCCTTGTAGCAGCTCCTCTATCTAGGGCTGGGAGATGTTAGTTTGGGCTGTCCCTAGAGGTGGCTGCTGTGTTCAGGTGTAAGAGCTCACAGTCCCTCCTCTGGCTTCTTGAGTGGACTCTTGACCTGCAGAGCATCTCGGGGATGGGGTTTATAGCTGGAGGGGGCTCAGGGAGGGATGCCCACTGGCAGCAAGGAGCTGATGGTGCTCAGATGAGTGCCACCATGCTGGGATATGTTAGAAACCTCCTGTGTCTTCTTCAGAGCCAGCCTTCAGCCACCGCTCCTCGGAGGAAGCCCTGTGAGGGGGACTTTGAGACCATCAAACTGATCAGCAACGGCGCTTATGGGTGAGTTGGGATGTTCCTAACGCTTGTCTCCATCTGCAAACCAAGTCTGTGCCCTGTGCTGCTGGTGGTGAACATATGGAGAACACATGGCGTTTGGCTGTCTCTTAGGGCCGTGTACCTGGTGAGGCACAGGGAGACGCGGCAGCGCTTCGCCTTGAAGAAGATCAACAAGCAGAACCTCATCCTGAGGAACCAGATCCAGCAGGTGTTTGTGGAAAGGGACATCCTCACCTTCGCTGAGAACCCCTTTGTGGTCAGCATGTTCTGCTCCTTCGAGACGAAGCGGCACCTCTGCATGGTGATGGAGTATGTGGAAGGTGAGGATGGGATTCCGGGCTGGGTGGTGCAGGGAGCATCAGTGTCTGAGCATCAAGGACACCACCTGGGCTTTGCTCTAGGGAGCAGGTTGGAAAGCACGAGCAGATGCTTTTGTGATCCTGAATCACAACCTTACTCCCTGTTGGGAGCCTGCTTGGCAGGAGAGGCTTCATAGCCCTGCTTGATGATCCCCCTGCCTCCTCTGAACCCCTGTGTGTGTCCCCACAGGGGGGGATTGTGCCACGTTGCTGAAGAACATGGGCCCTCTGCCTGTTGACATGGCCAAGATGTACTTTGCCGAGACAGTTCTTGCTCTGGAGTATCTGCACAACTACGGCATCGTCCACCGGGACCTCAAACCTGACAAGTGAGGACGTGTGTCAGGTCTGAGCAAGGATGGGGTTGGGTTTGGATGGGGAAGGGAAAGGCACAGATCCAAGCCAAGGGGATAGGGCAGAATGAGGTTTTGGTGCCCAAATACTTGCTTCTGTGCTGTTGCACCAGGACCAGGAGTCCTTTGGTCTGGCCGGTCCTGCTCAGGTCCCAGAAGCAAACAGCATCACTGTGGGACATCCGTCTTCTCTTGCAGTTTGCTCATCACCTCTATGGGCCACATAAAGCTGACAGACTTTGGTCTGTCGAAGATCGGCTTGATGAACATGACCACGAACCTCTATGAAGGGCACATGGAGAAGGACACTCGGGAGTTCATGGACAAGCAGGTACGAGGTCCTGCCCCACTTGGCCGATCTGCTGTCCCTAAGGACCAGGACAGCCTTGAGACCTGCTGTAGAGGTCATTGTAGAGGTGTCAGCCACTGCTTCCCATGCAGGTGTGCGGCACTCCGGAGTACATTGCCCCAGAAGTCATCCTCATCCAGGGCTATGGGAAGCCCGTTGACTGGTGGGCCATGGGCATCATCCTCTACGAGTTCCTGGTGGGCTGCGTCCCCTTCTTTGGAGACACCCCCGAGGAGCTCTTTGGGCAGGTTATCAGCGGTGAGTGGTGGTGATTCCCGCTTCCCAGCAGCCATGGCTCATCCTTAGCTCATAGAGAGCTTCATTCCTTCATTCATCCCCAGTTGAACAGCAAAGGGGCTCCTCAAGCTTTGATTTCCTGGTTTGGGATATGGTTTCATGTGCTGCAGCTCCTGGGGCTTGCCCGGAAGCAGCTTTTCCTGCATCCTCGCATCATCACAATCCCCAAACTCTTCCAACCACTCCAAACTCCTTTTCCTTTATCCTTGCAGATGAAATTATGTGGCCAGAAGGGGATGAGGCTCTTCCTGCAGATGCCCAGGACCTGATCACCCGCTTGCTGAGACAGTGTCCCCTTGAACGCTTGGGCACCGGTACGCACGGCAATGCCTGGGTAGCGCTTGAGGGGTGACCGGGCACCCCAGTTTAGATCAAGCTGGGGCTGTGCTGAAACCAAAGCCATGTTGAGGATGCTCAGAGGAGGACTCCTGCTCAGGGTTCACCCCAAGAAGGCTGCACAGGGCTCTGGTCCATTTGCTGTGCATGGAGGAGAGACGGTGCCATTTGGGATGGGAGTGGGAGCATCCCGGATCCTGCCCGCTCCCCCTGATGTGGGTTTCTCTGCCTGGCAGGGGGTGCACATGAGGTGAAGCACCATTCCTTCTTCCTCCACCTGGACTGGAACGGGCTGCTGCGGCAGAAGGCCGAGTTCATCCCCCAGCTGGAGTCGGAGGATGACACCAGCTACTTTGACAGTGAGGCCAACTCCATCCCCTTTTCCCCCTGCCCTGTCAATCCGTTATCCCGGTTCAGATGCTCCTGTGGGATGGAGGAGGTGGAAAACTCCTGGGTGAAGCTGGTCACTTGACAACTAAAGTCACGAGTTTGCTGTGCCCTTGTGGCCAAGAAGGCCAATGGCATCCTGGGGTGTATTAGAAGGGGGGTGGTTAGTAGGTCGAGAGAGGTCCTCCTTCCCCTCTACTCTGCCCTGGTGAGACCGCATCTGGAATATTGTGTCCAGTTCTGGGCCCCTCAGTTTAAGAAGGACAGGGACCTGCTGGAGAGAGTCCAGCGCAGGGCAACTAAGATGATGAAGGGAGTGGAGCATCTCCCTTATGGGGAAAGACTGAGGGAGCTGGGTCTCTATAGTTTGGAGAAGAGGAGATTGAGGGGTGACCTTATTAGTGTATATAAATATATAAAGGGGGAGTGTCACGAGGATGGAGCCAGGCTCTTCTCAGTGGCAAACAATGAAAGGACAAGGGGTAATGGGTACAAACTGGAACACAAGAGGTTCCACTTAAACCTGAGAAGAAACTTCTTCTCAGTGAGGGTGACGGAACACTGGAACAGGCTGCCCAGGGAGGTTGTGGAGTCTCCTTCTCTGGAGACATTCAAAACCCGCCTGGACACGTTCCTGTGTAACCTTATCTAGGTGTTCCTGCTCCGGCAGGGGGATTGGACTAGATGATCTTTTGAGGTCCCTTCCAATCTCTAACCTACTGTGATACTGTGACAAACCAGATGCAATCCTGTTTGCAGGCTGCTCAGTCTTACCAAAGGCCTTCCCACCCCAGAACTCCCCAGAGACACGGGACTGGGCTGTGACAGCCTCAATACAGCCCCCCATGGGTGCAGGTCCCAGCAGGGTGAGGCAGGATGCGGTGCGCTGCGGGCAGGGTGCCAGCTCTGGCTCTTGCTTTCAGCTCGCTCGGAGCGGTACCAGCACTTGGATTCCGAGGATGAAGAAACCAACGATGAGGAATCATCCGTGGAGATCGGGCAGTTCTCCTCCTGCTCCCATCGCTTCAGCAAGGTGCTCCAAATCCTCCTCTGGCATCCGCAATGAGAGGCTTTGGCACTGCAGTGTGCTGAGCATCAGTGTTTTGGCTCATACCAGAGAGCCTGGCTTCCCAAATCTGCTCCTTGCTGATGGCTCTTCTCCTCCTCAGGTGTACAGCAGCTCTGAATTCCTGGCAGTTAACTCCAGCCTCAGCGTCTCCTCCTCCGACCGGAGTCACAACGAGGACAAGGAGGACAGGCACTCGGGAGACGAGGACAAGAGCCGCATGGCGAGCACTGAACCCCGGTGCGTGGTGAGATGGGGGATGCAGCATTGATATGGGCTCGTACCAGTGCCAAGGGCTTGTGCCGGCACTGCGGGTTTGTGCTGGCACCAAGGGCTTGCAGAGGTGTTGGTGATGGTGGCCACATCAACCATCTCTGCTTGTCCCAAGCCCTGCTGCTGTCCCCATGCAGGCTCCGCTCCTGGACATCCTGCAGCTCCACACCATACAGCTCCCGGCACGAGCGGAGCCGCAGCCCCACTGCGCTGCCCAGCACCGTCAGCCTGGACACCATGCCCAAGTTTGCCTTCTCCTCGGAGGATGAAAGCCCTTGCGTGGCATCCTCCAAACCGGAGAGACCCAAGTTTGTGCTGGGAGACCCTGACGCAGGGACCGGTGGTGTGGTGAAGCCGTCGGTGCTATCCGGTGTGTGTGCGATGCCAGTGTGGAATGCTCCGGGACCTACCGAGGTCCCCACGTGGCTTGGGGTGGCTTTTCCACACCCCCACATTCTCCCTCCTCCCTTCTCCGCAGCCGACCTCGTCAGCCTGAACCACATCCGCCTCCGAAGCAACAGCACCGGCACCAAAACCCCGGCTCCACGGGGCCTGGAGCCGGGTGGGAGCCGCCGGCTGAGCAGCCAGAAGGATGTGCCGGACAGACAGAGAGCCTCGCCGGGCAGCCGCGTCCCCAAATCCGCCTCTGTCTCAGCGCTGTCCCTCATCATCACATCAGGTCCGTGCCCTGTGTGGTTTATCCTGCGTTGTGTCCGTTGCCATATGGTTTTCCGATGCTAAGCCGGCTTCATCTGCTTGCAGACGACTTCAGTGGAGGTGCCCTGATGAGCCCCATCTCCCCCCACTCCCTCTCATCCAACCCTTCATCCCGTGATTCCTCCCCAAGCCGAGATTCATCCCTGGCCATCGCCAGCCTGCGGCCCCCCATCATCATCCACAGCTCGGGCAAGAAGTACGGCTTCACCCTGCGCGCCATCCGCGTCTACATGGGTGACAGCGACGTCTACACCGTGCACCACATGGTCTGGGTACGTGGGGAGGGACCGGTAGTGCCAGGCACCAGGTTTCCCAATGGGAAAACCCTGGGAGGAAACTTAGGCTTTGCATCCAAATGAAACCTTGGTCTTTTGCTTGCAGAGCGTGGAAGAGGGGAGCCCGGCGCAGGAAGCAGGGCTGAGAGCGGGTGACCTCATCACACATGTGAATGGCGAGTCAGTGCTAGGGTTAGTCCATCGGGACGTCGTGGAGCTGCTGCTGAAGGTAGGTGACCAGAGCCACGCTGTGTGCCAAGGACCAGTGCATCAATCCAGCAGCTCTCCAGCATCGCCTCCACCAGCAGCCAAGGCAGGAGCTGGTTTGGATCCGGTGCTTGGATCCAATGCGGTGCAGTGATGCGTTTCCCATCCCTCAGAGTGGGAATAAAGTGGCCCTGAGGACCACGGCCCTGGAGAACACCTCCATCAAAATTGGCCCCGCACGGAAAAACAGCTCCAAGACCAGGATGGCGCGGAGGAGTAAGAAGAGCAGGAAAAGGGACGGCCAGGAGAGGTGGGTGGAATAGGGCTGGGATAAAACGGCGTTTGTCCTGGTGTGTGCCGCACCGAGGGGGCTTGCTCTGGCTCTGCCATACTGTGGTGTCCAGCTTGGCAGACCCAGAGCCACCAGCTTTCAGGGCTCTTCCTTTCCCCACCACCTCTGTGTGTGTGTCCCCTTCCCCAGGAGAAAATCCCTTTTCAAGAAGATCTCCAAGCAGTCGTCGGTCCTGCACACCAGCCGCAGCTACTCCTCGGGCCTCCATCACTCCCTGTCCTCCAGCGAGAGCCTCCCGGAGTCCCCCACACACAGCGTGTCCCCCGGTCCCACGCCTCCCTGCCGCAGCCCCGCTCCCGACCTGCCCACAGGTACCCCAACCTGATCCAAGGTGGGATATCTGCTCCGGGGCATCACGGTGTGCCCCCATCACCATCCCTCACACTGACCTCTTTCTCTTTGCCCTGTAGATGCTGTGTCCCCGCAGAGCACCTCTCCCTCCTCCAGCACCCCAACGTCACCCGCCGGCCACGTGCGCCCCAGCTCTCTGCACGGCCTCGCACCCAAACTGGGTGGGCAACGCTACAAAGTGGGACGTCGCAAATCCACCAGCAGCATCCCCCCTTCACCCCTCGCCTGTACCCCTTCCTCTGCCCAGCGCCCACCTTCTCCCCAACGCTCCCCATCTCCGCTCCCTGGGTACCCCAAAACCCCTCATTCCTTCCAAGGAAAGACCCTGTCCCCCCCCACCATCGTCCGGCAGAGCTCACGGCCCCGCAGTGCTGATTGCCCCCGCTCCCCGCTCCTCA
The DNA here is from genome assembly GCF_033783945.1 of Neopsephotus bourkii. Lineage (NCBI taxonomy): Eukaryota > Metazoa > Chordata > Aves > Psittaciformes > Psittacidae > Neopsephotus > Neopsephotus bourkii. The sequence goes on along the minus strand of NW_026900519.1, from coordinate 851,507 downwards.
AGCGTGTCCAGTCAGCTGAGATCGTCACCATCCTGGTGGAGAAGAAGACCGGCAGTGCCCGCAAGCTGGGGCTGGAGATGCCCACCATGGATGGGGAGGCCATCGGGGAGGGTGACGCACCGGGGTACCCCGGGGAGCACGGTTATCACCCCGCTGCCAGCTCCCGGCTGGCGGAGAGGCACGACCGGGACCAGGAGGTGGTGGTTATGCGACGCTTGAACCTCTCGGAGCGCCGGGACTCCTTCAAGAAGCAAGAAGCGGTTCAAGAAGTGAGTTTTGATGAGCCGGATGCGGTGTCGGCAAGTGAAGACGGTGGCAAGGGTGAAGGCGGGCAGGCGGGGGGCACCGAGAAGCCAAAGCCCAGCTCGGTCCCACAGATCGCGGTGCAGGGATCCGAGAGCGACGAGCAGGAGCTGGCGGTGGCTGAATGGGAATGCCAGGGCTCCTACCCCATCCGCAGTGCTGAGGAGCCCAACAGCAGCATCTCCTTGCGGTGGCGGGATGGATGCGAGCATCCGGACCATGGCTCCCAGCAGCACTGGAACTGCAGAGAGGGAGCAACCGGCCACCGGCAACCCCAGCGGGGCCAGGGGCCATTGGGTGCTCAGCACCCAGCACCCCGGAGCAGTGCATGGAGCGGGACCAAGCACCCTTGAGCCTCCACACCGGGAGGGTTCAGGCTCTGAGCAGCATCCCCAAAATCCCCATTCCCTGTGGTGTATCCATAGCGAACATCCCTGGAGCCATCGCGGACGGGCTGTGGCTGTGCCCTGGCACTTGGGGTCCCCCGAAGGCTTTTTGTACCCCTCGAGAGATGCTCTTATTTTTCTAGAGACGCGGGAGCTTCGCTGGCCCCGACCTTTGTGTACAGCAAAGACTCGATGCTAAGAGTCCTCAATTAATTTATTACTTTTTATAAGCTAAACGGGCAGTGCAGGACCGGCGCAGGGTCCCACACGGCCCCGGGGGAGGCGGGGAGTGTGTGTGTGTGTGTGTCCCAGGCTTTTCCATGCAGTTCCCAGCCTCACCACTTGCTGTTTTCTACCCCGCTCGCTTTCCCCCCACTTTTTAACTTCAGTTTCAGCTGGAAAGACCCCCAAAATCTCCCGAGAAACCCCCGTTGGGGTGGGGGGAATTGGAGGAGTTTAAATGAAAAGCCCTAAGCCAACCCCACAGCGGCATTCCCCAATAGTGGCAGTGCCAGCTGGGGTGCAGAGGGGTGATTGTATCTGCATAGGGTTCATCATGCGGTGATGCAGTTTATTTATCAGAGTATAGCGGATGTAAAGGTTTTAATTGGTTTATTCAGAGCCTTTTGGAGCCCCCCAAAAGTGGGAAAAGCAGAGACCTCCCCGTGGGGGGGCAGGAATCAGGTGCAAACCGTAATGGGGTTTTTAGGGTTGGCTTTGCTCTTTGCATCTCTTCACCACATTCCGTGGTGCCCATCGCTCAGTGCATACAAATATCCATTAAAAGCCAGTATTCCTGGCAGCGCCTGTGCTGCTGCTGCTTCATTTGGCATCTGGACCCCCCCCCCCCCCCGTCGCTTTTTATCCAACAAAACTACGGCTCAACCCAGCGTTTCCCTCCCGTTTCTACTGTTTTCTATGATATAAACGTTCCCATTTGATAGTGCATGTTCCAGCTTTCCTCCCCGCTGCCGTTTGCTGCCCTGGTGCCGGTGATGGGCATCGGGCATCCCTGTGCCACCACCAACGGGCACATTCCCCACCCTGGAGCAGCGCGTTGGATTATGTTGTGTGCCTGTGGTTGGTGCCAGGTCCCGTCTCCTGCTTCTCCCGTTTAAACCGGTGCCGTTTAACCCCAACAAATGAGCAGCCAGAGGGGCTCGGTCTTTCCTTTGCTTCTTCCTCTATTGTCTGTACAAAGGTCTGGGAAGGCAGCGGGGATGTGGGGAGACATCAGGCACCCCCTGCACACCAGCGCTGTGGGAAGGGGGCTTGGCCGTGCACCAGTGGCATGGATATGGTGGGAAAAGGGATTCCTGAATGGAAACTGTCTCGAAAGCCAAGGGGGCCGAGTCTTCCTGCACAGTGCCCAGCTCTGCTCTTACCTTCAACAAGGTCTGTGTTGTATTAAAACTGTTTCTTGCAATGAGCCGTGATGTGGTGTCTGCAGCCTGGGGGAGGGTTGGTGTTGCTGGCACCAGATGGTGGGTACCAGTGCTGGGTATGGTGCCCAGTGCCCACCGCAGAGCCAAATGCAGTGCCCTGTGTCCATGGCAACACTGCCCAGTGTGCCCCATGCCCGGAGCAGTCCTGGTGCCCACTGCACTGCTCGTGCCTGCTGCAGTCCCAGTGCCCAGCACCGTGTCCCATGCCAGCATCTGGTGCAGTCCCAATGCCCGGTGCCATGCCCTATGTCCAGTGCTATGCCCGGTGCAGTCCTGGTTCCGTGCCCTATGCCCAGTGCAGTCTCGGTGCCCGGTGCAGTGCCCCATGCCCAGTGCAGTCCCAATGCCCAGTGCCATGCCCTATGTCCAGTGCTATGCCCGATGCAGTCCTGGTTCCGTGCCCTGTGCCCGGTGCAGTCTCGGTGCCCGGTGCAGTCCCAATGCCCAGTGCCATGCCCTGTGTCCAGTGCTATGCCTGGTGCAGTCCTGGTTCCATGCCCTGTGCCCGGTGCAGTCTCGGTGCCCGGTGCCGTGCCTCAAGCCCAGTGCAGTCCCAATGCCCGGTGCCGTGCCCAGTTTCGTGCACAATGGCCGGTGCAGTCTCGGTGCCCAGTGCAGTGCCCCATGCCCAGTGCAGTCCCAATGCCCAGTGCCATGCCCTATGTCCAGTGCTATGCCCAATGCAGTCCTGGTTCCGTGCCCTGTGCCCGGTGCAGTCTCGGTGCCCGCTGCCGTGCCTCAAGCCCAGTGCAGTCCCAATGCCCGGTGCCATGCCCGGTGCCGTTCCCAGTGTCGTGCACCATGGCCGGTGCAGTCTCGGTGCCCGGTGCAGTCCCATTGCCCAGTGCCATGCCCTATGCCCAGTGCTATGCCCAATGCAGTCCTGGTTCCGTGCCCCGTGCCCGGTGCAGTCTCGGTGCCCGCTGCCGTGCCCCATGCCCGGTGCAGTCCCGCTGCCGGGCCCGATCCGTGCTCCCAACTCTGCGCTAGGGGGCGCCGCTGCGCTCTCCCTCAGCGCCGAAAGCCGGTTGGCGCCGGCTCCCGCTCGGCTCCTTCCGGAGCAGCTCGGGCGAGGGGCGTGGTCCCGATCGCGTTCGGCAGCCGGGCGAAGGGGCGGGGCCGCCGCGGCTTCGGGCAGGTTCGTCCCCCTCCAGCTCCTCTCGGCTCTTTCCGGGGCGGGTTCGGGCCGTTCCGGCGGCGTTCGGGCCCTTTCCCAGGCTGCCGCTGGGCTGTGAGGCAGGAGCGGGCTGGAGCCGGGCGGCGGCGGATGGGGCCGGCAGAGAGGTGGGACGGGGCCGGGGGGACCGCGACCGGAGGAGGGGGGGAAGGCGCGAAGGGAACCGGAGCGGGCCCCCGGGGTGCGCGGCCCCTCATCGGGAGGCGGCCCTCGCAGGGCCCCCCGGGGGTGCCAACGCAGGGTGCCCGCTGCCGGGGCACTGCCACCCCCGGGGCCTGCTCACCCCGCCCCGAGGCGCCGGGGCTGGGCCTGTCCCCTCCTTGGGTGTCCCTCCGACCCCCCCCCCCCGGCCTCGGCTGTCTCCATCCCCACCGCGGGGACCTCGGTGCCGTTCCCCCGTGCAGCCCCCATTGCTGCGGGCAGCGCTGCCTGTCGGGGCTGCAGGGATCCAGGCAAGGCCGGGGGCTTGGATGCGGCCTGATCCCACCGTGGTTGTGCCCAGGTCGGGGGGTGCAGGGATGCTCCCATTCGGCTGGAATCCAGCCTGGCGTGGCTGTGGCTTTGCCGTCTCTGGGCACAGTTGCCCCCGATCCCTGGCTGTAGGATGGTGTCCAGCGCACCTTTTCCCAGTGCGGTTTGTGCGCTGTGTTTCTTGGGATGCTGTGGATGGTTCTGAGCCCCTTGAAGAGGAAGGTTCCCGTGGTCCCGTACTTCCCAAACTGAGGTATTTCCAATGGGAAGTAAAACCGGGGAGGGGGGGGAACCTGTCTAGAATGAGCTTTGCAAGAGCTGGAGTGGCCCCAGCTTTGTGCCTGTGGGCACCCGAGCCCAGCGCGGCGCAGGAATGGCCGCGTCTCCTCCCCATTCATGCACGGCCTTTATTTCCTGAGCAGCCCTCAGAGCCACTGGGGAACTGGCCCTGTGACTTTGTCTGTGAGAGCAGGGAATGGAGGCAGCTGAGTAAATATAGCCTAAATCACTGCTTTCCTGGCCATTCCCCCGCCCTTCCCTACCATGCGGAGGGCTGGTGTGTCCCCGAGGCTGGGCTGGAGTCATCCACTCTTCCATGATGTGGGAAAGTGCAAGCCATGGTTTGGTTCCTTTGGTGACTCTCTTTGACGTGGGCACATCAGGCTCAGGCTGTGCGGTTCGCAGCAAGGCTTTGGTGCTCCCTCGCTGCCCCAAACCCCTTGGGTTTTCGCTCGCTAGAACAAGGTTTTAAGCACATAGAAAAACCCCTTTCTGCCCGCAGTTGGGTCTCGCTGGACAAAAGCTCTGGGTTTGGAAGGGGAAGCGCAGCTCGGCTGGAATGTGGCGAGGAGCAGAGTGGTTTCTGGAACCGGTTTGGAGCCGTGTCGGAGCGCCAGCGGTTCGCTCCGAGCCCTGCGCCGTGTTTACAATGAGAAAGAGTATTTATAATATCGAGGGCTCTTTTAATTCCTCTGGGGATAGCTGGAGCTGCAGCTTGGAGCTAAAGGAACTGAGTAATGGAAGAGAAAAAGCAGAGGCAGGGGCAGTGGCTTTCTCAAGCTGGAAAGTCTCCCCTTTCAACTAGGACCTGAATGATGCTGACTTGCTAACGTGGGTGCTCCTCACCTTATAGCTTGCTTCATGGGATTGCTGCGTTGTGCAGAGCTGCTCATAAATCATCATCAGAATTCCAAATCCCCCGGGGAGGGTGATTTTGAGCAGATAATGCAGCAAGAGCACTCAGGGGGTTACTTTTTAACATGTCCTCAGCTGGTTTAGAGCTGTGATTTTTGAGGGAAATGGCCAAAATGCAGCTTCTGGGTTTAGTTCTGTCCAAAGTCCCTAAACCCAGCCCTGGGAATGCATTTTAAAGTGGGAGTCGTGTGTTCTTGCTGCTTGGGTGCTGGTGGAAAGGGAGCCTGGAGTGAAGTGCTGGGGTTGGTGTTCTGCTCCTTCCCCCTCCAGTGCCAGCATGGAAAAGGCTCTTGCAGGGAGGAGGAGAAGGTTTGAGGTGGGGAGCACAGGACAAGCTTCAACTGAAGGAGGAAAATCCCGTGTCAGGAGGAGCCTCCGGACACAGTGAGAAGTCTTGGATTGCCTGAGGTGCTCTCGGACTGTCCAGCCTTGGAGGAGGAGGTTGCTGAGACCTCCCTGCTCCGTGTCTGTAGCAAAGGGCTGCTGGTGGCCATGGCCAGGACCCTGCTAAACCTCAGGCTCTGCTGCCAGATGCATGAGAAGCATTTCTTGGGGAGAAAAGAGGAGAAAAAGGTGACAGTGGCCTCAGCTGCCCCGTGCCTCTGCTTGCAGTGCACTGTCAGGGCAGCAGCCCATGGAACTTGCTTTCCCTGCCACTAGTCCCCATTTAGGAGCTGGATGGCAGTGCCATGGCCACCACCAGCGCTCCCAGCACAGCCCAGGCTCTTCCTTGCCATTGCCACCGCCAGCACAGCCTTCCTTGTAGCTCCAGCCTTGTGAGGCTCCCAAGCAGGGAGCTGGCCCGGGAGCACAGGGATTGCTGTGCTGTTTGCCCCATGTTATAAACCAGGCTTTGCCCTGCTCCTGCTCGCTGCTTCGGGTGCATGTGGGTGCAGTGTGACCCACAGCGTGCTCCTGCCACTGCCAGGGCATGAGGCCAGCAGAGCTGCCTGGCTGTGTGGGTCCGAAGGACTCAGTGCAGCAGCAGTTGTCACCATAGGGCAGCACATGGCAGGCAGGCCCATGTCCGTTTCTATTCCCATCCCTCGTTGCCTACATCCTATTTTCTGGCTTTTCTTAAAGGAAAGCTTTGTTCTCACTGTTTGCAACCCGTTAACATGGAGGGGTTTGCAGTTCAAGACTTGCTTTGGGGTTTTCTCTTTGTGCTCACTAAGGACGTGCCGGAGCTTGGAAAGGTTTGAGCTGGGTAGGTTGGTGTAAGCATATTTTTCCCTTAAATATTTGTACGCATTCTTTTGCCTCACTGGAAGGAAAGGAGGGCTCAGCATCGCTTTGAGCCGAGCTGCACTTTGAACTGCGTTTGGAACTGGGTTTAAAAGCCCAGGAACCACATTTAAAACGTTAAGATGCTTTTATTTCTGCACTGGGCACACACAAAAAAGGACTCGTAATGTGGTTTTTGTTTCAACCCCATGCATCCAACAAAGACAGTATTGACAGCAGGGAATGAATCGAGGGCTTGTTTCTGGGCGCTGACAGAGATTTACCAAAGGTATGTGCTTGTCTGGTGCATGGGATTGCCAGAGCAGCCCAAGCAGGAGCTCACCAGCGCGGACACACGAGGCTGCTCTCCGAGAGCTGAGCGAACCTGGAGCTGGGCCCAGCTGGAATCTCTTGGCAGGCTCGGAGGTGTGCTTCCAGCCGACAGGCTCGTGCGTGTCCCAGGCCCTCGGCGCTGCCTTCCCTCCAGAGAGCTCTTTCAGGGCTTTGCTGAGCTTCCCGTGCCAGCATGAACCCGTGTGGGTTTGGGTTTCCTGGGGGGTTCCTCACCTGCGTTCACAAGCACTTGATCCCCCTGAGGAACGCAGGTGAGGTTGCTCCAGGACCAGGCTGGCTCTAAGTCATCTGTGCCCAGTGACCCGCTGGGATGTGAAGAGCAGGGTGGCACAGAGCTGGGTCTCTTCCTTCCCAGCTCGGAGAAGGTTGGAAGGATTTAGGGTAGACACAGGAAAAATCCTTCCCTGTGAGGGTGCTGAGGCGCTGGCACAGGGTGCCCAGAGAAGCTGTGGCTGCCCCATCCCTGGCAGTGCTCAAGGCCAGGTTGGACACAGGGGCTTGGAGCTGCTCCAGTGGAAGGGGTCCCTGCCCGTGGTTGGAGCTCAATGAGCTTTAAGATCCTTTCCAACCCAACCCATTCCCTGATTCTCTGAGCAGTTGGAGCCACACGGTGCGGCAGAAGGTGTGGGAACCTGCTCTTTGCATAGACTTGGTGCTCCAGAGCAGCTTCCCAGCCCTCCGCACGGATCCGCTTTGAGAAGCCACTGAAGGAGTTCACCAGCACTGAAGGTTTTGTCCTTCCAGCCTCTTCAGCCTTGTCTGAGGCGCCTGGAGCCGGCACCGGGCTGCACGGGTGGGATCCGGGGAGGTGCCTGCCAGGGAGCCCTGACCCCACGGGCTTTGGGTTCTGCTGCCTCTGGGTGCATCGCGGGGTGCGGGAGGAGCGGGAGCTGCCGGAGTCCTTCCCAGCAGGCAGCAGCAGTGGAAGGGGTCCCTTGGCAGGCAGGCAGTGCCCATGGCGCTGCCGGCTGGGCTCTGTGGGCCCTTGACAGGCAGCGCTCAGATGGGCGAGGGGCGGGCAGGCAGCCCGCTCATAAATCTCTCTTTATGCTCTGGATCATGAAGTAATATTTTCCTGGCTGGGAAGATGGGATTGGGGGAATGTGGGCTCTGCAGTGCGTTCACCACCGCCGCCAGCCCGGAACGGTGGGAGCTCAGCGTGGTGCAGGGATGTGCTGCTGCAGCCGCCGACACCAGGACCCTCCCTGGGGTCTCCCCATGACTTCCACAAGCCTGGTGTTGCTCCAGGGAAGCTCTCGAGCCACCGGGATCAGGCTCAGTCCTGTTCCCCAGCCGCCAGAGCCCGGCCACGAGTGTCTTCCCTCGCCGGGGGCAGCGCCTGCTCATTCATGGCACAGCCAACCCAGCTGGGACACTTGCCCAAGCACAGGCAACCGGTGCAGGCCCTGGCTGCTGCACAGGCTTCGTGTGCCACGGCCTCTTTGTGCCTTTCTTTGTCAAGGGAAGGAACCCACAGATCCTGGCTCCTCTTGGGGGCTCACACTGGTCTCAGATTCGTGCAGGAGCTGGAACATGTTGCAGGTCCCAGAAGGGTTATTTTAGAATCATAGAATAGTTAGGGTTGGAAAGGACCTTAAGATCGATTTTGCATCACTGCAGGTTACCAGTGCGGGTGCATCTCACAGAGTCCAGCCCGGCTCTGTGCCATGCTTGGTTGTGCATTGATCCCACTGGGAAGAGGATCCCAGCTCCCTTTGCTCCTTGCCTCCATCCACAGATGCTCTCGCACCTTCCTGCTCACTAACAGCTTTCAGAGGAGACTGGAGTTTGAGCTGGGTTTGATGGTTTCTGGGCCAAAGCCATTACCAGGACCTGCAGTGTTTCAGCAGGCTGGTCCCTGGCTGCCCCAGCTCCTTGTAGGTCCTGTCCTGGGCTGCACGCCATCCTATGGGAACTGGAATGCTGGGATTTGCCTGGGGGAGGTGGAAAACTGGCCTGTGCACCCGGGAGGGGATGGGAAAAAGAGGACGTGCCTGGCTGCTGGGAATGCCCCAGCTCACCCATCTCTTCCACAACATGTTGGAACCCAGGTTCCTGCGTTTCGGAGGATTTCTGGGCAGGGCAGGCAGCAGATTCTTCCATTTCTGAATAGCTGAAAGGCAGAGGAGCAGCTGGAAGCAGGCTTGAAGGCTTCTCGAGATGGTTTTAAGGCCATCTCTGCCTGCGCTTGATGCTGCTGCTTTGCTCAGAGCAAAGCTTTGAAGTGCTGCTCTGTGGGAATGGCAAAGCCTTTCACTGAAGGCTTGGTTAAGCTCCATCTGTGGGCAGCTACCTTCAGCAAACTGCCTGGGGGGGGGGTTGCATGGGGAGATGTAAAGGTGAGCTGGGAAATGGAATCGATTGAACCAGGGTAGGTTGAATCTGTTTGGCTGCTGTTCAGAGCCTCCCAACTGGGGCTTGCAGGGTGACTCTTTTCTGCATGCAAGTTCCTGCATAAAGGCTGGTTTGTCCCCCTTGCTGTCTTCATGTTTGCATAAGTGCTACGAGGAGGGTAAGCTGCAGAAGCAGGAGTGAACCTCCTTAAGATGCAGAGCTGGTGCCTGACTGTGGCAGAGAGGAGGTGGCATTCCTGCTTGCAGCTGCTGGCTCCAGTCCTGCTTTTGGGAGTCTAAACTGGTATTAGCATGTCCCGGTTGGATCCAGGGCTCAGCATCAGCTGGTAGGGAGGAAAGAAACGAGTCCTGCCTCTCTCAGGTGCTCAGATGAACCCCTCATTTGAATGGTGGTGTCTCAGGAAGGTGAGAGGTGTCTGGCTTTGCATTAACAAGTCGTCTTCTCTTTGCAGGCCCTGGGAAGGCAGACGTAGCACCCTACGCTGTTCTGGGCTGGAAGCCCACTGTGCTTTTGCCCCCGGGACTCCAGGAAACGTGCTTCTTTCTCGGTGAAGCAGACCCAGATCTCCTGTTTCCTTGCTGCATGCCCGCTCGCGAGTGCTGGATTATGTTTGTCTCCTTCTCCCTTTGCTCCATCATTTGGTTGAATCGTGGTTTCAAGCTAAGGAAAAGGGGCTGCACTTAAGCACACCGGGACACCCGGCCCACGCTCCTGGGGTGCTGGTTCATGCAAAGACATTCAGAGTGCTGATGGGGGAGACCTGCCTTTGAAATCCCTCCTCTCCCACCTGCAACGTGCTGCCTCACCGTCCGGAGCCCTTCTCCTCGCAGCAGAGAGAATGGGCAGCACCGATGGGTTCCAGTACCGTGCGCTCTACCCCTACCGCAAGGAGCGTGAGGAGGACATTGATCTGCTGCCTGGGGACATCCTGGTGGTGAGCAAGGGGGCCCTGCAAGCCTTGGGCTTCAAGGACGGCGATGAGCAGACCCCCAATCAGATCGGATGGATCCTGGGTGTCAACGAGAGGACCAAGCAGAAGGGCGACTTCCCGGGCACGTACGTGGAGTACGTGGGGCCGGTGAAGATCTCGGTGCCCTCGCACCGGCCCCGGGTGCAGAGGCCTCTGCCTGCCACACCGGGCGCCAGTGGCTGCCGCCTCCCCGATGCTCTGGAGCAAGGTAAGCCCTGCTGCGTGCTCCCAGCACGTGGTGGCTGCGGGAGGCTCTGCTGGGCAGCACTGGGTTGATTGTCCCAACGTGTTGTCTGCGGTTGTGGTTTAACCCCAAGCAGCCCCTCGCTCCTTCCCTGATCCCAGTGGGATCGGGGGGGGGGGGAAACTGGTAAAATCCATGTGTTAAGAACAGTTTAATAACTGAAATCAAGTCAAATATAATAACAATGGGAAGGGAGGTAACAAAAAGAGAGGAATAACTGAAGGAAAACAAGTGATGCACAGTACAGTTGCTCACCACTCCACTGACAGATGGCCAGCTTGTCCCCAGGCAGTGATTGGCCCCTTCCAACCAACTTCCCCCAGTTTCTATACTGAGCATACTGGTTATGGAATATCCCTTTGGCTAGTTCAGGTCAGCTGTCCCAGCTTCTTGTGCCCCTCCTCATTAGGAGAGAAACTGAAAAGTCCTTGCCTTAGGATAAGCACCACTTAACAACTGAAATGCCAGTGTGTTATCACCATTATTGTCAGCCTAAAGCCACAGCACAGCACTGCACCAGCTACTAGGAGGAAAACTGACTCTACCCCAGATGAAGCCAGGACAGGGCTCACATTCAGACCTGGCCAAGAGAAGAGCACGAGCAGAGCTTCTTGGGTTGAGCCTTGTCCCACTCCTACCTCTCCAACATCTTTCTCCCTCTCTGGCGTGCAGCTTAGCCAGGATCCCTGTGGTCCTTGGTCCCTCTCCCTGCTCTGCTGAGGGTTTTACCCCTCTATTTAGGAATAAGCCCTGACCTCTCCCAACCACCTCTCAGCCTCTGGAGCACCATCGCTCCCTGCCAAGAGCCGCTCAGCCCTGCTGGGACACACAATTCCTTGTCTCTGGGCAAGAGGAGAAAAGTCAGGGTCTAAAAGAGTCCTTCCGAGAACTGGAGCTAACAGCTTGTCTGCCTGGCACCCATCCCTCCCTGGGGATGCAGAGCTCTCCCTGGGGCCAGCAGCCACCCTCAGGCAGGACATGGGCCATCCTGCAGCTGCTTCCCAGCCGGCACTGGGCTTGGCATGGACCTGGTCCATGAGCTGGGAATGCTGCCATGCCCCGGCACTGCCTGCGGAGCTCCAGCAGCTGCCTGCCCACTGCCTATTGCTTTGAACATAAACCCTGTGGCAGGGGCTCTGGGGTGGCCCAGAGGGGTGACAGCCACGCTTTGCCCTCCCCATGCCTTGCAGAAGACCTTGTGCTGATGCACTCAGGGGGAGTAGGGACAGCAGGAGCTGGTGGGTGTCAGAGCACACTCCCGGCTGGCAGTCCATTGCCCTCCCCATCCTCTGTCCAAAAGCCAATGGTTATCCCATCAGCCATTTCTCGCTGTGGGAAACACCCCTGGGGTCTTAAGGAATGGAAAGAAGCCCCCATCCCATAAACCAGGGGCTGGTGCAGCTCCCCAGAGCTGCCTCCCATGCTCCTGCTCCCGGAGCCAGAGGGGTGGAAACAGCTCCGCAGGGTGGGAATGTGGTCAGGCTGTGCCTTTGGGCTGGCAGCGAGAGCTGCTGACCTGAGTCACCCCGCAGAACGCTGCTCCTCTTGGGAGCCTGGGATGCGCTGTGCAGAGGATGCTCTGGCCTTGTCTGCATCCAGCCCTGTGCTCCCTCGGGGGCTGGATTTAAGCCTTTGTGGACTGGCTTTCCTCCTCCTCCTCCTCAAGCAGGGCTTGGCAGAGGGGTGTCTGGGTGGTCAGAGCTGCTGCCCCATGCAGGGCTGTGGAAGAAGGTGCGTTCCAAAGCTCCTGACACACAGAAAAGATGCAGTTAGGAGAGAAACCCAAACTCAGCCAATCTGCATCCCACCTGGGGATGGAGCATAGCGAGGGTCAGGTACAAGGGTACACAAGGAGGGTACCAGCACCTGTGGGTGCATATCCCCATTTGGGGCACAGCAAGGACCTGCAGAGTGGCAATTCAAACACCCAAGGGCTATTTTCCAGTGCAGGCTGCTGCGGTGCTGATGGGGAGATGTGTTTCTGCAGCTGAGAAACTGCATTGGAGCCAAACCCGTGTTCCTTCCTTGCGGGCTGCGCTTTGGGAGGTGCAGGGATGTCTTCTGGCTGCCCCACAGAGCTGATGGGGTTTCTGCCCTGGCTGACAGGAATCCCTTACCCCCCTCCCAGTGTCATACATGGAGCAGGGCCAGCACCACCTCTGTCCCCCCTGGCCTGTGTGCAGGCTTGGTACAGCAGAGCAAGGAGCCCCGGTGCGTTCCAGCGGTGGATTTACGAGCTGCCGCTGTTCGCCGTCCATCAGGGGGAGCCGAGCGGAACATGCGGCTCGCTGCTATTTCCGCAGCTGCCCCGGCCCTGCTCTGAGCTGCCTTGTGCAGGGCAGCGCGGCCCCGCGGGCTCGGGAGCTGCTGCTGGGCAGAGCAGGAGCAGGCAAAGGCAAAGGCAAAGCTGCTGCCTGCTGAAGCAGCACATTCCCATCCAGCCCACGTGGGCAGCCCCACTGTTTACTCCCCCTTGAGCCCTTCCCAAGGGTCAGGCTCGGAGCTGCCAGCCTGGAAGCTTGCCTGAGTCTTCAGCACCACACTGGGCCCCTTCCCATTGGGAATTGCCCCCCCACACACACCCCAACAACACAGGGTGCTTCCCTTTCTATGGCTGCTTTGTGAGGCTGTGGGTGCGGGAGGCTCGGGCCAGTGTGGAGCTTCAGCTTGTTGTGCCTCATGGTAAGGCCACCCCGGGCGAGTTCAGGTCAGATCCATGACAACAGAGCTGTGTTTCGCAATGGGGAGCAGCCTTTTGGCTCTGCATCCCCAGAGCGGAGCGTGCCCCGTGTCTGCACTGACCATGGGGGGGTCCCGGAGGAGCCTCCCGCACCGCCTGGTGCTCAGCTGGATGCAAGACAGGGCCTGGCACTGCTTGGCCTTCGGCAGGGATCCCACTGGCAGCTCTTGCCCCGGCATGCATCACCCTCCAGCACTGGGGAGCCCAGAGCTGGGACCTTCGGCTCTTGTGGAGTGAATGCCACCCGATGCAGGGCTGCAGATCCTCGCTCTGGGAGCACAGGAACCCCGGTGCTGTGCCGTGTCCTGTTGCAGCTTGCAGGAGGCCATGGGCTCGCAGGGAGAGGGAGGCAGAGGGCTGGTTTCCATGTTAAATGAGCAGTCAAGAGCAGGAATTTGCTGACATGGAGTTCTGTCTGAGTCCTTGGATTAAGCACAGCTCAGCCCCAGGAGCCAGCTCCGTGGCCCTGTTCCTCCACCAGCCCTGTGCTGAGCAGGCACCGACCCCAGCCTGGGCTCCAGGAGCTCTGCTACCCCCAGGCTCTGCCTCCTGTGCTCTGCAGGAGCAATAGGGACCCCCTGTGTGCACCCCGTTAGGGGCTTGGAGCAAGGCTGGGCTTGTTCTGAGCCAGCTCCCAGGCTCTCCCAGCCCCTGTGCAGTGTTTGCATGGGCTGCAGCCCTGCCGCAGGGGCCACGGCTTTCCTCACTCTTGGATTCTGCTGTTAAGGGTGAGGTGGTTGTGCCCTGGCCTGGTTCTACTGGGGGCTGAGCTGGGGCTGAGCCCTTTCTCCCTCCCTCTTTGCAGGGTCTCCTCTCCTGGAGCTGCAGGAGCAGTTCAGCCCTCCCGAGCTCGCACCGCCGCTGCTGGTGAAGCTGGTGGAAGCTATTGAGAAGAAAGGTAAGGGGGGATGTTGAGCACTGTGGGGCTGGTACCCCTGAACCCCCCCTGGGAGGGCAGAGCGGGGGGCAGTTCTCTTTAAAACCCCCATGGGATGTGCACGCCCCAGCTCCACCATCCTACACAGGGGCCTGGGATGTGGGTGCTGGGTCTGCATGCCCTGGAGATGGGTGCTGGGGTTTGGGAATCACTTCCAGCCTGTGTCTATGCCACTGGGGTGGGGGGAGAAACGAGGACACTGAATGGGGGGGTCCTGGGGGCCAAGGGGCTGCAGCTGGACCCCCTCCATGCCCTGGGTCAGGCGGTGCTGGCAGCTGAGCACCGTATCCCTGCTTCCATAGGGATAGACAGCGAGATGCTGTACAGGACATCTGGCTCCGAACTGAGGCAAGCGCTGAGAACCGGTAAGAACCAGCTCAGTGTGGGGAGGAGGCGAAGGCGCTCAGATGGAGGAGATTAGTGCCTGAGCCAGAGCCAGCAGTAATGCAAGCCAGGCCAGGCAGTTCCTGACTCCCAGCACGCTGCTGGGGGGGCTGGGCTGGCCCCACACATCCCCAGCTCCAGGGGAAGGAAGGGGGGGGCACTCCTGGAGCAAAGGGATGTGGTGCTGGTGAACCCTTGTGCTTGTGTCCTGCTCTCTTTGGGCGCCCTGCTCTGTGGATGGGCTGCTGGAGGCTGCTCTGCCTCTGTCACAGCACTCAGAAGCAGGGGGGGGAGCTTTGAGCTCAGTTTGGTGGCTGGAGCCGTGGCTCTGCTCTGCCAGCAGCCCATGTCTGTACTGGGGAGCCTCTGGAGCCGTCTGTCACTTGGCTGAGCTTGGGCCTCATCCAGCACTGTGCTGCTTGTCCCATTGCAGAGACGTTCTTGGTGCACTGCTTTAGGGCCAGGCTTCGTTGCCATCCCACAGCCTTGTGTTCATGGGGCGGCTCGGTTTGAGGGGGCTGTTTTCCCCATTGGGGTCAGTGTGGGGCTGGTCTGACCAGCAGCAGGGAACAAAGCTCCTAACCCATCTGAGTCGTGCATGCCCAGGATTACCGCAGCAGGGCTGAGGGCAATGAGGGTGGGCACCCAAAATGAGCTGTACCCATAGTGGGGGGGTAACCTGCCTGGGTTCCCAGAGCCGGGTTGGTTTTGGGGTGCAGGTATCACTTGCAGGCATCCTCCTCCTGTGTGGCTGCCCTGTCCTGTGCTAGGGGCTTGGAGGGGGGGTGATGGTGGCTGGGGTAGGTGCAGGAGCTGCACCCATCCCCACGGTGCTGCTGTGCCCTGGCAGATTGGACCCTGGGGGACCTGGAGCCCTTGGATGTGCACTCCCTGTGCGAGGCGCTGCGGGGGTACCTGCAGGACCTGCCCTCCCCTGTGGTGCCGGTGGCCGTGCATGGAGACATCCTGCGCATCCTGCAGGGTAAGGGATGCTCTTGGGATGGGGGATGTGTGGGATGGATCATTGGGAATGGGTGGCTATGTGGGATGGATCATTGGGAATGGGTGGATCCCTTGGGAATGGGTGGCTGTGTGGGATGGATCATTGGGAATGGGTGGCTGTGTGGGATATATCCCTTGGGAATGGGTGGTTGTGTGGGATGGATCATTGGGAATGGGTGCCTATGTGGGGTGGATCAATGGGAATGGGTGGCTGTGTGGGATGGATCATTGGGAATGGGTGCCTATGTGGGGTGGATCAATGGGAATGGGTGGCTGTGTGGGGTGGATCAATGGGAATGGGTGGCTGTGTGGGATGGATCATTGGGAATGGGTGGCTGTGTGGGATGGATCAATGGGAATGGGTGGCTGTGTGGGATGGATCTGTTGGGAATGGGTGGCTGTGTGGGATGGATCAATGGGAATGGGTGGCTGTGTGGGATGGATCACTCAGGAATGGGTGGCTGTGTGGGATGGATCATTGGGAATGGGTGGCTGTGTGGGATGGATCACTCAGGAGTGGGTGGCTGTGTGGGATGGATCATTGGGAATGGGTGCCTGTGTGGGATGGATCACTCAGGAGTGGGTGGCTGTGTGGGATGGATCATTGGGAATGGGTGGCTGTGAGGGATGGATCATTGGGAATGGGTGGCTGTGTGGGATGGATCATTGGGAATGGGTGGCTGTGTGGGATGGATCATTGGGAATGGGTGGCTGTGTGGGATGGATCACTCAGGAGTGGGTGGCTGTGTGGGATGGATCATTGGGAATGGGTGGCTGTGAGGGATGGATCATTGGGAATGGGTGGCTGTGTGGGATGGATCATTGGGAATGGGTGCCTGTGTGGGATGGATCATTGGGAATGGGTGGCTGTGTGGGATGGATCATTGGGAATGGGTGGCTGTGTGGGATGGATCATTGGGAATGGGTGGCTGTGTGGGATGGATCATTGGGAATGGGTGGCTGGTGGATCAATGGGAATGGGTGGCTGTGTGGGATGGGTCATTGGGAATGGGTGGCTGTGTGGGGTGGATCAATGGGAATGGGTGCCTGTGTGGGATGGATCATTGGGAATGGGTGGCTGTGTGGGATGGGTCATTGGGAATGGGTGGCTGTGTGGGATGGATCATTGGGAATGGGTGCCTGTGTGGGATGGATCATTGGGAATGGGTGGCTGTGTGGGATGGGTCATTGGGAATGGGTGGCTGTGTGGGATATATCCCTTGGGAATGGGTGGCTGTGTGGGATGGATCATTGGGAATGGGTGGCTGTGTGGGGTGGATCAATGGGAATGGGTGGCTGTGTGGGATGGATCACTCAGGAGTGGGTGGCTGTGTGGGATGGATCATTGGGAATGGGTGGCTGTGTGGGATGGATCATTGGGAATGGGTGGCTGTGTGGGATGGATCACTCAGGAATGGGTGCCTGTGTGGGATGGATCATTGGGAATGGGTGGCTGTGTGGGATGGATCATTGGGAATGGGTGGCTGTGTGGGATGGATCATTGGGAATGGGTGGCTGTGTGGGATGGATCATTGGGAATGGGTGGCTGTGTGGGATGGATCATTGGGAATGGGTGGCTGTGTGGGATGGATCATTGGGAATGGGTGGCTGTGTGGGATGGATCATTGGGAATGGGTGGCTGTGTGGGATGGATCATTGGGAATGGGTGGCTGTGTGGGATGGATCATTGGGAATGGGTGGCTGTGTGGGATGGATCATTGGGAATGGGTGGCTGTGTGGGATGGATCATTGGGAATGGGTGGCTGTGTGGGATGGATCATTGGGAATGGGTGGCTGTGTGGGGTGGATCATTGGGAATGGGTGGCTGTGTGGGATGGATCATTGGGAATGGGTGGCTGTGTGGGATGGATCATTGGGAATGGGTGGCTGTGTGGGATGGATCATTGGGAATGGGTGGCTGTGTGGGATGGATCATTGGGAATGGGTGGCTGTGTGGGATGGATCATTGGGAATGGGTGGCTGTGTGGGATAATCCTTGGGAATGGGTGGCTGTGTGGGATGGATCATTGGGAATGAGTGGCTGTGTGGGATGGATCATTGGGAATGGGTGGCTGTGTGGGATGGATCATTGGGAATGGGTGGCTGTGTGGGATGGATCATTGGGAATGGGTGCCTGTGTGGGATGGATCATTGGGAGTGGGTGGCTGTGTGGGATGGATCATTGGGAATGGGTGGCTGTGTGGGATGGATCCCTTGGGAATGGGTGGCTGTGTGGGATGGATCACTCAGGAGTGGGTGGCTGTGTGGGATGGATCATTGGGAATGGGTGGCTGTGTGGGATGGATCCCTTGGGAATGGGTGCCTGTGTGGGATGGATCATTGGGAATGGGTGCCTGTGTGGGGTGGATCAATGGGAATGGGTGGCTGTGTGGGATGGATCACTCAGGAGTGGGTGGCTGTGTGGGATGGATCATTGGGAATGGGTGGCTGTGTGGAGTCAATGCATTTGGGGTATTCAAGCAAGTGCTGGGGTCTCCCCCAGTGCCGCAGCGGGAGCACGGGGCTGTGCTGCCTGTCCCCGCTGTTCCATCGGGTCTGGTTCTCTTCCGCAGAGGTTCCCCAGGCGGAGAATTGCCGGAAGCAGCTGCTCCTGGCCCTGGAGTCGCCTGCGGTCCCGCTCCAGAACACGCTCACCCTGCAGTTCCTGCTCCGGCATCTGGGGAAGGTGTCGCAGCAGGCCGAGAGCAACGGCCTCCACCCGAGGGCCCTGGGAGAGATCTTCGGGCCCCTTCTCCTCCGGCTGCCTGGCGCCAGGTACCTGAGGCTTTGGGGTTCCAGGCTCTGGGCCTGGCAGCACGAGGAGCCCGGGCTGGAGGAGCAGCTCTGCCCCTGCCTCGCTGCTGGCAGCACACAGAGGAGGGACCCAGAGCCTTGCCTCTGTGTCAGCCTGGCTCTGGCAGATGGGGTGAACCAACTGCCCCTTTGCCCAGGGAGCACGGGAGCAGTGCCAGGTTCCCCCCACCCCAGAACTGCTGTTCCTACTCTTCTCCTCTCTCCCTGCAGCCCAGAGCTGAGCCCTGACTTCTCCGTCCTGTTTTTGGAGATGCTTCTGCAGACGAAGGAGCTGGAACCAGAACAGTTGCCTCCAGGTGCTGAGATGCCCCTTCCTTAGGACCTAAGGCGCTGGGGTTTGTGCTCTGGGGATGGGGAGTCTCTGCCCCTATGAGCGGGTTGCTGAGGGCACTTCTGGAGCCCGCCTCGAGGCATTCATCTACTGCTGTGGATGTGCCTGGAGCAGCTCCCAGCAGCGTGGTGGCCAAGGGGGCTTCCCAGGATAGTCACAGCAGGGAGGCGGACTCAGTGCTCCAAGGGATTGCAGCTGGGACTTGGGCTCACCCTGCTTCCCTCCTCCTTCTCTTACAGCCTTGCCTCCAAAACCCCCTAAGCCAAAGCCCAGCGCAGCCAGCTTGGCCAACGGGAACAGCGTGTCCTTGCAGGATGCTGAGTGGTACTGGGGTGACATTTCACGGTAAGGGGACGGCTGGCAGCACACATCCCGGGTGCCCTGTCCATGGGGTTCTCTAGGGGAGCTCTGGTTGAGTCTCACAGGCTGTAACAGTCACATTGCTTGCAGGGAGGAGGTGAATGAGAAGCTACGGGACACACCGGATGGTACCTTCTTGGTGCGTGATGCCTCCAGCAAGATCCAGGGGGAATACACCCTCACGCTCAGGTAGGGCGCTGGGGGGTCCCTGTGCTGACAGCACCTGGGTGATGAGCTGCCAGGCTGGGAGGTGGTGCTGAGCATCCTCTCCTCTCCCATCACTGCAGGAAGGGAGGCAATAACAAGCTGATCAAGATCTTCCACCGGGAAGGGAAGTACGGCTTCTCAGAGCCCCTGACCTTCGGTTCGGTGGTGGAGCTCATCACCCATTACCGGCACGAGTCACTCGCCCAGTACAACGCCAAGCTGGACACCAGGCTGCTCTACCCCATCTCCAAGTACCAGCAGGTGAGGCCTGTGCAGTGCTGGCTAGGGGCGTTTGCTCATCCATCCCCACTCCATTGGTAAAGGTTGATGTCTCACCTCTTCCCCATGCTGGGATGTTCCTGTGTGGGGTGACAGCCAGCCTGCAGGACTGGTGGGGTTTTGTGGGACCAGCTGCCTCGCAGAGGGGCTGCTGTAGGGCAGGAGCAGGCCCTGAGGGATGCTCTGTGTATGGCAGGACCAAGTGGTGAAGGAGGACAGCGTGGAAGCCGTCGGGGAGCAGCTGAAGGTCTATCACCAGCAGTACCAGGACAAGAGCTGGGAGTACGACCTGCTGTATGAGGAGTACACACGCACGTCCCAGGTACACAGGCACTGCCTTCCCCTTGGGCTGCCCTGACATCTGATGGCCACCACTGGGCACGGAGGGGAGCAGGGGTTGGGCATCCGCTGCCTCACTTTGCTGCTTTGAGAATGGGCTTTGAAGAGGGAGATAACTTTGGCTGCAGTGAGGACAGTGCTGCTTTGGGGAGGGGGAAAGAGAGGATGCGAATGGGCAGAACCTGCCCTAGTGCTCCCCTGTCCTCAGCTCTCCCCTCCCTTCTCCTCAGGAGCTGCAGATGAAGAGGACTGCAATCGAGGCCTTCAATGAGACCATCAAGATCTTTGAGGAGCAGTGTCAGACGCAGGAGAAATGCAGCAAGGAATACATCGAGCGCTTCCGACGGGAGGGCAATGAGAAGGAGGTGCAACGGTGAGCACAGGGGGTGGTGGTGCCCTCCCCTGCCTGGGGAAGAGCTCTGCAGGGCTGGAGGCTCCTCGTGGCCCAGCACAGGGCAGAGGCACGCACAGCCCTTGCCTCTCGAGCAGTGTGCTGTGTGCTGTGTGCTGGAGCTGGCAGGCTGCCTCCTCCGCCTCCCCCAGCCTGGCTCACAGCCTCATTCCCCCTCTCTTTCTCCCAGGATCCTCATGAACTCGGAGAAACTCAAGTCCCGCATCACGGAAATCCATGACAGCAAGATGAAGCTGGAGCAGGACCTGAAGAAACAAGCCTCGGAGAACCGGGAGATCGACAAGCGCATGAACAGCCTCAAGCCAGACCTCATGCAGCTGCGCAAACTGCGGGACCAGTACTTGGTGTACGTAGCTCCTGCCCCTGTGGAGGGCTGGGATTGAGGCCCTGCTGCCCCCCTCCAGCCATTCAGCTGCCTCCTTGAGGGCTTTGGGGCTTGTCAGACCAGCTTGTGGGCTGCTGCGTGCAGCCTCGGGCACGGCTGCTGCCCTCTGGTGATGGCTGCTGCTGTGGTGCCTGGCCTGGGCACGCTGAGCTCTGCCTCTCCTTCCCCAGGTGGCTGACGCAGAAGGGTGCCCGGCAGAAGAAAATCAACGAGTGGCTGGGTATCAAGAACGAGACGGAGGAGTGAGTGTCCCTGTGCTGGGATCGGCAGCCCTGGGGGTGTGCAGAGAACGTGGGGATGAGGCCCTCAGTGGTGGGTTCGGCAGTGCTGGGGTGAAGGTTGGATATGGTGACCTTGATGGTCTTTCCCAGCCTGGTTGATCCTATGAGTGTTGGGGAGGGCTGCAGGAGCACAGGCTGTGCAGCCGGGTGTGCTGGGGCTGATCCCATCTCCCTATCTGGGAGCTGAGAGCATCTTCCCTACCAGAAGGGGTGCTGGCATCCAGCAGTGGGAGGGGAGCTGTGGGAGCCTCGTGCCTAAACTGAGGGGGTCTGACCCTCCCTGTGCCCGACTGCAGCCAGTACTCCATGATGGATGATGAGGAGGAGCTGCCCCACCACGAGGAGCGAACGTGGTACGTGGGGAAGATCAACCGCTTGCAGGCAGAAGAGATGCTTTGTGGCAAGCGGGACGGCACCTTCCTGATCCGCGAGAGCAGCCAGAAGGGATGCTACGCCTGCTCCGTGGTGTGAGTATCTCCATGGGATGGGATGGGGCTGGTGTGGGCTCTGCTCCCGCATTCC
Source organism: Neopsephotus bourkii (assembly GCF_033783945.1). Classification (NCBI taxonomy): domain Eukaryota; kingdom Metazoa; phylum Chordata; class Aves; order Psittaciformes; family Psittacidae; genus Neopsephotus; species Neopsephotus bourkii. The sequence goes on along the minus strand of NW_026900519.1, from coordinate 830,391 downwards.
AGCTCGACAGATGATGGAGCTGGTGGAAGCATCAAGCTGGGCTTCCGAGGTGGCCCAGATGTATGATAGGAATGCCATCCAGAGGGACCTTGACACGCTTGGGAGCTGGGCTGATGCCAACCTCATGGAGTTTAACCATGGCAAGTGCAAGGTCCTACACCTGGGTCGGAGCAATCCCAGGCACAGCTACAGGCTGGGCAGAGAAGAGATTCAGAGCAGCCCAAGGAGAAGGACTTGGGGGTGCTGGTCCATGAGAAAATGAACATGAGCCGGCTTCGGTGTGCATTTGCAGCCCAGAAACCAACCGTATCCTGGGCTGCATCAAAAGGAGCGTGACCAGCAGGTTGAAGGTGATCCTGCCCCTCTGCTCTGCTCTCGTGAGACCTCACTTGGAGCATTGTGTGCAGTTCTGGTGTCCTCAACATAAAAAGGACATGGAACTGTCGGAACAAGTCCAGAGAAGGCCACGAGGATGATCAGGGGACTGGAGCACCTCCAGTATGAAGATAGGCTGAGAAAGTTGGGGCTGTTCAGCCTGGAGAAGAGAAGGCTGCGTGGAGACCTCAGAGCAGCCTTCCAGTATCTGAAGGGGGCCTATAGGGGTGCTGAGGAGGGACTCTTCATTAGGGACTGTAGTGATAGGACAAGGGGTGATGGGTTCAAACTTAAACGGGAAGTTTAGATTGGATATAAGGAGGAAATTCTTTCCTGTGAGGGCAGTGAGGCACTGGAATGGGTTGTCCAGGGAGGTTGTGAATGCTCCATCCCTGGCAGTGTTCAATCCCAGGTTGGACAGAGCCTTGGGTGAGATGGTTTAGGGCGAGGTGTCCCTACCCATGGCAGGGGGGTTGGAACTTGATGATCTTGAGGTCCTTTCCAACCCAAACCATTCTATGATTCTATAATCATTGGGCTGCTCTAAGTGATGCCTGCTTGTGCTCCACTGTCCCAGTCCCACTGCTGACCCGTGTCCTTTCTGTCCCTGGCAGGGTGGACGGTGACACCAAACACTGTGTGATCTACAAAACAGCCACAGGCTACGGGTTCGCTGAACCCTACAACCTCTACGCCTCCCTCAAGGACCTGGTCTTGCACTACAAGCACACGTCCCTGGTGCAGCACAATGACTCCCTGAATGTCACGCTGGCTCACCCTGTCCTTTCCCAGCCACCAGCCAGATGAGCAGCCCATGCACAACCTAACAGCTGCCTTCAGCTTCTCCCCAGGGCGCTGCTTTCTGGCTCTGGACTCTTTGCACCCTGTATAGTTGAGTCTTTGTGCTCCTGCCCCTCCAGAGCCTCTTGAGATGTCTGTGACCGTTCCTGATGTCCCTTTTGGTCAGTAGCTGAAACCCGTGGTGGCTGGTGGGACAAAACGGCTGGGCTGTTGATTCCCAGTGGACTCCAGCCTTTAGGAAGCAGGATCCAGTCATGATTGAATTGCTGGGGTGAGCACAGTCCTCTCTCCTTCCCCAATAAGCAGGTCAGATCCCCTCTTGCTGGCAGGTCGCCCCACTATGCATCACTGTAGAGGTAGATTCCCAGTTCCAAGGGGCTCCCTGCTGCTTGGATGCTGGAGGAGGCAGAGGAGGAGGCTCCGCTGAGCATGTGCATCCTCCACCCTCCCTTCCCTTGGTGACTTGCAGCCTGTGGCAGTGTCTGGTACGAGAGGTGCTGCTTTTCCATGCAGAGACTCATTTAGAAAGGAGAAACCCTGTCCTCTGGGGGGCTTTTCAACCCAGGTTTCCGCTCCACGCCGTGCCCCACTTGCCCATCTTGTTCCCTCATTCCATAATCACCTCTGGAGTGTTGCTGTCCGGGGAGGGAGGATCCAGTTAGTGAGGAATCTCTCGCCTCACTTGTGCCAGCTAAGCTGTGAAATCCATGTGGGTGCCGTGTGTTTGCCCCGGGCAGAGCCTCTGGATGCACCGCTCCTTGGTTCCGGCTGTCTTGGGTGAGCCTTCCCCTTGATGCTCGCTGTAAATACGGTTCCTTTTGTAATCAGCTGCTTTCCTAGTGCTGGTGTTTGCTGAGCTCCCCCTACCCAGCAGTGCCCAGGCTGCTGCAGACCCAGGTCCTGCCACCTTGAAGCAGGAGGGGGACGCACACTACGAGCCCTGTACAAAATGAAGGAGCTCTCTGCTGCAGGAGGACGGGATCTGCTTGGCACCTACAAACCTATATGCATGATGTGGAACTCTGTATGCAAAGCACTTAGAATCATGAGTACTGTATGGGGGTGAAGGAGCTGGGTGTTGCAGGCAAGGGATTTGTTGTGCCTGAGCTCAAAGGGCTCAAGGGACAGAGGTGGTTCTGCTGGACCTGGGCTGAGAGTTGAGGCCACGGTGGCATTTGTTTCACTGGGTTATCCTGCCTGCCTGCCTTGAAGAAAGCATTAATTGTCCTCTTGGTTTGCCAGAGAGGCTCTTTCCCTTCCGGAGCTGCATCCCTGGGATGGATGCTGTGGGCTTCGCCGCTTCTGTTGCAGTTGGACCTGCGAGGTGCTGCCTGCTCGTGCTCTGCATCCTGCCCTTGATGTGCCATCTGCGTCGGGTACCGCGCTGGCCCTCATCCCCCAGCTCTGCCTTGCTCTCATGTGGGGCCCTGATCCTTTTGGATCTGGGGTTGCTGGAGGAAACATCCCATCCCCGTTGCTTGTGGCAGCTTCTGTGCTCGGCTGGACACCCCCCATTCCCTGCAGGCCCTGGGCTGTGGGTTTGGGGCTGGTTCCTCACTGTTTGGTGCTCCGAGGCCGCGGTGCAGCAGTGCCAGCCCTGACCCATCCCAGCTCAGGGTGCCCAAGTGCCGTGGAAGGGGCAGGCACCAGCTCCGGGGAGCTGTGGGGTGCAGAGCGCGGAGGAGGCCGCATGTGGCTGCAGGCATCACTCGGGGAAAAGCCATCGGGGATAATGAAGGGAATAGTTTGTGCTTGGGCACGTGAGAGATGGGAACACGTGGGAATGGGGCAGGGAGGCCTTGGTGCTCATAGGCCTTTTGGCCGAGGCCTCTGCGGGGGTGCCACGCCAGCACCCCAAAGCTTCCTGCCAGGCTCCCACCCCATTCCCAGCAGTGTTTCCTTCTCTCACCACATTCCTTGCTCCTCCTGGCTGAATTCCTCCCCATGCAGTCCCCTTCTCACCGGAGCCTTTTCCAGCTCCCTGTGATCATAGATGGGGTCCCAGTGACCCCCTGCGCCCTGCAGCACCCATCACCCCTCCAGGGCTCTGTTTGCTGTGTCCAAGGAGGGGGACAAAGCCCTTCCTTAGGGCTGCCTTTCCCTGATGGGGCTTGACTTGGCTCCCTGCAGCTCAGCCCTTCCCTGGGGGGGGAACCCCAAGCCCTGAGCTCCCCCACAATGAAGCTGGTTGTGATTTGCCCTGCTCTGCTTTGCTGGTGCTGTTGGTGCCGCTGGATGCTGCCGCTCGCGATGTGTTCCCAGGCCCTGGGCTGTGCTTTGCTGCTTGTACCCCCCCCCCCCCCATAACTCCTTGTTGTTCCCCCCTAAACCGCGCTGCTCACCCCCATCCCATGGGTGCAACGTGGCCGTTCCTGCTCCCCGGGGCACAGCTCCGGTCTTGTCCCTCTCTATCCCAGCTTGGGATGCTCCACGCTCCCCCACCACCCCACTGCGGGCTCGGGGAGGATGTGGCGGCTGCATGAGCACAGCTGAGGTTTTAGTTCTAGGTATATGCAATAATCCCTCGCCACTTCAGCTGCCCGTTACCAGCAGTAGCTCTCTCTTTGCTCTTTCTGTCCATGTTTACTAATGTCAGCCCCATTATTTGTTACTGTAAGAGGATTTTTGTACGGTACTTCCAAAAAAAAACCAAACCAAACCCCACAAAACACCACCCCCCCAAAAAAAAAAACAACAAAAAAAAAGGAAATAAAACAGAATTCATGGAACTGCTGCAGGGAATTCTGTGGGAACAGGGAAGGGATTGGGACCCATCCCGTGCCTGGTGGCGGCAGAGCTCAAAGGGGGAACACCGCGTTCCTCCATTTCCAGCATTAGGAATGACTCCAGGGCAGAGCTGCCGGTGCCGGAGGGGGGGTTCAGCGCCTGCACCCCGGGCTCGGCTTCCCCCGGACCCCAGCGCTGCGGCGGGACCCGAGGGGGCCGGAGCCGGGCGGCCCGAGTGAGTCAGCGCCGGCGTCACCGGAGGGGCCGGTTGAGCGGGGCAGGAAGGGCGGGCGCAGCTCCGGGAGCGCTCATCGGGACAGCGCTCCCATGGCCCCCCCAGCGCTGCTGCTGCCGCTGCTGCTGCTGCTGGCCCCGGGGCTCGGCGCGGCCTCTGCCGCCTGCGACCGTGACCCTGCGCGGCTCTGGTGCCGCTCACCGGACATCACCGCCGCTGCCTGCAAGGTCAGAGCCGCCGGGGCCAACCCGCGGCACAGGGGACAACGGCTCCTTATGGGGCTGGGGGGAGCGGGGACCGCGCATCCCTGCGGCGCGGGCTGGCAGTGCCATAGGGGTGCTCAGAGCCCCCCTGTGCCGCGATGGCACCGCAGCGGTGCCCAGCGCCCCCCTGACCCCGACCCTTCCCTTTGAGCACTTCGTGTTTTTACACCCCGAGACAGTGGCACCACTGCAGGAGTGGGTGCCAAGGGGCTGCACCCCTCGGCGGTGGGCGCTGGGCTCCACTCATGGGGAAGTTGCTCTGGAAACCCCCGGCGCTGCAGGGCTTTCACTTCCCTTCCCAAACCCTCTCCCCCATCCCTGTGAATGCAGGGAGCAGGGAACAGCAGCCAAACCCCCCCCCCCTTCCACCGTACCCCGACCCCTTCCCGCACACAGGCTCCGAGCCCCTGCGCCCACCCCTCGCCCCCTTCGGCTGCCCCGGTGGAGCTGAGCCTGTTCTACGAGAGCCTGTGCCCTGCGTGCCGCAGGTTCCTGGTGCGGCAGCTCTTCACCGCCTGGCTGCTGCTGCCCCCCGAGGCCCTCAGCATCACCCTGGTACCCTACGGTAACGCGCAGGTAGGAGCCGCTGGTCGGGGTTGGGGACGGGCTCGTCCCGGTGCTGCCGCCCCCGCTCAGAGCGCTTGGTCCTGCAGGAGAGGAACGAGAGCGGGAAGTGGGAATTCCAGTGCCAGCACGGCCCCGAGGAGTGCTTGGGCAACATGATTGAGGTGAGGGGGAGGTCTCTGCCCCGTGGTGGTGGCGTTGGGGGGGGAGCTGGTGGTGATGGAACCACAGAATCCCAGCCAGGTTTGGGTTGAAGGGACCCTAAAGCTCATCCAGCGCCGTAGGCAGGGACCCCTTCCACTGGAGCAGCTCCAAGCCCCTGTGTCCAACATGGGAAAGGCTCCGGCAGCTCCCGCTCCTCCCGCACCCCGCGATGCACCCAGAGGCAGCAGAACCCAAAGCCCGTGGGGTCAGGGCTCCCTGGCAGGCACCTCCCCGGATCCCACCCGTGCAGCCCGGTGCCGGCTCCAGGCGCCTCAGACAAGGCTGAAGAGGCTGGAAGGACAAAACCTTCAGTGCTGGTGAACTCCTTCAGTGGCTTCTCAAAGCGGATCCGTGCGGAGGGCTGGGAAGCTGCTCTGGAGCACCAAGTCTCTCCAAAGAGCAGGTTCCTGCACCTTCTGCCGCACCGTGTGGCTCCAACTGCTCAGAGAATCAGGGAATGGGTTGGGTTGGAAAGGATCTTAAAGCTCATTGAGCTCCAACCACGGGCAGGGACCCCTTCCACTGGAGCAGCTCCAAGCCCCTGTGTCCAACCTGGCCTTGAGCACTGCCAGGGATGGGGCAGCCACAGCTTCTCTGGGCACCCTGTGCCAGCGCCTCAGCACCCTCACAGGGAAGAGCTTCTGCCTAAGAGCTCAGCTCAGTCTCCCCTCGGGCAGGTTCAAGCCATTCCCCTTGGCCTGTCTCTGCACCCTTGTCCCAAGCCCCTCTCCCTGTCCCCGCAGACCTGCCTGATGCACGAGGCCAAGAACTTCAGCACCTACTTCCCGGTCATCTTCTGCTTGGAGTCGGGCAGCTCCGTCACCGAGACCCTGGCAGCCGTACGTGTGTGTGTGTGTGTGTGTGTGTATGTGTATGTATGTGTGTGTGTGTGTGTGTGTGTGTGTGTATGTGTGTGTGTGTATGTGTATGTGTGTGTGTATGTGTATGTGTGTGTATGTGTGTATGTGTGTGTATGTATGTGTGTGTGTATGTGTGTGTATATGTGTGTATGTGTGTATGTGTGTGTATGTATGTGTGTGTATGTGTATGTGTGTGTATGTATGTGTGTGTGTGTGTATGTGTGTGTGTGTATGTGTATGTGTGTGTGTATGTGTATGTGTGTGTATGTGTGTATGTATGTGTATGTGTGTATGTGTGTATGTATGTGTGTGTGTATGTGTGTATGTGTGTGTATGTATGTGTGTGTGTATGTGTATGTGTGTGTATGTATGTGTGTGTGTGTATGTGTGTGTATGTATGTGTGTGTGTGTGTATGTGTGTGTGTGTGTATGTGTATGTGTATGTGTGTGTATGTGTGTGTATATATGTGTGTATGTGTGTATGTGTGTGTATGTATGTGTGTGTGTGTGTGTGTGTCTGTATGTATGTGTGTGTGTGTATGTGTGTGTATGTATGTGTGTGTGTGTGTATGTGTATGTGTGTGTATGTGTATGTGTGTGTGTGTCCCCTCGCCCCCCCGCTCCGGGCCCGCCCCGCTCTCACGGCCTCTCCCTCCCGCAGTGCCTCCAGATCTATGCCCCGCAGCTGGACAGGGCCCGCATCACCGCCTGCGTGCGGGGGGACACCGGCGCCGCCCTCATGCACCGCAACGCGCAGCGCACGGAGGCGCTGGACCCGCCGCACCAATACGTGCCTTGGGTCGTGGTTAACGGGGTACGGACGGGGTAAAAGGGGGGTGGGGGGGAACCGGGGCCGGAGCGGCCCTGAGTGGCCCCGTCTCTCACACGCAGAAGCACACGGACGAGCTGCAGGCACAGGCCGAGGCGTCGCTGCTGGGGCTCATCTGCCGCCTCTACCAGGTGGGATCCCGGTGGGAACGGGGAACGGAACCGGGACCTGTCCCTGTCACCACCGGGGCTCTACCGGTCACTCTCTGCCAGGGGGAGAAGCCCGAAGCCTGTGGGAGCTCACGGATACCGGAGGCCCCGCCTCGCTGCCGGCGCTGAGGGAAGGTGTGGGAGCACCGGGGAGAGAGCAATAAAGAGGAAGGGTTCGGTTGAAAACAACAGGCTCCGGATGGGGCGTTGGGGGCGGTGCGGCTGGGGCTGACCGGGACCAGAGCCACCGGGGCCGCCCCGGTACGTGTCATGGCGGCCGCCTGTGCCTCGGTACGTGTCATGGCGGCCGCCGGAAGCGGAAGAGTTTGCGTCACAGGCTGCGCCCTCTCTTCCTCGTGCCGGTGGTGGTGAGCGGGGGCAGGTCCGGGGTAACCGGGGGGGGGAGGGGGGGGGAATGTAGCGCCGGTATCGGGGGGCACGGCTCCGGTACCGGTACCATGGCACGGGTCACGGGTAGCGGGAGCAAGGAACTGGTACACGGGGGGGCACGTGTACCGGAGCACGGCATGGTACCGGTACCATGGCACGGGTACAGGGGGGCACCGGTACTGGGAGCATGGCTCGGGTACTGGGGACAAGGCACTGCTACAGGAGGGCACGGGTACCGGAGCATGGCACAGTACCATGGCATGGGTACCGGGGACAAGGCACTGCTACAGGGGGACATGGCATGGGTACCGGGAGCATGGCACAGACACGGGGCACATGGCACGGGTACCAGAGACAAGGCACTGGTACAGGGGGACACGGGTACTGGAGCACGGCACGGTACCAGTACCATAGCACGGGTACCAGGAGCATGGCATGGGTACAGGGGGCATGGCATGGGTACCAGGGACAAGGCACTGGTACGGGGAGAATGGGTACTGGAGCACAGCATGGTACCACTACCATGGCACACGTACCAGGGGTACAGCACCGGTACCGGGGGCACACCATGGGTAATGGGGTCTCAGGGCTGTTAGATCAGTGGCTCCCAGGTTGCTACGGGAGTGTCTCCATCCCCACTGACCCCCCGCCCGCAGGGGCCTGCAGGATGCTGGCACGGGGCTGGCGGCGGCTGTTCACGGGGCGGCTGCTGCTGCTGACCAACACGGCGAGCTGCGGAGCCATGCTGGCCACCGGGGACGTGCTGCAGCAGGCCTGGCACTGCCGGCGGCACCCGGGCACCGACCTGCAGCCAGCGCGCACAGGTGAGAGCGGAGGCAGCGGCACCCATGACGGTGCTGAGCTGAGCTCTGTGGGGCAGGGACACACAAGGGGGAAAGGGATCAATCCAGAGGGACCTGGGTGCGCTGAAGTGGTGGCCATGGGCAAGCTCATGGAGCTCAGCAAAACCAAGGGCAAGGTCCTACACATGGGTCAGGGCAGTCCCAGGCACAGCCACAGGCTGGGAGGAGAAGAGGCTCAGAGCAGCCTGAGGAGGAGGACTTGGGGGTGCTGGTTGATGAGACAATGAACATGAGCCGGCTTCAGTGTGCGCTTGCAGCCCAGAAACCAACCGTATCCTGGGCTGCATCAACAGGAGCGTGAACAGCTCCTTGTGCACCTGAAAACCTCTCTGCAAACCCCCAGGAGCTGATGTTGTGAGCCTGGAGAGGAGAAGCTGCGTGGAGACCTCAGAGCAGCTTCCAGTGGCTCAAGGGGGCTGCGAGGATGCTGGAGGGGGCCTCTTCATCAGGGACTGCAGTGATAGGACAAGGGGTGATGGGTTCAGACTGGAACAGGGGAAGTTCAGGTTAGGTATAAAGCAGAAGCTCTTCCCTGTGAGGGTGCTGAGGCGCTGGCACAGGGTGCCCAGAGAAGCTGTGGCTGCCCCATCCCTGGCAGTGCTCAAGGCCAGGTTGGACACAGGGGCTTGGAGCAAGCTGCTCTAGTGGAAGGGGTCCCTGCCCGTGGTTGGAACTGGAGGAGCTTTAAGTTCCCTCCAACCCAACCTATTCTGAAGCCATGATTTATGCCTATAAACTCATCCTCATTCCAATGGAGCAGGAATTAGGCTCCAGCTCCCCAGCACCACACTGAAGCCTTTGTGCTGCCCCCAGCACCACATCCGCTGCCGGCTCCGGGGCCCTTGGGGAGCCACATGAATAATGCAGGGGTGCTCGGTGTTGTGTTGCAGGGCGGATGTTCGCCGTGGGCTGCAGCATGGGCCCGCTCATGCATTACTGGTACCTCTGGCTCGACGCCGCCTTCCCAGCGCGGGGCGTGAGGGGGCTCAGGACCATCCTCAAGAAAGTCCTCATGGACCAAGTGGTGGCATCGCCCGCCCTGGGCGCCTGGTACTTCCTGGGTAGGTGCCTGCACCCTCCTTGCACCCATGGTGCTGAGCTCCGGAGCAGTGCCATGCACTGATGCTGTGTCCCGCAGGCATGGGCACGCTGGAGGGGCAGGCTCTGAGGGAGAGCTGGGAGGAGCTGAAGGACAAATTCTGGGAGTTTTACAAGGTAAATCCACCCCCCTGAACGTTCCCTCCTGCCCTTGGGTTTCATCAGGTCCATGGGGGCCCCTTTGCTCTGTGAGACCCCCCCCCTCTGCAGCGCTGTGAGCGGTGCTGGTGGCCTCAGCACAAGGGCTTGGAGCTGTTGGAGCGAGTCCAGAGGAGGCCATGAGGATGCTCAGGGGATGGAGCAGCTCCTGCATGGAGCCAGGCTGGGAACATTGGGGCTGTTGAGCCTGGAGCCTGGAGAAGGCTGCGTGGAGACCTCAGAGCAGCTTCCAGTGTCTGAATGGGGCCTATAGGGATGCTGGAGGGGGACTCTTCATTAGGGACTGTAGTGATAGGACAAGGGGTGATGGGTTCAAACTGAATCAGGAGAAGCTCAGGTTGGATGTAAGGCAGAAGCTCTTCCCTGTGAGGGTGCTGAGGCGCTGGCACAGGGTGCCCAGAGAAGCTGTGGCTGCCCCATCCCTGGCAGTGCTCAAGGCCAGGTTGGAACAAGCTGCTTTATGGAAGGTGTCCCAATGGCAGGGGTTGGAGCTGGAGGAGCTTTAAGGTCCCTATAACCCAAGCCAGGCTGTGACTCCAGTTCCTTGCTCTCCACAGGCTGACTGGTGCGTCTGGCCCGGGGCTCAGCTCATCAATTTCCTCTTCGTCCCCCCAAAGTACCGGGTGATTTACGTCAACGTGGTCACGCTGGGCTGGGACACGTACCTCTCCTACCTCAAACACAGGGTGAGCCCCAGCACCGGGCGTGCATCCCCATCATAGCCGAGCCGGGCTCACCCCATACCCAGCACCTCTGCTGTTTTCCAGCCCGGCACCCCCCCGAGCACGGAGCACAGCCAGCGCAGGGCCGGGATGTGAAGGAGCTGCTCTCAATGGCAGCGTTTTCGGAGCCTTCTCCCCATGGTGAGATGTTTTGTGGGCATCGCCGTGGTTCAATCCCCCCCATCACAAGCGATGGTTGGAGACCATCACCGCCGCCTCTGTTCTTGCTGCTTAACTCATCCATTGGCCGCAGCACTGGGGTTGTGTTGGGAACCCATCGATGCCCCAGGGTAGGCTGTAAAGCGGTTTCTCTCTCCATCCACAGAGCCCATGGCGTGGGGAGGAGCTGCTGCAGCTCCGCTTTGCCCCCTCCGGACAGGTCCATTTGCCCTTCTCCAGGGCAAGCCTGGCCCCTTGCTCCTGTTCCGGCTGCTTGGCAAAGAGGACGCTGCCCCTGTGGAGCCTCAGCCCCGTTCCCTGCTGCTGCTCTGTCCTCAGAGCCGGAGCCGCTCAGCTCCTCCCCTCCCCAGCCCCACGCGTGGGCTCCTGCAGCCACCCAGTGCCTATAAATAAGAGCGCAGCCACGGCTGAACCCATGCGGAGGCACTTGGGTGCTTCCAAGGCAATGGTTGGGCAGGGTCCGGCCCCTCACCAGGACCTTGCCTTGTTTCCAGCATCAATGGGAGCTGCCTGAATGTTGGCTCTCCTAAAGCTTAACCCAGTGCCTTGGAGCTCTAGCTTCAGCCCTCCTGTGTCCCCCCCAATGCACCAAGGGGCCACCCGAGCTGCAGGAGCCTTTTGGAGGATGCTCATGACGAAACCAGATCCATTTTGGCTCCTCTTTGGAGATGAGGTCGGCAGCGGGGCCGTGGGTACAGACACGGGGGCGCCCCCCCCACCCCGCGCCCGCAGTGACCCCCAGAGGCCAGTGATCAGCAGTGATTTATTTCTTCACACCAGTTCTGGAATACAGTGATTTTTAGGAAATTTGTCCTTTTTCTTTTTTTTTTCTTGTTTTTTTTTGTTTTTTTGACACTTTTGACATTTGTACAGTACAGAGTTAACTCTTCCATAAGTAAACTTCACAAAAAAATAGGAAAGGGGAAGGGAAATGGGGTTTGCAGTCAGGGAAAGAGGAGGAAGGGAGGGAAACCTGGAAAATAAAAACACAGAGCTCCAAGAAAAAATAAATAAGAGGGAAGCAAGACCTCCAGGTCCAGGTTTGCTCCAGGAACATCCACGTGGGCACAGTCTCCACAGAAGCACGGTACTACAGGAACACAGGAGGAGCCGAACGCCCCGTAGCAAATCAGCAACACAATGGTCCCCACGGAGGCAAAGCCGGGGTTGGACCAAGGTCCCCATCCCCAAAGCAGGGCTAACTTGCTGCAGGCCGAGCTCTCGGGGTTGCATGTGAGGAAGGGAAGGGGGGGGTTCTGGGGGTACCTTTAAAGAGGATTTCTCTTGCCAAGATATTCACAAGCAAGGTTACCACAGAGAGAAAGGAAACCTGGATGCACCAACACGGCCACAGCACGGCAGGTCACGCACAGCGTCACTTCTACACCTATTTACAAGGGGTTCTTCTTTATGTACAAGGAGGAAGACGGCGGGAGCATAAATTAGCATCTATTTATACAAATAAACAAGAGATAGGAAGTATCCATCCATCTGCGGGGGGGGGGGGGGCGGAGCCGGGCACAAAGAGAACCCCCCCCCCCCAACCAAGGAGCTCTTTGGGAAGGCCAGGCTGGGGATGGGGGCATGGGGAGGCCCAGTGGGGATCTGAGGTTTGGGGGGGGGGGGTCCCACTGCAGCTCCCCAAAAGGGCAGGGGTGCATCCCTGCTCCCAAGGGAGGGATGGGATGGGGGGGTGAGCAAGAAAACAGTATTCCTCAAGGAAAAAGGGGGTTTTGGAGCGCTTAAAAGCAGAACAAGGGGGGGGTTCTACCAGCCAGGCTTAAAAATAAATTAAGGGGATGGAGGGGGCAGAGCCTAACTGAAGGGGGGCTCCTAGAGGGGCTGCAGCCCTTTCGGAGGTATCAGCAGCAAAAGCCCCCATGGGACCCCCCCAAGAAGAGGGGCTCAGGGGGAGGAGAGGGGGCAGGATTGGGGTGCACTGACCAATATTGAGGGGTGTTTTGGGGGGGGAGGGGGGGGGGCTGGTCCTAGCAGGCACAGTCCTGGTGCGGGGGGGCCTGCTGGTCCGTGAGCTGGGGGCCCTGCTTGGCGCCGGTGACGGCCGGGTCGGCCGTGTCCAGGGACTCCGACATCTTCTCGCAGATGATGTCCACCAGGCGCTCGAAGGTCTGCTTCACGTTGATGTTGTCCTTGGCGCTGGCCTCGAAGAACTCAAAGCCTGGAGGATGCAGGCAAAGGAAAGGGAGGGGGGACACAGGGACACAGGGACACAGATCAGGGCTGTGCCCAGCAGAACCCTCCCCGGCTCCTCCTCCCATCATTAACTATTGAAGGGATGCGCACGCCTGGACCACCCGGCTCCATCCTTGCCCCTGCAGCCACCCAGCTCCATCCCCTCGGCAGGTTTGTGGTGCTGCAATAGGAAGCAGCATCACACACACACACCCCACCGGTGATGCTTTATGCACTGAGGGACAAGTCACCATGCCCTCAAAGCAGAAAGATGAGGGAATCCAGCCCTGAACTCAATGACATGGGGCAAGGGGGGCTCACCCAAGTGCTCAGCGAGCTGGCGGCCCTTCTCCGAGGAGACGACGCGCTCGTCCTCCATGTCACATTTATTCCCCACCAGCAGGACCTGGGCGTTGTCCCAGGAGTAGGTTTTGATCTGGGTGGACCTTAGGGGAAGGGAAAAAGGGAATGGATAATGGGGGAGGACAGAGAAGGGTGATGGGGGTGCTTGGGAAAGGTATTTTGCAGGGGGAATGGACCCCCCACAACCCTGTCCGAGTGCTCACCAGTCCTGCACAGCGTTGAAGGACTCCTCATTGGTGATGTCGTACATCAGGATGAAGCCCATGGCACCGCGGTAATAGGCGGTGGTGATGGTGCGGTACCGCTCCTGGCCGGCTGTGTCCTGGGGCGAGAGCAGCACATCAGCACCGTGCCACCCATCCGGGGACAGCAGCACCGGCATCACCACCCCCCCATCACCACCACAGCAAAGCAAACAGCCCCACGGCAAGCACACATCACACCCAGCGCCGGGGGTCTCACCCAGATCTGCAGCTTGATGCGCTTGTCGTTCCGGTAGATGGTCTTGACCTTGAAGTCGATGCCGACGGTGCTGACGAAGGCGGGTGTGAAGGAGTCGTCAGCGTACCGGAAGAGGAAGGAGGTTTTCCCCACGCTGCTGTTGCCGATGATGAGGATTTTGAACATGTAATCGAAGTTCTGGTCCGAGGATTCCTTCTGCCCATAGCGGGAGTCGGTAGCGGACGCCATCTGCAAGGCAGGGAGAGAGGAGAGGCCGTGACGGGGATGGCGGCGGTGGCAAACGCACCCGATGCCAGGCCCCGGTGTCACCGGTTTCCCACTGGGGCAGGCATGGTTTGATCCTATTTGGATTGGGATGAGCCAGCTGCCACCAACACGGCCCCAAAGGAATCTGCAGGGCCAGGATCCATCACCCCCAACGCAGCCACCCTAAGAAGGTGCTGCATCAAAGATGGGGTGCAGAGAACACAGCAAAGGGGGGGGACCACAACCCTGGCAAAAGGGGGACCATGACCCCCAGCAAAGGGGGGGAACACAACCATGGCAAAAGGGGGTACACACGACCCTGGCAAACGGGGGGGGCACCATAACCCTGGCAAAGGGGGTAGACACGACCCTGGCAAAGGGATGGACATAATCCTGGTAAACAGAGAGACCACAACCATGGCAAAAGGGGGGGGGGGGGGGTACCACGACCCCAGCAACGGGACTGCAGCTGCATTGAGGGCGCTGCAGCCTCTCCCGCATCTCCCCTGCAAAATGGCACCTGCAGCAGTGCCCGCACACGCCGTGCTCGGTGCTGCGGGAGCCGCGATGGGAGGTGCGGGGGGGGGTGATGCTGGGATGCAGGGGATGGGTGGATGCGGGGATGCACGGCCCCCCCCCCAATACATCTCCCCCCCCCTTCCCCAACACCGCTGCAGTCAGCTTCCCGCTGCTCCCCCCCATCAACCGGGTACCCCCCCCCCAGGTACCGGCGGTCGCCGGTACCGGGGGTACCCGGTTGATGGTGGGGGAGCAAGAAAAGGGGGGGGGGGATGTCGCTCGCTCACCTCCACGCCGCCTCCTCCTGCAGCAACTGCAGAGCCCGGGTGACGTCGCGCTGGGAGGGAGGGGGCGTGGCGTATGTAAATGACGGCGCAACGTCATCAAAGGGAAGCGCTGATTGGTCGGCAGCGCTCTGCTATAGCCGGGAGCCGGGCGGGGTTGGTGGGCGCCGTCGGGCTCCCCTAAGAGCGGCGCAATGGTACGGTCCGGCGGACCCATTGCCATTAGGGAGGGTGGTAGCTGTTCCCCGCTGTAGGGAAGGCGAGCCTGTCGCGATATGACGCCCTATCGCGACGCCCCGACCCCCCCCTTTCAGGCCTGCAGCTTGACCCCGTCCCCAGACAGGGGTACCTGGCTGTGTACGCCATATCCTGCCCGAGCCTCGAGGGGATTAAGGGGAGGAAGCATATGGCTGCTCCACAGGGATGCGTCAAGGAGGCATGGATGGAGCTGCACACCCTTAGGCTCTGCTGGGTGCAGGGATATGGCCCTGAGCCTCCGCAGCATCACGGCTCAACCGGGAAGCAGGGATGGATCCAGCCGCACTGGACCTCCCCCGGGCATGGGCTCCACCGCCCTCCTTAGTGCCTGGATGATGCCGCCCCTCAGCCAAGCAAGGGGTGAAAAGGGTTTTTCCATCAGCTCCCGCCCCGCTCCCTGCCCCTGGGGCTGGATCTGGAGCTCTGGGAGCCTGGTTCCCATCAACCTGCCGGCGCCCAGCTCCGCTCCATCCGGAGACAGGAGAAGGGGGGGGGGATGATGCCGAGCACCCGCCTGCGAGACGGGGCTGGCACCGCTCCACCCGCCGGCTCCTGCGGCACCCAGCGCTGGGATCCAGCAGGGATGCGAGAGGAGCGCACAGGAACCGGGGCCCCGATGGGGCAGTGCCACGGGTGGGGGACGCGTTTGCAGCCGTAAATCACCGTTGGGAGCGATGCGGAAGGGCGAGGGGACGGGCTCAGCGCCGCGCCAAGCCGGCGGTTCAATATTTACCTTAACCGGTTGCGTTTGGCAGCGAGGAGCAAGCTTTTGTTCAAACATAGAGCAGGGGGCCCCCTCCCCACCCCTCCCCGGGTGCTGGTAGGAAACGGGGCCACCAACCACGGGGGGCATTGGAACATCCAAAGCTCGTGTTCGGAGGGGAACAAACCAGGTTTAATCTCTGGGAAGTGAAGGGAGACCAAAAGGAACCTCAGGGGATGCCCAAGGCCCCTGTGGAGACACAAAGGGGGGGGTCACAGCACCCGCTGGGGCCCCAAGTGCAAAGTCCAAAGGCAGAGTTTCGAGTGCTGATGGCAGAGCGGGACCGTGTCCTTCTGACGTGAGTGCCCCGGGGGGGGACCCGTTTGAAAACGTGAGTTACAAAAGGCTCGGAGCCGTGAACCTGGCCCTGAATAAATAAACCACGGGCACCGGCGCTCGGAAGCCCTGAGGATGCTGGCACCAGCACCCTTACCCCCCGAGCCGGCCCTCCGTGGGGCTGTGTTGGGCCAGGGGCCGCCTACAGTGATGTCAAAACGCCTCTGGCCCCATGGAGGACCTCGTCCACGGAGCCCTGTGAGGCTCCACGTCCCCACGGCTGGGGCTGGGGCACAGTGCTCCCAAGCCCTGTCTGAAGAGCACAGGGGCCGTTCCAGCCCTCCCACAGGCTGGGTGGGAGCAGGGGGCAGCCGATGGGAGAGGGTGAGCAGAGTCCTTGTGCCCATCAGGACCCCCCGCATGGGGACACACTTTGGGTCCCTCCGTGTCCCTGCGGTGGTGATGCTGTCACCATGGCAGTGCCCAGTCCCACATCCCTGCGGCAGCGAGGGGGACCCACGGCCGGTGCTGCTACGTGCCCAGGGGCAGGAATGTGACGTTGCCCTCCGTGTCCAGGCACAGCCCCTCAGGCCGTGGCTCCGAGCACCCACTGCCACCGCTGTCCTTTGGCATCGTCCCCTCCAGTGCCTGCCGGTTGTCCACATCCCTGGGGCAGGTGACGGGCAAGTCCCGGTCCCCAGGGCCGGGTGACAGGCACTTGATGTCAGCCGACCCCGAGTCATCTGTGGCTGGTGTCTTGGAGCCACTGTTGTCCTCCTCCAAGGGGCTCTCTGCGCCCTCCGTGTCCAGCTCCCCCTCCTCTTCCTCCTCCTCCTCCTCCTCCTCCAGTGTCAGCTCGAACTGGAACCTGTCGGTGCTGGCAGGGGATGCTCCGTGCTCCACCGGCGGTGGGGATGGGCTGCGCGGGATCATGCTGTGGTACCATTCCCGGTTGTCCTCCAGCGTGTCCAGGAGCTCCTGCGCATCGGGGTGCACCAGGTCTGCCCACGTCTCCCACAGCGGGTGGGCAATGAAGTCGATGAAGCCCACCTGAAAGAAGGCAAAGCTGAGCCCCCAGCCCTAAACACTGTGAACCCCCCCCCTCCAGCCCCCCCCATGATGCTGCCTTACCTGGGACTTCTCCACAGAGGCCGTGTGCTTGTCGCACATGGGGCTGATCTCCATGCCCTTCTCCCGTTCCTGGTCCCCTTGGCGGAAGAACTCCACCATGACGCGGTCGGTCCATTGGCGGTACAGCTCCAGAGGCTTGGTGGGGTTGCTGAGGTCGGCGCAATGCACCATGTTCTGCAGGACCTGGGTAAACAGGGGCACAGAGCTGAGAACATCGGGGCTGCTCAGCCTGGAGAGGAGAAGCTGCAAGGAGAGCTCAGAGCAGCTTCCAGTGTCTGAAGGGGGCTACAAGGATGCTGGAGAGGGGTTCTTTCATCAGGGACTGCAGTGATAGGACAAGGGGTAATGGGTTCAGACTGAAACAGGGGAAGTTCAGGTTAGATATAAGGCAGAAGCTCTTCCCTGTGAGGGTGCTGAGGCGCTGGCACAGGGTGCCCAGAGAAGCTGTGGCTGCCCCATCCCTGGCAGTGCTCAAGGCCAGGTTGGACACAGGGGCTTGGAGCAAGCTGCTCCAGTGGAAGGGGTCCTTGCCCATGGTTGGAACTGGATGAGCATTAAGGTCCCTTCCAACCCAACCCATTCCCTACTCTATGACACAGCCACGGCATCACTTCACAGTCTTCTGTCCCCCAGGGCCACCCCCCTATGCCAGGAACCCCGTTGGCCATGGCCGATGGTGTTGGGAGATGCAGTGGCACCAAACAGGACATCCCAGTCCGGAGCCAGGACCAGCGCCTGCAATGCCAGGAAGGGTTCCCTGCATCCCTGCACTCACCTGGATGCGGTCGGAGTAGTTGTCCAGCAGCAGCACCCCCAGGCTCGTCACCTTCTTGGTCTCCACCATTGTTTTCAGATCCGCCAGCAGATTCATGTGCTTGGACATGTCCGTGGCCAGCACCTGGATGGGACAAGTTGGGAACGGGGCTCAGCCTGACCCCCCCACAAACCCCCCCCCAGATCAGGGCTCCCCATACCATGTCGATGACCATTTTGCGCAGCGACTGCCTCTGCTTCTTGCTCAGGTTCTGGAAGATGTCGCAGTTCTCCTCCTGGAGAAGCTTGAAGCCCACGGCTAGGTGATGGTTCTCCAGCACCGAGGCGTCGTTGTACATCAGCGCCAGCTCCGAGTCTGCAGGATGGCACCGGTCACCCCGGGGTGGCTGCTGGAATCGAGGGTCCCCCCCGTTCCCCTCACCACCACCACCATCATCTCCATCCCTGCACCCCAGCTCACTGGTGTTGATGAGGAACTGGTTGGAGACACCAGGGTGGTCAACGTCATGGATGGCGCTGGCGAAGATAGCAGCCATGATCTCCAGGTCCGTAAAGACAGCCTAGGGATAGTGGGAAAAGGTGTTCCAGATGGGCTATAGCCCTGCCAGATGCAAGTGGTGGCCTTGGGTGAGCAGGGCTCACCTCCAGAGCAGGCGTGGAGAGGAGGACATGGGTGGACTGGGCTACATCGGCGGCGTGGATGCTGTTGTGATAAGCCACATCAGCGTGGTAGTGGTCCTCCAGTGTCAGCATGTAGGTGATGAAGGTGTCAACGGGGATGCGGAACGTCTTCATCAGGTCACGCTCCTGCAGGGGGGAGCAGGGGTTGGCTCATCCCCATCCATGCACGGGGACAGGGATGGAGCCATCCCACTGGGATGCTCACCTGGAAGATGCTGTACATGAGGACCGTCAGCGGGCGGTTGCCTGAGTACTCAGCGACTTTGAACACGTTGAGCCCCCACTTGTTGGTGTCCTCCAGCTCCTGAGGACCAGAGGGAGCGGGGTCCATGTGGGGCCAGCACGGGGGACCCCAGGGCCGGCCGGGTCACCCACCTTGGCCAGCAGCGCCTCCTGGTCCGTGCGCACCCCGAAGCGGGGGATGCCGGCAGCGGCCAGGCTGGAGCCGTGCTTGAGCTTCCTGACGCCGCTGATCTGGGACATGGGGCGCTTCCGCCGCTCCTTCTCCTTGTCCTTGGCCGGCACCGAGGGGAGCTCCACCTCGTGCTGCTTGTCTGGGCCGGCACAGGGCACCGTGAGCAAGGTGGCAGGGAAGGGGGGACCCTGCTGCCGGCAGAGGTGGCACCGAGGTGGGGGGGGCCTCACCCAGGAAGGTGCTGGAGATGTACTCGGAGACCTGGTTCCCGGAGCGGCTGGTCTCGGAGAGCTGCGTCAGCTCCCGGCTCAGCATCCTCTTGAACTGCGGGCAGCGGGCAGGGATCAGCGGCGGGCAGGACCCTGATCCCCCCCCTCCCACCTCCCTGGGGGCTCTATGGATGCTCACCTTGTTGGAGGCCATCTCGCCCACCGAGTGCCGCGTCTGCAGCGTCTCCAGCTGGTCCAGGCACCAATCCAGCTCCTCCAGGGTCTCCCGGGAGAGCTTCTGGTGGGCATCTTCTGCTGGGGACACACGGGATGTGCCGGTGGCACGGGGACCCGCAGGGTCCTGGCTGCAGCATGTCCCTTGCCAAGCCGGTGGATGGGAACACAGGGGGGATGCAGGGAAGCAGCCAGGACCAGGGGTTGAGCTCAAGCATCCCTGGGTGTGGGGCTCAGCCCCGTTGCACCATCCCCATCACACACAGCGTGCCCCACTGGCCCCATGGGGTGACAGCCAAGCCCGGGGCTCCCGCGGGGCCCTGCTCATGCTGGGTTTTATTAATGGAAGGTTTGACGTCAACCGGAGCCTTCCCACCACGGGAGGAGCTGCCGAAAACCAGGCATGGATCCCAAAGGACAAAGCCACGGTGCAGGAGGGGCCTTGCTGCACCCCAAGGGACCAGCAGGACCCATCCTCAGGGATACAGGGCCAGAGAGGTCACCGCAGGAGCAGCATCACCCCGTTCCCCACCGGCACTCACCACTGAGGCTGGCCTTGCTCCCAGAGGGGAGGCTGCTGCTCGATCCTCGCCTGTGGAACATGGGGGGGGTCAGCAGACGGGACCCCCATAGCGGTCGCCCCCTTGCCATGGGTCAGAGCCTGTTCCAGACCCCTGCCCTCCCCATCCTGTGGCCAACTCACTTGATGCCGGCGCGGTCCTGCAGGTGGGTCAGGTTGCTCCGGACTGTGCGGAGACTGGCCAGGACCTGGGGGGGGGCAAGAGGGAGATGGGGCTGGGTAGACCCCACCCGGGGACCCCAACCCCAGTGCTGGGCATGGGGACAGCACCCACCTGTGCAAAGGGAGTGACAATCATGTCTTCTCCATGCCTGCGGGAGCAAAGGGAGTGTGAGCCAAGGGAGGGCACCGGGGGGGGGTCCCGGTGGACCGGAGCCGGGGGGGGGGCACTCACAAGTCGCTGGCGATGGAGGAGTTGCGGGACATGGCCTTTGGGGACAGGTCATAGTCGCTGTCGGAGCGGTACAGGAAGGACTCGCGGCGCTGGCCATGGGAGAAGGTGCCTTGGAGGACCAGCCCCGCACCAGGGCTGGCCTGGGGGTCCAGCACGGCCCGGCCGGGGGGGCCATTCTCCAGGTCAAAGCTGCAAAGGGAGAGGGGATGAGGCTGGAGCGGGACCTGAGCCCATGGGCACAGCTCGGCAGATGCCACCCGGTCCCTATCATGGTGGCTCCTGCAGTGACACCAGTCACTGCCCAGCCTGCTCCTTCACCCCCATGCTGAGAACAGGCACGGCTCAGCGCATGTGGAGTCCCTCATCCCCAGTGCGGGGTTAGCAAAGGGGGGGTTGTCCCGTGGCACCCAGGTCGTGATGCCCTGGGAAGAGCCAGCTCCTGCCTGTGCCCAGCACCACAGGTCCCGACTGTCCCAAGTCCTCGAAAGCCCCAAAGCCTCCGTCCAGCCTGGTTCAGGGCGCAGCGTCCCATGGGGAGGACAGAGTCCAAGCCACGGCACGGAGCCAGAGGATGTCAAACGACAGCAACCACTGGGGAAGCCAAGCCTTGGCCCTTGGGGACACCCCAACCAGAGCCACCAGGTAGCCACACGGGTCTGAGGCAGGGGTATAAGGGACATGGGGACAGGGACAGTGGCCCCACCATGGTGGCTGTGGCTGCTTCACCCCCCTCCTCCTGCTCCATCAGCGCTGGGGTCATGGGAAAGGCTGCAGGAGGAACACAGCCAGGGCTCTGTGTCCGTGTCCCCCCCCACCACCACCACCATGGGGACAGGGACAAGGGACCCCAGAGCACCGGGTGAACTGGGGGAGCTCATGGGGCCACCCCCCCCCCCGCACCGCCGGGTGCCCAACACCTACCCGATGCAGGAGTGCCTGCGGGACGGGCACCGGCTGCCCGGCTGCATCGCCCCGGTGCCCGCGGCGCGGCCGTCCCCGGCACTGGCAGCACCGGGCAGGCACCGGCTGTGCCACCCCGAAGCCCTTTGTTTTCCTGCCTCGGCTTCGTGTCCCCGATGGTACCGGGCACACAAAGCCCCATTGTGGCTCCGAGGGGTGATGTCTGTGTCTGTGCCCAGCCCAGTGACAGCCCCGAGCCCCCCGGGATGGGCAGGGGGGGACACGAGCCCCCGCACCGGGGCTGATGCCGAGTGGAACCCCCTTGTTTCGGTGGCAGGATGAATACCGGCCGTGCGGGGCCGGGGCTGCTATAAATAGATGCTGTTGCTGCTGAGGAGGGATCTGCTGATCCCCATAGCAGCACCCACCAGCACCCCAGGGTGCGGGCAGGGGGGCACCCCAAAACCAGCCCTATGTAGCTCCGTGGTGGGAGGGCAGCGAGTGCCTGCTTGTGCCGTGGTGGCTGCTTTGGTGCTTTGCTGTGCAGGAAAAAGCCCCTTTTCTCTCCCCACTACGCCCCCCCACCCGTGCCATGGAGCAGACGCCTGTCACCTGCAGGGTCCCTGCGTGCCCATCACTGCAATGAGTGTGCCCGTGCTCAGCCCTACGGACCCCCCCCCCCGCTGTCCCCTGCTTGTCCCCCACATCCCTGTGGCTCCACAACCTTGGGACTTGCCACAGCATTGGAGGGAGCAGGGGGGGGGTTCAACACTGACCCCATCCCTGCAAGTACAAACCTGGAGCCTCCTCCAGCCCTTTGCCCCCCAGCGTGCCCCCCTTCCGCCCCTTACCAGAGGGGATGCGCCACCGTGAAGCGCCGCTGCAGGCGGATGCTCTGGTTCATCCGCAGCTTCCTCCAGAGCACGGGGGAACCGCGGGGGGGGGACGCGGCGGGCGAAGCCCCCGGTGAGCGGGGCGGGGGGGGCAGCATGGCCCGGCACAGGGACCCCCCCGCTGCGGCGCCGCTGCGGAGCAGGAAACGCGCGGCCGCCCCAGCCCCGGCCCTGGGAAAGTTTCCATTCCCCCCCCCCCCGCTCCGGGAACTCAAACAAGTGCCTGGCTCCGGAGCGCGCAGCGCGTTGGGCCCCCCCCCCGCGCTGGTCCCCGGTGCGCGGGCACGTGGCCCCTCGCTGGCCCCCGGC
This sequence comes from Neopsephotus bourkii, assembly GCF_033783945.1. NCBI lineage: Eukaryota > Metazoa > Chordata > Aves > Psittaciformes > Psittacidae > Neopsephotus > Neopsephotus bourkii. Next base: position 808,088 of record NW_026900519.1, on the reverse strand, counting down.
CACCCCCGTGTCCCGAAAGGGCAGCGGTGCCGTGCCCGCGCACCGGGGCCAGCGGGTGAACCGAAGGGACAGACCCAGCGGTGCCAGGCAGGGACGGGGCTGAGGCCGGAGCATCCCCGGACACGCGGTGTGGGGCTGTGCCGCTGTGGGAGCCGGGAGCGCCCCGGTGCCTGCTGAGCCCCGGTCTGAGGCAGGGAGCAGCGGGATGAGGCCGGCCCCGCTGGATGGATCCCGGCTGTTCCCGACGGACACAAAAATACCCAGCAGCTGGCAGGGAATCAGAAGGGACAGCCCCCCCCCTTCCTCCCCCCATAACAGCACCGCAGGGACCCCAAAACCGACGGGATAGGGGTGGAAATGTCCCCAGAGATCATGGGGACATCAGGGCAGAGCTGCCCTCCCAGCCCCTGGGACATCAGGACAACCAGTGCCCGTCCCCAGGACACCCAGTGCCTGTCCCCTCCGGGCTCGGCTGTCCCCATCGCACACGTGTCTGCGGCGAGTGACACCGGAGCCCCGTCCCCCCGGCTGTGCCAGCCCCGTGCTGTCCCCAAAGCCGGGCTGGGACGCGCACGGAGGAGGGGAACGGCCCAAAAATAGCCCTGAAGCGGGGCCGGAGCCACAGTGGGAGGGGAGGGACCGAGGTCAGCCCCGGGCAGGCTGGCAGCCGGCTGGGACACGGGATGGAAACAGGGACGGGGGGAACGGAGAGAGGGGTTGAGGACAGGAATGGGGACAGGGATGGGTGATGGGGAGAGCCGGGATCGGCATGGAGGGGACTGGAACAGAGACAGGGACGGAAAGAACGGGGACAGGGGATGAGGGTAGGGATGGGTGATGGGTTAAAGGGGATGGGGCAGGTGGAGACGGAGGGGATGGGAATGGGGACAGGGATGAGGACAGGCATGGGTGATGGGGTAAAGGGGATGGGGCAGATGGAGACGGAGGGGATGGGAATGGGGACAGGGATGAGGACAGGCATGGGTGATGGGGTAAAGGGGATGGGAAAGGTGGAGACAGAGGGGATGGGAATGGGGACAGGGATGAGGACAGGGATGGGTGATGGGGTAAAGGGGATGGGAAAGGTGGAGACGGAGGGGATGGGAATGGGGACAGGGATGAGGACAGGGAAGGGTGATGGGGTAAAGGGGATGGGGCAGATGGAGACAGGGGATGGGAATGGGGACAGGGACGGAGGCGATCGGGACAGACCGGGGCCGGAGCAGCAGGGACGGCAGTGGCAGGGTCTGTCCCACGCCGGCCGCTGGCACCGGTCTCTGCCGGTGTCGGTGTCCCGGTGCTGCTCCCCGGTGCCGCTGTCCGCCCTCCGGTGCTGAAACCGGGAGCGGCACCGACGGCAGCGCCGTACCCGGTAACCCCATCCCGGTGCCACCGGGGCGAGCAAACACCTTCCCTTCCCCCTCCCCCCCCGGTTCCGCTCTTACCGGGGGGGTTCGGACTCGTCGCCGCTGCTGGGGCCGCTCTCCTCGATGGTGAAAACCACCCGGGAGCCCTCGGGCTGGGGGCCGCGGGCCGCCTCCGCCAAGCGGCAGCCCAAGGGCGGCAGCAACGGGCTCCCAGAGAACCGCCGGCGGACAGCGCCCAGCGCCGCTCCCGACGGGGCGGCATCGGCGGCATCGCGGCAGCGCTGTGGAGGAGCAGGGCAGCGGTGAGGGGCGCGGGTCCCGGTGTCCGTGTGTCCCCCGCTCCTCGGAACGGGGGTCCCTGCCCAGTGCCCTCCCCTTCCACGCCGCCGTTATCGGGCGCCGGTAGCACGCGGGTACCCCCTGCCGGGCACGGTGCCGCGCTGCACCCCGCGGGTACCGGCGGGGGGGGCACTGCCGGTGCACCGGGAGCGATGCCCGCAGTGCACGGAGCCGCCGAGACACCCCCCCCTCCCCGCCACCCCCCTCCCGCGGGACCCCGCCTGAACCCCCCCGGAGCCGGCGGCAGTTACGGAGGTGAATAATAATTAACCGCCCATTAAGGGGATAATTAACTCCGCTGAGCGCCGCCGTCCCGGTTATTGCTGCCCGGGGGCCCGGCGCTGGGACGCTCCTACCGGGGACACCCCCTTCCCCCCGGTCCCGGTTTCGGTCCCGGTCTCACCTCCGCGCCGAGGAAGGGCAGCGCCGTCCGGCTCCGTCGCATCGCGGTCCCTGCTTGGGGGGGGGGAGCTCAGGGAGCCGCGGCCGCCGGTGGAGGGAGGGGGGGAGGGGGGTTCGGCGGCGGGACCGGGACCCGCGGGTTCCTCCCTCCTGTGATTTACGGGCACCGGGGCTCGGCCGCTGCCCGAGCTCGGGCCCCGCTTCGGGTTTCAGGTGCCCCCAAAGGCCGTCGGGGGCCGTTGGGCCGAGCTCAGGGGGTGGCCTCCGTTCTTTGGCACCCACCGAAGCCATGGACCCGCTGGTGCCTCGTTAACAATCAGCCACGGGCACCCGTTACCCGCTGTCTGTGCGGAACCGGGGCACACTGGGGGTGACTTATGGACACCCCCCCCCCCGTAGTACTGAGCCCCCCCAAGCCCTGACCAACACCGGCAGCACCCTCAGCCCAGGGGATGCCAGGTCCCGGTGTGAGGGTCCCCCCCTGCCGCCTGCCCCCAGCCCCTTACCGGCGCCCGGTCCTCGCCGCGGCCCCGGCCGAGTGCAGCGGAGCAGAAGGAAGGCGATGTGCGTGCCTGGCTGCGCGCTCCCTCCCATCCCATCCCATCCCATCCCACCGCGCCGGGGGGGGGGGGAGGGTTGCGTGGCCCCCAGCATCCAGCGCAGCACCGCAGCCACCCCCGTGGCCTCCAGCCGGAGTTGGGGGGGGTACCCCAAAAGCGGTCGAGGCCTCCCCCCCCCGGACCGGGCTTTGTCCCTGGGGATGGAGCAGAGCAGAGGGGAAACCAGAGCCAAGGCAGCAGCTTCTTTATTGAGCAGCGGGGGGGTCACCTGGGTTGCTCTAGGAAAGAGAGACAAAGAGTGGGGTGAGTGCCCACAGCACGGACCCCACTGCTCCCCCCCCCCGGTCACTGCCGGTTCCCCCCCGCCGCCCCCCCGGTCCCTCCCGCACCATGGGCACCTCGTCCAAGTGTTGGAACTGGGGGGTCCTGCGCCGGGACAGCCGCACCAGCATCAGCGCTGCTCCCGCCACCAGCAGGCAGATGAAGAGGCAGATGATGGAGACCACGGCAGGGCTGGGTTTGGTGGGGGGCTGCGCTGTGGGGTTGAAATGGGCACCCCGTTACCCTCCATAGCATCGCCAAGCCTTGTGCCCAAGCACCGCAGAGGGTCTTGGGGAGAGGAGCTCAGAACTGGCTCCAGCTCTCACTGCCAGCACTGGTCCCACCCCTCACAGCCCCAGTACCCAGCTCCCACATCACCTCCAGGGTTAGGGATAGGGTCCAAGGAGGATGGGGCGGCCCAGGGGGGCTCTGGGCTCACCCAAGGACCAGCATCCCTGAGCCCCTCTGCCCCATCCTGGGAGCAGGGGGTTTAGGGGGTCCCAGGGCTGCTGCTGTGCCCATGGCCACAGGTCCAGGGGCTCCCTCCCTGCACAGTGCCCCCCCCCGGCCTGGCTCTCACCGGAGCTGCCAACCACAGCGCTGGTGCCCATGGCTGGTGCTGTTCTGGTGCTGGTGGGACCGGGGCTCATTGCGGGTGAGCTGGGAGCGGGAGAGGGCTTGAAGGACCCGGGTGAGGATGGGGCTGGTGCTGCCGTGGAGCTGGGGGGATGCCCTGTGGCTGTAGAGCTGGGCACGGCCGTGCTGCATGGAGATGGTGCCATGGTTGTGTTGGATGGAGATGTTGCTTCCACCGAGCCCGGTGTCCTGGATGGAGATGGTGTCGTGGTTGTGTTGGATGGAGATGTTGCTTCCACCGAGCCCGGTGTCCTGGATGGAGATGGTGCCGTGGTTGTGTTGGATGGAGATGTTGCTTCCACCGAGCCCGGTGTCCTGGATGGAGACGGGGCCATGGTTGTGTTGGATGGAGATGTTGCTTCCACCAAGCCTGGTGTCCTGGATGGAGATGGTGCCATGGTTGTGCTGGATGGGTTTGTCAGAGCTCCTGGTGATCCCGTTATCCCAGAGGGAGACGATGCTGTGTCTGGGTGGGATGAAGATGTTGGTGCTGCTGGATCTGATGTTGCAGCTGGGTCAGAAAAAGGTGCCTCAAGCACCGTTGAGGCCGGCGTGCTGGATGGGGACACTGCAGTGCCTGGGCTGGGAGGAGGTGGTGTAGATGCTGCTGCTTTGCTGGTTGGAGACACATCAGCAGTCCCTGTGCCAGAAACAGATGGAGACCCATCGGGTGTCCCCAGGCTGGTGGCTGTGACTGAACTGGATGGGGATGGTGACACTTCTGTCCCTGAGCCAGTACTGTGGCCATGGGCTGTATCTAGAGCGTGGAGGAGAGACCTGCTCAGCAAAGACACAGAGAGGACCAGAAAACCGGGATTTGGCCAATAGCAGATCCCACAAACCCCGGGTCAGGAAGAGCCTTGTCCCAAGCCATCCTGGCACAGGCACAGTGCCGCTGGGGACAAACATGTAGTAGGCATGTGCATGGCACAGGGACATGTGCCAGCCAGGCCCCTGTGGCACACACCAGACACATCCGAGCCGTGGCCACGTGGGACATGGCAGCGTTTGCTGGGCACTGCCTTTATCTGCCTTACCCTGTTTGCACAAGAGGAGGAGCAGGGCCAGCCTGGCCCCATGGCACAGCCAGCACCCAGCATGCCCAGTGCTGGGGGTCCCCATAGCCACCAAGCCCACCAGGATGGGCCATTCCCACCCATTCCCATGTGCTGGAATGGCAGCAAACGCCATCGCCAAGCGCTCAGCATTGGGGGCCAGCTTCTGTGCTGGGATAAGTGTAAGGAGGCACCTCAGTGTGCAGGGGGGATGCTGGGGGTCCAGGCTGGAACAGGGGGCCCACAACAGCACAAGCACCGGGGTCCTTTACCCCAGGGTGGTACCGGAGCACCCGCACCCCCATGAGCCGGTTTGGCAGCACCAGAGCCGCATCCTGCCCCCAAAAGGGGCTCCTGGGACCCCCAGGGTGTGCGTGCACCCCCCCCCCCTTCCCCGGTGCCATGGGGCTCCGGACACCCCCGGCAGGGCTGGATGCGGCCCCACTGAGCAGGGCAGGACCCCCCAGTAACCCCATCCTTGTCCCTCCCCAGTGCTGCAGGGCCAAGGCGGCAGGGGGGGGAACACGGAGCCCCCGCCCCCGGTGCCACCGGCGCACACAGCCCCCACCGGGACCCCCATCCCCGGTACCTGCAGCCAGCAGGGCAGCGGCGCAGCAGAGCAGGAGGCGCAGCGCGCACCGGGCCATGCCACCGCACCGGGCACCGGCACCGGCACCGGCCCCGCGCCGCCGCCTTTATCCGCCCCGGGGGAGGCGGGGGCCGCCCCGCCCGCAGCGCCTCCTGCTGGCAGCGCAGCGCAGTGCAGGGACCCCCCCCCCCGCCCTGGACCGGGAGCGCATCCCGAGCACCGGGAGCCAGCGCTGGGGGGGATATGGGAGATGTGGGGACAAAGGGACCCGGGCACATGGGGACAAAGGGATGTGGGGACACGGAGTGCAGGATCACGGGCATGTTGGGACACGGGAGACTCGGGCACGCAGGGATCTGAGGACACAGGGATGTGGTGACCCGGGGACCTGGGAACGAGGCCATGTGAGGACACGGGGACAGCAGAGCCGGCGCTGGAGGCAGCCGTGGGGCTGCACCGAGCCTGCGGCCGCGCCGTCCATCCCCGCACATCCGGGGCGCAGCGCAGCCATGTTCCGCGTGGCGGGGAGGCAGCTTCCTCCGGGAGCCCAAACCCCGGCCGCCACCACCCCGAGCACGGCCCCGGTGCCCCAGGGACCGCGGCGAGCCCGGTGTGGGCACGGCCCAGGCGGGACATGGCAGGGACAAGGTCCCCGCATCCCTGGGTGCTGCCCCATGGGATGGAGCCGGATCCAGGCTCCGCAGGTGGCGGACGAGGAGGAGCCATGGAGGTGCCAGGAAGCCGAGGCGGTTGCCAAAGCCCAGGGAGGAGCTGCGGAGGCTCAGCCCCAGCGGGTGCTGTGGGGTGACCCCGGGGGGGGCCAGGGCAGGGGGGTCGGACCCCCCCATAGAGGCACCAACAGCCCCAAGGGGTCCTTCAGCTGGGGCAGCCACAGCAGCAGGGCTCCCCTCACCTCCCCTTCCACAGGGACTGCCCCGTCTCACCCCCAAGTGACCCAAAACAACCCCAGACCCCCCCAATGAGCCCCCTCTCACCCCCAAGTGAGCCCCAGACCCCCTCAACACCCAAACCCTCCCCAATAACCCGACGAGACCCCCTTCTTCCCAACACCCCTTTACCCCCCCCCCACCAAGGACTCTCAGAACCCCCCCTTCCCATCCCCGGGGGTAGCCCCACACCCCCCCGGGCACCCCCAAACCCTTCTCAACACCCCCCCATTCTTCCCCCCCCCCCGCCCAAGATGGCAGCCGACCGCACCGCTTCCTGCCCGCGCCGCCCCATCCGTTCCCCCCCCCTCGTCGCAGCAGAGAGCCAGGAGCCAGGCTCCGTGTCCTGGGGTTTTACTGGGGCCTCACTGGAATGTGTGGGGCACTGGGGGGGGCCGGGCTCCCCTTCAGTCCATTCGCGGAGCGGGCCCCCCCCCCCCGCGGGAACGCTGTGTCCATCTCCCCCCCATCGCCCCATCGAGGCCCCATCGAGGCCCCTCAAGTCCGCACCCGGGCCCCTTCAGTCCGTGCCCGGGGTGCAAAGAGGGGTAAGGAGGGGGGGATGCAGGGGCCGTGTCCGTCCCCCCCTCCGCGGTCCGTCGAGGGTCAGTACGCGGGGACCTGGTGCTGGTGCTGCGGCAGGAGCTGGCAGCCGCTGTTGACGTGGCTGAGGACCTTCTGCTTGAGCTGGGCGACCTGCTCCCGGAGCAGGCTGGCGGTGGAGGCCAGCTCCGTGTTCTGGCTCTTGAGGCTCTTCACCTTCTCCTCCAAGCGGGAGATCCGCTCCAGCTTCCTCTTGCGGCACTTGGAAGCGGCGATGCGATTCCTCAGCCGCTTCCGTTCCGCCTTGATCCGCTCCTGCGTGTCCATGTCGATGGGGGAGAGCGGGGGGCTCTCCCCGAAGCTCGGCACCTCCGGCACGATCTGAGGCTCGTCCTTTAACGGAGGAGGAGGAGGCGGCGGCGGCGGCAGCCGCGGAGGGGGCGCCGCGAACGGGCCGGGGTCGGCGGCGTAGCTGACGGCCGGGTAACTGCTGAGGTTGGCGTACACCGGCGGCTCCGGGGCCAGCCCGGCGGAGGGCAGCTCGCCCGCCCCGCTGCCGCCCGCCCCGCCGGTTCCTCCTCCTCCTCCTGCCGCCGCCGCTGCCCCGCCGCTCCCCGCCGCGCCGCCGCCCAACTGGTTCTGCTTGTGCAAGTCCTCCAGCGCCTTCACGAAGCCCTCGGCGAACTCCTGCTCCTCGGAAGCGGCCGCTTTGGGGTAAAGGAACTGGCCGGTGGTCGGCGTGGTGGTGACCAGCCCGTTGGACTGGATGATGAGGCGCTCCAGCTCGGGGGACGCCAGCTTCAGCAGCCCCAGCTCGGCCGAGCCCAGCAACCCCGCCGCCTCGCCGCTGGACGCACCCGGTGCTTTCAAAGCCGCCGCGACTTGTTCCGGTAAAGCCATCCCGAGAGCGTCCTTCTTCATCATGCTGCCGCCGGGGAAAGGCAGGAGGAGCCCGGTGCTACCGGAGGACGGGGCGAAGCCGGTGCCGAGCCCGCTCAACACATCATCATGGTAGAAGGGTGTTTCCATCCTCCTCCCCCGCCCGGCTGCGGGGGAACGGGGCCGGGACGGGGGGGAAGGAGCACGGAAGGGGGGGGAGAGGGGGGGAAGGGGACCGGAGGTACCGGTAGCACCGGCGGCGACCCCGCTCCCGCGCGCACACACGCGTCTGCCGCCGCCGCGCCGCCTCTCGCAGTCTTTTATCGGCGGCGCCGCCGCGGTGACGTCACCGCGCCGAGCCGCCATTGGCTGCAGATGACGTCCTCGCCCCGCCTACTTTTTTCTCCCCCCCCCTCCGCACATGGAGAGGGCGGGACCCGCGAGCGCGCCGGGGGGGGGAGGGAGAGAGGGGGGCGGGGCCACGCCCACTGCTGCCCCTCCCCCCCTTCCTCCTCCCCGCCGTTACCGGGGCAACCGGAGGGTAAACGGGACAACAGCGCGAGGGCCCCTGGGCTGACGTCAAGGCGGGGGAGGGGGCGGTCACGTGGCCCCGCGAAGGCGCGCGCGCGCCCCGCCGGGGATGATGGGCACAAAAGGGAGGGGCGGGGCGGAGCGGGACCGGGTACCGGGATCTGTCACGGGGCAATGGGAAAGGGGCACCGGGATCTGACACCGGGCAATGAGCACCGGTGAAAGGCACCGGAGGCCAATGATCCAAACACAACGGGAGCCGCCCCCCCTCCCGCCGTGTCCCGGTAACCCCGGTGCCGCCGCACCGTTCACCACGGGGGTGGCTCCCTCCGCGGCGGTTCCCTGATGCCGCGGCACAAGGGGATGCGTTCCCCGCCCCGGTACCGGCGGTGCGGAAGGGGTTAAGCGGCGGTGCCGCCGCACGTCAGGGCCGGCCAGGCCCGCGGGCGGCTGAGGGGGCGGATCGGCGTCAGCGGCTGACGTCAGGGCCGATGGCCGCCGATAACCCCCCCTCCTCCCGGCACCGGCAGGATGCGGCCCCCGCCGGAGGGGTCGCGGGGGGACCCGGTGCCGAGGAGGAGGTGATGGTGGCGCCGGTGCGGGGGAGCGGATGAGGGCAGCGAGGATGGGGCAAGGCTCAGGCCGCTGGGGACACCGGTGACAACCAGGGCAAGGCTGGGAACCCCCCCGCAGCCGATGGAACCGCAACCATGATTAAAGCCTTTCCCTGGGGCTGTCCCAGCGCCGGCCCCCGGTGCCGGTGCCCCGGGGGGGTTGGGCCCGGGTTCCCTGTCCCTGTTTCCGCTGCAAGCCCATCATTAGGGAGCGGTGCGGCCGGACCGGCAGGTTCTGGTGTCCCGTCCTGGAACAGCGAGGGATGGGGACCGGGGGAGCAGCTCCTCCTGCCCCAGGGCATCCGTCCCCATCCGGTGGGGATGCACCCGTGGACAGGGCTGGCTGCAGCCCATGGGTATCCATGGATGAGCTCCTGGTGTCGGTGTACGTGCTCCTGCCTGCACCCCCATCGCAATGGGGCTGCAGCTGGATGCAATGAGAACCAGCTTCAGCTGAAGGTGCTTTAATCAGTTGCAGGAGGAACGAACCAGCCCCAGGGCCTCGCTGGAAGAGCAGCTGGCCCGTGGCCAGGGATGCAAGCCATGAGCTGTGATCCATGAGCCACAATCCATGATCCACAAGCCACGATCTGTGCTCCGGCTGGGCCCAGCCGTCAGCACCCACCAGCAAAACCCCACCTCTGCCAGGGTCACAGCACCCTGTCCTCATCCTGCCGCATCCCCCCCATCGCCACTGGTGCTCATCCCATGTGTCCCTTGTCCCCAAACCGGAGTCACCACTCGATGCCCGCAGCGAGGCGGCAGCTTCATTTTCTTAATGAGCCTTTAATGAGGGCTGTGATTCAGCCCTTCTGCCCCCCGGGAGGGCACAGGCATGGGGAGCAGGACATGGGGCTGGTGGCAGTGCCACCGTCACCTCGGCTCGGGGACGGAGCTGCTATTCCCAGTGGCACCGAGCACCCCCTGAGTCACGCTGTGCTTCCCACCTGCCAGCCGGGATATATTTACCCTGGAGCAGGCGGTGAGGGTTTGGGATGAGCCCGTGCCACCGCTGCCAACACCGGACCAGGGCCACGGGCACCAGAGCATCCTTGCGGCAGGGCCCCTGCGCATCTCCTGCTCTTCCCATGGGACCATTCCCAGCTCCTTGATGCCGCTGGTGCTTCAACCAGACAAGGTGTCACAGCACTGCTGGCCACCCATAGCCCCAACGTGAGATGCCCACAAGCTACCATGGGTGCACCCGCATTGCCCTGCTCCCGGATCAAGGGAGAGCAATCGCTATCCTGGGATGCGCTCCGCGGGCTCGGGGCTCATAGGGGAAGCTGCCTCTTAGTCACTGCCGCAGGGGGAGGGAGAGGAACAGAGCAGGGAATACAAGGAGTCAGCGGCCACCAGCGCCTGCCCCCAAAAGCCAACCCCACGTTGGTCCCAAAGGGGTTGCGATGGCCCCGGGGGCCTCCGACAGTGAACCCAGGCACGAAAAACATCATCGTTATAAAAAACCCCATAAAGAAAGGAGGAAAACACGACGGGGAGGGGGAGGAGGAGGAGGCTTTGACGTGTATTTTTAGTTGCTTAGCGCAGCCCTCAAGTATTTGGGCAGCCACTCCCTCCGCGTCGCAGGCGGCTGCTGGGGGAACTATTCCTGTGCTGAGGCACCGGAGCCATGAGTCAAGGAGCCACCGGCACGGCCACGGTGGCACCGGCAGCAGGGATGGGGTCCTACACAGCCGGGTCCTGCCAGGCTGAACCCCCCCCTTCAGCCCTTCCTCCTCCTCCCTGGTTGTGACCCTCATCTCGCTTGTTCTTGGCTTGCTGTGGTTTTCCAGCCAACAGCAGCCCCAAACGCTCCGTTTTGGGGCAAAAAGCCCTAAAATCACAGGCAACGGGGGCAGCGCTGCCCATGCTCAGTGCTGCTGGGACAGAGCCATCAGCCACCCATACAGGGAGGATCATCCCTGCTGGCCTTCCAGGGGTGGAAAAAGGAAGGGGGAGGCTTTAGGAAAAGCTGCAGGAGCCTGGGCTTGTCATTGAACAACAGCAGAACCTCAGCAGCTCCCAGAGCTCCAAGCAGGAGATAAGGAAGACTTGGAGGAGTCTGCCCTGTTCCCAAGCCAAAGGCCCCATTGTTGCAGGGGTTTATCCAGCCAGCACCAGCACCGGGAACACGGGGAGGTTCTGTGGCTGGAGGGACTCGAAAGGGAGGGAGCAGGTTGGGAAGGGAAAGTCTGACACAGGGCTCGGGCCGGGCTTTGTTCAAATGCCACCCGGGCGTTGATGGTGAGTTTCCAGCCGGGAGGAGGACACGTGTGCCCCATTCCCAACGCCTGGAAGCAGCTCCGGGCAAGAAGCCTGCTTGCCAAGGCAAGGAGGCTGCTGCTGGAAACCAAAGGTTTAAACCCATCTGACTGGGGTTTGCTGCTTACAGCAAGGGGTGGGGTGAGGCTGGGGTCCAGGGGGGCTCAGCACTGGTACAGACAGAGAGGGAAGCGCTTGGCAGAGGTTGGTTTATTCCTGCTCACCACAGAGTTCTAAGAAACAGTAAAAAAATAAGTCTATAAAAGCATGTTCCTCCTGGGAGCAGTGGCAGAGAACAGGCTCCAATGGGGGGGGAATCAGGTGTGCAACCCCCCCAACAACAAAAACCACCCCAAAACCTCTTCAGAACAAGTCACAAGATGAGCTTTTCCCCTAAAATTAAGCTTTTTCACCCATTCAGGGGACAGAGGCAAGGCCAGAGCCTCTTTCTTCCCCCTCCTGTGACCCTTCCCCACATTCCATTCCCATCAGCCAGGATGTTTTGTGGGTGCGTTTTCCTCATGGGACCCTGCGGCCCCGTGGGCTGGAAGATGGGAACCTGAGCTGGGAATTCCCAGGAGCTTCCCAAACCTGTGGCTGGGACACACTCACAGCCTGGCCTGTGTCCCCAGGGACTGGAAAAGGAGGTGGAGGGAAGGGAATGATCAGGGGTTGGGAATGAGCGGGAGAAATCTCAGCGCTCGGGACTTGGTGTCAATGAGTTTGCAAAGTTGGGGGGGAATAAGAGGGGAAATAAGAGTTGGGGGGGCACAAACATCCCAGAAAAGCCTTTTCCTTCCAAGGGAACTCCCCTCTGAAGTCAACTCAGCCACACACTCACTGGGAGATGCTCATTTATCACCAAGTTCTCTTGGGAACAACCCCTGAAGGCCAAAGGAACGTTTGTCCCAAGTCCTGCCTTAAGCCATAGGAGAAAGACAGCAGGGACTGGTCAGGAAGAGAAGCAATCAAGAGCTTCCAGGTTGGCTGTTTCGAAACCACCCCAAACCCTTAATACTCACAGAAAGGTCCTGGAGTTGGGTGTTTTCAACCCAAAACACTCCCATCTGGTACAAATGCAACGAGTCTCAAGTATAAAAAGAAAGATTCCAAACCATCCAGAAGGCGTTTGTTTGCCTTTGATCTGGCACCACGGAACAGGATCATCCTCCCATTGAAACTGGGGAGCCTGGAAAACTAAAGTATTTTCACTCCCAGGAGCAGCAGAACCAAAGCTCCTGAAGCGGGAATGGGGCAATTTAAGTAAATCCAATGATTTGCCTACTACAAGGAGTAAATAACTCCACTTTTTACCACATGAAATTGCAAGAGGGGCTTCCAAAGGACATGATTTGGGCCCGGCTCGATGGGCAGAAGAGGAGGAAGGGGACACTTTTGAACACATGGCAATCCTGAGGTGGAAACCCCATGGGCATCGCAGCCCCGGCCCCGGCCAGCTCACTGCTTTGCTGCTTGTCTGCCTGGCTTTTTCTCCTGCTGGCCTCTTCCGCTGCCTGGGATCCCTCGGCCACGGCCACCAAACACACCTATAGGGCACAAAGAAAGAGAAAGGGGGTAAGAGCATCACTGCAACACCTCCCAGCTGCCCGGAGCTGTAGTTATCCATGTGCTCCTCCTCTTTTCCAACCTTAGAAATAGGACTTTTGTGTTTCTCCCTTCTCCATTCCAGAGCCTGGATTTATAAGGTGCCTCAATGGGTTCCCCCTCCTCAGCTGTACCTCCCCGGTGTGTTCCCTGCCCTAGAGCTGTGCTCTCACCCTCCGTTGAATTAACCCCTGAAAAATGGATCCCTGGAAGCAGCAGTGTTTTAAGAGCAGTGAGATGAGTGGGTTCTATGTGTGCCCCCTGCAAGCTGAAACAAGGAAGGGGGTGACTTGGTTTGGCTGCAGGAGCCGCCTCCCTGCAGAGTCACCCCAGCCCCACAGCAATGCCAGGCACTGACGCTGATCTCAGTGCTCGAGGGGCTCTGGATCCATCCCAACCCATGGGGCAGAGCCCAGAGGAGACCCAGGGCAGGCACCAGGCACAAGGGCTTCTCTAGAGCCCTCTGCTCGCCCCATGGAGGGGATGCGGCTCAACCAGAGGCAGAGGATGACTCCTACCCCTGCAGTGCTGGGGATGCTCCCAGCAAGGCTGAGCTAAGGCTGCCCCACTCCTGGCTTTGGCAAGCTGAGAAGTAAAAGCCAGGAGGATTCCCAGTGTCAGGAACAATAATCCTTTCAAGTGCGTGCTCAATTCCAGCTTCCCTCCTGCCTGCTGGCCTCCCACCCAACGTGTCCTGCCTTTCTTTTTCCCCTTTCCCCTCCTCCTCCCTCCATGTCTCACTAATGGGAGCCAAAGCTTGGAGCTAATTAGCAAATACCAAAGCTTCCCTTTAACATATTCCATCAGCACATTGAGGCTGCACATCAGAGCAGCAGGGAACTCCACCTCCGACGGAGCCGGGCTCTGCTCTGCTCTCCCAAGGTGGGTATTTCCACAGCAGGGGAAACAGAGCAGCCAAACTGTTTGTCCAAGTAACCACATCCACAAAAGCTGCTCTGCCAAAGGGAGAAAGGGAAGGAGGGGGAAAGAAAGGCGCCTTCAGCTTTGTAAAGGTCACTTCCATGTGTTGGGAGCTGCCAGGGCACACAAGGCTCCAGGGTTTTCCCCTCCCCAAGGTCCTGGGATGGCCCCAGGTAGCGCCCAGCTTCCCACTGGGATTCCTTGTGGAGGTGGCTTCTGAAGGGTGCTCTGCAGAGAGCTCAGGCCTCAGGGCTCCTTCCAAACCCCAGGAGCTCCCAAGTGGCACTGGAGCAAGGGAGCACGCTCCGGATCTGAAGCTCCTACTGCAGGCTAAGCCTGGCCCAAGAGTGACCCCAGGGCCTGACCACAGAGTGAATGGCAAGGATGCAGCAGGAGGGGCGGGCAGGCAAGGAGAGGAGCAGCTCTCAGGCTTCCAGCAGGGCCATTTGGGGAGGAAAGAACAACCCATCCCCGAGGTGAAGCGCCCCGAGCTCAGCTCAGGAAGTGGGACAGGGAAGGGTTTGCTTTTGTGACCTATTTCTTCCCAAGCAGTGACCTCCCCTTTGATGAGAGGCACGAGTTCTTCACTCGGAGCAGGAGAAGCACAACCCCTGGGATAGACAAGGCAGGGGATCCAAAGCACCATTCCAATGGAAGATGATGGGTTTTTATCAGTGCCACGGTCAGAGCTCAGTCTGTTTCCAAACAGAGCAGCCATTTGTTCCCCTCCCTGCCTCTCTAAGCTAAGAGAGACCAGGTTCATCGAGCCACGCTCCCAAGCCAGCCAGGAGGGGTAGAAAGAGTCAAGTTCAGACTCTCTTAAGCTCCTGCCCAACCCCAGGGACGAGGGAGGCACATCCCTGGCACGAATCCTTCCTATTCTTTGGCAGAAGCTGCCTCACAGGCGAGGCAACACACATGAACTGGACTAGATCCTGCACTGGAGCGGCTCCAGCTTCTCCCAGCCATGCAGCCGGGGTTCAAGCTGGGAAGCAGGAGCCGTTCCTTGCCCTGAAAACCAAAGAGGAGCATTACCTCGTCCAGCACCTCCAACGCCACGGCCCTTCTGTTGCTTCTGCTGTTGCATCCCACCACGGCCTCTGCCCTTGGACACCACCTCTTCTTTCACCATGTCAATGATCTCATCGGGGATCCGCAGGTATTTGATGGTGCTGCCACGAATGTAGCACTCTGGCATCCTCCAGAACTTGTCTCCATCCTATTGGGGAGCAACACACCAGGTTACAAACAAAACGTGGGGCTTTGCTATCTACTCCCGGGGCATTTTGAGGGTTTCCATCACATCTGGAGCGTGTGATTGCTCCAGAGACCTTTTAGGAGAGCGTTATCTGAAAGCAGGAGCACAAAAGGGTGGGTTTTCCCCTCCAGAACACAGAGCCCTGCAGGATGGGGAGGGCACTGAGCCACGAGCTACAGCACTTTCAATTCAGTGCCTCTGACACTTGCAGCAAGCGGAAGAAAGAGGAGGCTGAGGAAACCAGCACCTTCCCTTCTCAGAAAGGGAATCAAAAGTGGGGCTGGAGAGGCCAACGTGGGGAGCTCCAAAAGCTCGGGTAAGAGAAACCAGAGCTGCAGCAAAGGCACGGCCGGGTTCATCCCCCAGCAGCCCCAGTTGGGAGTCACCTCCCTGCTGGGCTCCTCTGGGTGTGGATGGAGCAGGGAGGCAGCTCCGGAGCTGTGGGCTCTGCGCCACCAGAGCAAGGCAACCGCAGCTGTGGGAATGAGGAGCTGATGGGTTCTTGGTAGAGAAAAGAAAGTCTTGAGGTGCCCCATTATGGAGCTGGGATCTCCACACGGGGTTTGCTGGTTGGGCACCAGCTCCAGGGCTTTCCTAGGACACAACCTAGGAGGGTTTCAGCTCCTGCACCCCGGGAGCAGCTCTGGGAATAGGAACGGAGCTGAACAACAACTCGGCTGCCCATGATGTCAGTGGGAGGAGGGAGAGGGACCCGCCTCGTCCCGCAGCTCCAGCAGGGGCTGGCTGCAGATGGGATGGCTCCAGCCCAGCCTCAAGCAGCAGCATGTGGAAGAGGCATCTGCGGTGTCCCAGAGGAGCAGAGGCAGGAACGCCTCGTTCCTGCTCTCCTGGGATGAAACGGTTCCACGCACACACCCCAGGAGTTATTTGGGGCGTCTCTGCCTGCCCGGGCAAGTCCTTTGCACACAAGACAAGGCAGAAACAGCTCCAAGAGACACCCGCCAGACCCCGCCCTGCCTCGGGCCCGCCCGGCTGCTCCTTGGCTCGGGGTAAGGGAAGGGAAGGGAAGGGACGGAGGCAGCTCCTCCGCTTCCTCGTTCCGACCTCCCCGCAGTAAACAAGCGCCTCCCGGCCGGGGCCGGGCTCGCCCGCCGCTCCGTGCCATCTAGCGGCCAGTCCCCACCAGTGCCACCAGTACCAGCCCCGGAGCGGCTCCAGCTTCGCTTCCACCCGGCCTTTGGAGGCGTTCGGGTATCTCAAGGCTGGCAGAGGCTGCCAAGGATCCCTGCGGCACCCATGGTGCCGGCACACGGAAGGGTTTGCTCCCGTTTTCCATCTCTTTGCCACAAAGGTTCCTCTCAAACTTTGCTCAAGGGGTGATTCACTGCAACAAATGTGCCTCTGTGCCCCAGCACTGTCAGAGAATCCCAGAACGGTTTGGGTTGGAAGGGACCTTAAAGCTCCTCCAGCTCCAACCCCTGCCATGGGGACCCCTTCCACTGGAGCAGCTTGCTCCAAGCCCCTGTGTCCAACCTGGCCTTGAGCACTGCCAGGGATGGGGCAGCCACAGCTTCTCTGGGCACCCTGTGCCAGCGCCTCAGCACCCTCACAGGGAAGAGCTTCTCCCTTATCTCCAACCTGAACTTCCCCTGTTTCAGTTTGAACCCATCACCCCTTGTCCTGTCACTGCAGTCCCTGATGCAGAGCCCCTCTCCAGCATCCTTGTAGCCCCCTTCAGACACTGGAAGCTGCTCTGAGGTCTCCACGCAGCTTCTCCTCTCCAGGCTCACATCAGCTCCTGGGGGGTTGCAGAGAGGTTTTCAGGAGCGCGAGGAGCTCTGCCAGGCTCTTGCATCCATCCGGCTGCTGCTCCTCTCAGCAGAGGCCTGGCAGGGACAAGACCAGACACTTCTGACTGAGGTCAAAGCCCAAAGCACTGATCACAATCTTTGGGAGCAACTCTGGCCAAGGGCAAAAGTACCAGACAGTGCAGAGTGGGGAAACAATGGCTTCCCCTGTTGGGGAGAGTTAAAAGGAGCAAGTACATAAATCAAGCACAGGGCTTGAAGCAGACTTTGCTTCTCAAACAGCATGTGATGGAAGAGGCTCCATTCTTGGACCCATCTCAGCACGACCACAGCACGGGGCCTCCAGCCCCACACTGAGAACCCTCTCACAGGGGAAAGCACTAGGGAAAGGTGTCCCTGCCCTTGGCAGGGGGCTGCAACTGGGTGAGCTTTAAGGTCCCTTGAAGCCAAACCAGGCTGGGATTCGATGGCTCTAGGAGAGGCTCACACAGCATTTGTGTGCCGTGGTCAGTGCTGCCCTGCAGGAGCACACGAGCCTTTGCTAAGGATACTATAAACCACCCACGGTAAACGTGACTTTCAGGCAGAGGCCCCGCGGGGCCGCTCGGGGGCCAGGCCTTACCCGGGACGTGCAGATGACCTCCCGCAGGTTGATGTTCATCCAGTTGTCGCAGCTCACCAGGTGCCCGTTGTACGTTTCGCCGTTCTTCAGCTCCACCAGCTGCGGGACACACGGGTCACGGCGCAGCCCCGGCACAAGGACCGGTGCCGCTGGGGCCAGGAGGGGGCGCGGGCCCGGGGCTGGGCCGCGCTGCCGGTACTCACCATGGGGTGGTTCTGCGCCGTCTTCAACAGGGACAGGGGCAGCTGCGGGGGAAGAGAGAGGCCTCAGGCACCGGCGAGGCCCGGGGCAGGACATGGCCGCAGATACAACCGAGCGCACCCAACCCCCCGGTCCCGGTCCCCGCCGCCACTCACCATCGTGCCGGAGCCACCGCCGCGCCGGTCGCTGCCGCTCAAACCGCCCCCGGCCCCGCGCGGGGCCAATCAGAGCGCGGCGCTGCCCTGGCGAAGCCAATCAGAGCACGGCGCGGTCACAGCGGAGCCAATCAGAGCACCCACGGGCTATGGGCCGCAAAGCAACACCACGACCGTTCCGGTCCGCGCGTTTACGACAGCGCCGTAAATGGAAAGAGGGGGGCGGGCGGGAAGCGGTGGCGCGCCCGTTTCCCGTTACCCGCGGATCCCGGTTCGTGCCTTTTCCACCACCCCCTCCCGCGCCTGGGTCGAGCCGGAGCTTCTCAGAGCCCCCCCGGAGGGCACCGCTCAGCGGTGAAGAAGCTCCGGGCCCAGCCCCGGCGCCTCTCCCCGAGCGACTTCCGCGCTGGCGGCGGAAGTGGTGTGTGTAGGGGCCGCTCTAGGCAGATTGGCGGACCGCACTCTATGGTAGTGGTGGCGGCGACGGGGCGGAGCGCACTCGATGGTGGCGGGGCGGGGGGGAGCCGCTCTGGGCTGCGGGGCGGAGCGCACTCGATGGTGGCGGGGCGGGGCCGGGCTCTCAGTGCGGGGCGGCGGCGGGACGGGACCGGAGCGCGATGGAGAAGCCGCGGAGGGCGGTGGTGGTGACCGGTACGGGGGGAGCGGGCCGGGCACGGCGTGGGGGTCCTGGCAGAGGGGGGTATCCCCGTGGGGGCCTGTGCGGGGTGAGGAGCGGGAGCAGGGCAGCGCTGAGTTGGGTTCAGTGAGGGGCGCGCAGCGGCTGCCCCGGTGCTCAACCATTGAGGGGGGCTTCGGGATCCCCGTTCCCCATCGCTGACCCTCCCCAGGGGTGCGTGGTTGCGGGAAGGAGGGGATTGAGGCTTCGAGCAGCGGGGATGCGGGAGGGGGCTTGACCGCTCCGGCCGCCCCATCCGGAGCCATCGGCGGGTGGAAGCCGGGACCGCGCTCAGCCCCCAGCGCCCGGGGCAAGGATGAGCAGGGGAATGCGAGGGGACGGGAGGCCCCAGCGTCGCAGGCGGGAGCTTGTCAGGCTCCTTTCCCCGGGGTACAAAGGGCGCCGGGTTGATTTGTGGGGCAGGCAGCGCTGTGACAAATGGGGATCTCAAGGGGGGGGGCTGGAACTATTGAGGGCTGGGGTTTGAATGGGCGAGAGGGGCTCGCTGCCATCGCGGGTTGCGCTGGAGGCGAGCGGCTTTGCAAGGGAGCGCTTGGAAGAGGGAAGGAGCAGGTGGCAGATCCCGGCTTTGGGAAAGCCGGGATCGCTGCGCAGCAGTGACTAAACAGAAACCTGGCGTCAGTGAATCCCCTCCTGCCTGCGGTGCTTCCCCTGCCTCTTGCCCTGCTCCTATAGCACAGCGCTGCTCCTCGGGTCTGCCCCTGGGGGAGCATCTCCCGCTGCTGTCACACTGGGTTCCTCTTTGGGGCGAGCCAGGCCGTGTTCCCATCGGCTGCAGCGGGAGGATCGTGCACGGGTTCTGGGTTAGGAGTGGGGAAGGAGCTCACCCCATCGGGATCGCTGCCGCTGCTGTCCTGAGCCTTGGAGGGCCCTATTGTGGATGTGGAGGAAGCCCTGGGCGTGCTCGCTGCTGCTCACAAAGTTGCTTGTACCAGGAGGATGCAGGCAGAGGAGCAACAACCCACGGTGGTGTCTGTGCCGGTTCGCTTTGGAGCGAGAGGGCTCCGTTCTGTGCATGGGCACCTGTAGGATTCCAGCCTTCCCATGGCTGGATTGTTAGGAAGAGCTGGATGTGTTTGCATTCCATGGGGTTCGGGCTATCGTGGGTTGTTTAGGATGTCCTGCTTGTGTCAGAGCATCCCTGCCTTGCAGAAACACCTGAGAAGGGGTTCAGCGCTTGGATTTGTTCACCTCTGCTGCAGTCGTAGCAGGGAGCACTGGAGGTTTGCTCATGGGAAAACACCAACGTTTGGATGCTGTGGAAACCTTCATCCCGTTCCTTTTGGGCAGATATCGACGTGGGTTTGATTGTAAGAGCCCCCTGAGCGTGGCTGAGCCTACCCTGCGTGCGGCGTAACCTCAGCCTTGCCATTGAGAGCAAATAGAACCTTTCCATTAACGTGTCACATAATATTTGTGGTCCCTCTCAAAGCCTTTCAGGAGTTAGGCACAATTTATGTCTCTTAATGGCATGAGGCTCCCAGGGAAGCTCTGACAGTTCAGATTAAAGCGTATCGACGTGGTGCCCGCATGAATTGCCCAACCTTTGTGTGCTTGCTCAGGAGGAGATGTTGGGGGTTACTGGTTAACTCTGAGTTGCTCGTTAGGAAATCAAGATGTGGTGAGTAAATGGCATTGATAACATTATCGTAGCCTTTCCTGCTTGCTGGAGGTGAGTGAGCAGAGAGCCCGTTTCCTCCTAAGGCAGAACTAATGGTGGCAGAGATCATGGTGAAGAGCTGAGCAGAGAATTACTCTTTGAACCAGGCTTGTCTCCATTTGTGAAGGCATTTGCTGTGGCTTAAACCAACCAGGAATAGAAAATCCAACCAGGATTCTAATTCCATGACATCAGGGAACTTCTCTGTTCGGAGCAAGTTCTTCCAAGCTGGTCAAGGAAGGGGAAAATCCACTTGCCCCAGTGTCTGCTGGGGAAAAAGGGGTTTCTTTTGAGGCAAGCTCGCAGTACAAGGTGTACAGCTCAACCACGGCTGTGGAGGTCTCTTAGTGCTCGGATGTAAGGTAAATAAGGCTTGGGCATTAGAAATGGGCTTGCTTTCAGGCTCTATATACACAGAACACTTTGCACCTTTCACTTGAGTCAAACCTGTTGGGATGACTTCATCACTGTGGCTTTTCCCTTCTCTTGCAGGGTTTGGTCCGTTTGGAGAGCACGCTGTTAACGCCAGTTGGATTGCAGTTCAGGTAACCCTCTGCATACCTTTGTCTGGGGCAAGTTAAACCAGAGAGCCCTGCTGATAACATCCCCCCCCTTCCTGCTCTCGTTTGTGGCTCTTTTGGAACTTGTCTTCCCACTTTATAACCTCACTCCAGATGGTGTCTTATTCACTACTCCCAAAGCAATCCCTTAGCTAGTAGGATGTAATGGGATAGAGCTAGCGTAGCTCAGGCAAGGAAGGAATCCATAGGCTAAGCCCCGAGGTTTGGAAGCTGTTAAACAGGGCAGGGAGCTGGGCTCTTCCTCTGCCCTGGAGAATTCCAAGCCCTGGATAAACAACCCTGAGAACTGTTGTGCTTGTCTCTCAGCTGGAATGGGGGAGCTGGTTAACCTTTAAGCCAAGCCTCATCTGCAATGAGACTTCCCCCTGGTAACCTGTGGAGTCAAGTGCACTGCAGAGTCAAGTGGGTCTGAGGACTCTGACCTGCCCTTGGCTTCTCCCCCTCTGTTCCTTCTGCTTTTGGTGCTGGGCTGCAGCAGGCAGAGCAGGAAGCGTGGGGTGGGGGGGACCAGGCGGTGTTTGTCCCTCTGGATCCAGCCTCCTCTCTGCTGAGGAACAGCACGGGATGCTCCATCCGTTTATGCCACTTGTAGCTGCACATCTGCAGGAGCACGTTCATCCTGTACCACTGCGATGGCTGCAGCAGAGGCGAGGAGAAGGAGCCAGACTCCTGCCAGAGGCCCAGCTGAAGGAGGGAGTTAAGGTCACTTGCTGTAGAAGCATTACCTAGGGCCAGTGCTGCCACATTATCCCCCTTCTTCCTTATTTGTCACTTCTGGATGTGGTTTATGACAAAGCTACTGGGAATTCAAGGGTACCTTTTAGTACAGTTGTCCAGGGAATTAGATCTATTTTTCTCCCCAGCACATCTCTCTTCCCTTCAGAGCTCAGAGATTAATATCTTCTTTAGAATGCTTTTAAATTAAATCACAAACTCTAATCAATTACAGTCAACTAATGTCCAGATGTCTAATGGGGTGGCCTCCCAGAGCCTTTTGGAAATGAATATATCTGAGTTAGGGTTTGCTTCGTTTTAAGTTTGGGGGGGGGAAATGCAAGTGTATGGGGGGAAAAAACATCTTGGTACTAAAATTGAACAGCGAGGCAAATGGATTTGGTCTGTTGTTACTCATGTGAAGCAGCTACTTTTGTTCTAGGTGGGATAGACAAAAGGGTGCTGTGCTGGTGGAGCAGGAAGAGTGGTGGCTGCTGTGATGCTGCTTGCAAACACACACCTAATGTTTAATGTCACTCCTCCAGCACTGCAGCTCGAGGCACTGGTGGCTGCTCCACTGAGAGCTGAAGGCACCACGTGCCTTTTCCATTCATTTTAGGGGCTTGGGGGTGTTTGGAGAGCCTCAAACCGGACTTGGACCCTCTGCTTTGTGCTGCCTTGGAGCCCGTCTCCCTCCTGAGTCCTGAGCTCAGCCTTCAGGCAGCAGCGGGGAGGATTTTGCCTTCCCTCCCTCACCCTGCTCAGCCCCGAGAGGCCCAGACAAAAAGGAACAGCATGGCTTTGAGCGCAGGCGAGTTGGGCATTGTGCGGGTTTCAGACGGGGGACTTCATGGAGCTGAGGGGACACAAAGGCGCGTCTGCCCCAGACGCTGTGATCTGCATCTTAATAGAAGAAAAATCAATTAAACAATCTTGCTAAATCCTCCCTTGCTCCGGGGCTGAGCTCCTTCGGCTTCATTACGGCTTTTATTAGCCCGCATCCCGAGGAATCCAATCCCCTGCTTTCCTTCCCGCTCCTCTTGGGTGTTATTTGGCACGGACACGGGCTGTCTGTTCCCTCCGACTGCAGCGGGCTTCTAGGAGAGCTGCTTTTGAAAGCAAAGGGAGTTTCACACATGGGTACCTTCAGTGGCAGCCCTTGCAATGTAATCATGGGAAGATGTTTGGAGATCTCTGCACCTAAGGGAGAGATTCCCTATAAATTCAGCGGGAATAACAACATCTTTCTGCTTTGTTTTCCCCCTTTAATGTGGGTTTTCTGTCCCACGTTTTCCTGTTTCCTTTGGAGGAATTTTCCCCGCTGCAGTTTTTGCTTGGGAAGGACCTTCCTTTCAAGAAGTAGTTCCTGAAACAAGCTTTTCTGATCATTTTCCAGCCTCCTGGGTGTAACTTAGGTGTAGACACAGGTGGACTGTGAAGCGAATGGGCTCCTGCCTTCCTCCCCTCAAAGTGTTGCTGAGGAGGAGGAGGAGGAGGAGGAGAGAGGTCAGGCTGCGCTGTGACATTACTAAGGACAATTGCTGTCAGGGTGTCTAGACAGACCTGATAAGGATATTAAAGGCTCACAAAGGCGACCATTGTGGAGGGGTCAGGGAAGCGGGCAGACGCGTTCGGGTTGCTGTGGCTGTCAGGTATACAAGGCAACGAGTTGTCTGGGGGCCAGTGGACATCTTTATTATGGGCTGCAAGCAGCCAGTGCTGTGCTTGGTTAAAGGGAAGATGTGGGTTTGTAAAGCTGGGGTTTGGAGCTGTCAATGTGGGGCTGAGCCCAAGGTGCTGCCAGGAAAAGTTTCTACAGTGGAGCTCATCTTAAGGAGCTGTTTGATGCTCTTAGGGAACTGATGATGAATTCCTCCCTATTAACACTGGGGATCTTCCTAAAGAGACTGACTTGTATTTGAATGCTCTCATTTGTAAACTACTTACTTTATTAACGCGCCACATAAACCAGCTGACGTCTTGAAGGCAGATCTGTGCAAAAGAGATGCGATGAAACATCGCTTAGCATCCATCTCTGGTAATGGATGTCTGTGTATGCCAGACACTAATCAATACAGCAAGCCTTTAATATCAGCCTTGCCCTCCGAGCCAGCGCAAGTGATTTATCATTGTTGTTGCTCCTCTCTGCTGGCCCGGGGAAGTCTTCCTCTTGCCTTTGCTGTTTTAGTTGGCTTAAATCTTGCTACACCGGCCATGGGCCTTACAAGTGGGAAGGGTAAAGAAACCACTGGTGCTGACAACCACAGACAGAAAGGATATTGAGGTGCTGCTCGGGTTTAGATGGGGGAGGCAGGATCGTAACGGGGAGGTCCCAAAACCTCAGCTTGTCCTCTCCTTTCAACTGGCTTTAATTGCAGTGTAAACCTAGGGCAGTATGGGATCAGAAGGTGAGTGAGGTCCATTGCATTAACTGCCGTGCACTCTTTAGCCTGAGGTTTGCATCATCTCTGTGTGCAGGAAAAGAAAGCCTAAGAGTTGCATGAGAGAGCTGCTCCTGGCTCTGCTCACTGAATCCAAACCTGCAGTAAAGGTAACTTGATCATTCATAGTTTGCTGCCTTCTCTGCTCGAGATCCATAGGAACAGGCACAGGGGTTTGTGGCTGTGGGAGGAGCAGGTTCTGTCCTTGCCGTGCCTGCAGCCCCTTTGATGTAAGCACAAGGAATGGCTCCGTGTTCCCAGCATGAGGCTGGTGTTTCCAGTTGAATGTGGTCAGGAGGAGGTGAGCAGCACCAGGCAAGGAGCTTGTGCTGTGAGTGAGCTTGTAGCCTGGTCCCTGGCTCCTCAGGCTGAGCTCAGCCCATGGCTTTGTTGAAGAACCTGTGTTTTTCCAGGGGCTGGATCCTTCCCTCCCATCCTCAGAAGTTTGGGTTTGATGGCTCCAAAGGGTTGATTTCTGATCCAGTCCTGTTGTGGGCTCGACTGGTAACGTCTGAAGTATCAAGGGAGCAAGTCTCAGACTTACTGGAGTGTGCTGAACCTGAGGCCAAAGAAGAGCAAGGGGGAAGTATCCAGGACCATGAGGGAAATCGGTGTTGGGATCCAACAGGGGGGGAAAAGGCCTTTCCTCTTCCCTCGGGTTTTAAAGGTATTTAACTGACCCTTTGCGCTGTAAAAGGTACAAAGGGAAATGGGCCAAGTTTATTGCCTGGGTAGTTGGGATGTTTTTGAGCTGTGGCTTTAGTTAAGGTTATAGGGGGAGAAATAATTCACAGAATCACAGAATCCCAAGGGTTGGAAGGGACCTCAGAAGATCATCTGGTCCAACCCGCCTGCAAGAGCAGGGTAACCCAGAGTACATCACACAGGAACTTGTCCATATCTTCAACATAGGAGACTCCACAACCCCCCTGGGCAACCTGTTCCAGTGCTCTGTCACTCTCACAGTAAAGAAGTTTTCCCTGATGTTCACATGGAACCTCCTATGCTCCACTTTACACCCATTGCCCCTTGTCCTAGCACTGAGCATCACTGAAAAACCATAGCTCCATCATCCTGACACTCACCCTTTACATAGTTGTAACCATTGATGAGGTCACCCCTCAGTCTCCTCCAGGCTAAAGAGACCCAGCTCCCTCAAGCCTCTCCTCATAAGGGAGATGCTCCACTCCCTTCATCATCTTTGTGGCTCTGCGCTGCATTACTCGAATCACTGTGATGGTAACAGCTCACGTTGCAAAATGAAGTTGAATATGTTAAGTAAATAGGTAAAAGAAGCAGTGGAAGCAGGCTGTCTTGTGTTCCTGATCCTGCCAAAAGGAGAGTAAGGAGTATGTTGAGGAGGATGTGCCGGTGTTGCTTCAGTTTCTCATGGAGGAGTGTTGTGTGGAGCTTCATAGACACAGAGCCACAGCCTGGGGCTGCTTTCACCTAACCTGAGAGCTCCTCAGGAGGAGGAATTTGCTCTCCAGCTCATCAGACAGAGGACAGATTAGACAATGAATGGAGTCCTCCCAGTTCGACTTCTCCCTACAGGTACCTGGTTCTTTCAGTAGGTGAATATGAGGAGCCAAACCTTTCTTTGAAGAGTGGCTGTTGCTGATAACCATCATCCCTTCAATGTCGATCTCTTTGTTAAACACACAGCAGAGCAAAGCAAGCGGTCCTGTGGGTGAAGACTGTTCCTGCAGGTGCAGAGATGCCGTTGTTGTTGCCCTGTTGGCTTGAGGTTTTTAACCGTGCTGTTTACAAGGTGATACAGCCCGCAGGGTCAACTGGTGTTAGTCCTTCACAGCAAGCTCACTGCACCATTAAACCTTCCAGAAGCCTCTGTCCTCTGCTGAGCGTGTGTCTGACCATCTTGGCTTTGTTTCCTGATGTGTTTAGGAGCTGGAGAAGCTGGGACTGCGAGATGACGTGGATCTGCACGTCTATGAGGTCCCAGTTGAATACCAGACAGTGCAAAGGCTCATTCCTGCATTATGGAAAAAGCACAGTCCACAAGTGAGTGAGCAGAGGGAGGAGGAGAAAAGGCACAGGAAATGGGTGAGATCTGTCCCACTGACAGCGACGAGCAGAATGGGAGCTCCTGTTTCTAACGGGTGGTCAGGATGCTGTCCCTTTGTCGTGAGGACGTGTGATTCTGTAGGGTTGGAAAGCTCAGAAGGGAGCACTCCATTAAAGGGAGCAGTTGGTGTGAAGGGGCCGCTGCAAAGGGCAGCTTGTGTTGGGCTGTGCCACCAGTGATCAAACCTGCCCACGTTCATCTTAACCCTGAGTGAATCCCAGCTTGGGCCAGGAGGGGGTGAAACAAGGGGAATTGTTCTGGCCTGGCCCCATGAGTTCATTGCTCAGTGACTCGTTACCATGGGATTCATGCAGGATCCCCTGCAACAACCCCCAGTCTTTAACTGGGAATAGCGGGCACTGGGTTTCCCACCGGCTGTGTCGTGGTTGATCTGACTTGGTTCTTTTCTCTTGCAGCTGGTGGTTCATGTGGGTGTTTCGGGTATGGCTACGACCGTGACTCTGGAGAAGTGTGGCCACAACGTGGGCTATAAAGGCTTGGACAACTGCCGCTTCTGCCCAGGCTCTCAGTGCTGCGTGGAAGGAGGCCCCGAGTGCATCGATTCCATTATTGACATGGACACAGTTTGCAAGAGAGTCTCAGCACTGGGGCTGGACGTCACGGTCACTATATCAAAGGATGCTGGCAGGTACGGGGTGCCAGTGAGTGTGATAAAGAGTGTAAGGTTCATCCTCTTCTGCTCTTGCGAGACCTTCTCCTGCAGCCCTGATCCAGCTCTGGAGCAGCAGCACAAGAGGGACATGGAACTGAAGGAGTGAGGCCATGAGGAGGCCATGGAGATGCTGCGAGGGCTGGAGCAGCTCTGCTCTGGAGCCAGGCTGAGAGAGCTGGGCTGGAGAAGAGAAGGCTCCTGAAGGGGAGAACTCAGAGCAGCTCCAGTGCCTAAAGGGGAAACTTGGAGAGGGGCTTGGGATGAGGGATGTAGGGACAGGACACAGGGAATGGCTTGAACCTGCCCGAGGGGAGACTGAGCTGAGCTCTTAGGCAGAAGCTCTTCCCTGTGAGGGTGCTGAGGCGCTGCCACAGGGTGCCCAGAGAAGCTGTGGCTGCCCCATCCCTGGCAGTGCTCAAGGCCAGGTTGGACACAGGGGCTTGGAGCAAGCTGCTCCAGTGGAAGGGGTCCCTGCCTGTGGTTGGAACTGGAGGAGCTTTAAGGTCCCTTCACCCCAAACCATTCCATGATTGTGTCCTGCAGTTTTCTCACTGGATTTGTCACCCGGTGCTAAATAAGCTCTCTCCTTTTGTTTCAGGTACCTCTGTGACTTCACCTACTACACGTCCTTATACCAGAGTCGCGGGAGGTCGGCTTTTGTCCACGTGCCTCCGCTGGGAAAGCCCTATACTGCAGAACAGCTGGGTCGGGCACTACAGGCTATCATAGAAGAAATGCTGGATGTTTTGGAGCATTCTGAAGACAAAATCAATTGTCAGCATGAACACTGAGAGTGGGCAGAAGTTATCCTAGTATTGCACTTCCAACACCTTCCCTGCTCCCGAAGTAACTGGGGAACCGGCCTGAAGCGTGGAGACCCAAGAATTGGAGACTTCAAAAAGGAAAATTCCACTCCTAGAAATGGACCTTTTCTTTCTTTTTATTTTCTTTGTCAAATGTGTGCATTTCAGCCTAGGCAACAAAGGAGGCAGAATCTGTTCCTGGTAACACCTGCAACTCCTCATTGGTGAAGCAACTGATGTGTGTGTGCTGTGCTTCATGCAGAGCTTCTGGTAGCCGAGTGACAGCTCCTGACCGGTGTAACCCAGTACAGACAGAAGGGTTCTCATCTGGACTTGGTGGTCAGGTGCAGGGAATTGATAACCCAGTCTCTAATGACTAGTTTTGAAGTTGAAAGGTTTGCTTTCGTTTTGTTTTGGGGTGTCTGTCCCCCCCCCTTTGGCCCAAATGCTAGGTTATGATATAAAGAGCTGGAATGGTGTGGGATTGTTGGACAACAGCGCTTGGTGGAGACGAGGGTCTTGGGAATTGCTGAGATGGAAAAATCCTTCAGGCACTGACTTCTTACCCCACGTTGTCCAAATGCCCACAGGGTCCTGTGTCACGTACTGGTTAACCGGTAGCTGCAGATAGAAGGGACGTGCTTTGAGTTCCTCCTGTGGCGGAGCCGGAGTTGGCTTTGTCTTTGTTTCCTGTACACAAGGATGAGCCTGACTTGGCCAAATACATCCAAATGTCTTTTTTATTCCCTTCTCAATGCCATTCCTCAGTTTATTCCCTTCCTCACTCAAGTCAACACACACCTCCTGTGCCATCTGTGTATGAAGCAAACCAGTAGCGGTGAAATAGCTTTGCTAAAGGCCACTTTCTCCGCAGGAGACCTTCACCCTCCACTTGGTGCTAGCTGTCCTTTTGAAGGCGAAGGTTGAGTAATTGATAACTTCCTTAGTTATACATTTTCCTCCTTTGAAAGGTTAGAAGAGTAATGTTTAACTTCAATTCAGCATCGCTCACCTTGATTTATTAGGGGCATGAATATGCAAACGCGCCGACTGGGAGACGTTCTCCCAAATCCCAGCTAAAATCTGAAGCCTGCTGCCTGTAAACCAGAGGCAATTGGTTGAAAATGAGGAATTCTGCTTCGGATGAGTTTTGTGGGCTGGTTCTTAATGTTTCCCTCCCAGTGGGAGGGTACAGCTTGCTGCTGCTTGCAGCAGGAATTCACTGGGGGAAGCGTCCATGCAGGTTCTAAGCAGGACTGGTTGATGCAGGTTTGCTGCTGCTACAGGGCTCCAGTGAAGGACGGATGATGGTGCAGTGGGAACAGGCATTGGTGATTGATGACCAGTTGGTCCCACTGAGGGGCCATTTAAATGAAGAGGTCTGTGATTTGATCCTAATACTCCTACAAATATATATATATATGTATACATATATATATACAGCCCCCAACATTTGGAATGCCATTATCTTCATTTTCTAATTAGGGATGATCCTGCTCTAGTATCTCTCAGTGAGAGCTGCCATTAACTTGCTGTTTTCCAGGAGAAGCCTAGCGACAAAGGGAATAGAGACCACTTCTTGCCACCCTGCAGAGAGGACCAAGGCTTCTGCAGCTGGAATAACTTTGCTATTGTGAAGATGTTGGGATAAACTTCTGGGTTTTTTTTCCCAAGGAAATTCCCACTGGATTTACTGTACAGGCAAAAGGGTTTGCTTTCAAAGTCAAGATTCTCTTTTGTACTCAGATGCAAGGTAGCACTTGTGGGGTTGTCAGCAGGCAGGCTGGCTCTCTGGTCGGTCATTTATTCTATTTAATGTGTTGTTGAGGTATTGGTGGCTTTGACATGGCTTTTGCCCATAGCTGAGCTCCTTTTCTCTTGTAGGGTTGTCCTTTTCTGTGGTAGGAAGCTTTGGCATCGCGGTACCTTAGCTGCTGAGTGCTTGAAAGAGGAGGAGTTCAGATGTTGTGCTGAGTTCAGCAACTGGTTGAAGGGATTTTTAGGCATGCTGTTTAATTCACCTGTAATGTAGCTGGGAATGAAATGGGAGTGAAAGGGAACGGTTGAGTGAGGGGAGAACTGAAAACCTAAGGAATCAAAGCGGCCGCAGGAAGGGCTGATGCCCATGGGAAGCTCTGGCATCCAGGCAGCCCTCACCTGGAGCAGAAGGGGTTGGAGCAGGTCACTCTGCTCGCGATGGAAGTCTCGAGGTGAGATGTGCCTTGTGTGTCCGTGTCCTTTACACGTTGGTGCTTCCTCGGAGCCTTGGAGATTCCCATCTGGATGTGACTGAGGAGGAGGAGTTCCAGCTGCATCTATGGGGAGGGTAGATAGCAGAGGCTGCGTGAGGAGAACGGCTTTCCACACTGGTGTGTTCACCCTATGGAGCTGGGTCCTGTCCCTGTGGTTCCCATGGGAGAAGTTTCATAGGAAAAATAACTTATTTTATACTCTTTTGGGCTTGTTTGTTTGAGCATTAGTCCTCAGCGATTGCATTTGTAAAGGGGGTTTGGGTGCTAGAGCAATTGTGTAGTGAAACTCTTACAAATGGCATGAAACTGATTTTATTTAACCTGACCTAAATTAAATACTTTTGGGGTGGGGTTGGGTTTTTTTTGCCTTTTTATTGTGTTAAATTCATGGATTCAGATTGCCTTCCCCATAGGTGCGTATTTGCTTTGGGAATAGGCCATCAAACTGCTGCAGAGCTTCCAAAAGCTGATGTTTGGGGTCATTCTTCCTTATCTGCTTCTTCTTCCAGGTCATCCATCCATAGACCTTGCGCATTTGCACTGACTGGGGGACCCGTTGCCGAGCACAGAGCACTGTGTGCTGGGGAGGAGGTGTAGGGAGCTCTGGTTTGCTGTTCATTATGGTGCCTGTGACTTGCAACCCTAAAAGCTGGTGATGCTTTTTGGTGATGCGTTTTGGTGATGCTTTCTGGTGATGCTGGTGAAGCTTTAGGATCCTGGGAGTGCAAAGTTGTCTCTGGGGTAACGGAGATTTGTGTGCAAGAGAGAATTAGGGAGGTTCCGCTGTATTGGGTCTGCTGTCATTTGATGTACTCGCCAAGAGCTTGGAGTAGGAGCTGGCTGTCGTGTTGATGGAGTTTGGTGATGCCAATGGGATTGTTGCAGTTATTAAACGCTGTGGAGGGGTCGGAGGAAGTCCAGATACTCATAAACTCCATCGTCATTGGGTGACTCTGATGGCTGGGGGAGATTCCCTTTGGATAATCTACCCCAGCAAAGAGAAACGGTGAGCGTGGAGGTTTCTTTACCTTCAAGACTGAAGGGGGACTTGATCCATGTGGATCCCTCCCAACTTGAGATGTTCAATGGGCCGGTTGAAGGTGAAGCCCCATTTTACAGAAGCTTTGGGGCAGCTTTTGGAAAGGATGCCAAATCTGTGAGGTTGCTAGAGCACTTCACGTGTATCTGGAGCATCCCCCAAGCTGCTTGCTTCCTCCTGAGGGGTAGTGAGAAAGGACGCAAAGGTCAGGACGATGGTGAGAGGTGTTGAGTGTGGTTGTGACATGAGACTGTGGCCAAGAGCTGCTGAGCTTCAGGAGCCCTTCCAAGAGGGGCCTGACTGAGGGTGTCCCAGTGCTTAAGACCATGAGGACTTAGAGGTTGCTCTGCTTTCCCCCCTGAGAAGAGGGGAACTCAAAGGCATCTGGAGGCAATTTGAGGTCAGTGCTTCCTGGCAGGAGCTGAGCTGATGTTTGCATGCAGGGGCACTGTAAAGCACCCCCTGATGCTGCCTCACCGAACCAGGGCTCTGCTCTAACGTGTCCACTTGATCCCAACAGGGTTTGTACCGTGTGTGCTGTGCTAAGGCAGGTAGGAAACTGAGCATTTACCTTCCTATGCTGGCACACTGGGATGCAGCATTCAAACCCCGCTGTCGTGCTGGTTGTGCAGGCAATACTGAACCTTTGAGTGCCTCAGTCACCTGGCAAAGGGGAGCATTGCAGGCTGCTGGCACACACTTCCATGCCTGGAATAAAAACCCAGAGGCTTCCAGGCCTGCAGACTCACAAATGGGCTCTCCCCGGTGTTCTTTTTGGTAAGAAGAAGACTACAGAAGTTACAATCCACTGAAGTTTCTAATGCTACTCAAATAACCTTCATTTGATGGAGCGTGGGATGCACTGACCTCATGTGTGGGCTTGCCTATGGAGTGTAGGAAAGGCATTGTGCTCGGAGGAGCTTCTTCAAACCAGGAAAACCATGACAAGGCGTTGATTATTTCATGGTTTAACGTGGGACTCCTGCATCTCTTTTACCTTGTGGGGTGTTTCTAACTCTGACCACCCTTCGGATGCTGAGGCACGGAGCTGCTGGAAGAGGGAGCAGTGGTGTTTGCCAGCTGAAACCAGTGTGTTTCCACACAGGGATGGCACTCGTGGTGGTTGGGGCTTTTAGTTGTGATTTTCAGGTTTCTTCCAAACTTCCATCTGTTGGCTTGGATAAAGGAGTTCTAGTCCCTCAGTACACGTCCTGACATAGGGCTGGGTGGGTTTGCACCAGAAACTCTCATGTTTTGCAGTATAAAGTGCACTTTTTCACCAGACACACTTGTGTTCCTATCTAATGAGTGTCTGACGTGCTGAAAGTGATGTTCTGCCTAACCTCCCAAGTTGAGGATCTTGTTCTTCTTCATTGTAGTCATTGAAACCTGTGACCTGCTTCTGCTCAGTCTCTTGGAAGACCAAGTAGAGAAGAAAATGCCTCCTGTAGACAGGAATTAAAGCTAGGAAATGAACCTGTACACTGCCCTTGAATCAAACTGTGTGCTGCCTCCGTGCACGGTCAGGTTTTCTATTGCACCAGCTTCTTAAATCACAAATGTTTACTTTGATGAAACAGGGAGTGCCTTGTCCTGTGCTGGGCTTGCTTTTGGCGAGCAGACTGGTGATGATGGGGACACATCCACCTAAGGTGGATGGGGAGACTGGGAGAAACCGGTATCCCCTTCATCCAAGGATGCTCTTCAGTAACTGCGCTGAACTGGGGTTTCCTGATGCACTCTCAGACCTGACCGAGGAGCAACCAACCTCTTTGCTGCTTGGTTCTCCCCCTGGGTTGGGTTGGCCCCATCTGTGCAGGTTGTTCTGCCTCTTCTTTAGGGTTCGGTGCCGCGCTCGGGCTGGGTTGTGCACATCACAGCATCACGCAGCCGCTGGGGCCCTCTGGTCATCAGTCCCAGTTGTCTGTCTGCTCTCTCAGGTGGGGCCGATCTCCCTCTTGCTCATCAGGACTCACCTGGAACCTGGTGGGGCTTCTGTTATCCTCAGTGTGTTCTTGCAGTGCCTTGTAAAACCCAAACTCTCTCCCTGTGGCAAAGGGCTGTGGACTAAAGAACCCTTCACGTCCTTGCAGCTTGCTATGGCCAGCCTGGACTTTGTAACTGAAGATTGATTGAAACCCGTGGTTCAAAGGAAATAAAAAAGAGTTCAACTCTGACTCCTGGTGCTCTGTGCCAAGCGCTTCCAGATGCCTTCTGTAGGCTGCTCATGCCTCCGTGGTGCTCGCAGGCTGACCAGGTTGGGGTTTGTAGCATCCCTGAAGTCCCTGCTGATGCTGGAGGTGACCCCATCCCCATCCCACGTTTGCAGAGACCCTCACTCATGGGCTCCTTTTTGGGTGCATATCTCGAGTATTTGTGTCACTCATCCCCAGGAGGGTGTGGGAGTTTCTCCTTGCCATCATCCATCGTGTGTGTGTGTTCTCTCCATCTATTCTGTGCGTTCTTCCTACTTCGAGGTACCAAAGGTTGGTTACGGAGCCAAACGGAGCAACAGCCCCTTCTAAGGAGTGCTGCACTGCAGTATCCCTGCAGGATTCCCTTGCCATGGTGGGTGCTGAGGCCCAGGGAGCGTGTCCTTCCCTTGCCTTGGCGAAGCCTCTTCCAGGTGCTTCCTCAAGAGCCTGTATCCTGAAAGCTTTGGGGAGCAAACCCAACCCAACAGTGGGAGTTGTGGCACTTGGCTCCCAGCTGGCTCATGGCAGGGAAAAGATCTGATTAACAAACACCCTCCTCGGCCCAGGCATTTCCCAGCACCAAACCCACCAGTTCCCACCTTTTGTTGGCTTAATCCACAAGGAAAAGCTCAATGGAAGCTCTCCTGGGTCTCAGAGAGCGGAGTTTGGAGCCCTGGGCTCTGGTGAGCAGAGTTCCATCTGCATCCTAAGATGGAATTAAGCCTAAACTCTGGGTTTACCCTTTCCATGGCATTCCTTTAAACAGGTGATGTAGATGTGGGTGGAAAGGGATGTGCCCCATGGGCCCTATGAAGAGCAGTTCACCCGCTTGGCCTCTCCAAGCCTCAGAATGGGGTCACCCACTGTCTGCATTGCCCAACGAGCCCTGAATCCTTCCAGTTGATGAAGTATTTCTGCTTCCCCCCCCCCTCCCCATTACTGCTCTCCCATGGGCTTCAACGGCAGCAGCACTTCTGCTCCCCATGGATGGAGGCTGGAGCAGGGCAGCGCTGTGGGATGCAGCAGCAGCCGTTGTGATCCTGCAGCTCCCTCCCAGCCTTCCCAAGGCCCTCGGAACCCGCCCTGAGGCACTTCCCAACCCAATTCCCTTTCCTGCAGGCAGAGCTCCTTTGGGGATCGTGGGAAGGGGTCTGGAAGCCGCTGGGTGCGGGTCCCCATCCCCTCCAAGAGCATCATTGGCTGCGCTGTGCTGCTCCAGCGCTGTGAGCCGCAGCACCCGCTCCTGTTGGGATGCGATGCAGCCCGGCTCCGGCTCACGGTGGGCACCAGTCCTGCCTCGGCTGCCATCAAGGCTGGTCCTGTGGCCACTGGTCCTGACTGGGAGCAAACTGGGCCGGTGCCACCAGATGGTGCTGCCCTACAGCCGGATTGTGCTCGGCTTCACCCCGCAGCCATGGAGCCGGGGCAGCCCCGAGCTGCAGCACTTGAACAGCGTCAGCTTCATCCCGACGGCTTCTCGTGGTCCTGGTGCTCCTCGGCTCGGATGCTGCAGGGGTGGGAGGACGGGGAGAGTCACAGCATCAGATCCTGCGGTGTGAGTGGTGGCTGCACCGGGGATGGTGATTCAGAGGTTTGGTGCTCTATTTAAAACCACGAGGCAGGGCTTTGCTAAAGGCAAGAGAAGGCTGCACGGAGACCTCAGAGCAGCTTCCAGTATCTGAAGGGGGCCTATAGGGATGCTGGGGAGGGACTCTTCATTAGGGACTGGAGTGATAGGACAAGGGGTAATGGGTTCAAACTGAAACAGGGGAAGTTTAGATTGGATATAAGGAGGAAATCCTTTCCTGTTAGGGTGCTGAGGCACTGGAATGGGTTGCCCAGGGAGGTTGTGAATGCTCCATCCCTGGCAGTGTTCAAGGCCAGGTTGGACAGAGCCTTGGGTGAGATGGTTTAGAGCGAGGTGTCCCTGCCCATGGCATTGGGGTTGGAACTGGATGAGCTTAAGGTCCTTTCCAACCCGAACCATTCTATGATTCTAAGACTGAGATTTAAAGCCTGACCCTGGTGAAGCTCAGAGGATACCGAGGTGGAGCAGGACCGGGGTGGGGGGGGTCACACAGTGCTCCTGGCCCAAAAGCTGTGGTGCCAGGGCTGAGCCTGCCCCTGCTCCAGAGTTAACGGTGGTTTGTGGCTGGAGGGGGGAGCAGAGAGGAAAACTTTGATGCTCTTTCTGAATCGCTGCTTTTCCAATGCCTTTCTTTGATGTCCCGGCTCTGGGAATGGTTTTCCCTGAGCTGCTGGTGGGATCTTGCTGGGTTTTCCAGCTTTGCCTTCAGGGATGGAGCTGTTCTCACCCTCACTGACAGGCAATGGGAACCGAAGGGGCTCGAGGGCTCCCTCAACGCTCCCTGATGCAATCCCCCTGAGCTGCGTTCCCTTTATAGGGATCAGCTTTTCCCGCAGGGCCTCCAGAGGGATGTCCTGTGCGGGGTGAGCCCTGAGGTCGTTGTGCACCCACAGCAATGCAGAGGGAGGGCGCTGAACGCTGACAGGGAAGCTCATCCCAGAGCATCCCGCTTGGCTGCACATCCGGAGAGCTCCAGGGAGGAGATCCCTCATGGAGCTTCATTCCCCCTTGTACCACCCTGCTCTGTGCCCCCTCTCCTCTCCCTCCCCTGCTCCTCCTCCTTCCAAACCCGTGTGCGAATCAAAGCTGACCCCGAGCCCCCCCCCCTTCCCCCGGCTGCTGCCCAAGGGCTCCCCAGAGCTTCCAGCGGAGCCATGGAGCTGCTGCACGGGAATGGCTGGAATTTCCTGCCTGCTCCAAGCAGCCCCCGGTGCAGGCAGGTCCCGGCTTCGCTGCCTCTCGCCCTGCGAGCTCCCCGCGCCGGGGGTGATGCTGGGGCCGAGGGTTTCCTTGTGCTCGGGTTCCGTTCAACCACAGCAGCTTCTCTTCCCCTGCTGCTGGTCAGGGAGGGGATGGTGCCCCCCCCACTGCAGCCCTGGTCCAGCTCTGGGGCAGCAGCACAAGAGGGACGTGGAACTGAAGGAGTGAGGCCATGATGGAGATGCTGCGAGGGCTGGAGCAGCTCTGCTCTGGAGCCAGGCTGAGAGAGCTGGGCTGGGGCAGCCTGGAGAAGAGAAGGCTCCTGAAGGGGAGACCTGAGAGCAGCTCCAGTGCCTAAAGGGGCTGCAGGAAACCTGGAGAGGGGCTTGGGACAAGGGATGTAGGGACAGGCCAAGGGGAATGGCTTGAACCTGCCCGAGGGGAGACTGAGCTGAGCTCTTAGGCAGAAGCTCTTCCCTGTGAGGGTGCTGAGGCGCTGGCACAGGGTGCCCAGAGAAGCTGTGGCTGCCCCATCCCTGGCAGTGCTCAAGGCCAGGTTGGACACAGGGGCTTGGAGCAAGCTGCTCCAGTGGAAGGGGTCCCCATGGCAGGGGTTGTGACTGGATGAGCTGTGATTCTGTGTGATTCCATGATCCCTATACCCTGACATTCACCACTTCCCCGTGCTGCAGGCAGGATCACAGAGCAACCCATCCTTTCTGTCAGCGCTCACCCAAGCAGCAGTGGTTCCCAACGCTCCTGTTCTGCCCTATGCAAAACTGCCTCGCACTTAAAGAACCCATCCAGCCTCTTACAATCCTGCAGTTTTAAGGAGCTTTCGGGGTTCTCCTTCCCTTGCAGCATCTCCCAAGGCTTTCCTTGCATGTCTCCAGGGTTGGCTTTGGTTCCCATCATCTGTTTCCCAACCTGCTTTGTGCTGGAAGGATTTAGAGCTCAGAAGGGTCCCTCCCAAGGCCCTGCTTAGAGCCATGGCTTTTGCTCTGCTGCTTCCCTGTGCTTTGCTCCTGGGCTCAGCACCACCATCCCGAAGGAGAAGGATGCTCCTGAAGGCCTTGGAAGGAGAGGAAGGGCTGTTCCAGCCCATTGAGGGGCAAGATGCATCCCCCTTTGAACATAAAGAAGCTCACACCATGGAACAGCTTCGTGTTAAAGCTGTTCCTCCATAGCCCTCCATAACCCAGTTGCCTGCTGCTCGTGCAGATGATGCTCTCAAGGCCCTGCACCATAGGAAATCCCACTGCAAGCTGTGAAGCATCTGAGCCGGAGGATGGCTGCTCCCAGTAGCTCCATCTCTCCGGGGAGCCCATTCCAGGAAGGATGCTTGTTGTGAATGGAGGGCTTCATCCTGATGGAGCATCACTGTGGGGAAGGGGTTTGGGGATCTCCAGCACCGCTTCCATTCTTGGTGGCTGGATGGGAGCGATCCCTGCAGCACCCAGGCTGAGGGATGGGGATTCAGGTTAATCCTTGACCACGGGTACAACCAAGGCCAAAACATCCTCATCCCAGTAGAGCAGAAGTCTCATTTTTGGCTGATTCCGTAACCTTGCAGCAAGGGAAACAAAAATGTGCCTTTTTTGGGGGCAAAAGCTGCATTCTGCTCACCTGACCCAGCCTGTTTGTATTTAGAAACGTCTAAAGGTCAGGATAGTTTCCACTCAGCCAGTTCATTGTGCCAGCGGCCAGCACTGGGAAAACACGGGATGCCTCCATCTGCCATCCCTCTGCGCCCATTCCCAGACCTGGGATGAGATGGGATGGAGCAAACCTTGTCCCGGATGTGACCAATGGAACCTCAGAGGTTCCTGCCCTTCAGAACCGAGGGGGCTCTCACCTGGGATTGCTTCTGCAAGTGCTGAAGTTGCTCCCAGCCACCGACTTCCCTAAAGACCAAGCCCTAAGCGCTGCTCTTGGTGGCAGCAATAGGGGAAGCTGTGCTGCTCTTCCCTTCTTAGCCTCAGCTGAAAACCACACCATGGGTAAGCATCATCCGCCTCACTTGCAGCAGGAAACATCCCCTCTGCAGCATCCAACCTGCTCGATCCATGTGTTTCCAGGGATCAGAGAAGGTCCCGGAGCGCCTGGTCCAATGCTATGTGCCTGAGAGCGGGATGCTGGGGATGCTGGGATGCTGGGATGCTGAGATGCTGGGATGCTGAGATGCTGGAATGCTGGGGATGCTGGGATGCTGGAGATGCTGGGGATGCTGGGATGCTGGGATGCTGGGGATGCTGGGATGCTGAGATGCTGAGATGCTGGGATGCTGGGATGCTGGGATGCTGGGGATGCTGGGATGCTGGGATGCTGGGGATGCTGGGATGCTGGGATGCTGGGATGCTGGGATGCTGGGATGCTGGGGATGCTGGGATGCAACTGGGGATGCTGGGATGCAATTGGGGATGCTGGGATGCAACTGGGGATGCTGGGATGCTGGGGATGCTGGGATGCTGGGGATGCTGGGATGCTGGGATGCTAGGGATGCTGGGGATGCTGGGATGCTGGGGATGATGGGATGCTGGGGATGCTGGGATGCTGGGGATGCTGGGATGCTGAGATGCTGGGATGCTGGGATGCTGGGGATGCTGGGATGCGATTGGGGATGTGGGATGCTGGGGATGCTGGGATGCTGGGGATGCTGGGAGGATGCTGGGATGCTGGGGATCTGGGATGCTGGATGCTGGGATGCTGGGAATGCTGGGGATGGGTTGGGATGCTGGGATGCTGGGATGCTGAGATGCTGGGATGCTGGGATGCTGGGGATGCTGGAATGCTGGGATGCTGAGATGCTGGGGATGCTGGAATGCTGGGGATGCTGGGATGCTGGGATGCTGGGGATGGTGGGATGCTGGGGATGCTGGGGATGCTGGGATGCTGGGGATGCTGGGATGCTGGGGATGCTGGGATGCTGGGGATGCTGGGATGCTGGGATGCTGGGGATGCTGGGGATGCTGGGATGCTGGGGATGCTGGGATGCTGGGGATGCTGGGGATGCTGTGATGCTGTAACCTCACTCTGCCAGTCCCAGGGCTGATGAATGCCTGTTCCTGGGGGGTCTGGCTCTTGTTAGGCTCTCAGCACCTCCTCAGGAGCCATTTGCTCAGCATCCTCAAGGGATGGATAGGCCTAACCCTGGAGTGCAGCGCTTTAGGGCAGGAGCTGCCCCAGCTGGTTCAAGCTGAGGGCTGTGGCTGGGCTGTGTTTGATGGGAAGTGACTCACGTCCGTGGTGTTCTTGTTGCTTTTGGCGTTCGATGTCAGCGTTTCCAGCACGGCTTCTTCCCCCGGTGCTGGCTCAGCTGGAGCCGGGGTGGCTCCGGGTCCCCACCTCCTCTTGTCTGGAGATGGAGGGAAGGAAGGGGAGAAGATGATTCCCATCTTCCCAGGCTCAGCAGCACACACTGGGAGCTTTGCCTGTGCTTTCTGAGCAGCCTTTGTGCCCCTTGGCCTCCTCATGGTGCAGTGTGAGGGGTCCCTGCCCATGGCAGGGGGCTGGAACCGGAGGCTCCGAAGGTCCTGTCCAGCCTGAACCATTCCATGACCCTCTGTGATGCTTCAACCACCAAAGCTCCCAGTTTCTCCCTTGCTCAGTGCAGCCCCAGGGCATCAACTCCTCCTCACCCTCAACCCTTGGATTGGCCTCTCCAAGGGCCAGGAGTCCCCGACCACCCGCAATCCCATGGCCAAACGCTCCTATTAATCCCTAGATCCACAGCAAACAGGCGCTGCTCAGTACCTTGCTGAGGGATGGATGCATTAACCAGGGAGGACCCTGCATCCCGATGGGAAGAGGCGTTGGATAAACCTGACCTTGTGCTGCCGATGGCCCAGGAAGGACCGGAGGAAACGTGGGAAGCTGCTTACGCACGGAGCCGCGCTGTGCAATCGCATCGTGCTCGCTGATGGTGAGGACACGCAGGGAGCGTTTCACAACGGCTCCCGCAAGCCCTGCTCTTAAACCACGGCTTTTATGGCCCTTGCTGGGCTGTAAATCTCCAGCTTCCACCCCTGGCGCCTGTAGGGAGGAAACATCCGGCTTCGGGACACTCGGATGCTCCCGAGCGCAAGGCTCTGCATCGCCCATGATGGAGCTGGTACCACGCAGAGCATCAGGCCCCGCTGCCGAAGACCTCGGGTCTTGCTCAAGCACCAGGCAATGGGGTTGCTGCTGGGGCAGGGCCTCTTCCTGCTGCACGGCTTCACTTTGGCTTTGGAGGAGCTTATTTAGCACCTTGCTGATGGTGGAGGGTGCTGGTGGCCGGGCTGGTGCCCCCATGGGACATGGGGGTGTTCATAGGGAGGTTCTGCTGTGGTTGCTCCCCGGGGTCTGGGGTCCTCCCGCAGTGATGGTTCTTCTCCCTCCTTCCTTGAATTGAGGAGCTGGAGCGTTGCAGTCACCCCAGGAGAAGGGATCAGTGTGGGGTCAGAGCTCCATAACACACAGGAACACATGGAATGCCTTGAGGTCAGGAATGAAAGCACTCACCAAGGAGCCAGCCCCTGGACCAGCTCCCCATGGGAAGATGCTCTTGGGGGGGGGGGGCTCATCCAAGGGAGGATGGAAAGGCAGAGTGAGACTGGAGCCAGCTCCAAGGGGAAGCAGAGGATAAACAGCCACAAACCACAGGATCACTGGAAGCATGTTCCTCCCGTGATACAGACTTGGCTTTGCTTCAGGGTATTGGGGAATGACCTCGCCTGCCCTGGCTGGCGCCGGGGGCACCCTGCCCTTTGCCTTGTCCAACCAGGGGGCTCTCGTGTCTTGTGCTCAAAGCATCCCTCAGGAGAAGGGAAGAGGCGGCGGGGCCCGGCCTTGGTGATTCCCACCGTGAGTTTTCCCTTTCCCGGTGCGGTGCTTCCCGCTGGATCCAGGCCATCCCGGCGTGCCCAGGGATGACGTAACACCAGCCATGGTTGCTTCAGGAGGGCCTGGACCGGGGCAGAGCCATCCCTCAGCGTGCAGGAGCCGCTGCTGCAAGCCGGGCTGTGGTGTCATCAGCCACTTTGGGAGGACAAGGTCCAACTGATCTGCTCCCTCCGTGCGTGCACCGGCAGGAGCCGGGCGCTGCTCCCCTGCTCCGGAGGGGTTCTAGGGAATGGGCCGTGTGCCGGGCTCAGCACTGCACCATAACGGGGATCCATGTGCCGGCAGGATGGGGACCAGCGGATGGAGAAGGCAGCTTGGGATGCAGGGATGGAGGAGCAGCGCCTGCCTGCGCATCACCCTCTCCATCACCCCCTGCACCCCTCTGGGTCCATCGGATGTCGCCTATGGATGCTTCTCACTCACCAATGGGTCAGGAGTGGTGCCAGATCCCCCCAGCCATGAGCTGGCGCGGTGATCCATGGGGAAAACCAGGCGGTGGAAGGGAACTGTTTGTGTCTGAGGAAAAGGCTGACCCTTATTCATCTCCACAGCTGCAGAGCAGCCTCGCACATCACCCGGCTCCAGCAGCACCAGTGCATCCCATGCAAATTCCCAGGCGGAAAGGAGAGATTCCTGCTGGGTGTTTCCTCCGCCGTCACCCGGAGGGCGGGCAAAGTTCGGCTCCTATAAAGCCAGGTCAGGTCCACTTCATTCATTCCCGGGGCAGCACCGCCGGGAGCTGCACGTCCGAGCCTTTGCGCAAGGGGATTTTGCAGTTAATTCCCGCTGGGAATTGCGCGATGCCGAAGGCGCTGCGGGATGTCGAGGCTGCCCTCACCTGCCTCCAGCTCCTGCTGCTCGTCACCGGCGTGGAGCTGAGGCCCCACACGTGGGATGGGGACAGGCTCCAGCTGGAGGCCATCAAAAAGGGGATCCTGGCGCGGTTGGGAATGCCGGCACCCCCCGTGATCCGGCAGCGGCTGGACCAGGAGAGCATCCGGAGGGCGCAGCAGCTCTACCAGCACACGGTGGATGAGCTGATGCAGAACCGGAGCCGGGAGGAGGAGGAAGGAGCCGTGCCCAGGACCAGGCGCCTGCATCGCCTGACCCCCACATGTAAGTGATGCCGTGACTCCGTGTGCATCCGTGACCCCTATTCCCGCCCCACACACACACACGTGTGTGTGTCCCCCAACGTGTCCCTGCTCAGGCACATGAGCGAGTGCAGGGACATGACCGGGCATGAACAGTGGTGGCTGTGCCCATCCTTATCCCGGCTGCTTCCCTTGTCCTGGCACTGGGGCGGAGCCACTGGTGGGGTTGTTCTGCTTCAGCCCACACAACATGGGCAGTTTTGGGGTGAAAGCGGCAGCTTTGAGTGCTCGGAGCGGGGTCTGGCCTTGCATAGGGAACTGGGGGGATGTAGGGAAATATCCCACTCTTGCCGTGTGTTTGGGGGGGGTCACCCCAATGGTTCCTGGGGCACCATCTGCTGTCCCTCCGCTGCCCCCCCCCCCGGGGGGATGGTGGGTACCGGGTGCTGTGGGGATGAGGATGGGGCTGCCCCACCGTGGCCTCCGCATCCCTGGGGATCCGGTTGATAACGCGGCGGTGGGGCCGCGGGGCAGGAGCCGGTCAGGAGCTGCCGGGCAGGATTGCGGGCTCTTACATCAGCTGTGCCCGCAGTGCTGCACCGGGACCCGCCGGGACACGGGGACGCCGCCGGCCCGCACCGCTACCACCTCCTGCTGTCCCGCACAGAGGCTTTCCAGCGGCAGCTCCGGGTGGTGCAGGCGGAACTGAAGCTCTTCAAGCCGGGATCCCTTGGGTTGAACCCGCTCCGCTCCTCGGTGCCCCCCCGCGTCAGCATCTACAGCGTGGGGGGGGCTCAGGGGACCCCGCAGCTCCTGCAGAGCCAAGAGCTGGACCGGGATGCTCCAAGCGTGGACCTGACAGCGGCCGTTCGGCCCTGGGCTGCCGGTGCCGAGGACTCCCTGCGCCTGGAGCTGCTCTTCAGCACCGACGTCTCGGCCTTGCTGCCCCCCTCCTCCTCCTCCTCGGAGGCGCTGGTGCTGGAGGTGGAAACCCACGAGTCCGGGGGCCGGGGGGCCCGGAGAGCCCGGGGGCTGGAGGAGGAATGCGGGAAGAGCGATGGGAAGTGCTGCCTGAAGTCGCTCAAGGTTTCCTTCCAGGACATCGGCTGGTCCGACTGGATCATCGCCCCCAACAGCTACTACATGAGGTTCTGCGAGGGGTCCTGTCCCCACAACTACAAGCCGGCCAGCATGCACGCCCAGATCAAAGCCCGCATGCACTCCCTCTCCAAAGCCACCCCTCCGCCCTGCTGCGTCCCCGCTGGATACGACCCCATGGTGCTGATGCACTACAACAGCGAGGGCAGGCTGGTCTCCACGCTCTTCGAGGACATGCTGGTCACCAAGTGCCACTGCGCCTGATGGCATCGCCTCCAGCTCACACCTCCTGGGCAGAGGCTCCTGATGGCTCCAGCATCCAGCTCATCCCTGGTTGTGACCCCCCCCCTTCTGCAAGCCACTTTATTCCCACTTCTGGCTCCTTATTTAAAGCACATTTTATGCGGGAGGTGGATCCTTCCCACCCAAAAGACCCCAAAACAGGCCAAGGTGGGTCTGTCCTGGGTGGCCACAGCCCACCCCTTGTCTGAGCATCATCTCTTCTCTGCTTAGAGACTTATTTATACAACCCTCTTATTTATTGCTAACTTATTGTATTTTATAGCCAAGCACCTTTCTGGGGAAAAGGTGGGGTTTTTGGTGTATTTTCTATTTTATATATTTCTATAAACCAGAGTTCTGGGAATGAATAAAGAGATGGGAACAGGGATTCTGCCTGCCTCTCCTGCCCCACCACCCACCACTGCAGTGGGTCACCTTCAGCTCTTCACTTAGCCCCTCCATGGATGACCAGCCAGGAGCTGACTCCATATGGATTTGCTGGTGGATCCCTTTGGATGAGTGGGGCCAGCTCAGCCCATCCCATCCCACCCTGCCGTGCCAGGTGAGTAATGCCTGGGCTGTGCTCCCAAAGACCTTTGAGTTGTCTGTGGCCTTGAGATGGGTGCTGGGCACAGCCTTGACCTCCCCCACGCAGGACATTGGGCCAGGATGAGG
Source organism: Neopsephotus bourkii (assembly GCF_033783945.1). Lineage (NCBI taxonomy): Eukaryota > Metazoa > Chordata > Aves > Psittaciformes > Psittacidae > Neopsephotus > Neopsephotus bourkii. The sequence goes on along the minus strand of NW_026900519.1, from coordinate 764,550 downwards.
CCGCTGCCCTTTTCAGGGTACCTTCAGCCATGGGACTGCATTGGGATGGGGGGGACCACGGCTCCCCCAGGCTCTGCCTCCACGCAGCATCCCCCAGGGACTCATTGCACTCAGGACGGGGACCTGAGGGACACGGGGTTGGGGATGTCCACTCTGGAGATGTGGACTTGAGGGACCTCTGCTCTGGGGTCATGGGCTATGGGGCCCTGTCCTTGAGGGTCTGGTCCCCTGGGACACCCCGCTCTGGGGACACGGCCCCTGGGACCTCCAGCCTCATGTTTAGAGCCACCCTTCAGTCACCAACATCCCTAATCTGGGGATGGCAGAGGGATGGATCCCGATGGGAACAGCACCAGCGCTGCCGGGGGCAGGTACCCCCATCCCTACCCAGGGCTCCCAGCAGACAGGCTCATTTAAGCTGATTAAACCATTTAATAGGGCCCAGTGGAGCATCACCAGGGATGGAGCCCAGGGGACCCACGGAGGGGGAGGACTCCCAGACAAGGCCGTGTCCCCGGATGCCGATCCCCTCGGGGTGCAGAACCGGGAATCCTGCAGGAGCGCTCCCAAAGAGGCTTCTGCTGCTCCCCAGAGAGGCAGATTTAGCAGGGAAAGGGGTGGGGAAGGCGATGGTGGGGATGGTCCCAGTGTCCAGATGTCCCCAGGCGCACGTGCACCCCATCGGCAGCTGAAAGGGGAACAGGAACCGTGCGCTGCTGCGGTCACCCCGGGGGCCCTCACCCGTGTCCCTGGCTCCGGGATGCTGCTGCCCATGGGTGCTGTGTCCCCGCTGTCAGAGGAAGCACCTCAGCCCTCAGCTACTGAAAGGGACCGGGGTGAAGGAGGGGGCCGGGGTGTACTAAAATAGCCCCCCTGAGGGAGGTGTCCATGGCAGGATGTGAGCGGAGAATGTGCATGTCCCTGTCCCCATCCCAGCCATAGCAGGACCCACGGAGCCCACATCCATGGGGAGCGCCCATCCCTGTCCCCTCTGTGCTGGGGTCACCACAGGAGCATCACTGGTCAGGGGTGATGTAGATGCTGTCCTGGCAGGGGCTCTGGGTGTTGGCATAGATGGGCTGGTCCCAGGCGTCCTCGCTGTGCAGGGAGCACTGGTCATGCATCGGGATCTGCGGGCTGGGACATGGAGGTGGCACCCGCTGCCCTGGCCATGGCATGGGCCCCATGGGGATGGGACATGGATGGGGTGGAATGGGACAGCTTGGGATGGGATGGCATGGGACGGGATGAGACAGGATGGATGGGAATGGACTGGACAGGGTGAGATGGCACAGCATGGGATGGGATGAGACAGGATGGATGGGAATGGACTGGACAGGGTGAGATGGCACAGCATGGGATGGGATGAGACAGGATGGATGGGAATGGACTGGACAGGGTGAGATGGCACAGCATGGGATGGGATGAGACAGGATGGATGGGAATGGACTGGACAGGGTGAGATGGCACAGCATGGGATGGGATGAGACAGGATGGATGGGAATGGACTGGACAGGGTGAGATGGCACAGCATGGGATGGGATGAGACAGGATGGATGGGAATGGACTGGACAGGGTGAGATGGCACAGCATGGGATGGGATGAGACAGGATGGATGGGAATGGACTGGACAGGGTGAGATGGCACAGCATGGGATGGGATGAGACAGGATGGATGGGAATGGACTGGACAGGGTGAGATGGCACAGCATGGGATGGGATGAGACAGGATGGATGGGAATGGACTGGACAGGGTGAGATGGCACAGCATGGGATGGGATGAGACAGGATGGATGGGAATGGACTGGACAGGGTGAGATGGCACAACACGGAATGTCATGGGATGGGATTACAGAGCATGGCTCAGCACAGCACAGGAAGGGACGGGACACACCTGGAGCAGCCGGTGCCAGCTCCAGAGCCTCACCTGTACCGCTGCCCTCCCGGTGTCCATCCCGGCACAGTGACTGCGATGCTGCTGGTGCTCACCAACACGTTCTCATAGTCCGGTGTGGAGCCATCGGCGCTGCCGTTGGAGCCGCCGGTGCCATCGGCCCTGCTGACGTACCGGGGCTGCCCGTGCGCCGCCGCCGCCGCCGGCTCCCGCTTCGCCCCCCCGACGCCGGCGGCCGCCGCTCTCCTCCGGTGCCAAACCACGGCAGCCGCCACCAGCGCCAGGACCACGAGAGCCGCGGCCGCGGCAGCTCCGGCCGCCAGCGCCGCTCGGCCCCGGCACTCGGAGCCGTGGAATTGGGTAACGTTGAGGCGGCCGCGCTGGGGGTCGAGGCAGTGGCAGCGGCAGGCGGCGGGGGAGCAGGCGCAGGGGGCCAGGACGCTGCCCACCACATCGCAGCGGCACGGCACGGCCAGGAAGCGCAGCCCGGGCTGGAAGGCGGAGCGGGGCACGGCCGGGAGGGGGTTCCCGTCCAGCCACAGGCTCTCCAGGGCCGTGCTGTTGGCGAAGAAGCCGTCGGGCAGGACCCGCAGGCGGTTGTGCCGCAGCAGGAGCTTCCGCAAGCCCCGCGCCCCGCTCAGGAACGGGGCCGGCAGCTCCCGAAGCGCGTTGTGGGACAAGTCCAGCTCCTCCAGCCCCGGCTGGACGCGGGACGAGGGGCTCAGGGCTTCGATGCCGTTGTGGTTCAGCCACAGCCGCCGCTGGCGCTGGAAGCGGCCCCAGTCCAGCTCGGTGCAGTGAGGGATGGTTTGGGTCAGGTTCAGCTCAAGGGGGGCGTCCGGCGGCACGGTGAAGCAGGGGGACGCGGGGGGCGTGGGGGACACGGGGGACAGGGGGGACGCGGGGCACAGCAGCAGCAGCAGCACAAAGGGGGCCATCGGGTGCCCCATGGCCCCTCCAGGTACCTGGGTGGGAAACGAGGGGTCAGCAAGACCCCAGTTCCCACTGAGCCTGCCTGTTACCCCTCCCAGTACAAACCAGTGCAGCCCAGTTTGGCGCCCACCCCTCTCCCGCTCTGCCCGGGCAGGGCAGCACCCGGGGGTCCCAATGGGTGCTGTGTGTGTGTGTGTTCAGCCCCAGCACCCAACTCGCCTGCGCTCCGGCCGTTCCTCCGCAGGGCACAGAAGAGGAACAGGCGGGTCCCATCCTGTGACAGGATGCAGCCGGACCCGGGGGCTGTCTCAGGGCTTGGGGTGGTGTTGCTGGGTGCTGAGCACCCCAATGGCCCCGCCTGTCAGTTACATGCGTGGGGACACACGGACACACACACGCATGTGCTGCCGCACGCTCGCACATACATGTCAGTGCACACGTGCTGCGTGCTCAACACGCTCGCAGGTACATACGTGCACATGTGCACAGACGCCGGCTCAGTGAAGCGGGTTTGAGGGGGATGCCAGGCTCTCAGTGATGTGTTGGGGTAATTCGTGTAGGGGCCCGGGGAGGATCGGGCCCTCCCGGGGTGCTGGTACCCTTGGGGGGCTCTGTTCGGGGTACATCGTGGGGAGGGGACTCCCCCCCTTGCAAAGGGACCCCATGCATGGTTTGTGTCCATGTCCGCATCCCGGTGTTCCCCATGTCCACATCCCCCTGTGCCTCCCCCTCAGTGTCCTGTGCCCCTCAAGCCCCACACGTCCATGTCCATCCCCCCCATGCCCAAGTCGTCCCCCCCCACATCCGCCTCCTTCTGCGTCCACCGTGTCCATGTCCCCCCCTCGTGTCCGTGTCCCTCCATTACCACCGCGTCTCTCCGCACCCCCGGTGTCCGTGTCCCTCTCGTACCCACCCCCTCGTGTCCGTGTCCTCCGAGAACACCGTGTCCGTACCCCCCCACCCCGTGTCCCTGTCCCCCCATCTCCCTCCCGTGTCCCACCCCTCGTGTCCGCGTCCCCCCATCCACCACCCCCCTGCCCACCCCCAACCTCCGTATCCCTCCATGCCCACACCCCCCCTCTCATCCCCTGTGCCTGTGCCCACCCCGTCGCATCCCTCTCCCCTCGTCCCCATAACGCGGTCCCCACCACCCTTCACCGACATCGCCCTTTTAAGAGCGGCGGGCGCGGGCGGCGTTGCTGGAACAGCCTCGCGGGGGGAGGCGGCGCGGCGGTTTCAAGCTCCCCCGCGGGCGCGCGGCCGGAGCCGCCGGGGCCGGGGCCGGGGCCGGGATGGCGGCGGGGGGGGCCCGGGAGCGGGGCCGGGGCCGGGGCCGCTGACAGCCGGGGCCGCGCCGCCGCCGCAGCATGTACGGGAAGGGCAAGGGCTCCGGCGTGCCCTCGGACGGACAGGCCCGAGAGAAGTGAGTGCGGCCCCGGGCCGCGGCCCCGCAACTTTTGCCGGGGCGGCCGCCGGGGGAGCGGGCACCGAGGGGACGGGGATGGGGACTGGGGATGGGGATGGGGGCGGGCGGACCCCCGCGGCCCCGCCCCGCTGGGGGGGCACCGGCAGCCGTCGGGGCTGAGCCGGGAACCGGGGTGCGCACCCCCCCCTTCCCCGTCCGTCCGTTCACCGGGAGCCGCTCCCCGCCGTGTGGGACCCCCGTCGGCAGCGGGACCGGGCCCTGAGTCATTCCCATTGCCGGGACCCGGGGTGCCCGCCTCCCTTCGCGGGGAGCTGACATCGCTCCCGCTCCGTCCTGGCCGCCCCCCCCGGGGGGTATCCCCGCTTTTGGGGTCTGCGGCTGTCGGGGCCGGGGAACCGGGGGGGGGTGCCCGGTCCTTGACCCCCGTGTCCCGGTCGCGGTCCCCGCAGGCTGGCGCTGTACGTGTATGAGTACCTGCTGCACGTGGGGGCCCAGAAATCAGCCCAGACCTTCCTGTCGGAGGTAAGAGATGGAGGGGGGATCACACACACACACAAACCCCTCCCGACCCCATCCCCATGGGACTGGGGGCCCGGAGCCCATCCCCGCGGTGTCAGGCCTGCCGAGGCCAAGCCTGACCCCGCATCCCCGCATCCCTCCCCGCAGATCCGATGGGAGAAGAACATCACATTGGGAGAGCCTCCCGGCTTCCTGCACTCCTGGTGGTGGTGAGTTAGGGATGGACCCCCCCCCACACCCCGCTGCCCCTTCCCTTTCCATGGGGCTGAGCTGGGGCCCCCCCCCGCTGCCACCACATCACCTCGTACCCCATAAACCTGCCGCTCTGCTTTTCCCATCAGCGATTTGGGGGCTCCCCCCCCTCGCATCCCGGCCCCTCCAGATGGATCCAATTTGGCACCAAGCACGGGGTGGGAGGGGGCTCCCAGTCTGGGGCTGGACCCTGCATGAAGAGGGGGGGGGACAACCAAGGAGGTCACCCCATGGATAGGGACTGATGGGGGATGCTGGGGGGGGACACGACCCCATCGTGCTGTGGGGGCTCAGTGGGGGTGCAGGATGCTGCCATTGCCAAGAAGTGATATATGGGGGGGGGGGGGGGCAGAGGCCATTAACCCTCCCGCTGCCAGCACCCCTAAAGGGGGGAGCACCCAGAAACAGCGCTGTGGTCCCATCCCTGCATCCGGGGGGGGGGGGGGTGCGGGCAATGGGACCCCCCCATCCCATCCGGCCCCGGGATGCTGCAGCCTGATGTAAAGTCCCAGGAATTTGGGCTCTGGCCCTAGCGACCGTTTCCAGGGAAAACAGGCGGCAGCGGCGGCGCTGGGAGGCCCCAACACACACAGGGGATGGGGGGGGACACACATGGGATGGACATGGGCACACACAGGGACATTGGGGGGTCCTGACCCGTTGTGTGTGTGTGTGTGTCCCCCTTTCACTCCAGTGTGTTCTGGGACCTGTACTGCGCCGCTCCCGACCGCAGGGAGACCTGTGAGCACTCCAGCGAGGCCAAAGCCTTCCATGACTACGTGAGTACCGTGGGGCTGGGGGGGAGCTGTGCCCACTGTGACACCCCCGGACCCAGCACACCGGGGGTTAACACCGGCCCCAGCCCGCTGACCTATTTGCATTGGGATGCAAAGGAGGGGGGGGTTAATCCCTGGGGGCCTGGCTCAGCCCCCCCCCCTGCATCCAGCCCCATCCCATGGGTTGCATCCTGTAACCCCTAACCCTGCTTCCCAACTGGAAGTTAGGGTGTCCCCCCCCCACCCCATCTCACCCGGTGCTGCAGGACCGGTGTGGTCCTGGGGTTCAGTGGGACACCCCCACCACCGCTGGGGGTGGCAGGAGGAGAACTGGGTCCTGGGGGGTACCATGCCCTGGGATGGGGCTGGTGCATGGTCCTGGGGTGGGAGATGTGGGCTGCCATGGGATCTGTGGTGCTGTGGGATGCTGTGGGGTCCATGGTGCTGTGGGATGTGGGATGCTGTGGGGTCCATGGCACTGTGGGATGCAGGATGCTGTGTGGTCCATGGCGCTCTGGGATGCGGGATGCTGTGGGGTCCATGGTGCTGTGGGATGCAGGATGCTGTGGGGTCCATGGCAGTGTGGGATGCAGGATGCTGTGGGGTTCATGGTACTGTGGGATGCAGGATGCTGTGTGGTCCATGGCGCTGTGGGATGCGGGATGCTGTGGGGTCCAAGGCAGTGTGGGATGCAGGATGCTGTGGGGTTCATGGTACTGTGGGATGCAGGATGCTGTGAGATGCAGACGTTGCAGCAGGAATGCTGTGGGATGCTGTGGGATGCTGTGGGATATGTGATGCTGTGGTGTGCAGGATGCTGTGGGATAAAGAAGGCCGTGGGATGCAGGATGCTGTGGGATGCAGGATGCTGCAGGACAGGCGGTGCCATTCTGTGTGGGATACATGGTGCTGTGCAGTAGGGGTTGCTGGGGGTTGCAGGATGCCATGGTACCCTTGGCACTGTGGGATGGAGGATGCCATGGTACCCGTGGCGCTGTGGGATGCAGGATGCTGTGGGGTCCATGATGCTGTGGGATGCAGGATGCCGTGGGGTCCATGGCACTGTGGGATGCAGGATTCTGTGGGGTCCATGGTGCTGGGGGATGCGGGATGCTGTGGGGTCCATGGCGCTGTGGGGTCCATGGCGCTGTGGGATGCAGGATGCTGTGGGATGCAGGATGCTGTGGGGTCCATGGCGCTGTGGGATGCAGGATGCTGTGGGATGCAGGATGCTGTGGGGTCCATGGCGCTGTGGGATGCGGGATGCTGTGGGGTCCATGGCGCTGTGGGGTCCATGGCGCTGTGGGATGCAGGATGCTGTGGGATGCAGGATGCTGTGGGGTCCATGGCGCTGTGGGATGCAGGATGCTGTGGGATGCGGGATGCTGTAGGGTCCATGGCCCTGTGGGATGCAGGATGCTGTGGGATGCAGGATGCTGTGGGGTCCATGGCGCTGTGGGATGCAGGATGCTGTGGGGTCCATGGCGCTGTGGGATGCGGGATGCTGTGGGGTCCATGGCGCTGTGGGATGCAGGATGCTGTGGGATGCAGGATGCCACAGGGCGCACATTGCCCTGACCCTCTCCCCATCCCCCTGGAGAGGGGCTGGAGCTGCCCCCCCTTCCCTGGCTGCTCACCCCCCCCTTACCCAGCAGCACCCATTGCTGCACAGGGGGTGGCTGTGGGCACCGCGTGTGGCTGCACCAGTGCAGGGGGGGCTGCAGCAGGGCCCCCCCCCGGCCCCCGGCGCTTGCAGCGCTGATTTCCATGCTGGAATTAATGAGGCTGCCGGTGCGGTGACGCCGGGGACGCGGCGCGGGTCAGGCAGCGTTGCCATGGCACTAATGCCTGGCAGGCAGCAATGGGGACCCATGGGGGGAGCCCCCCTGCAGCACCCCCCCCCCGTGCACCCCCACACTGTGAACCCCCATCCTGGGGTCCTCACTGCAGTGAAACCGGTACCCATGGGGTGAACTGGGGGTCCCGCCATGGAGCCCCTCACTTCACCCCCATGGGTGCTGCTCAGCGGCACCCCCCCCGGGGCACATGGGGACCCCCCCTCCTCATGAGCATCGTGGGGATGGGGACCCCATCACTTGGGGGGCTGGCAGTGGGGACAAATGGTGGCAGCGACTGGCCCCATGCTGGGGATTGGGGTACGCTGGGGTGCATTGGTCTGGGGACCCCCCCCCAGCCTGCACCCCCCCATGTCTGTGTCCCCCCCCCCATTTTCTCCCTCCTGACCTTGAGCCTGCAGGAGGAGCCAAAACTCCCCAACCTGTTGCCATGGCAACTCTGCTTTGCATCACTGAGTGATGGGGGGGGGCAGTTCAGTCCCTGCCATGGGGGGGGCAGCACTGTCCCCTCTGTGGGGCTGGAGCTGGGGGGCAGTGGTGGACCCACTGTGGGGTGTGTGTGTGCGGGGCCTCTGCCTTGGCTCTGTCCCCAGGGTTGGGATGGGGATTGTGCCTGCCCCCAGGCAAAGGCTGCCCGGCCCCCCTGGGCAGCGTTGTCCTGGCCCCATGGCCATGGGGTGATGCTGGTCACAGGCACGGCCATGGGGTGATGCTGGTTACGGACACGGCCATGGGGTGATGCTGGTCATGGACACGGCCATGGGGTGATGCTGGTCATGGACACAGCCATGGGGTGATGCTGGTCACGGACGCAGCCATGGGGTGATGCTGGTCACGGACACAGCCATGGGGTGATGCTGGTCACGGACGCAGCCATGGGGTGATGCTGCTGCCATCCCACCCTTCACCCCTCCTGGCACCCCTGCGTGATGGGGACAGACCCCCTGGGTCCTGGGACCTGTCCCCTGTGCTGTGCTGGGGTGGGCACTGCAATGGCTCCATGATGAGCACCATAATGGGTGCTATGGTGGGACCATGATGGGCACTGTGGTGGGACCATGATGGGTGTATGGTGGGACCATGGTGTGCTCCATGGTGGGCTCTATGATAACTCTGTGATGAGCTCCATGGTGGGCACTGTGGTGTGACCATGATGGGTGCTGTGGTGGGACTATGATGGGTGTATGGTGGGACCACCATGGGTGCTGTGGTGGGACCATGGTGTGCTCCATGGTGGGCTCTATGATAACTCTGTGATGAGCCCCGTGGTGGGTGCTGTGGTGGGACCATGATGGGTGCTGTGGTGGGACCGTGATGGGTTCTATGGTGGGACTACAATGGGTGCTATGGTGGGACCACCATGGGTGCTGTGGTGGGACCATGATGGGTGCTGTAGTGAGACCGTAACGGGTTCTATGGTGGGACCATGATGGGTGCTATGGTGGGACCACCATGGATGCTGTGGTGGGACCATGGTGCTCTCCATGGTGGGCTCTGTGATAACTCTGTGATGAGCCCCATGGTGGGCACTGGGGTGGGACCATGAGGGGTGCTGTGGTGAGACCGTGATGGGTTCTATGGTGGGACCACAATGGGCGCTATGGTGGGACCACCATGGGTGCTGTGGTGGGACCATGGTGTGCTCCATGGTGGGCTCTGTGATGAGCCCCATGGTGGGCACTGGGGTGGGACCATGATGGGTGCTGTGGTGGGACTGTGATGGCTGCTGTGGTGGCTCTGTGTTGGGTGCAGTGATGGACCTGGTGTTGGCACCATGGGGAGCTTGGTGATGGCTCTGTGACGGTTCAGGATGGGCTCCATGGTGGGACCATGGGGGGCTCTGGGATGGCGCCTGGATGGGATGTGGTGGGCTCCCATTGCCTTGCAAATGATCCCTGGAGCTGGGGACCTCGGGGCCACATCCTGCAGCAGATGAAGCTGGGGCTCCCCCCGACCTCCAGACCCCAGGGCACCCACTGTCACCCTGGTGCCATGCATGTCCCATGTGTGACCCATGTACCTACCATGACCCATGTGCCCAGATGGGGGTCTCACCCTCCCCATCCCCATTTCCACACCAGCAGCACGCACGGGTGCCCCATCCCCATCCCCCATCAATGGGTGATGCCCCCCTCTCCAAACACATCCAAGCTGGGGCTGGGGGCAGCCATGGGGCGCTGCGGGGCCCCCCGGGGGGAGGGGGCAGCTCCGGGTCCGGTTCCCCCCCCCCCCCTTTCTCCTCCTCCCCTACAAATTGGATCCAGTTGCGGCGGGGCCGGGCCGGTTTCCGGTGCATTCCTTCCATGGGGCCGGCAGCAGAGAGGGGCCCGCGCCCCCTGCCCCGTTCGGGGGGGGGGGGGGCAGGACCGGGTCTCGCCTGGCGCAGCCGCAGAGGTGCCCTCCCCCCCCCCCTCCGGTGTTGACCCCCCCCTCCCTCCCCTCCCGTTCCCCCGCAGAGCGCGGCGGCGGCTCCCAGCCCGGTGATGGGGAACCTGCCCCCCGGTGACGGCATCGCGGGGGGGCCCATGCCCCCCGCCTTCTTCCAGGTACCCCCTGCGTGGGTGCTGAGAGCACGCGTGTGCGTGTCCATAGTGTGTGTGTGTCCTTTGTGTGTGTCCTTAGCGTGTGCGTGTCCTTAGCGTGTGCATGTCCTTAGCATGTGCGTGTCCTTAGCGTGTGTGCGCTCTGTGTGTGTCCTTAGTGTGTGTGTCCTTAGTGTGTGTGTGTCCTTAGCTGTCCTTAGCATGTGCGTGTCCTTAGCGTGTGCATGCGCTCAGTGTGTGTCCTTAGTGTGTGCATGTCCTTAGTGTGTGCGTGTCCTTAGTGTGTGCATGTCCTTAGCATGTGTATGTCCTTAGCGTGTGCGTGCACTCAGTGTGCATGTCCTTAGTGTGTGTGTGCCCTTAGCGTGTACATGTCATTAGCATGTACGTGTCCTTAGAGTGTGTGTGCACTCAGTGTGCATGTCCTTAGCATGTACATGTCATTAGTGTGTACGTGTTCTTAGCATGTGCATGCACTCGGTGTGCGTGCCCTTAGCATGTACATCTCCTTAGCGTATGCATGTCCTTACCTGTGTATGTGTCCTTAGTGTGTGCGTGCACTCAGTGTGCATGTCCTTAGCATGTACATGTCCTTATTGTGTACATGTCCTTAGCATGTGCATGTCCTTAGTGTGTACATGTCCTTAGCGTGTACATGTCGTTAGCGTGTACATGTTGTTAGCATGTACACATCCTTAGCGTGTGCATGTTCTTAGCATGTGCGTGTCCTTAATGTCTGTCTACCTACGTGTATGCGTGCCCTTAGCGTGTGCTTGCAGCCAGGTGGCTTTACATGACCCGGGCCCCCCCGCCTCACTCTGCCCCCTCCTGGGGCCAGCCCCACATCCCATGCCCCCCCAAGCCCCCCACCGGGGTGCCCCCCCCCCAGCCCCATAACCGTGTTCTGTTTCTCTTAAAGGGACCCGCGGGCTCTCAGCCTCCGCCCCACAACCCCGGGCCCCCCCTGCTGGGGCCGCACAGCCAGGTAAGGCTGGGCCCCCCCCCCCCTCAGCGCCTGCAGGAGAGCCCCGGCCCCCCCCCGGCCCCTCCCCGCCCCCCCCCCCAGGGTGATGCTGCCCCCCCCAGCCCCAGCTCACCCCATCCCTGCTCCATCTCTTGCAGCCCTTCATGTCCCCCCGGTACCCCGGCGGCCCCCGGCCCCCGCTCCGGATGCCGAACCAGGTGAGGTGCTCTGCGATGGGACCCCCCCATTCCCCCACCCACTACAATGGGTGCAGACCCCTCTGGGGGGGGATCCGCAGCTCCTCATGTGCTGTCCCCCCCCCCCAGCCCCCAGTGGGTGTCCCAGGCTCGCAGCCACTGCTGCCCAACGCCATGGACCCGGCGGCGCGGTCACAGGGTGAGTTGGGGGGGTCCCTGTGTGCCCCCCCCCCCCCCGCACCCCAAGGTCGGTTGGGGGGGGCTGTGGGGGTCTCACTGTGCCTCCTCCCCCCCTCCCCTTTGCACAGGGCATCCCGGCATGGGGGGCCCGATGCAGCGCATGAACCCCCCCCGAGGCATGGCCGGCATGGCCCCCCAGGTGAGGATGCAGGGGTCGGGATGGGGTTGGAGCCATTGATATGGATGGGGATGGGAACAGGGATGGGGAGTGGGGGCAGAGACAGGGATGTCCCCATTGACCCCCAGCTCTCCCTGCAGACCTATGGCAGCGGGATGCGCCCCCCCCCCAGCTCGCTGGCCGGCCCTGGCATGCCCACCATGAACATGTAAGACACCCGGACCCCCCCCTCCCATGGGGTCACCGGGACCCCCCCCTCACCTCTCCCCATTGCCTTCCAGGGGTCCCGGTGGCCGCGGGCCTTGGCCGAACCCCAACGCCAACTCCGTAAGTTGGGGGGGGGGGGGAGCAGGGGATGGGGCTATGGGGGTGCTGGCTCTGCCCCCCCCATGATGAACACCCCCGTCTTTCTGTCCCCCCAGATCGCCTACTCCTCCTCATCCCCCGGGAACTATGTGGTGAGTATTGGGGTGCACTGGGGGGTGTCCATGCTGGGGGTGCCCCCCCTTTAACCCACCTCCCTCCTTTCCCCCCCCCAGGGCCCTCCCGGGGGTGGTGGCCCCCCCGGCACCCCCATCCTGCCCAGCCCCGGAGGTGAGTGTCTGCAGGGAGCGGGATGGGTTGGGGTCATTGGGGGGGGGGATTTGGGTGCCATTCTCACCCCTCCATGTGTCCCCCCCCTCCAGACTCCACCAACTCCAGTGAGAACATGTACACCATGATGAACCCCATCGGGCCCGCGGGGACCCGGCCCAATGTGAGTGACTGCGATGGGGTCGGGGGGGACACAGGGATGGGGATGGGGGGGGGTCCCACATTGCTCCTCACCCCCCTTTTCCCTTCCAGTTCCCGATGGGGCCCGGACCCGAGGGGCCCATGGGGGGCATGAGCGCGATGGAGCCGCATCACATGAATGGATCCTTAGGTGCGTGCCCCCCCCTCCCCAACCCCGGCTCCATCCCGCGGTCCGTGAGCGCCATCTGCGGGCGGCCGCGATCAATGCAGGGCCCTGCGGGGAGGGGGGGGGGGGGCCTGAGCATCACCGGAGGGGGGGGCACGGCCTTGGTTGGGGGGGGCACTGATGCTCTGCTTTGTCCATGCAGGCTCCGGGGACATGGACGGGCTGCCAAAGGTGAGTGCGGGGCCCCCCCCATGCACTGGGACCTCCCCACCAATCCCATGTACTGGGACCCCAGTTATTGGAAACAGCCCCCCTATATCCTGAGACATATTTATTGCTCCCCCCCCATGTACTGGAACCCCATGTATTGAACCCCCCCATACCCTGGGACGCATTTATTAGCCCCCCATATAGTGGGACCCCATGTATTGAACCCCCCCTTATCCTGAGACACATTTATTGCCCCCCCCATATACTGGGACCCCATTTATTGAACCCCCCCATACGCTGAGACACATTTATTGCCCCCACCATGTACTGGAACCCCATGTATTGCCCATACCCTGAGACACATTTATTGCCCCCCCCATATACTGGGACCCCATTTATTGAACCCCCCCATACGCTGAGACACATTTATTGCCCCCACCATGTACTGGAACCCCATGTATTGACCCCCCCATACCCTGAGACACATTTATTGCCCCCCCCATATACTGGGACCCCATTTATTGAACCCCCCCATACGCTGAGACACATTTATTGCCCCCACCATGTACTGGAACCCCATGTATTGACCCCCCCATACCCTGAGACACATTTATTGCCCCCCCCATGTACTGGGACCCCATTTATTGAACCCCCCCATACCGTGGGACACATTTATTGCCCCCCCCCATGTACTGGGACCCCATTTATTGACCCCCCCCATACCCTGAGACACATTTATTGCCCCCCCCATGTACTGGGACCCCATTTATTGAACCCCCCCCATACCCTGGGATGCATTTATTAGCCCCCCATATAGTGGGACCCCATGTATTAACCCCCCCCCATACCCTAAGACACATTTATTGCCCCCCCATGTACTGGGACCCCATTTATTACACACACCCCCTCCATCCCCCCCTTTCTCACCCTCTTCTCCCCCTTCCCCAGAGCTCCCCCAGTAACCTGGGGGCCCTGAGCAACCCCCCCGGCACCCCCCGGGACGACGCGGACCTGAGCAGCAACTTCCTGAACCCCTTCCAAAGCGACAGCGTAAGGGACCCCCGGGGTGGGGGGGGGGCATTAAATCCCTTTGGTGAACCCCAATGATGACAATGGGGGGCTTGGGGGTGGTTACCCCCGAACCCCCCCCATTAACCCCATGGTGTCTCCGCTCCCTGCAGTACTCGCCCAGCATGACGATGAGCGTGTGAGCCCCGCCAGGCCGGACCCCTCCCCCCCCCCGGAATCCTCATCAGTGATCAATAATCAATGATCAATAATTATCAATCACATCCCCCTCCCCTCCCCCCCCGTGAGAAAACACTAAACACAGAATGGGGACAATTGAGGAAGAATTAGGAATAAGTCACGTGACTTATTTATTGCCCTCCCCCCATCCCCGGCGCAGGGACCACCCCCCAGGGTGGGGGCAGGCACTGGGGGGGGGGGGGCTTTATAAGGGTGTTCCCCCCCCCAAAAGTAGGGAGGGGGTTTTGGGGGGGGGGTTTGCTCTGCCCCCCAACCTTTGGCTATGCTGTAAATGGAGGTAACTGCAATGAGCAATGCAGCAGCCCCCCCAAAGCCCCCAGTGCGGGTTCAACCCCCCCCACCCAAAGGCTGTGTTAGGGGTGGGGGGGGCCCAAGCCATACCCCCCTCCCCATAGAGCACCCCCCATGCTCTATAGGGCAGGCCCCAGTGCAGAGAGCAGCCCCCCCCCCCAGCCCTGTCTGTGTGCTCAGCCAGCACTGTGATCCCCCGCCCCCCCGCCCCGACCGGGCCCCCCCCCCGCCGCCCCCCCCCCCCCCCCCCCCGGGACCACTTTAATATGAAGGAATTCTCTTTTTTTGTGTGGGTTTTTTGGGATTTTTGTTGGGATTTTTCCTCTTTTATAACAAAAACGACCTCAAAACCCCTCCCCCCCCTCTTCCCCTCCCCCTCCCCCAACTGCCGCCGCACCCCCGGGCCCCCTCCCTTGTACAGCCCCACGCCGGGGGGGGGCCCATTGTGCCCCCATAGCACCCACCATAGGCATAGTTGTTCTGTGTAGGGAACACCCCCCCCCATTTCTATTGCCATTAGAGCCCCCGTTGCTTTATCAAAACAAAACGGGGGACCCCCTCCCCAAAAAAAAAACAACAAAAAGAAGAAAATACACAAAAAAATACAACCCCCCCAAAATACAGCCCCCCCCCCATCAATAAATGTCACTTGATTTTTTTTTCAGAAGGTGCCAATTTTTTGCTTTGGGGGGGGGGTCCCCCAAGAATGAGGCAACACCGTTTGGGGGGGCATCCGGGTTTATTGGGGGGTTCAAAGCTTCACAGTGTCAATGGCATCGGGGCTGGGGGGCACTGAGGTGGGGGGGACACCCCCCCCCAGACCCCCACATCCACCCCCTAGGAAGCTGCTCAAGGGGTCCTGGCGTTAGTCAGCCCCATCAATGTGCAGGGGGGTGCGGGGGGGCCCCATCCGCGGTGCACAGGGGTGCCCATTGAGCTGGGTGGGTGCTGCCGGGGTCTTCTTGGGTGCCAAGGGACAGGCGGCCCCCCCCGGGCAGGAGCGCTTGGGGCTGGGTGCGGGGCGCTGCATCTTGTGCTCCAGCAGCATGTGGTTCTGGGGGGGCAGCCCCACACAGGCCCTGGCACCGAGGGAGGAAATGGAGGGGGGGGGTGTTAAGGATGTGGTACCCAGTGACAGGGAAGGGCGATGGGAGCAGTGATGCTGGGGGCAGCATTGGGTACTGGGGGCTGTGGGCATTGGGATGCTCTTGCGTTGGGCACCCCAAGACTGGGAACCAGGGACCCATCTGCGCTGGGAGCTGTTGGTGCTGGGCACTGCCAGCACTGGGACCATCATTTGGGCATCATGCACCAGGATGCAGCGGTGCTGGGTGCTGGCACCCAGAGGGGGGGATGGCTCCTGGGACCAACTGGTGGCACTGAGCACCCAGCCCCAAACTGGCTTTGCACACCCATGGTGTTGGGTATCGAGCACCAGGATGCCCCCAAGCCTCGGGTACCACCATGGGCAGCAGGAGAGGAGGGATGGGGACCCCCGGGTACCTCAGGATGTTCTCGATGCAGCTGCGCTGTCGGAAGAGCGCGTTGACAACGGGGGTGCCCTCGGGGACCAGCGGGGCCTTGCAGAGGAAGGCGACGATGGAGAGGACGCTGTGGAAGCCCTGGAACTCGGGGTCGGCCTCGGTGCAGAAGGTGATGCGCTGGCACAGCTCCGTCAGGATGGCCAGGTCCAGGATGATGGGGCTGGCGAGCAGCGAGTCCTGTGGCCACCAGGGGGTGGGGAGGTGAGATGGGGACGTGCCACCCCCCCACTGCCACCCCCCTGTGGCCCCCCCGACGCACCTCACACGTGTTGTGGATGACGATGGTGTTGGTGCCACCCATCATGATCTCCGACGTGTACTCATCCAGCGCGCGTTTGCTGTCCCCGACGTAGGGCACGTACTTGATCACCACCTGCGAAGCGACGTCCCCGTCACCACCGCATCCCCCTCATCCTCCTCGTGTGGGTCCTGACCCCCCAACTCACGCAGTGGTCGGGCTTGTCCTGGGGGCCGTAGAGGATGGGGTTGGCCTGGACCGTGTCATCCACCACGTTGCTCTTGGAGATCTCCTTGGAGCGGAACTGCTGCGGGGCCGAGAGGTTCTTCCCGTCGTTGTTCCCCAGGTGGTTGTAGCTCACGATGGACTTGATCTATGCGGGTGGTGGGCACAGGTCACCCCCATCACAAGCAGGTCCCCCCCAATGCATCAGCACTGCCCCATCCCTATGTACCTTAAGGCCAGCGCCCACCAGGAAGTCCACGAGCACCGACTTGAGCTTGGTCTGACCGGACTTGAAGTCATCACCGCAGATGAAGACGCGGCGCTGGGCGGCCAGCTCCACGGCACCCGGCACGAAGGTGTTCTGGGGGGAGCCGTTGATGTAGGCGCAGCCCTCCAGGATGCTGGCCACGGCGAAGAGCGTGGATGGGGACACCTCCAGGCCTCGCTGCGGGGACACGGGGCAGCTCAGCACCACCGGGGGGGCTGCCGGCGCTGCTCCCCGCTGCGGCCCTGCCCGTGCCCTGACCTCGATGGCCCGCAGGAGGTTGTCGGCGGTGTCGTTGAGCCCCGGCACCACGTCGCAGAAGCGCTCGGTGTTGGCCGTCCACAGGACGATGACTTTGTCCACGCCGCTGCTCTCCTTGAAGTCGCGGATGTCCCTGCGGATCTGCTCCACCTGCGACAGCACCGATGGGGGTACGTCAGCACGGGGGCATCCCCCTGCCCCACATCACCTCTGTGTCCCCATCACCAGCACCAGGACCTGCTCCGCCATGGACCCGTGCAGGATGTTGTCCGCCCGCTCCTCCTGGTTGGCCGCGATGAACTCGGGGATGTAGATGGAGGCTCGGGGCTTCATCTTCTCCATATGGGGCCAGAGCTGCTCCTGCAGTGGCCAGTCCAGCACCTCCGCGCGCCGCATGGCCTTGGCCAGGTTCAGGGATGAGATGTCCCAGCCTGGGGGACAAGGGGTGACCCAGCCGCTCAGGGTGCCCCATGGATGGGGGTGTGTCCATCCCCCCCCGTATCCCACCTACCATCAAAGACGATATCGTTGGGGTGCACCATGGGCAGCAGGTCCCGGAAAGGCACATAGACATCACCGGTGGGGCCAGAGCCCAGGCAGACGGTGGAGGCTTGGAGCAGGGAGCCATAGTAGTTGGCTTTCTGGGATGGAGAAGGTGAGGATGAGCTGCTGGTACAGGGAAAAGGGGTCCCCAGCACCCCACTTTGGGGTGCCACGGCTTCAGACCACCTCTGCAGGGGCAGGGAAGGGGATTGGGGTGCAGGACCCCGGTGCAGAGGGACCAGCTCCGTGTCCTGATCCTTGCGGGATGCAGGGATGCTGGGTACCGGTGGGGGACACCCACCTTGCGCCCGGTCTTGGTCATCCAGGAGAGCCCCAGCCTGTTGGCCAGCACGGCCGCCGTCACCGTGGTGCCGTTGTTGCCCCCCCATCCCACCAGCATCACCCCCAGGCGTGGGACCTGCCGCGCCGTGCGGAACGTGAACCGGGTCGAGCACGGATGCACCTACGGGATGGGAACGCGTGGGGATGGGGGGGACCCCCGAAACCCCTCCCGAACCCCCCCAAACCCTGACAGCCCCCATCAACACCCTTGACCCCCTGCATCCCCCGCCCCTCCGCACCTTGGTGACGCCGTTCTCGCGGCAGACGTGCACGGCGCTGTACGTGTACTTGGCCTCGATGAAGTCCTTGCTGTACGTGACGTCGGGGCTCTCCACAAGGAACGGCTCTGCCATTGTTCCTGCAGCTGCAATAGGAGGAAATGGGTGTCAGCCCCGAGGGCCTGGCACGCCGGGACCCCGGGTTCCCCCCCTCCTGCTCTGGCCCCGCTCCGGGTGGCACCGCGGCCCCGGAGAACGGGAGGGGGGGCGCAAGGGAGTCATCGCCCAGCGCCCCCCAGGACCCCACTGAGCGGCAGCAGGCGGAGGGCGCTGGGTCCCGGTCCTGTCCCCGCTGTCCCGTCCCTAGCGCACAGGAGGAGTCCCCGGAGCGGCAGAGGGGACACGGAGCGCTCCGCATCCCGCGATGGGAGACGGGACCCGGGGACAAAGGTGTCCGAGCACCGGGGCCGCGGGACAGGGGCACGGGGGGGGGGACACAGAGTGGGTACCCCAGGAACCCCCCGCCCCCACCTCCTCCCGGGGCCGCCCCCGCGGGCACTCACCGGGGGCGCTGGAGCCGGTGCCGGTGCCGGTGCGGGCCCCGCGGGGGATTGATGCGATCGCGGCTGCGGCCGCCCCGGCTCCCGCCGCTTAATCGGCTCCCAGGACCCGCCCCCCCCCCGGACCCGCCCCCCGAGACCCCCCCGCACGTGCACCCCCACCCCCCGCACCCCCACACCCCCCCCGGGACTCCCCCCTCCCGGTCCCGGCCCCAAGGCACGTGCGGGGCGGCCCCTACCGGAGCTGGGGGGGGGGGGGGTACCGGGAGCGGGAGGCGGCGGGGAGCGGGCGCTGACCCGGGAAGGGGAAGCGGCGGCGGGGCCGGGGTTCGGGCCGGGACCGGGACCGGGAGCGGGAGCGGGGGGTCCCGCTGCCGCCTTCCGGCCATTGAGAGCCCGGGGCCGGCGGCTTCCTGAGCTGCCGGAGCCTCGCGGCTTCCCACGGGCACCGGATCGCGGGGCCGCTCCCACGGTGCTGACCCGGCACCGGCACCGGCAGCCCCTATGGACATCACAAAACTGATGGCACCCTGCAGCCCCTATGGGCACCCCAATGGCACCGGCATCCTGCAGCCCCTATGAGCACCCCAAAGGTGATGGCACCCTGCAGCACCTATGGGCACCCCAAAGGCACCAGCACCCTGCAGCACCTATGGGCACCCCAAAGGCAATGGCACCCTGCAACCCCTATGGGCACCCCAAAGGCACTAGCACCCTGCAGCCCCTATGGGCACCCCAAAGGCAATGGCACCCTGCAGTACCTATAGGAACCCCAAAGGCGATGGCACCCTGCAGCCCCTATGGGCACCCCAAAAGCACTGGCACCCTGCAGCCCCTATGGGCATCCCAAAGGCAATGGCACCCTGCAGCCCCTATGGGTACCTCAAAGGCACCAGCACCCTGCAGCCCCTATGGGCATCACAAAACTGATGGCACCCTGCAGCCCCTATGGGCACCCCAAAGGCAATGGCACCCTGCAGCACCTATGGGCACCCCAAAGGCACTAGCACCCTGCAGCACCTATGGGCACCCCAAAGGCGATGGCACCCTGCAGCCTCTATGGACATCACAAAACCGATGACACCCTGCAGCTCCTATGGGTACCCCAAAGGCAATGGCCCCTGCAGCCCTTATGGGCTCCCCAAAGGCGATAACACCCTGCAGCACCTATGGGCACCCTGCATCCCCTGTGGGCACCCCAAAGGCGATAACACCCTGCAGCCCCTATGGGCACCCCAAAGGCGATAACACCCTGCAGCACCTATGGACACCCCAAAGGCGATAACACCCTGCAGCCTCTATGGGCTCCCTGCAGCCCCTATGGGGCTATGCAACCCCCACCCTGGCCCCCAAGTGTTCCCGGGGGGGGGCTGTTGCAGCAGCGGGGGCCGTGCCGGGGGCTCCGCTCCCTTTCAATGGGCTTCAAAGGAGCCCCCGGGGCAGGAGCAACGCCCGGGCGGACCCGGCCCCTTCCCACCCTCGCTCCCCGAGGACCGCTCCCGCCGCCACCCAGCGCCTCGGGCCCGGGGGGGCACAGACACGGACACGGACACGGACACGGAGACCACGTTGGGATGTGCCCAATCGGGACACCCCCGGGGGGGGGGCACCTGCCCGCGGCCACGGTGGGGCCGGGGTACACGGGGTAGGAGGTGGGGGGGAACACGGGGAGGAGGCGTGCGGCCCCTTGGCCATGGAGGAACAATGATCCCTTGGTGCCGGGCTGGAGCGCGGACCGAGCCCCGCGCTGGAATGCCGATGCCTCAGCGAATTATTGAAACAAAAATAACATTTCTTTGTACAATAATCCCGGCCGGGGGGGGGGGGGCGGCAGCGCGGCCAGGGGCCCACAACTGGTATTTTTCCACTGCTTTTCCTTCCCCCCCCCCTTTGCCCCCCTCCCATAACTCCCACCATTGTTCCTTCCCACACTCCCTTCCCACTCCTCCCACACTCGGCACCGCATGAGCAGGGCTCCCTTGTTCCCTCTCCCCCAACGTGTCCATGGGCCCGGAGCCCGGGGGCTGGCGGGGAGCCGCGGAGCCATAGCGACCGCCTGGCAATGGTGCCCCCCCCATCACCAGCCCACCCCAACCCATCCCATCCCAGCGGATGGGCATCCGGAGCACGAAGCCCCCGCTGCAGGAGCCAGGGCAGCACCAGCTCCCCCGTGGTTCATCATAAGCAGGTTCAGAGCCTGGTTCTGCTGGTGGGGATGCTCCGTGCGCTGGGAAGGGCTCAGTGGTGGGGGGACACATAGGCAGGACCCCCCCTTATCTCCCCACATTTGTGCATTACGGCATTCCCTGCTCTTGGTTCACAGTTGGGGTTATTCCCCCTCGTGTAAAGCAGTTCCCAGGCTTTGCCCCTTTGTTATCTGGCAGCTCGCAGCTCCATGTCCTCCCCTCCCTATCCCTGTGCCATCACTCTGCAAGTGCTGCGTGCCCAAGGACGGACCCACGCATGGACAGGGACAGAGGGATGCGGGATCCCGCTGGGCTGCGGAGGTGCAGCAGCTGCTTGGCAAAGGGACCGGCTCCATCGGACCGTGGCAGGGACAGATGATCCCGATGAGCTTCCTCCTGTAAACAACCCGGGAGCAAACGGTGCGCAAGGAAAAACCCCACGGAGCCTCTGCCTCGCTCCCGGCATCCCTCCGGGGATGGAGGATGCTGCGGGACCAGCTCCACCGCCCCACACGGGCCTGACCCCGATGCGGTGCCAAGAGGATTGCAGAGCCCAGGGCTCAGCGTGCGGGGGACACGGACCCCGGCTCCAGGAGCTGCTGCTCCCGTGGCCTGGCCGCGCTCCCCAGCGCCGGATCCCGCCTGGCTCTGGCACAGAGAACGCAGCCAGTAAATTTCCACTGGGGCTGCTCCGAGTTAATGAGCTCCGAGCGTGACCCCGGCCGGAGCAGAGGAATTCCCCAGGAGAGCCGGGATGGGAAGGGGCAGGGACCCTGCCGGAGCGAGCGGCCCCATCCCAGGGCCAAGCCGTTCCTCCCATGAACACCCCAGGGGTGAAGCTCACCCCAGTGAGGAACTAAAGGTGGTGGGAGGGGGCCTGGGCTCAGCAGCAGCATCTCCACTGAAAGCTGATGCTCTGGCTCCGTAAGCCAGGGGAGCATCACCTCCTGCTGCTGTGTCAGCTCCGAGGTGAATGCTGAGCAGAGACCTCCCTGTCCATCCCCCCCTTCAAACACAGCCAAGACATCGCTCAGGCAGCACTTGGAGGAGCTTTAAGGCCCCTTCCCACTCAAACCAGGCTGGGATTCTGTTGCTGTTGGCAGGTAGAACCCAGAACCCTGCACTGAACCCAGCGCGCTGCAGGCGAGCACAGGCTCACTGGGGATATGGGTGGATCAAGCAAGATCCTCTGCCCTGACCTGTGGGCTCCAGCACACTGAACCTGTGCCTCCCACCCTCTGTTAAGAGGAGGGGGTCCCAAAGCAGAAGGAAACCAGAAGCTGCTCAGAGGGTACTTTGGTACTGAGTGATTTTATGCTCCAGGTACAGTGAGCAGCAGAGCCAGGACTGGAGCAAGCAGGCGCTGTGCCCGCAGAGGAAGGGATAGGGGCTCACTGCATCCCGAGCTCACTGCATCCCACTGCATCCCAAGGGATGCTCACTGCATCCCGAGCTCCAACAGGGTATGGAGGTGGGAGGCAGAGGCTGTGCCAGGCTCACCCAGCCCGGTCCCATTCCATCTCCCCATGGATGCGATTCACCCAAAGGAGTGTGCGCATGGGGCAAACCCAGCTCCAGGAGCCCGAGGGAGGCACCTGAGAACCGGGTCTGGAGGCTCCCCGGGGGCTGTGTGCTGCCAGGGAGAGCTGCCAGAGCCCAGGGAGCTCCAGCATCCCCCATCCCAAGGGAAGCAGTGAGGATCCCGCTTGCCAGCACCGCTCCAGGGCTCAGAGCCTCTCTGAAAGGCTTCAAGCACCTCCGCTGGGGCAGGAACACCCCAGCTCCGGCCTTTGTGGTGGGACCATGGTGTGCTCCATGGTGGGCTCAATGATAACTCTGTGATGAGCCCCATGGTGGGCACTGTGGTGGGACCATGATGGGTGCTGTGGTGAGACCATGATGGGTTCTATGGTGGGACCACAATGGGCGCTATGGTGGGACCACCATGGGTGCTGTGGTGGGACCGTGGTGTGCTCCATGGTGGGCTCTGTGATGAGCCCCATGATGGATTGCTCTCACCCACACCAAGCACCTTCCTCCTGTTTCTTACCGCCTGCTCTGCCCCTTCAACTGCCTCGGGTCCTTTAAGCTTCCTGCCTCCCAACTCCACGCCAGCCATTTATCACCTTTCCCCGTCGAGCTCCCTCACAGTTAAGCAGCACTGAAAAGAAAGACACAACCTTATTGTCTGCTTGTTTTCCAATACAGTGAATTTATTATATGTTGCAAAATCAGCATTCAGCTTCTCAGTGTACAAAAAAGACACCAGCTCTTAAGAAAAGATTAGGAAAGCTGAAGACTATGCTGCCTTTAAACTGTAACATTTTGGCAAAGTGAAAAGCTCTTTTGTAAACTCCAACTCCATGGCTCAATATAGTTTTTTATCCACAGTACAATATTACAAAGGAAAACACAGTATCAATAAGTTAAGATCATACTTAATCACCTACAACTGGTTTCTAGTTAACCCAAAAAGCACAAAATTCGCCTAGCTTCATCATCTCTAAAAAGAAAAAGAAAGGAAAAGGCAGATTTGACTACAGCTCTTGAACACAGGCCAAAGAAAAGGGAAGCGGGAAGGTGGTGGATGCTCAGTTGGGGCTCACAGTTTGGATATTCATTAAATATTTTCAGGGTTTCTCTCTTTTTTATATTCAAATTTTAGAAGTTCCAGAATATACATGTCAATGTACACAATACAGCTCTGTATACAACTCTGTTTGCAAAAATATCTTATAGCAGATGTATAAAGATCAGGATCCATCTCTATTCCCCCCCCCCCCCCACCCCAAAAGCAACAAGAAAACCCCATTCAAAACATTAAGGATCAGAAGTGTTTCCATGGAAGGATTTACCCATCCTGGGGCTGCAGCTGCTGCCCCTTCTGCCACCGGAGCTCCCCGTGCACCACTTGGAGGTCAAAGTCCCACCAAGCCCCATGGCTTGGGTTGGGAAAAGCAGGAATTGGGCCTTGCTGATGCATGGGAACCACTCGCAGGTCTGGGGTGTGCAGTGAATCCCAATCCCTGCAGCGCCAGGGAAAGCCACCTCAGTGCACAGGGAGCTCTGCTGGAATCGGAGCTTGGACATCGGCACCAGCCACCAGTTACTGCTCAAGAGACTTGTGCACCGAGCACACGGCAAGAGCCCACCCAGCAGGAGGACAAAGTCTTCGGGACAAAAGCTCCTTGCCTTTCATGTGCATTTTCCAGTTTTCCCTGATGAGCAGCAGCACAGGAGGCAGCAGTGCCCCACAGACGGGTAGAGCTGCAGGAGAAGCATCTCCCTCACCTCCACTTGGCTTCAGTTGGAGGAGACGGAACCAAAGCATTCCCTGAGCCCAGAGATGCTCGTTGGGACTTCCCTAAGCGAGGCTCTTGGGGTGCTCACCCCACAGTGCTCCTTGGGCATCACATCTCTTCCCTCCTCTCCTTCACTGCCCCGCTTGTGAGCGGGTTTGGTTTTGCAGAGCAGCAGAACAAGGTGGCTGTGCAAGTCCATGGACCACGGCCCAAGGGGCTCAGGCGCAGGCTTTGTTTGGAGAATGGGATGGCAAAGTCCTGGTGAACGCTGAGGTGATGCTACAGGGAGAGAAACTCAAGAGCACTGCATGTGACAAAGCAAAGCGGTGCCTCTGGCTGGACGATGCAGCAAAACCCATCCGGCCAGAATGGAATTGTTAGGAATTATTTCCTCTTGTTTTCAATACAGCAGATGGACCCACTTTTTGGGGAGAGCAGGGAAAGGATCAAATCCTCCTTGTGTAAGAACTGTTTCCCTCCTTAACTCTGCCATTCCGCTCCTTCAAAGGGGTGAAAGACTCTTCAGTGCAACCTCCCAGGGAAGGAGATGCCACGGGAAAGGAATCCTTTACTCTGAGATAAACGGAAGCGGGAAGAAGTCAAATCACGCAGGCTGGCAGGATTAAAAGGGGAGAGAAAGAAATAGCAGAGTTAAAGGCCACCTTTGTGCTTTTTGGAGTGTTTCTCACACCCTGGCCATACTCTTCAAAACGTTCCCTTCAAGTCCAGAAACAAAACCACAAAAATCAAGAAGAAAGAGTGCAGCAGAAGCTGGCTGATAGAGCACGAGAGTGGAAGTGACCCGCATGGGAAAGTGCTACCTTACTGCTCTCATGGCTCTGGTGTCTGCTCTCAGAGCGAGTTTCTGCTGCTGCTTCTTTGGAAAGACACAAAAACCAGAAGGAGAAAGCATTGTGTGTGTGTGTGTGTGTGTGTGTCCCTCCCACCTCCTCCGCTCTGATGGGCCAGTACAGGTGGCAACTCCTCTGGGACACTATCCGATAAGCTTCAGTAATACTGCGGTTGCAAGAGAGGAAAAGGGTCTGAAACACTCGGCCTGAAAGGGAAAGGGAGGCACAGATTTAGAAAAAGATGCTTGTTTTGTCCTTTTTTTTTTTCATACAAAAATAGACCAAAGTCTCATCAGCAATTATGAAAATTGGCTGCCTTGGTAGAAAGTTACAAAAGTCAAAGACAGGTCTCGATCTTCCCAGCCCTGGGACGTGGAGGTTAATGCAGGCACCGGCCCACGCATGCTGGGGAGGCCACAGCAAGACACTTCCACCCGCTGCTTCCAACACACAAGCGGAGAACAGGAAAGAGGGGCTGTGATTTACACAGCAGGGATCCCCCCTGCACGAGGCTATGGGGCAGAGCCCAGGGGCTGATCCCCTCCTCCTGACACAACCACCTCAAGGGAGCAACACACCGGAGATGACAAAAGCAGGAACAAACAACGAGAGCTCTGGGTACTTGGTGTATTTAACGCGGTGCCATGTGGAGCAGACAGCTTGCATATGAACAGTCGCAGGTGCCAGAGCAGGAGGTCACCTAGCAGCATTCCAGTTCCTCACCATTTGAAGGACAATTTACTGTAACCCAGTGGACCTGGGTAATTACACTTCATGCCAAACTTTAATCCATGAAAACTACTGATTCTTAACCTTTGGGAGCTTCGGTCACTTTAGGTCAGTTTTCCCTTAAGTGTCAAACGCTGGCTTCAAATAAGCAGAGTGGGGGGGTTTTATGTGTTTTCTGTTTTGTCATTTGTTACATTCCAACATTCAGAGAGGCTAAAACCCAACAGGCCCATGCCAGGCGCTGGGTTTGCAACCCAGCTCCGACGTGGCCAGGGCAGCTTCAGCATCATCGCAAGTCATCCCCAACTTCTTCAACCAGGAGGAATTAACGCTCTGAAAGGAATCTAGTTGTACAAAAGGGAATGGAACATCCGGGTGACTTTTATTTTGCCCTCCCCAGTCCAGATCAGCGCCAGCTAAAACTGCTGCTGGTCATACTCTGCTATCAGTTTCTTAATATGAGCCAGTTTGTTGTGGAGGTATTCGCAGCGGTTCTTCTCTTGGCTGTAATTGGGGTTAGTCTGTAAAGAGAAATGAAAACGCGGTGATGGGAGGCAGCTCTTCCCAACTCAGTGACACCCATGCTGACCCGAGGCCACCAGACCTCAGAGCATCAATAGCTGACCAAGGACTGAAGCTTTTCTAGCTGGAGGAGTAGCTGCCCATTGAAAATGAACCCACTCTGGCCAAACAAGGCAAAGAACAAAATCCCTTCTCACAAGTATCCAGCTCCAGGAGCCTCCTCATAGGACTCAGCCTGACCTGGGCACACTTCAGCTTCCAGGAGGCATCACCTGGCCAAGCTGTGCAAGCCTGGGAGCTTTACAGCAAAGATGGACTTGCAACACACAGGGAATCCCTTCTAAAAGCCCCTAAATCCCTCGGGAGAACAGGGCTCTGTATCCATAGATTAGAAAAGAAAACAAACCACCCCTGGTGTATGGATGCTTTAGATACAGAGATAGGAAGTATTCTGCATGCACCATGGCCCACTGGGGGTTATGCACCCAAGTGATTCCTCAGCTCATTCCCCACAGAGCAGCAGACCCCAAGACTTGGAGGACCCTGGTGAATGCTGTTATCACTCAGCCTGTGCATTCTGAAATACAGGCTGTTCTTTCACTTGATGGGATAAAGGCACTAATTTAACACATTCATTCTTGTGCTGGCACGCCACTAACAAGGCTGAATGCTTCCCAGGATCCCAGAGCAGTCCCAGCTCCCCCCAGACCCTTTCTGATCCAGGAAAAGACCACTTTTGGGACAGGCTCAAGCTGAACAAAGATCTGCTAGAATGGCTTCAGAACTGGGATTTGCACTTGGCAAGTGCCCATCTCTTTCAGTCACACCAGAGGCACCACCCAAAAGCCTGTTTATTTTGTGGCTGTTTTTCCTTACCTTTTTAATTTTCCGATATTCCTGTAAAATTTGATCATGGATGGTCTAAAAAGGAAAAGAGAGCTGATTACATTCCAGAGTCCTGCACCCTGCTGCAATTGGTGCCATTCCCTGATGGCTCAATGTCCACGTTGCCTCTAAATAATGACCCAAATCTACTCCCTCCCATGAGATCCGGTACCTCGGTGACTCCATGACTATACTGGTGCTGACACCATCAGTACTGGAAGGATCAAGCCCCATTCCCCAGCCATGGGAACTACCTCTAACAGGCACCTGGACCGCAGTATAACTGCCATTGCCTCCAAAACTCCCGACTCCTTTTTCCCCAAGCTAGAAAGACAACTCAGTGAGGAGTCCCTGAACTTCTTGGAGAGGGGAAGGATGTTGGAGGGAGGAAAAGGGGTTTAGCACAATAGGTGCTCTGTAAAAATCTGTTTATTATACTCAGTGAGACTTAACTTTCTCAAGATAATGAATAGCTAAAGCTCTTTCAAAATCAGCCTGACAAGTCAAATAATGCTCCATTATTAAGATCAAAGATTCCAGAGCAACAGATGACCCCGTGCTAACTCCCCTTCCAGCCCCGATATGCTACCATATGTGCAAGTATGAGTTTTCTGGCTGGGATACACTAATAGCTTCCAGCAGCTTTTGGCTAAAGACACCAATTGTCTCACTGAGGCCTTTCCTTGTCAACAAGTACCATGATGTGTGCTCCAGCCTGAAACCGAAAGAACGCAGAGCTGTTTTAAGAACAGACCTCAGAGCTGTCAGCTGCATGCGGGTTCTGCAGCCACCAACCCAGCCCCAAGAGCCCCACATCCAGGGCAACTGCACCGAGTGGCAGCGTTGCCACTTGTCGAAGTGGCTTTTCATTGCTGTTTCTACCTTATATTCCTCAGTGCCCTGCAGGAGCTGCTTCAGCTTGGCATCCAGCTGCGTAAAGCGCCGCGTTATCCTCTCTATCCGGGCGTGCAAGTCTCTGTACTCGCTGTACTCTGCATTGAAGTCGTTCTTGTAACTCTGACGCTGCTCCGAGGAGGAGATGGCTGCGTATTTTCTGCAGGGAGAATAAGGGAGTTGTTGGCTTAGGAAAGCTGCTCTCACACTGTGAGCACTGCAATGCCCAGCCCAGGTGCAGGCCAGCAGGTGACTGCACTGGAAAACAAAATACAGCCTCTTCAACTTGCATTGCAGAAGTGAGAAGGTAACCATCAGGATTATTGCCTTGACTTCTGTGCACAACAAGACAGTGTTTGCTCCCAGAATCTCCTATCTATACCAGATAAGTGTGGAATATGCAGGTACAGCAAAGCCTGGAGCAGCTGAGGGTGTAGGAGGACATTCAGATAGCACTGCTACAGCTTTTCTAACTCCCGCTGTCCTGCAGAACATGAAGTTCTGCATCTGTGCCAGCCATTGGAACAGCAGGAATACGATGCTTCCAGTGTTAAGAGTCTTTAAAGGAACACAAAAAGCATTCAGCTATCATTGCAAAATGCTCACAGGAAGATTACGTGGCAAGCACACGACAAGCAGCCACGCTGAATAGACTGACTGTATCTCCTCTACCTTCTGAAGATACCCAACGTGAAGTGAACACAAGAGCTCTTGTTTAACAGATGCGCCTCTGAGGCCCTTTGAAAGTTCTTTGGCCCAACAAAAAGCCATTAAACCTGGAATGCTGCAGAAGGCCCAGCAGCCAGTCCTCTCTGATGGTAAAACTCAGCTTTTTCTATGTGATGACTCTAATGTGGCACCTCACAGCCTGCAGCACTGCCAGCTCAGTGCATGAACACCTCTAAGCTAACCTGGTATCAAGCTGGGATTTAGGCTGAACAAGCCCAGCTCTCTCAGCCTGGATCCTCTCTGTCTCCATCCTTCTTGTGCTGGGGGGCACCAGAGCTGACTGCAGCACTATGGAAGCACACGAACACACATGCCTCCATGATCAAGACAGCAGCAACAGCTCTCATAATTTAAGCTGACCCTCAAACTAGCCAGATGGTACCAAAAGGTGAGACAACAGACCCTACAGGAGGCCATAAACCTCATGCTGTTCCTTTGGAGGTGGACTGAGGAGCTGTAATATCCCTCTAAGGGAGGGATCTGCACATCAGTTGCAAGAAAATACCAACAGCCGGCTGCAATCCTCTGAATGGCATTGGAAATGTCCCCTCCAAGTGGCTGTTTGACCAGCAACCAGTTGGGCAACCACCCAGGAACCCCATCTATCCTCCAGTGACTGTGCCTGCAGAGCGGAGGGGATGGAGGCCTCCTCTACCTCCTTCTCCTCCATCTCTTCCCTGAGTGATGGCATCAAAACCCCAGGCTGAGAGGTGCCCAAGGGAATATCAGCCACAGCTTCATCTCCTCACTACCGGAGCTTTGCCTGTAACAGGGTTGGGTTTATGCAGGTTTCTGAGCTCCAGCAGATGAGTGTACTGTTTAATTAACCTCAAGGGGATCCGATGAAGAAGTCAAGAGGTGAAATAACTCCCATCCCAACCCACAGGTTGTAACCTCGCAGAGAAGAGCATTTCACTGCTTTATGGAGATGATCTTGGCTCTGAACAGGGGAGGAATGAGCCAACCTCTCAAAATCCCGTCTCGCTCTGTCTTCCATAACATGAAATCAGATCATTTCCTCCCAAAGTTCACACTTGGAACTTTGGGAGGTGTGGAGATGGAGATGTTTAATCCTTCCAAACCCCTTCAAGGCACGGGATGTTTCTTGAAGTACTTTAGCAACCAGTTTATGGGAAGAACAGATCTGAGATCAAGTGTAGTCTAAGGAACTACCTGCAAAGTTGCAGTTACTCTTTTTCTTCTGAAAGTTCTATCAAGAAATAATGAACACAGATCCCCAGTATTGTGATTTTTTAGCTCAAACCACGGTCCCAAAGTGATGGAACAACCAATAAATATACTTACAATAAATAATCTGGCATTTCTGAAGTTGATGTTGGTACACTAGAATTATTGCATGTTCCATTTAAACCTGGGTGGGGAAAAAAGAAGGAAAACTTGTTTATAGACAGCATTACACTTCAAAGCTCTACACAGTTCAAGTTCCCATTCAGAACCCCAGCTGCAATACAGTTTAGCACAAGCCAAGCTCCTAAACCCTGTGTGCAGGGTGGGAGAAGCGACCCCATCACTGCTGAAGTGCACCACAGGTTTATGAGCAGAACAGAGCTGAGCAAGGTGCAGGGACTTCTCTCCTGATTCCACACTATGTAGATCCCTGTGACTAATGTACAGGTTCAGACTCCTGCTTGTAATGCTCCAGACTTCCATAGGGTACAACAGAGAGGTTCCTAAGGCAGGCAGCTTTTTCCTCACCTGCCCTGTAGGCAAATCCAAGCACTCTCTGCTCTCTGAAGCTGAAGAAACATGAATCAAGCAAAGCTTAAGTGAATGGACCAAAGACCTCAGGAGGAACAGGATTCTGAACGTGAGCCTAAACCCAGCCCCATCCCTCAGCACAATCCAGGCACTGGATTATTAGCCTGGAGGAAGAAAGCAGCTGAATACAGGTTTGAGAAGTGCTGTTTCTCACCAGCTGTGGATTAGGCTTCAAGTCCTAAGCAGCAAATCCATGAGTAGGCAGCAGAGTAAGAGGCAAGAGGAGAAGGCTGCAAAGGATTGAACTCGAGTGCTTTGCAGAAGGGTGTTTCTTCTTTCCAAGCCTGTTACTTAGAGTAAGCAGAACCTTGAGTGCTCAACGGCCCCAGATGCACAGGAAAGGGAGGTGGGAGCCCCACACCTCACCCATCCCTGCACTCACCTACACTGCCACTGTACGGTCATTACCCAGAGGAACTGCAGGGAGCATGAAGCACCCAAGGAATGAAGCCAGGCAAGTAAAAGCAACGGCCTGATTCCAGCTTCCTGAAAGCTGTTTTCCCCCTGAATTTCCATGGAAAGAAAGGCTTTCCTGAAGAGAATGGAAGAACGGCAGAAAACCCAGTGTCATTCTGAAGGCCCCAGCCTCAAATACCTACTGCAGCCAACTCTGCTTTCGCCCCTACCTGACCACCAGTGTGAAAGATGCAGACGTGGGGAAGGAAGAGCTGGAACGCGGGTAAGGAAGAGCTGAAGGTGGGTAAGGAAGAGCCAGAACGCAGGTAAAGGAAGAGCAGAACTTGGAGAAGGAAGAGCTGGAACGTGGGTGAGGAAGAGCCGGAACTCGGGTGAGGAAGAGCCGGAACTCGGGTGAGGAAGAGCCGGAACTCGGGTGAGGAAGAGCCGGAACTCGGGTGAGGAAAAGCCAGAACTTGGGTGAGGAAGAGCCGGAACTCGGGTTAAGGAAGAGCCGGAATGTGGGGAAGGAAGAACCGGAACGTGGGGAAGGAAGAGCTGCACGTGGGGAAGGAAGAGCCGGAACTCAGGTGAGGAAGAGCCGAAGGTGGGTGAGGAAGAGCTGGAACACAGGGAAGGAAGAACCAAACTTGGGTAAGGAAGAGCCAGAACACGGGGAAGGAAGAACCGGAACGTGGGGAAGGAAGAGCCGAACGCGGGTGAGGAAGAGCCGGATCATAGAATCATAGAATAGTTCGGGTTGGAAAGGACCTTAAGATCATCCAGTTCCAACCCCCCTGCCATGGGCAGGGACACCTCGCTCTAAACCGTCTCACCCAAGGCCTCGTCCAACCTGGCCTTGAACACTGCCAGGGATGGAGCATTCAAAACTTCCTTGGGCACCCATTCCAGTGCCTCAGCACCCTAACAGGAAAGAATTTCCTCCTTATATCCAATCTAAACTTCCCCTGTTTCAGTTTGAACCCATTACCCCTTGTCCTATCACTACAGTCCCTAATGAAGAGTCCATCCCCAGCATCCCTATAGGCCCCCTTCAGATGTGGGTAAGGAAGAGCCAGAACGTGGGTGAGAAAGAGCCAGAACGCGGGGAAGGGAGATCGTGGAGAACGGGAGAACCAGGAGGTTTAAAGGGTTTCTTTTGCCTGCGAGTGCCACCTACTGACTGCTGAAAGGAGCCGAAGGTCCCTCCAGAGCCTCCCGAACAAACGTCCCCGGGGAAACTCCGCTTCCCTGCAGCCCCTGGACCGCGGGGGGGGGGCTTGGAGAGGGCATCAGCCCTTGGCTGCAGAGCAAAGGAGCAGGGTTAGGCCCATGTTATCGGCACGAAGGCGCAGAAGGAAGAGATCCCAGCTGAGAGGCGAGCTGGCTGTGCGAGGCCCAAGCAGCCACTCACTGACCACATCCTGTTTATGCTCGCTCCCAAATCCAGCTCGGATTTGTGACCTCCCATCCATCAGGGTGCAGCAGGAACAAACCCCATGAACAAAGGGCTGTCAAGCAGAAAAGGTGGGAGAGGGTCAGCAACTTCCCATAGGATTCAGGGTACTGTGGTATAAAGGAACACTGACAAAGACACCCATCTACAGGGGGAAGGTGTGTGTGTATCTCCACCACTGTTCCAGGCATGAGGTACATGGAAAAGAAGACACTAACCCCAGTGTCCCACAAAGCTCTCTCCCTTCCCAGGAATTCAACAAACCAGCTTCCATGTCAAGTGACTTGCCTTTGTGAGCCGAAACGGGCCCATTTCCATGCACCAAGCATGAAGAGGAACTTCGAAAGCAGTAATGGGGGAAAGGGAAACGAGATGGATGCAAAAAGACATTTAACATCAGATGGGGACTGCAGGAACTGCTCTGGGAGTCTATCAAAGCCCAGAGAAACAGCAGGAAACAGGAAAGCAGCAGGCAAGGTGATGGACTGCATTGGCCAACGTGTATTCTCTGCTCTAAGACTCTGCAGAACTGACTTAGAGATAGGCTGGTTTGGGAGAAAGCATCTCAGTGGGCAAGAGATTCACTGTTGTGGTAGTCCTCAAAGGGAGAGATCAGAGTAATAATGGGCTACAGCAAGGAAGCTCTTTGAGGCTGGAAGAGCTGGTTGTGGCCTGCTTTAACAACATCTACCCCAGGACTCAGCTGTCACTTCTGCTCCATCCAACATTCAAAGCTTTTGTGACTCACGTTTCATCACCGAGTTCAAAATCAATACAAGAGTCATCACAGCACCAAAGGCAAGCTGTAAGGAACCAGGCAGCGCTGCTGCTCCAACCAACCCATCCCGATGCCTGCCTTTCATCCCAGATACCCATACAGCTTTTAATTTACCAAGGAGAAACACGACACGCTCCGAGGCAGCTCCAAACAGCACGAAAGGTTAGACAGGAAAAACCTGATATCCCCTTTGGAGAGGAAGCGTGTTTGTTGGGCTGCACGTAGGGGCAGTGGTGGTGCATCACTCACGCTCTCTGCCAGTGGACACACAACCTCTTTCCTCAAACAGATCCCGAACACAGAGCTGATCCCACCCTTATCTCAGCGCAGGGAGCACAGGAGCATCCCTGGGAGCGCACGTACCTGTGACCTGCTCCTGGGGAACACTACCTAAGTCAGCGTTTTTAATTACTTCACAGTTCTGCTTCTCCTCTTTGCATTTCTCTTCGGTTTTCTTCTCCTTCCTCTCCTTCTCCTTATCTTTGTGCTTTTTGGATTTCTTCTTGGTTTTTACGTACGAGCTGCAGTTGTGTTTGCTGGTCTGGGCACAGTCTGTTGGCAGGGGGTGAGTCAGTCTGTCAGCCGGCTCCGGGTTCTCACAGTCTCTGCCGTTGTGAGCCAGGTCATTGCTGACATCCGAAAGGGGATCGTGAGGCCTGGGCAGCTCCAGCACCGGGAGGTTGGAGCTGGAGCTCACGGCCTCCGGGAGCGCCGGTGGCAGCGCAGGGGCAGGCGCATCCTTCCCGTTGGAGGAGCTCAGCTTCCCGTTGAACGTGGGTTGAGTCCTGTGAGCTAAATGCGAGATCCTGGGCTTTTTGTTGGCCAGGGGGTCGATGAACTCCAGAGGCTGGGATCGTTTCTGGGGAAGGGAAAGGGAAAAGGCAGTCATTCTGAGGTCCCGAGGCCAGGCTCTGGGTGCTGCTACCGCTAGGTGGTAGTGCACAACCAGAGAAGCACGGAGTATCCGCAGAGGAAGAGCTGTGCCATCAGGAATGCTGCCAGTGAGCTCCGAGGCTGGGCCTGCAGACAGCCTCCAGCACCACCAGGTCCTCCAGAAGCTGACGCATCCCAAGCCCCTTCCTGAAAAGCTGCTCTGGAGCCCGTGGCTTGGTGGAAGAGCTTATAGACCACCCCAGTCACATAAGCCATTACTGATCTCCTGCATCAGCCATACAGAGGCCGTGCAACCCAGCCTGTTCCCCCAGCATCCCATGTCAAATCCAGCCTTTTATCAGTAACCCCTGCCCTGCACTCATCCTTCTGCTCATGGCACGACACTCAAAGCCTCTCCAAGTCCCTCTGAAGGAAGGATGTGCTCAGACCTCTGGAGCAGGGAGGGATTCACAAGCTCTTCAGTTTATTCCCAACTGATCTCACCAGCTCTGTGCTGTTTTACCCAGGAATAGCACTTCCTCCTCTTCTCAAGGAAGAGGCACTGCCCGGAACAGGGAAGAGCGTCAACTGGTAAGTTCTCAGAATTTAAGGCAAAACAAGGACATCTGCAGCGCTTTCAGAAGCCAACGTGACCCAAAGTACCCCCTTTTTAAAGCAGAAGTAGAGCAACAGATCCCAACTGTCCCCATCTGCCCCACCTGGACACTCACAGGCAGGGCTTGGAGAAGCTCCATGTGCCAATACCTTTGCTCACAGACTGCGGCTTGGCCTGGGGAAGCTGTGCTGTGGCAGAACCCATCCATCCATCAGCAGGAAGAGCTCAATGCAGAGCCAGAGCTACAGATACTGGGCTCAGGCCAGCCAGAGCCAGCCAAAAATTACCTTGGAGAGGCATCAGTGCAGTGGTGGGTGCCTGCTGGGCAGCACGGGGCTGCAGGAACTCTGGGCAGAGCTTATTTAGTGCCCAGAGGAAAACAAGCGATAGCTTGGTTATTTCTTTTGGCTCCTGTATTGTTTTCTTGGTGTCTCAGGCAGGACTGCGATGGGTTTGCAAATGGAAAGTTTGTTCCGTCACAGAAGTGCAGCTGGATCACGGAATGGTTTGGGTTAGAAGGGACCTTAAAGCTCCTCCAGCTTCAACCCCTGCCATGGGGACCCCTTCCACTGGAGCAGCTTGCTCCAAGCCCCTGTGTCCAACCTCGCCTTGAGCACTGCCAGGGATGGGGCAGCCACAGCTTCTCTGGGCACCCTGTGCCAGCGCCTCAGCACCCTCACAGGGAAGAGCAACCGGATGGAACACGGCTGCTCCCCCAGGGAGCCACCAGCCTGCTCCTTTCCCCCATTCCTATTGCTCTTTGCTCCCCGGGGTCTCAGGGCACGCTCGGCAGCAGGAAACCTTCCCACCCATCACAGTGATTACACAGAGGAGCTGCTCACGCTGCCACAGGGCTCAAGGGGCAGGGACAGCGCGTCCAACCGGCTCTGCAACATCCCCAGCTGCCTCCCCAGCACAGCAGTGTCCATCTCCCAAAGGAGGGGCCATCCCCTTGACTGCAGCTCTAAGAGCTGCCATCTCCTACTCTCCTGTCTCTGAATCCAGCAAACAGCAGCTTCACCAACCTCACCTCCTTGGGTAGGGGGTGGAAGATGCACTGATACCTGCTCTGCTCCCTCACAACTACCAGCCCAACCTTTGCTTTGCCTTCCTTCCATAGCTGAGCTTCCCCAAACTATTTCACATTCCAGACTACCAAATCCCAATCCTCTGGCAGGACTGCAGCCACCCCCTTCCCTAAACAGGAACTACAGCTATGGAGTATCATAGCACTATGATGTCAATGCTTACAATAAGCTGTCTGTGGTTTGCTGCCTGACACGAGCCATGTTAAAAGCACTGCTGGGAACACTTGTCTTCCACGGGCCCCTGTTTCACTGGCCTCTGCTAGATCCAAACCAAGCAACCACCCAAAGGCTCAACGGGGTCATCTCAGGAGACCACCAACACCCCCTACAGACCTTTGTGCCTTTCAAACCATGGCCAGGCAGAAGCAAGAGGCTTTTCCAACCTCTTTCTGTCAGAATCAACGTTAAGAGAAGCCCCAGACCAGTCCCTTCCCAGCACTGCAAA
This sequence comes from Neopsephotus bourkii, assembly GCF_033783945.1. Taxonomy (NCBI): domain Eukaryota; kingdom Metazoa; phylum Chordata; class Aves; order Psittaciformes; family Psittacidae; genus Neopsephotus; species Neopsephotus bourkii. Next base: position 728,437 of record NW_026900519.1, on the reverse strand, counting down.
TTCCCAAGCTAACTGCAACGAAGGGGATCCTTCTTTATCCCCAGCAAACAGGGCCACAGCAGAGCAGGAGAAGATTTGGAATTAGCTACCTGGCAAACAAGTTGCACAGTTCTTGTTCTCAATAGAGAACTGCCTCCCTCTCGCTGCCAGAAAGCACATAATTTCTTTACCTGCTAATATTCTTTGCCACTAATCCTCAGTGCGTCTGTCCAGACAAGCAGGCATTACACATTCCATTGGCAGCAGGAGAATAAATACTCAACTTGTCTGGGCTGACCCACAGCAGAGAAGGGAAGCTGGCGTTTCACAATGCTAGCAAGCAATGCCTGTGCTAAGAGACAGCAAGAAGAGTGGGGCCAGGCCCTGCTTCACACCCAAGCAAACGCAGCTCCTTCGCAGCTCATCATCCTGGAAAAACCCTCAAAAGGCGCTTTTCCCAGCTCCGTGCACTGGCATCTGCACAAGTCAAGGAGCAGAGCAACGTGCCCCTGGTCTGCCACAGCAATTAGGTTGCAAAAGGTCAAGGTTTTTAATAACTCAACCGTGTTTTGGGAGCTGCTTATTACTGCTTCGCTCCAGTCAGTTATTAGTAATGAGGAAAACACAAGCTCCTTCTCCCAGGAAACTCCAAGAGGGATGTAGGTACTGTGACAAAAACTCAGCCCTTAAAACTAAAGCTAGGACACCCTGTGAGAGATCCTCCCCATAGGCTGAACCACATCCAGAGGAGGAAGAGATGCTGAGGAAACCCAGAATTAGACTCTAACTTAATAAACCAGAGCTGAACCCCAACCACCTCTTGACCCAAGCGCCCTCGGCAGCAGGTGATTACAGGGTGCAGCTCAGCCTGGACCTAAGGCCTGCAGCCAGCCCCATCGAGAGCAGATGGGGCCGGTTGCTTGCTTTGTGCTAAGCAGCCCCAGCAACCCTTGCAGAGGGATGACCCACCTGAGGAGGAGAGCTGGAGTTCACGTTGTCCTTGGGTGGGCTCAGGGAAGGTGCTTCTCCTTGAAAACCGCTGCTGTTCTGGGGCTGACAGAGTTTCCTGAAAAACACAAGTCCAGGCTCTTCACATGCCCTGCCTGACAAAGCCAACAGATGGTATTTGGAGTCTTCCTCCAGAGCAAAGAGCCTTTCTGTGGGCTCAGATCCTGACTGCTTGAAGATGCCATGAACACAGCTCATTCAGGCACCCACAGCTTCGATCTCGGCCAAAATCTAGGAAGGAGGAACCACTACAGGAAAACATCCATCAACACCACATGGAACTGCTTGTGTCCCTCTTGCCTTTCTGTGATGGAGACAACACCTTGGGCTGTGTTGTGGCAGGGAGGGAAGAGGCAGGTTGAGCTATTGGACACGCGAGGGGATCCCTAACTGAGGAATGGAACTTGGTTTCTGACAGTTCTACTTCTTTGTTTGCTCCTGAGCTGGTGATGGAGTCTATCAGAACAAATGAATTACAACCTCAGCAAAACAATCCATAGAGAGATTACTGAAAATGGGCACTAACCCCAGTTAAAACTGACTTCCCAAGGCCATGGAGAAAGCAAGCACAGTGGAAAGGGACCAAAAGTCCTGTTCAGGTGTTGAGGAGTAAGCTCTTCCACTCATTAGCACCATTAAACCAGCACTTGACAGGAACAGCAACCCTCTCATAGAAGCAAGCCCCTCTGGCTCCAGGAGAAGCAGGATTCTAACAGGAACTGTTATGGTATTGTTGGTCCACTGGGATTTACATTTAGGGCTTCATAATAACACTCTTAAGTTCCACTGTGCAAAACAGTGCTACTCTGGGCTGCATTTGCAATACTGACCAAACAACAGAAACCTCCTGTAGCAAAAAAAGGTACAATGAGAGTCACTGTGACCATGCAGCCCCAGACCTGACATGATTCCCTTGAGCTTGAACCTTTGGCTGTATTGCAGCAACACTCCCATGGCTGCAGTTTCACCACTGCTCTGCCTTCGGTTGCTTGGTTTCATTTCATTTGGAACCATCTCAACAGCCAGGGATCAAGTCAAGGGGAGTCCTTGGAGACTGCGAAAACAGGAAGGGAAGCAGCGATGTCCCATGAACACCACAGTGAAAGTGGCTTTGGGGATGTCGTTAGACCAGACTGAGCAGCCTTGTCACATCTCCCAGTGCGTTAATGATGGGGGATTTAAAGAGAAGCGAATCAAGACGATCCCTTTCAATCCAGCAGCTCTGCTAACAGCCCAGGACCGCTTCACAACGACACTGAGAGGCTGGAGAGCAGAGAGCACCAGCAGAAACTGAGCCAGTTTACCAAGAACACCGTGAGAGATGGGTTTAACACTGGCAGATGTGCTGACTGCTGCAGCCGTGGAACCAGCGAGCAGCAAGTGGACCTGAAAACCAAGAGGCCATTTAACAATTGGCTGGATCCAGGCAACCACGGCCGCCTCCGCCAGCTACGTAAAGGCTGTGTCTGGGGCTTGTGCCCTTTTCTCTGCTGTTTTTGATCCTGTCTTCAGCCCTACATGTTTTTTCCATTCTGGAGCCTCATTACCTGCAGTGCCTGAGCGGGGCTTTGTTTGCACAGTTGAATACATCCTTTCCAAGGGCTATTTTTAGACCTGCACATAACTGAATGCCACAATTCTAGAAAAGAAGCAGTAAACATTGCTTTTGACAGGGAGAAATTCACTTTGGTGGAAGCCATAAGGACTGCATGGCACTTAGATGCTTCCTTTTCACTCTAATTCAACATCCAGGGCATGAAATGAGTCCGATTTCTCTTCAGCCCACCAAAGCGCTTTAAGCACGAGTTTCTGTTGGTTTAACAAAGTCTCATCCAAGACAATTGTGCTTTAAAATCATGGAAGCTGTTGAAACAGAGCATGCTCTACTTCAGCTTCACCTAAAGCACAATCAAGTGAGTCTCAAAACCCATGTCTGAATGATAAAATCTGTACCAAGTCACTACAAAGACACTGCAATCCCAGAGAGGGAAACGGAACCGCTCAGAGCAGCATTCTCCTTTAGAAAGCTGGGAGATCTGCTCTCTTTCCCTGCTGCCTGCCAGCCAAAAGCTTCCAAGCTTGCAGGCTTCCCTTAAGGAAGAATATCTGTAGAGGAAAAAAATCATCACTTAACAGATAGATCTATCAACTCACTCTGGTAAAGGCTACTTTCAGGAAGGAACACGAGAACAGGCATCCCTTGGACAGAGAGGATGAGGCTGTATGGGCAGCAGGACACTCAGCATGTATTTAGGGATGCTGTCTCTATAGAGCCACCTCTTGCTTTCTCATGCATCCCTTCCTTCAACCAAATGTTGACTCCTGCCTGCTGACTGTGACACTAACAGCATGTGCAACACAAGAAACAGGCGGCAAACCAACATCCCAGTAACACAACAGGAATGAAGCAGCAAAGTCTCCATGGCAAATGGCTCATGGGGGACAAGGACATCCCTTGGAAAAGAGCAGCTGAGGATGGGGGACGTGGCTGCAATGTCTCTCTCCTTGCCTTAGCACCCGTGGCAGTCTGCACAGGAAGCCATGTACAAGAAGATACGGAAAAAGGAAGGGAGAGTTTCAATGGAGAGCTGAGCTGGACACATTTGCCTTAATTCATTTATCCCCAGGATTATGGCACCGCTAACTTGAACTGTGATCTCTTTTGTTCCCCATCCATGTTTTCCCCCTAGTTTTTAGTATCATGATTGAAAGGCAACCTAGGATGAGCTGAAGAGTACATCCACTCTGAGAGTCAAGTTCAGTCAACTTCTACAGCTGCCTGCACGACAAAGAGATTTACCTGATGTTCAACCAAGTCAAATGCTCAACTTACCATCGCTCTGACTTCAGTCACCCCGATTATAGCAACTGACCTGGCCCAGAACTTTCAAGCTCCAGATGCCATTACAGAGAAGATGGAATAATTACCGAACAAGTATCCTCTTCAGCAACTGCTGATCTCCTTCAGAGTAGCCAGGCCAGTCCTTCTGCACTTCCTTGTATACACAGTCTTTCAGTGTGAAAGTGCTGTCCTTGGCACTCAAATTTGCCACCTGAAACAAAAGGAAGGTGAAAAACGAAGCCTGTTAGGGTCTCATTTTCTCACTTGTTCTAACAAAAGAGACCAAGAATGTAGCAGTGCTGCAGCAGCTCGCAGTGGCAGAGAACAAGGAGAGGTTTGATACTGCATTTGCTCATTATTTAGATGACTTTATCAAACTATGCCTGGGCATTGCCCTCGCTTACTGGGAAACAAGTCCTACCTCCACAGATTATTCAGCTTGGCTAGCCTGGAACAGTCCAACAGCAGTTTATGGAAATACCTGGAAACAACCCCTCCTGGGAACAGGCAGTTCACTTCTCAGCCCTGCTGATAACCCGGCTGCAGCAGTCCATTAGCTGATGCAGGAACTCTTGCGGCAACAGCTTAGTTAACAATTGCCAGAGATAATCTCTCCTGAGCAAGCAGCAAAACAGGGCCAGAAAGGGACTTTCTCAAGCAGCAGTGAAGCCAATGCCTTGTCAAAACAGTGCCCTGGGAGCCTGCAGATCCCACCGTGCGGTTCAGTGCACTGGGATCAGCTGCTGGGCTCCACAGAGGAGAACCTTGCTAAGGTACTGCAGGGCAAGGGCAAAACCTGGGATTACCAGCTTAGAAGGCAGGGTTTTACACTGCACCTAAATCCCATGCTGCACCAGCAGCTTCCTGACCCTTCCTCCAGTTCTATCACTTGTAGTTTCCCTACAAAGCCCTGCGTGGTGCCTGCATGGACTGGAAACACCGCTGGAAGCAGCAGAATGGTATTAGAATGGAAACTACTTGTTAAGAGTTATCCCACTTGGATCAGTCTTTCCACAGCTTGACTGAGAATTTAACTTCTTGCTGCTGGCTACATGGCTGATAAATACAGCATGAGCACAAAGCAAAAGCCCCAGTGAAGCTTCCAGAGTCTCAGTGAGCACTGCAGGTGCAGGGTGTCACAGCCTTACAGTGGTGTTTCTAAAGGGGTAGGGAGGTGCCAAATACTGTGCCTGGAGCTGGGCTATCAACTGGGCAGCCTGCATTCCAAGCTCCCTGCTTCAGCCACCCTGTTTGACAACTTGAAACCGGGGAAGGATCAGTGCTCTCCTTCACTCTCCCCATCCAGGAGGTGGCTGTGCTAAGGAATCTCTATTATCCATGCAGCGGGAACACTGAGAAAAGCGAGGGAAGGAGTGAAAAGCCTTGAATTAATCAAAGAAGCTGTTAATTCTGCTTTTGCTTTAGGGAGGCTCTGACCCAATATTCAAACTCCATCACACAGCAAAGCCCTCCTGATAAGCGAAAAATAGAAAGCACTTATCAGTTTACATGACAAACACTTTGTTTTTCCTTTCAGTTCTGTCACCCTTCCAAAACCCAAGCAGGTTTCAGGAGCTGTGTTTTAGATATCCCAAACATGCCCAGGAGACAGCAGCAAAGCCGGGATGTTTTGCAAAAGCTCTCTGGGAATCTCTCTGGTTCCTGCTGCTGCCCAGCAAGGCCCGGAGCTGGAAACTCCTCTCATTTTCCCTGCACAGAGGCTGAGGGCTGCTACCTCCTTGTTTTGCTGCTGTGGGACTGTGCAAGCTCCACCCCAGGCTTCCCCAAAATAGAAACCTTGCAAAATGAGGCAAAAAGGCCAGCAGGAACACAGAGTCCTCTTGAGAGATGCAGGAGCACAACGAAACCCACACCTCGACGTATTTAGACATGCAGCTTTAATGCAGCCTGTAATTTTTAGCTTATCTGTGCCTGTTGGTGGATGGGAGCCCTGGTAGCACTGAAAGGAGATTAAGTTTACGAGCACCACATTTACAGCCAGATCAGCATTGAGCCCAACAGGCTGGACTGCGGGCGCTGCCGAGCACGGTGCCATGTGCCAGAGCATCACTGAAGGGTCATTATCAGAAACAGCAGTTCCAGTCCCAAAGCTATTTATAGCATTCAAAAGGGTGCTCAGGAGAACGCCAGCGCTGCTGGGTGAACAACAGGGGAAGGTGCAAGTTGTGCCAGGCAGAACTCCATTCTCAACATGAGCTGCCCCGTGCCCTTGGGCAAACTGCTTTCCTTTCAGAAAGGAAAGGAGGTGCAAACCATCCAGCACAGAAGAGGGCAGCTGCAGCACTGAAATAAATCCCCACGATGTGTTTTGCACTGCAAGAGCATTAAAGGTATTTACTGCAATTCCTAAAATGGCACCTTCAACATGACTCAAAGTGTTAAGAACTGATTCAGCTTGGAGACAGCTTTCACACTTGACATACAAATAATATGCTTTGCAAGAAGCTGCATGATCTTCACACCTAACCAGTTGCACTTCTAAGCAGGAAAGGCCTGAACAATCCAAAGAACATGTAAAGCTTTGTGGAGAGGGATGTGTTTTTTCCTTCCCAGAGGAAACATTACATGACTGAGACAGAACTTGTTCCTTTATGTCCATGTTAATCAAAATATATAGATTTATAGGTTCTAACAACCCAAACAGCCTGCAGACCCTCTGTTAGGTTATTCTCACCATGACCAACCCCACGTGCTCCTCTTAAGCAACTGATCTGGTGCACTGACATCATACAGCTTAGTTGCAGACACCTAAACCAAGGTGTACACACGAGTACTGCACACACAATTCATGTGAGCTTCTGCTGGTCACAGCCTGCAGAGGAACACCTGCCTGCAGCTCTGAGACACGCAGGTCACGGTCAGCCTGACACAGAAGGTACCACTGTTCTGAGAAGACATTTCCCTCTACCTAAAGGGTTGCCTTCATCAGAGTACAAACCTGTTGCAGAAGGTTGTCCAGCAAATCCTTGTCCTGCTGAGAAAGTCCATCCTTCTGCAATCTGAGAATAAGTTCAGGTTTCTTATAAGGCTTTAGTGCCAGTAAGTGCACAACCCTATCTTTGAAGGGTCTCTGAGAAATGGCGCTATTGCCTCTCTTTATTGCACTGGCAAGGTTGACTGGCGTTGGGCGCTTCCTGGAGGGAACAGCATCGGAAGCTCCTGGTGCAGGTTTACGCACCTGAACCTTTTTGCCTAAAATGAGATGAGAATAGTGAAGTGCAGCAGTCACCTTGCAAAGGCCAGTGGTCTGTCAACACGTACAGGGAGTTCATTACAGCACCTGCAGTGCCAGAAGATGACAACCAAGGACAAACACAACCAGCACACTCCATCCGCTCCGATACGCTGCCGCAACAAGCATCCCCTGAGTTTCATGGATCACGACAAGCTTGTAACAAGTAAACAGCAGCACCAAGCTCTGGCAACCTGAGTATTATTGGCCACAAGCTTGTATAAAGCTCTCTTTGTTTGCCAGCTTTTCATTTATCCCAAGTGCAAGTATCCCCATGCTTAATCTAACCATTTTTCCCCTCCCAATGAGAAGAAAATTCTGCATTATTATGTAGACGAGTGGAAATCTGGAGTGGAAAGAGCAGAGCTGGTGATGGAGCGGGCTCCCTGCTGCTGAGCTCAGCACAAACGCCACTCCAGCAGATGTTTCTGCTTTCAGAACAATAGGAACTTTATGGGGCTGGGTCCACCTCCCTTCCCCCTGCCAAACACAGCCCTGTGAATGGGGTCTAACACTGATACATTCAGCGTTAGCCTATTCATTAGTGCGCTGTCTGGTCTAATAGAATAACCCCTTCTACACTGTAGGAACAACTGCTTTGCCCTCTGATACATTCACATACATGTGAGAACACAAAGATGTCTCAAGAGTTCATCTCGAGCCCTCAGAGGCAGCTTCCTCAACTCTCTCCCAGGCGTGGCTCTTGATTTCTGACAGCATCCTACAGGGATTCATTTTCCCTCATTCCTATTGAAAACCAGCTTAAATTAAAGCCCTTCACCCAAGTCCCACATCACTTGGGAAAACACAGGAACAGGTCTCAAAGCCAGGCGCCTGCTACCAAAGGTACAACAAGCAGATCAAAAGAAGGAAACGTGTAGGTTCCAAGGTCTAAACCAGGGACATGCCATCAATAACCCCTCTGGTTCAAGCAAGTGACCTTCACTGGGACAAACACCCAGCATTTACTGCTGGAATTTGGGAGGTTTAGGAGCACAGCAGCTCTCCACTGCTAGGAAGCAGTTTTCAACTGAGTCATCTGAAGAGACTGGTGATCGTGTGCAGTGTTTGTTTTACTGAACTGCAGATTGCACAACTGAGTCCCATTTCCTGCTCCCTGTTACGCACTGCACTGATGCAAGTGAGCACGACCCACCGGCGGCGGGGCTGAGCTAACACAGAGGGAGAACAACAACAGTTCACACGTTAAACATCCCTGAATTCAGAGACCAAGTGGACTTCACTGCCAGAACTGGGCCAAGATTCATCAGCTTTGCTCTGGCCAGGTCCTGAACAGCAAAAACACATTGGGACATTTCCACTCAAGGAGAGAGCCAAAATGTGCAATGAGAGGGAAAGAGAAAACTCAGTTAAGCCAGAATGTGAAATCTTAACCTAGTTATACATGTGCATATAGATAGATGTAACACACACATTTAGGGTGTATATGAGCACACACATCCCCTGCATGCATATCAGCTACCTGTTTACATATATATATACATATATATATATATTCACCCGTGTTAGTTCCCATCTACACTGTTCTGTTATCTCCAAGTTTCAATGTTTCACATAAATCCTTCCACACCTGAGCTGCCTGGACTGACCCCACCGAGGTCTCAAGTGCTGAGCTCTGTGTCCTCCTGGCAATGTGAGAGCTCAGCCTGCAGAGGAACCAGCCCCTGGGGCTGGCACTGGCACACCAGGTACGTGTGCATCGCAGCAGAGACTGCCCTTGCCCAAGCTCTTCCTTCTTGGAGCAGTGCTTGCCTCCTGGTTGGAACACTGACATCTGCTCTGTGCAGCATGCCCTCCACTCCACTGCTTTGTACATGGCTGTGCCTCCATCTCAGAGCAGGAGATGGCTTAGCAAGAGTATTTCTACATCAGAAGTTTTGCTCTGTCTCTCCGGGAAGCAATTTGTGTTGAGAATCTCCCTCACGAGCCCAACAACTCCATCCACTTACTGTAATGTTCTCAGAGAGAAAGCTAAACAAAATCATCTTCTGGTCTACAGGAAATCGATGCATTTCCTTCCTGATTACTATCTGATTTCTCAGCTTTGAGCATTTGGCTGATAAAACAATGAGTCAGGGTCAGCTCTGCATTTTGCAACTCACTGTTCTCATCACAGACGTGCTTTAAGAGACTGGCTACAGATCCCATGGGCAGCAGGAGAAACAGCTGGCTCAGAACACACCAGCCTGAAACTCTGCTTCCTGCTTAAGTATTTGGGCCCTAAATGTTGGAGAAGACTGAGGTTAAGCAGGGACTTGAGCTCAAGCTTAGGTCTGTGCAGGCTCCTTCTGGAACCCACTGATACTTGCCACAGTTTTATTCCCTCCCCTAACATTCTCTTGCTGTTATCACACTAAGATGGTTTGTTTAAGGCTGCAGTGAGCAGCACTGCTTTAATCTGTTTTTCAACACAAGGGCACTGTATCTGCATCCTAGATGTTGCATCCTACGGCCTCAAGTGCAGGCACAGCCCAGAGGTGTGACAACAGCAGGGGCACATTGCAGCTGACTCTTCTAGGAGCACAGATGCTTCTGGTGGATCAGCAGCGTGTTCGCAGCATCAGATAGGACAGATAGGAAACAACACCAGAGAACAACATGAATGCATGCAGACAACCCTCAGAGGCCACACAAACACCACCACACACGCTCCAGGGTGAAGATGGAAGCCACGGAAGTCACAATCCAAGCAGAAGGGCGCCCTAATAAATCACTTCCCATTAGGAACTACTAAAGACTTCCATGGTCATGCACAGGTCAGCATCTGACTTCAGAAGCTGGTGAGGACACCCCAAGCCCAGGTGCTGCTTACCTACATATCTCCCTCCAGGTTTGATGACTATAGCGCTCCGGCTGCGAGTCTCCTCTTCTGCCTGTGCCATGCTTTGCCTTGCCTTCTGGTAGGAATCGTCAGTAGCACACACAGTGATTTTGTCCTGTATGCTTCCAAGGCAATCCAAATGGATATTGCCATTGCTGTAAAAGAAAGGCAATGGAAAAGATACTCCCAACACTGCAAATGGGAACATCTTTGCCACTGGTGAATAACGGAGACTGTGTTATCTAAATACAGGAGAGGGCAGAAAGAAGCTGAGAAGTGAACAGATTCTTCTGTGAGTGCCTCCTTACCCAAAATACACAGAAACACATTGAAAAGACAGAACAGGTATTCAGTTTGGTTCTGATCTGATGGGGGGAAGATTCTACAGGAGAGAAGGTAAACCCAAGGCTGGGTTTTCTCTTATGCCCCACTCACCTAGATACATACTGCTGGATGCAGTCAAAGCTCCCCTGCGGGCTGTCCTTGCCAATATTGGAGAGATAGAATGTGAAGGTCCGCACTTCCGTAGGGCGATCCGGCCTCGGGATCGTGATGTGCTGTTTGGAAGGAGGGAAATACCGGTCACTTGGGCAGGCCACACTAGCACAGATCCAGCTGTCCTGCTGTCACTATGCTTTTAGCCATTGGGCAACACACTACAAGCGTGGGGACTGCTGCACCGAGCAAGAAGCTATAAGGATTCAACTTTGCAACCCCCTATGCCCATAATAGATAAGGTAAGGGGTAGACAGATGTAGAGAACAGCTAAAAAGACTGCTGTGTCTGTAAGGAAACAGAGACCCAAGCAGGCACCTTGCTGCTTTTCAAAGTGGAGCCCACAGTAACCTTGTTCTAAGCATCTGACCCAATGCTATCGATCCAGGCTCAAAACAGACTCCCTACCAGTGTTTATATTCGATTTCAAGCACTTGAGGCTTGCTCCTTTCCAATGAGTGATGCAGCACACGCCAGGTCACCAGCTAACATGCCCATTCTTTCAGCAGAGATTCTAATTCCATAACGAGAGCTCCTGGCTCCCAGCAGAGTGTGCCACTGCTGCCGCATTCAATAGTTCATCAAGCAGTAAGTGTGCTCCACAGCCACTGCGCTGCTGCTGCTCATTCCTTGTTCCAAAGGGAAGCAAACCGTTTCCCTCTGCACTCGAGAGAGCCAACAGCAATCTCAGCAGCTGAGCTCTGCTATCACATCAATACTGGATAATGAAGATGGCTTCCAGAAAACGAGGCAGAAAGAACATCAGCTTCAACCTATTTTAGGCTCCGCTCTACCACACACATTTATATTTACCCAGATGGCCACATATATGCACAAAATACATACGCCTAGCAAACCAACCCGTGGCATCCCCATATGACTGTGCTCCATAAAAGAAGACTACTGGTGCAGAAGGGCTTCTAGGTGGTTTCCTTATGCCCTCAGCTGCCTGCAGCAGCCTGGAAGCCCAGAGCATCCGAGCCACTTGGCTAAACCACAGGGATGCTTTCAGAAACGTCAGGAAGTGCTTGTGTGACCTGCGCTGAGCTGAGCCCTTTTCCACGTCCCCTCCCTGCAGACCAGCCTCAAACCAGGCTTCCCATGGAGACAGGAGCAGAAATTATCCCCCACGCAGGCCCAAAATACTCGGAGCAGATTTGGTGGCCATCAGGGAAGGACTCGGAGCCCTGTTATCAACGCGTGCCACAGCCTCGAGCCCTTAATCTGTCCCTGCACCCTCTGCCCCCACCCAGCCACAACAAGCAAGATGCTCTCGTGCTTTAGGGAACATGCAGCAGGGCAGAGGGATGTGAAGAGCAGATTGTGGGGCTTTCACAGCCAGCACTGTTCACCCAGTGGTTCATCGAGAAGGTGAATTCATCCTGCTTCGAGGGAGTTGTGATCACACCATGGGTTTGCCAAATAAACCCCGGGGGATGCAACCAAATCATGTATTCATGTAAAGTAACTTCCCTCTGGTTCCCGATTTACCACTGTGAAAAGCAGCTGCCCCCAGAGCCCTGATTTGGGCATTTCTGTGGAGTTTCTGCAGCTTCATCAGGGGATGTAAAATAAGACAGAAGTGAGAGCGTCACAGAATGGTTTACGTTGGAAGGGAGCTTAAAGCTCATCCAGTCCCAACCCCTGCCATAGGGACCCCTTCCACTACAGAGCAGCTTGCTCCAAGCCCCTGTGTCCAACCTGGCCTTGAGCACTGCCAGGGATGGGGCAGCCACAGCTTCTCTGGGCACCCTGTGCCAGCGCCTCAGCACCCTCACAGGGAAGGGCTTCTGCCTCAGAGCTCATCCCCAGCTCCCCTCCATCAGCCACGTCAGTGTTAACGCTGCTCGCTGCAGTACTGGAAAGCCTCCTGTGTGCAAACTGGCCGTTATCTAGGAATTATTTTTAGCTGAAACAGAAGGTTTCTCAAGCCACCAAAGCAGCGTGGTAACTGCTTGGAGGGAGCCCTAATTCTGGTGCTGAGTATTACACCAGTAACCATAGACACTTAAAAATAGCTCTGTACAGATGTGACTTCTGGTTTTCTTCTTTCAAGCAATACTCATCTGTGTACAGCTCATTCTGAACGGCAGTTTCCCCTTCCTCTATCCATACCAGCACAAGTTCACCCCACAAAACAGGGGAAAACGTCAGATTTTCCAATCACGTCACGTTAAGGCGGTTTGTTCCTAACTCCTATTTAAGAGCTGCATGAACATACATGTACTTGGCACCTCAAGGGGATTTTTAGCCCCAGTTCAGTTCTTTCCCTTCCTTTCTCCATCTCAGCTCCCCTCTCCCAATAAGCACCTGCAAATTTGACCCAACCCAAGCTCGAATTCAGCATGTGCTGTACTGAAACACAGGCACCTCTAGCCTTTCTTGCATGGTTACAAGCATCATCTACCACCGCTGGTAACACCTGGGTGCCCCAACTCTTACATTCTCATTTGCATGCATGTTGAGACGAGCCAAATGCTCCAGACTGCATTAAACTGAATAGAACTATCCAAGACAACCCAGCTCACAATGACAAACCAACACGCAGGTGCTGCTCTTAAGGCCTATCCAGTGAGTCCCACTTGAGCAGCTCAAAGCAGAGCAACACGTTGCTAATTACAACCCCACTGCTACTGTTGAAATGGTGATTGTTGCACAGATTACTGTGCTCAACACAAGTCATGAATGAGACCAGCAGTGCTGTGAAGAAATGATCCCAAGGCACAGCTCATTCACCATCCCCAGCTGAGAAACTGCCGCCAGCCTCCATCCAGACCAGGATCCATGCAGGAGACCAGGATCCATGCAGGAGACCAGGATCCAAGCACTGAAACAGCTTTTTGGGGGGGCAGAACCACAAACATGCTCCTCTGGCCGAGCTACCAACTCCCTGACCTGCTGTTTTGTTCCCAAGCAATTCTCTTCCTTGGTTAATTGAGTATTAAGCTATATCTTAGAAGCTGAGAGCATCCTCAACAGCGTTCCTCAAACACTGAGAACAGGTAAAAAAAAGACATGGAGACAGTAATTTAAAGGCTTCTAGAGAATTAAATTAAGCAGGAGTTTGCTTTAAACTCTTATTTTATGTCCTGCCTCCCCTAATAATGAAGTACTTTAAGTTTTCCCTTCTTGCAAGGGGCGTATTTACACAGAATAGTCCCACTATTGAAACCTCCTATCACTGGCCACTGCTTGAAGGGTATTCCAAAACCAAGCAGCTAAACAAGTATCTTTTAATGTCATCATCTGCATTTGAGACCTTGCTAGATCCCTGACATTACCTTTCCAGTCCCATTGCTGGGGGCTCACTGGAGAGAGCATGTAAAGCCCCAGTGCTAATTCCTCAAAGCAGGGCACAATCTGGACCGATGCGAGCACCACACTTCAACCCAGATGGTTTTGAGCTGCAGCTTCTTGTCATACCCAGTGAAAATAACACTAACAGGACAAAGATCTCTTTCTGTCTGCCCCTGTAGAGCCGGAGCTCACTTTCCTCAAAGCTCTACCTTTGCACTCAACAGTGCAATTAATGAAAGACCTGAGAATGAAGCAAGCAGAGGTCAGCTTGAGCTGCCAGCATCCTCCTTCACCCCAATGCTCTCTAAATGGCACACGGGATGTAACCACGCTGCTTCCCCCTTGGACTGGAACCACCAGTGACCAGAACACGCTTCTCTGGCACTGAAGGGCTCAAATACAATTCAGTGCATTCAATAGGTTTGGATTTTGTTTTTTTTTTTCTTTTTAATAAAGTAACTGCATCATTTCAGAATGGTTTTTATTCTTCTAAGGAACAGGGTTTCTCTGGGTTAACCTGAACCCCTGCATCTCAGCTCTGTGTGAACCCCACTGCATGGGGCGCGCCGGGGCTGAGGCACGGCAGCGTTTTAAGCTGTTCTGATTCATTCTCCTACATTTCCTTCCAGGAGGAAGATTAAGCAAGAGAAGAGGCATTTCTCGAACTGAAGCAGTTTGACAGGAAGAGTTGGATGCGGATCCTCACAAGGTGCTCTACAAAGGGAAAGGGAAGCGTTTGCAGCCTTTAGAGCTCCTTCATTACAGGCAGAGCTGTTTGCTCATCTAATAACAACAAATCACACAGCCTTAAAGGTTTCCCTTGTCACTCGCTTCTCATTTTGCCCAAGTGCAGTTGCAGATTTTAATCTCAGCTTTCCTGCTGAGCTCTCTGGGAAGTTTCATTGTCAACAAAGTAAAAGAAACCTGGAAATTGCTCCTTGCTTTATTTCCCAGGACAAGAAAGTTTGGATTTTTCTCTTAACTTATGATAACAATCATGTCCTTCCTGCAAGGTTTTGTTAGAATGCAAAGTACTATTAGTGAGACCAATACCCCAAGGTAAAATATGGGCAAGGACAAATGAGCTAGACTTTAGTGCTTACTTAATTCAAGCCTTCTTGAAAGGTTTATTGCACCACTATAATAAATTCAGGAGTTATTTACAGCTGAGTTCAGATTCTTTAGAACAAAACAATCACCTTCTTTATCCCAGCCTGGTTTGGACTGAAGGCAGCTTAAAGCTCCTCCAGTTCCAACCCCTGCCATGGGCAGGGACCACTTCCACTGGGGCAGCTTGCTCCAAGCCCCTGTGTCCAACCTGCCCTTGAACACTGCCAGGGATGGGGCAGCCACAGCTTCTCTGGGCACCCTGTGCCAGCGCCTCAGCACCCTCACAGGGAAGAGCTTCTGCCTAAGAGCTCAGCTCAGACTCCCCTCGGGCAGGTTCAAGCCATTCCCCTTGGCCTGTCCCTGCAGACCCTTGTCCAAAGCCCCTCTCCAAGTTTCTCATGTAGAGCACTAAAGGTAGACATGCACCTTTTGTAGCTACAAGATGTATAAATGACATTTTAAAGTTCACTAAGGAGTTGTGTTACTTTACCAGTTAAATCTCAGCGTTGTCAGTGACTGGCATGACACTTTTAAGTATAAATAATCTCAAAGGAGTTCAATCATTGGCACAGAAGTTAGAGAAGTAAAACTCCTCAGTATACAACACTTGTGGTACTCACAGACATGGCACAGGTGGTTAGATGTATGTATTGCATAAAGCTTCACTCAAGAGTAGCCTCCAAGCACTGATGGCAGTAACTGGTACCCATGAAGTCTTGCACTAGGAGGCATGGCCTTTCCTCTGCACAATGGGGTCTCCATGGATTGCTGCACCCACTACAGTGCTGCCACCAGCAAACTCTCCTCATTCTTACCCAACAGCATGGCCTTACAGAACCAGAATTCCACCACCAGCAACGCAAGTGCTGCTGCTGTGATGGATGTAGCAAGGTGAGAAAACAGCTTTGCATCTCTCCACTTCAGAAAGCAGAGCATCGCTCTGTGAACAGGGCCAGGACAGACACACAGAACACACACCTTACTTGGATTAATGGTGAAGAACTTTCCAAGGCAACCCACACATGAACTTACCCCTTGGCTTCCTTGAAACTGGATTACTGGTTTTGATGTCACAGCATCCTATAAAAACAAGTGGAAAGAAAAGAAGACATTAACTCAGAGAAAGTTAAAGCTCCAACATCCGCTGCCAAAACCCACTCACTGCAGTTGTCACCTGTGCTTTTTACTTGCCTGTTTTGAACGGAAAAAGCTTTGGGGAAGTATATTCCAAGCAAAAAAACCCAAAAACATACCAAAAATGCTGAAACAGTGATTTGGACCTAGAAGAAAGGATAAACCGGTAACATCCCCAGTGGTCCCTCCTGTCAGCTCTGAGATGGGCAACAGCAAGTTCCCCCCTGCCCCACCTTTCCAGCAGGGAGCAGCTCAGCTGTGTAAGCTGTGAGTTAAACAGTGGATATTTGAGGGGAAATCTGTTCCAGCTGTAGGGCCGAGGAGCCTTTCAGCATGGTTTTTTCCAGCAGAAAGCTGGCAGTCCATTGGAAAAGCAAACTGCAGCCTCATTGCAAAATCCTGCTGCTCCCTTGCCCATTTCAACCATGGGCCTCTCCCTCCATCCTCGCAGGCTCCTGCAAGCTCCAACCCCCCTTGAAGCCACTAAGCTTTTACTTCTTGTATTCCAGGTGGATTGTGGCTGTGTTGGTTTTATCTCCTAAAGTCACACAAACCATTCCAAGGCACGCCAAGAGGCACCCTCCTGCAGCACAAGGAAATGCTTCACCAGGTGGGAAAACTGCGCTTGGATCCCATTGGGAAGCCTCCCAAAGGGCCAGAATTGATGAGTAGGTTGAAACGTCATTGAGAAGTGACCGTGTTGCCACATCTACAGGAGAGACTTTTCAATAGGGAAAAACACCAAGAAGGGCTGAGGAGACAAAGTCCATTGTCCTTTTCCTATCGTATATCCTGACATGAGAAAGCATCACCCCGACTCCCATGGGATTACAGAAACACATTTGGCAGCCCAAGAGTTAACGGCTTGCAAGCCCATTGAGTTTATCATCTCTCATAAAACCCCTTTCAAATGCTTTCAGGCCAGGAGTGAAGGATCTAAGCCACGACACGCTGACATGAACAAAGAAAGAAATACATTCCCTAGCAGGAAAACATCCGTGGAGCCCAGATGAGTAAGCTCATACCGAGACACAGGCTTCAGAGCCTTTTCAGAGCCCATCCAATGCGATTTAACAGCTCTGCCTCACACCCTAAATAGTTACTAGATATTTATGGCAGTGAGTAAAGCAAGAAGATGCTTGAAGCCGACAGCACCCGCTCTGTGCTGCACAGCGAGTTTTATAGACCCGAAACAACCTTTATAAAGAAACAATAAACAACATCTTGCTCTTGGTACAGAGATGCCTGGATTCCTGGAGTGCCACGACACCGCATACCACAGCGCGCTGTTCATAGCCAGCGCTGCGCTCACGGTGTCAGCACGCACTGCGCAGCGCGGCCAGCAATGCACATGAACATACCGGAGCAAACAGGCATTTGAAACATTGAAAGAATGGGGATTTGGAAGAGGAAAACTCCACAAAATTCCATGTGGATCTTGTCCAGCTCATTACAGATCCGGGAGGTTCTGCAGTTCCAGCTGGGAAATGACTTCAGCGCAGTAAGAGGGTAACACGGAGCACGGCAAGTGGAGCAGCGAGGTGGTACCAACGCACAAGTACTGCTACACACACCAGGCCAGGCTTTAGCCACAGAACCCATCAATTCCCTCATCACAGACAATGGCTCAAAGGTAAATGTGCAATCTCCAGCTGCAAACTTGAGTTTTATCTCCTTGAACCTCCAAAATACTCCTAGGCTCCTGAGCTATCAGTGCTTGGGGACTGCTGGGATTGGTGACCTGCTCCATAGGAACAGCATCACCCCCGCCACGCTCCACAGAAGGGATCCCAGGGAAGAGATGGATGCTGGAGAGTTGTTGCACTGAGTTTCCACCTTTAGGGAGAGAAGAGGAAGGCTCCTGGCTCCTCAGCAACACCACCTTGTACCTGCACAGGCATCGCTTCCATTCTGCTCATGCCCGACACCTTGGCTACAGGTTGGTTGAGAATGCTGATGGAAGAGGAAACACGCAACACCCAAACCCAATTCAGGATGTGATTTGCTGAACAAGGGTTCAATGCATCTTTGGTAAATCAAGGCTGCTGCCGAATCCTCACCTCTGTGTTCAGCTAAGGCAGATCTGGGCAGCGGGGCCACCCGCACAGCCCCAGCAGCCTCCAGCTAACACATCCCAGCTCTATTCCTCCACGAGACTCTCTGTATTGAAGAGCAGCTACTGGGAGCAACTGAGGATAAAGACAAACCAAACAGTTCAAGTGTTCTGAACGAGCTGCTGGCAGGGCAGCAGGCACCAGATGTTCACCTCTGTGCTTAACACACTCATCCATCACAGTGACAGTGATGCTGGAGAGGGCCAAGCAGCGTGGGACCGGAGACACGGCACTGCCATGCAGGAATAAAGAACTCCTCAATGCTGTGCATACCAGGAGCAAGCAAAGCCCCTCTGAAAACACCTGAGGCACACAGACTATCCCTGCTGGGTGCTCACTACCACTTCCTGATGCAGGACTGAGGGGTTGGCAAATCCCTGCCACCTCCTGCAGTGGATCTGCAAGAAAAGAGCATCAAAGCTTCCTCCTGCCTCACTGCAAGAGGACATGAGCAGAATGGGGAGTCCTTCCTGCAGTGCCACTGCTCCAAAGCTCCACGGGAGTAACTGCCAAAGGAACATCCAAGCCACAGATGTGTGGCTGCACTCGTGTGAGATCTACCCAAACTTCAATTGCCAGCTTCAGCATCTCTACCTGACCCTCAGATGGGGCCTGAATAGGCTCTGGTTACATCCAGTGATAACCCAGCACTCTTCTCCATAAAACTTCATTTATGTGCTCTCTGGAAGAAGCATTTCCTTGCTTCTATGCCCAGTTCAATGCCTGCCCCAGCTCCTGCTGGACTCTTTGGGCACGCAAGCCTTCACACAAAGCTCTGGCTCTAGGATGCCAACTGGAACCAAAGCCCACAGACCCAGCTCCAGATACCGTAACGTTACTGCAGAAGTCATGAGATCAAACCAAAAAGCCACTCATCCCCACAGCTCCCACAAACCCATTTGGCTTTTATTAGCATGGTGTTACGCTCATCAGCCTGGAGCTTCCCATGCTAGGGGACAGCTTGTAACCCTTGCTATGGGCTCCAAGAGGTGGTGGCAATGCACAAACAGCTCCTTGCACTGAAATACTCCACATCTGGCACATGGAAGCTTGAGGAAAGAGCAGGAGGAACAAGAAAGCATCAACAAACACCCAAGAATTGAAAGGATTTCATTAGTTTTACGTTATTGGGTATGAGCAAAGCTGACCTGAGGTTTTAAAAACCTATAGTGGAAAAGCTGGATGGGATCCCCCTGCAGAGGAGCAGGAATGCCATTTGAAATCCTGAGGTCAAGTAAGCAGTTGGAAACCTCCCTGTTTCTTCAGGGAAACACAGAGCATTCAGGAAAATGTTGTTTCGAGAAGCCCTGTTCTGCATTTACTGGAATTTATACTGGAGGCAGTGTCCTATGGAAAATATTTGTCTATACATAGGTTTTGCCTGGGGTTTTGACTGGTCTATTTGCCTGTTTCTTGACTGTTAAAGAGTCACAAACGTGAAGCAGAGCAAATGAAAGCTTCCCCTTATTTCTGTGGGAACAAGGGAATGATTTCCAGAATGTAACACTTAAAATTAGTAGCAAGAATTCCAATAAATATACATAGAAACCATCAAATCCTGCTGCCCCCCCCACCTATGGCACGAGCAGGGCAGTTTGGACACTCACGTGCAGTCCCAGGCAGGTAAAGCAGGCAGATGCAAAACTGAGGACAAAGAGAACTCATTTCAAATCCATACATCTCAGACTTGCCCATTCCTCTTTAAGGCTTTGCTTATGACTGGTTCATGTTTCTGGTGCTCACATAGCGGGGTCCAAATGCAGGCAAACTCCCTCCCCTGCTTCCTCCAGCTTCTCAGCACAACTGGGCAAAGGCTGCCAAGGAAAGGGTTAGATCCCAGTGCAGGAGGATACCTGGTTTGAGCAGACCTGGCTGCAGGCCTGAGCAGAGCTTTGGGGTTCCATGTTCGTTTTAAATACACCACCTACACCCTGCAAAGTCCAACAGAGCAAACCCAGAGCAAGTATATCCAGTGTCGTTGTGACAGGCTCGCAAGAGACGCCTCCGAGTCCCAAAGTTCATTAGCAGCAAGATATATAAACCCCAGGGGAAATAAATACCTTTGAATATAGCCACAACTTCCAGGGCCTGTGTGTGAAGCTTCCTGGCTGTCATTAGCCAAAGCTGGCCCAGGAGAGAAGCACCGTGCTTTAGGTAGACAAAAGACTTCTCCCAAGACATTCCACTATTTCAAGGCTCGCATTTGCCTCCCACCAGAAACACAGCAGCAAGAAGCCTCCTGCATATTCTTTTTCGTGTCACATCTATTACTTAGGGAATCAAACCACCGTCTCCCTGCAACACAATTTCCATCTGCAATTGAAGGCCTCCCAACGAGTTCATCTGACGCTGAGGACACAGGCTGAGATGGAGCGAGCCTGCTGGGACCTGACAATTACAGTTTTGCCATTCAAACACAACATTCTCAGGGAGGGAGCCTTCGAAAGGCCACGTAAATCCACAGCTATTGAAGCCAAAGCGAAGCTTCCGACTCGAGAGGTGCCAGCAGCCACAGGGACAAAGGGCAGGAACGTTTGCTCCTCAGCCAACATCACCCTGGTTGTGACTTCCATGAGCAAAGAACAAAACCACCTCTTTCTGGACCCACCACTCTTCTACCGGGTTTCCCCCATAAGCATTTATGTGGGGCAGAAGCACAAATTGTTCTTTAGAAGGTGCTTTTGATGAAGGTTTAGGAGCTGGAGACTTCCCAATGACTGGGAAGTGGCTTATTGCTTTCCTAATACACGTTAATGGCTGCAGATTGTCACTGCAGCATTAAAGCACCTACAACTCCCAGGCAGAACACAGAGCAAGCAGCAATAAAATGCTCAAGAGCTCTTAATGTCAGCCAGAAAGGCCAAGCTGTGCATTTGGAAGTGTTTAATTGCTAAGCTGCAAAATACACATTGGCTTCCCTGGTGCTAACTGCATCATAGGAAGCGCCTACTCCAGCACAAATGCAGCTTCCTCAGGAGTCCACCTTTCCAGGCTCAAACCACAGCAATTCCTGATAAAACAGGAAAGATGTGTTATTAAAAACGTCAGCTAACCCCCCCCAAAACCTCCTGCCATTACTGAAAGTGTGGCTGAGTTACAGGACTTCAGCATTCACAGGAAGTAGTATGAGCACAGCATCACAACAGCATCCGAGCATCAAAGATACAGTCCCACTTGAGACACCATGGGAGGAAACACTGAGTGTGACACATGAGTAGGTTAAAGAAATGAAACAACCCCCCCAAAACACAACTGTGGAATAATCAGAATGCTTTGTGCCTGCGATGTAAAGCACAGCCTCGGCCCCAGCATGGCCAACAGCTTGTATCAGCAAAGCAGAAAGCAATTAAAGTCCCCTGTCATCAAGATGCCACCCCACAGCCCCGAGAGCTGAGCTGGCCATGGAGCCCGTTCTCTCATGCATGTCTGGACCTCCTGAGCTCAAAAGAGCCTCCTGAGTAAAACCCAATGCATTTATCAATTGGTTTCTTCGCTGTAGGATTCATTTGGAAACTTAAACTGCAAGAACTGAGCCCCAGGCAGTGACACAGGGCAAGGAGGAACCCTTCCTACCCAGCAGCATGGGACACAGGCCAGGGAGCTTTCTGTAAAGAACTAGGGGAAAAGAGAGGCAAATAGAACCTATGGGAGCAAACTGGCTCCCCAGCACTCAAGGGAGCAAAGGCTGACCTGAGGGCTGGGCACAAACCACCCAGCTCCTCAAACCCATCCTTCTCCTTCCCTTGTCCCAGGTACGAAGCTCCCTGGTGGGTCTCATCTTCAAAACCCTCCACAGCACTGAACAGCCCATGCAGAGCTCACCCCCATGGTGTCTGACATCAAGAGCAGCTGAAGCTTTATGCTCCAGCCTGGTGAAATCTGCTTGTTTCATCTTGGTAGCATCAAGTGCAACTTCCCAGCTGGGCTTCAAAGGAGCCTTTGCTTCCCAGCGCAGAACTAAAGATCCTGGCTTTGTGAATAGAAACCTTTAAGCCTCCAAAACACAGGTACCTTTGACACAAAGCATGCTGCTCTGATCCCCCCCAGCACCATACCACCCACCCCGTGAAGGTGGCTTTGGGGAGGGAGCCCCTGCTCGCTGCATAGGCTGAAAACTCCCAGGAGAAACCACACGCTGCTCCCATCATCAGGCCAAGGTGTTTGGCCAGCACGAGGCGCAGTAGTTTTCCACTGGGAAGGGAAGCCACGCAGATGCCTTTTAGGCAAAGCCTTTCAGGAAGAAAATTAAAGGGAGGCTTAATTCCTTGGAGAAATAATTAAGGCATTGTCACTTGGTACAGAGTAGCTGTGGAGCAGGAGACCTTGACTGGCCATAGGAGAACGTGGCTACAGCAGAGCAGCACCAATTCCTCCCCAGGAACAGGAACCACCAAATGACTTCTTGCAATCCCTGTATTTCCATGGCAATACAAACACAGTAATGGAGTAACTCCCTCTCCTGAGCACCAAGATGGATACAGAACTGATATGGGATAAGTATGAACACACACACATGATCACAAATGGCCACAAATGATGTTGCAAGGATGCAACGGTCTGTCCCTAAAGAAAATACAACCTTTGCTTTTGTAGACAACAAACCTGGGACTTCAGAGGACACGAAGAGTTGTATCTACCTGTCTGCAGCAAAGGGCTCGCCTGTTAGGGGACAGGTTACTGCAGAGAGGAACACTGCAAGAGGAGAACAAGCTCTGGAGACAGATACAGCCATAGCCTAGTTCATTTTAAGAGCCACACACTTCTAAACACGGAGTGGTTTGGGTTGGAAGGGACCTTAAAGCTCCTCCAGCTCCAACCCCTGCCATGGGGACCCCTTCCACTGGAGCAGCCTCTGTGTCCAACCTGGCCTTGAACACTGCCAGGGATGGGGCACTGCAGACTCCCTTTTCCAATGGCCTGCTGGTAGCTGGATCCCATCTCTGCTGCTTCCGACTCCCAGTTCAGGTGGATGCGATCAGTACCAGGCGGCTGCAGGTCTCCACCTGGCCAGAGCTGGAAACCAGCACAAATCCACAGCACAACAGGGAGCCTGGGGTCAAAGGGAGCGTGTATTGTGAGAAACAGAAGAGAAAGGTGGGTCTGTGGCATCACAGCCCCTGGCTCCCAATTAATCCACCACAGTTACACATCTTCAGCAGTGATGCAGAAGCCTCATTTGGGAATCCAGGTTCGGAGCCTCTGAGCACGTTTCCCAGTGGAACAGCACTCCTTTCTTGTGCTGTGTTTTTCATCTCTGCTTTTCCAGGGAGCTGAGGGAGAGCCACTCATTAAATCCAGCAAGAGAAGCAGTAACCAGAAAGCCTCAGCTCTTTGTGCCTGACACCAGACTGCCACGAGCGCTTAAAGGATGATTATGTGCAGTTTGATCCCACCGATTTCCCTATTACCAAGGCAGGGCTACTCAGTAGGGTTTATGTCAGGAAATAACTCCCATGACTTCCAAAGGCCTGGGAAGGAAAGGTGTTTTTTGGAGGAAAAAAACCCCTTCACATGCAGGTTTCAGTATCCAGTACAACTGTTCGTAGTCTGGTCATCAATTAGGAAGCATTAGCAGCTCAGAAACTGCTGTGCCCATTGTCAGTGCAGTAACACAGGAGGTTTTCTCTCATCTCTCTGAAAAGGAAGTTTCATTTGATGTTCCTGAGTTCCCAAAAGGCTGTTCCAGACCCTCACTGAAACCCAGGGCCAGCAGCCCTTGCACCTATTGAGTATCATCAGCCAGCATTGCATGCCTGAATCAAAACCATCCACCCAGACCCCCTTACTCTTGTCCTGCTCTCCCTAAGACAGAGTCCAAGTCCCTCTTCCCCACAGGCATGCTGGGAAGCAGCACAATTGCACACCAACAGCTATTTTTACCACCTTTTTCCTGAAGGGATTTTTGCTTCTGGAGCTCGGACTAAAAGCAATGGAAGGTAAATCCGGGAAAGCATAAACCAAGCTGAAACCCCAGTTCCCAAAGCACTCGTACAAAGATAATGCTGTGCTGGCAAATTCAGTGCAAAACACTGAAGCAGGAAGCTTAGAAATAAGTCCCTTTGTTTTGCTACTTACAAGGAATTGTCTGGAGGGGGAAGTTAAATGTTGGGTATCTTTTAGCAACGCTAAATCTGCTCGCAGAGACTGGAAGCTAAAGAGAGGGCAGGAAAAAGGAAGGTAAATATTGGGATTTCTAAAGTGCAAGCAAAGCCTCAGCTTTGTTTGCCTGCACACGTGGATCTGCCTGGAAGCCCTGTTTGCAACCAGAAACTCCTCCAAAGACAGCTCCTGTTCTTCCTCCAGACTGGAAATCACAAAAAGTGGAATAATTCAATATTCTCTTAAGAAAAGGCTCCAGCATCTGCAGCATTTACATTACCAGGCAATGGAGAGAGACCCCGGCCTGGCAAGAATCCCATCAAACACCCATGCTCCAAGTCCCCGGGCAGTCACCTCCTGCATGCAGCACTGCTGGATTTACTGCAGAACCCCAACTGTCCGAAGGCAACGGAATCCTCCAAACCTCCCAACTCTGGGAGGGTGAATGGCAGCTCCAGTTTTCCCCAGTTTTGGGGGCCAAGAGTCCTGAGGGGGTTTTAGGTTTTCTCAGATGAATGCTTTAAAGGCCATTCCTCCAGTAGAAGATCCCTTGAATGAAGGTTTCAGTGCTTACTACAAAAGGAGAGGGAACTTCCAACTACCCAGCACCTCCATCCCTGACCCTTCCCACCCTCAATGGGTTCCAGTTTGAGCCATGGGTACAACTGAACAGAGTGGTCTCCATAAGCTCCACTGAATGTAAGACCCATTAATGCCAGAATGCCCAAGTACTCCACTACTCAAAGAAAGGAGGAAGGCTTCTCTGAAGTTACACCAGGTGGGTTCCACGGAGCACTCCAGCTCAAGCATCAAACACCCCTCTGATAACAGCCTTACCACAATGCTGAATGGGAACAGCCAGCCAGAACTCAGTCAGAGAGCACATGTGCAATGACTTCCAGCACCCACTGTCCTGTATTCATCACCCATCTGAGTGTTAAGCCATCTTTCCTTCACCCACCAGGTTAAGGAGGAGGGACAAGCTGGTTAATCACAGCTAGAACCCGCAAATGTGCACTGAGAGCTTGTAGGGAAAACCTCTCCCTTTGACATCTTGGGCATCATGTGTAACAAACAGACAATTCACCTCTTCACACCCATCGAGGTAACGTTGCTTTTACAGCCAAGATCTTATTCCGAGCAGTTTTCCCAGCTCTGCTGTCAGGCTGCTCACGCAGGAGACATTTCATGTGTTAAATTCAAGCCAGCAACAGCGGGTTACAACTTATAAAACAGGAATAGTGAACTATCAGAAGCTGACAGTTGTTTCTGACCTAGTTTTTAACTGGAGAACAGTCAAAGAGCCGAAAAGACTGAGGCGAGGCTGAAGGTGCTGAAATTCCAGTACTGGAGCTTGAAGTGCTGGGGAACAGGATGAGAGCAGGAGCCCTCAGACATTCAAACACCCAACGGAGCAAGGAACTGAAGGTTCAAGAGCTTCAGTCCAATGTCAAGTGATCCCTTGGGGAGGAGGGAGGCGAGGGCTTAAGCGAGACAGTGATGAAGTAACGGGTGCTGCTGGCCCTCCTCAGCATCACGCTGAATGGTGGCTATGGGGCAGCGAGAGGCCAAGGCTGGGAGGGGGGAACCACGCTGTGAAGCACAGGAAGGAACCATTTAAAACATGTATTTTGGAAGGATTTTAGTGGCTTTTCATCCAGGAACCCACACGTGCTGTCCAACAGCAGAGAATTCCAACCCCATCACAGGTGAGTAAGAAGAGCTCCACTCTGCTGCTCCAACGTCCCTCCACACACTGGCTTTAAGCCTCACTAAGCAGCAGCACGTCACTGACATGTCACTTTTAAATGCCCTTTGTACCCAGAGCAGCGTTTCCAGGCTGTCAGGAACAAGGGGGGGGAGCTGGTTTCCATGATTCCCAGACGGATGTTCTGCCTGTTTGCATTTTAGCTCCAAAACCCCACCTGTCAGTAAAAGAAGCCATAAAGCCCCTGAGCAGCGCTGTGAAGGGCAGCTCTGACGGCATCAGCACTGCTGGCCATTCTAAGTGCGGTACTTATCAGCCAGGGTAAACAGGAGGGACTATCAGTTAATGAACAACACAACCCCGAGGCTGGACTGGAAAGAGCACTCTCCCCACTGCAATCTTGCCATGAAAATACAGCAGTTCTGACCCAGAGAATCTGCTTACCAAAGTCTAATTCATTTTAGGGCATATCAAGACACCAGGGCTGATTCACTTGCTTATGTGCTCATAAAATGGCTTAAAGGAGCTGCTGAAGCATCACTGCGATCCTTATCTTCCGCACAGCTTTACTACTTTTCTTGCAAGAGGAAAAAAAACAAAAACCCATATAGAGCAGCAATTTGGAGATGAGATTGAGGAACCCGTTCAACCATCTCGGAGCACACACACTGCTGAGCCCAGGAAAACAAGCCCGGACCAGTTCTCTCCTTGTGCCCAACTCTATCCTATTGTCACTTGCAGGGAAGCGTAATTACTGGGCTGTCACAGTTCTACTTCAGGCGATCTTCACATGTTCCTCAGGGAGCCAGAGCCAGCCCTGCTGGAGGAAGTGACGACAAACCAAAGGCAGCAGAGCCTGGATCCTAAAGGAATCCCAGAGAAATCCAACCACCCCTTCCACCCCCACCGGACAGATCAACCTCAAAAGCCAAAGCAAGATGCTCAGACTTGGCTTCTTTTGGCCTTCAAGCAGAGACTGGAGCTCCAGACCAGGACTCTGGGTACACAACCCAACAGGGTTCAACAGGGACACCAATGAAGTTTCCTATCAATATCATGGGGGGAGGGAGTGATAAAGCCACCACAAACACCAGGGCTTTTCCATTCCCAAGGGAAGATGTGCAGAACAAATCCAGCTGAAGGCATGGAGCAAGACAAGCCCACTGTGTTCTCTAACCTCACGTGGTCCATACCCTCTGCAGACACCTCTGCGAACGTTCCAGCCTCAGCAAATCCCACAAGTGAACATCACAAACGTGCCAATAGGAACAGCAAAGCCATGAAGAGATCCTGGCCCCAGGATCCATGGAGACAGAGCATCTCTCTTGCCAGACAGGGCGAGTGGTGGCGTTAACCCAACTCCTACATGCAAAAGCAGTGGTGTGGCCACTGAGCCGGCTCTGAATTGTCTCACCACAGGTTTTGGTCTAAATATAACAATCCTGCAAGTTCTCGTTAGCTGAAAGGTTTTGCTTCCTTAACTGAGCCCATCTGAGGTTAGAATAAAAGTGTGCTGCTTCTGCTGTCGGTGGCCATAAAGTTTAGTCTTAATGACAAGTAAAAGGTCTTTATATGGAGTTAAATGGCCTTAATTGTAAGAGGGAGCTAAAACGCACACATACATAAGCTACATCCCCAGTGCAGACTGCAGAGATCCAGCAGGAAGGTCATGGAAACACCTTCCACTGCAACACCAAACCTTCCAGGTACAGAATCTGGTTTTCCTTCATGTTAAGACACCCCAAAAGAAAGCATCCTATCCTGTCATACAGTGACCACCACTGTACCATTGTAATGCGTTAAGAACAAAGTCCCTAATTAAATCATAAATGATTTCAGAATCAGGCCTCTCGAAAGCTGTTGGCCAGGGGTTTGAATCACACCACGTTCCGTGTCAATGTGCCCATTTCAAACCCACCCAAGATCTATGTCTAAAGCTCAACCAGAAAGCCATTCCTTACTAGAGCTGTGTTTTGGGATTCTCCCTCAGCATGGGGCTGCTCCTCCACTCCAGCCTGGCAGAACTGGTTTATCACAATGCTCTTGCCCGGCTGCATCGCTGGCCTTTAGAAAACCACCTTTTCTTTCTGGAGTACAGACAAGGGTCGGCAGCCATCCCTTCTGCGGGCCAGACCACCTCCAAGGTGCACAGAACCCCAGAGCCACCCTCACCTCTTTAGTGGCAACAGGGGCCCCACTGAGGCACTTCAGGTCTTAAAGCAGGTAAAGCAAAGAGGAGAAGCACCAGCAGCTTCCCTGCCTGAGCATGAAGAGCACAAGTGCACTGGTAACTAAGGGCTCTTTGAGTTACTGACTAGAACAACGAGGAGGAAGCAGAGCCATGGACAGGACCACCACACTCCCACCCAACCCAGCTGCCCTGCGAGCACTGAAAGCACCTCTGAACAGGAACCAGGCAGCAGAGCTCCTACGCGCTTCTTAGGAGACTATTTATGGGAGCAGAAGTTGTTAATTCTGTGAGGAGCAGCAGCAGAGGTCACGGTTGGGGCTTCAGCCCTGGAAGCACCCACAGGTGCCATCAGCGTTCGCAGAAACCTATTTTAATAGCACAGGAACGATGGGTTCAGAGCAAAGTCCTGCTCAGCCCAGCCTGCTGCAGGAGAGACCCTGCGAGAGAGCCTGCTGCACTCTCTGACCTGCCCCAACCTCTTCCCAGCTCCAGTCATTTTATGGCAGTTTCATTCTGAATCACAAGTTGACGCCTCGGTTCTGGGCTCGTGTTAAAGCCCCACGAGCCAGGGAGTTACTGAGTTGCTGGGACCTAATGAGGCCACACACCTCGGGCAGTGTCAGACGCGCAGGGAGCAGCTTCAAAGGCCCAGCAGAGCTCACGCTCTCCCTGTGAGCAAGGGCTGCTCCCTCCCCAGCCTGCTGCGGGGAAGGTGAGCCCAGCAGGAGCCGACCCACTCCCTTCCATGGCTCCCAAGGCACCATTTCTGCTTGCCCAAGCTCAGGCCGGGTGGAAAATCTGCTTCCTCACTCCTCCGCCCATGCCTGGCTCGGAACCCTGGATCCAAAAGGAATGGAAGAACTTACTCTCAGCTCCCTGCAGAGGTGAAGCCACGGCTGTAGCAACAGCATCACCTCCAGCAGCAGGCACGAACCGGAGCAGAGGGCTGATGCGCCGGCAGGGACGCACAGAGAAGTTGGAACTGCAGCTGTGGCTCTTTGCACACCAGGATTTCTTGCTATTCTGATGCACTTAAGCCTTTTAAATTTCATGGCAGCAAGCTCTGCAAGTGAATGATGAGTTAGGAACATTATTTCCTTTCACCGATTTATCCACAATACACTTTGCTACAGAGCAGGAGCTTTGTTTCCAGCACCAGGTGAAGAGTCTCAGCTCAGGTTTAGACACTATTTTCTGCACAAGCCAGTGCTTCCTCTGGCAGTTAATGCTGCTGAAGCCTGTCCTACCTGCTGGTCACAGCAAGATTAACGTCATTGGGTCCATGTCATTATCAGCTTCTCTGAGCATCACAGAGAAACTCAGCAAACACAGATCAAGCCTCCTGTTCGCTCTAAATACAGCCACATCCACAGTGCTGAGGAGCTGCCAGTGTAAGAAAGCTGCTGGCTGAAGTGAAGCACAGTAGTTGCAGTCAATTAAATACCCAACAAACGCTCTTACTTTGTGGATTATCAAGTTCCTTACTTCTAAAAGGTGTGCCTAGTCATTGCTGCTGGCCTTGACTGCCCATATCGAGACATCTTCCCAGCAGATGCTTCTCACTGCAAGAACCAGGGAGAGATTTATCTCCAGCCATCAGTGGTTTGTGTTTGCTTTCGTCTGCTCATCACCAAATGGCAGAACCCTACTCATCCACACACAGATTCTCTCAGAGGAGAGCAAAATGGTGGCAAAGGAGCTTAAAAAGCCTCCCAAATTCTTCCCTTGGTCCCTTCTTTTCCAGGGACTGGGAAAGACAGAAACAGCCTATTTGATTTTCTCATAGAAACCAGGAGCCAAAACCAACTGAAATCAGGGCTGGAGCTGGAAAGGTACAACAAAACTCACACAAACATCAAGTCTAGACACTGAAATGTGGAAATATGATTCAAATAACCACAACTGGCACATAATGTATCGATTGCAGCCCATCACGGAACAGGCCCTCAGCGGGTAAGAATAAAGAGAAAAGATTAAATTAGCCTCTTCCACCTCGGTTGTAGAAAATATGGATCCTTTGGGCACAGTGATATGGATTCTTCCATCCTGATGGGCTTCTAAGTAACGCATTGGCTCTTGCTAAATAATGCCAATTAGCACTGATGCTGCAGGACAGAGCTGCCTGGGCCTCAGGTGCTGCTCTTATCAAAGCAAGGCCTATCCACTCACCGACACAGGTCACCAAATACCCAAGCCAAGTAGCCAAGAGGATGTTTGTACTGATGAAATCTAACTACTACTACAAAGGTTTAGCATCTCCCTGCCTTTAGGAAGGGTCACTTGCTAAACCCCACCACACATGGACATGAACCTAAAGCAGAAAGTTTGTGTCTGCCATGAAAGCCCAGCAGCATGGTCTAGAATGGGCTCAAGCCTTTGCTCACAGTGCTACAGACTGCCCCTCAGGACACTGTCTCCAGCCTTCTCCCTGTGATTGTCCTGCTTTCCTGCCCAGGCCATTCCCAGTGCCTCCCAGGATGCTCGCAGGCTCTGAATGGAAGAAGGAAGAGGAACTGGCGGTGGTGGCTGGCCTGAAAGAGACCAAGAATAAAAGATCCTGGTTTTCCATGACAGCCTTGGGCTAAAGCAATCTCTCCTGCATAACCAAAGCCAAGCAAAGTCCTGCTGCACAGAGGGAGCGCAGAGGGTTA
This sequence comes from Neopsephotus bourkii, assembly GCF_033783945.1. NCBI lineage: Eukaryota > Metazoa > Chordata > Aves > Psittaciformes > Psittacidae > Neopsephotus > Neopsephotus bourkii. The sequence goes on along the minus strand of NW_026900519.1, from coordinate 697,714 downwards.
ACTGCCATGAGGCTGTACCAGATCAGGGAAGCCTCAAGGCGGGTGGAGGTGGACAGCTAAGTCAAGCCCTGCTCACAAGCAGTGACCTCTTTCTGAGTTGAGCAAATGCTTGTTTCTTTAAATTGAAGGGGCACAAGTCCAAGGTAAAGAAAGGAGAGACCCAGCGCTCGGAGAAGTGTTTTTTCTGGGCTGCCTTCTCACTGCAGCAAAGGACTGGAGTTCAGAAACCTGCTCTCCCAGCGCAGCAGTGACAGACACCCTGCAAAGAGCTGCTCAGGGGGTCAGCAGGCTCCTTGCTTTATAAATTACTGGGAAACCCCCCCTAACAAAACAACCCATAGCCCCCAGTCAAAAGGTAAGAGTGGGTTACCCCAGTGTGCAAAAGTTGCCTTATGTGCATGGGATGTTTCCAAGCAACACATGAGCTACTATAGAAAACCCTTATCAGCAAATCCAAGCTCCTTTCTTGGATAATGCATCTAGGTCAAGCTAAGGCACGTTGAATGCAGAACCTGGTTTTGGTGCTGTCTCCTCCGTATCCACCCTGTATAAAATATTAGCATCGTTCAGGTTATCAGGCTTTCCTTTATTATTAGCATGAAGCTCACTCCAGATAATGGCTCCTCCAGACACAGCATTAACCTTAATTATTCAGAGGTAACTTGATCTCAACCTTCCTGACATTACAGTGCTGAGCTGAGGACCACTTTTCCCTCCTCAATTTCTCCACTCCTTTCCCCAAACCAAGCCAGTGTGTCACAGGACTGTGCTCACACATGAGGGTATCTGGTCCAGGATCCCAGACACACGGTGCCCCTTCAACATCTACCTAAACCCGTGCAGCCACTCCATCCATTCAAATGCATTCTCTTGTGCATTAGCAGCAAAACCACTAAGTCAGCCAAAACGTATTCTTCTCCCATGGATTAGCTGGCACAAATCAGCACGGGAGTGACGCATGCAGTCTGTCCCTTCCCGTTTTCAACATGCACAAACCCCAGGGATTTGGAGACGCTGCACAAGTTCATGCTTACAAGTTGGAGGCAGAGCTGAGTTCCAATCGTTTGAGATGTGTAAATTGCTGAGGAGATAACACCTTGGATTCCTAACCTCAAATGCTTTTTCAAACAGACCTTCCCCTCCCTCCCCAGTGATAAAGGCTCTTCTGCTGTCCCAACAGTCGGCACCATGCAAGGGAACTATTTCAACAGCCACCATCCCTCTGCCAAGCAGCGCGATGACAAAACCCAACTGAACAGGCCAGAGCACTTCAGACAGGCCCAGGAGAGAACCTGCTGCTGGAGGATCAGCCAGGGGCTCCTCGCTGGGAGCTGCTGCCCCATGGTGAGGAGGGACTCGGGCAGCAGAGGCTGCCCAGGGAAGAGGTCACTGGGAGAGAGGCCGCTCCGAGGGGATGCTCCTGCACCCTGCGCTGGGTCGGATACGCTGCAGACAGCAGCAAACCCCAGCACTGTAACAGCTTGCCTTGCTCCCTTTGCTGCTGTTGCAGTGGAATAAGAAACCAACTCTAGAAGAGGCTGAAAAAGGAGGAGCAAGGGTTTAGTCTTGCTGGCAATGAATACAATCACCAGGATCCAGCTGCTGCAGCCACTGATAGGAGTGCCAGAACACTCCACTTGCCTATCTTTAACAAAACACCACCCCCTCGCCTCAAAAAGAACCTGAAGGGTTAATGTGCAGCCTTGCTGCCCCAGCACTGCTCCAGAGCAGGAGCTCCTCACAGCCAAACTCAACTCCTCCAATTAATGCTGCCTACAATTTGCTGATAAGCAGCAGATCAGGTTTGAAGAACTGCACCGAGGATTCTGTCAGAAGCTTCCTATGTTCCCTTGGCACAGCACCCATTAGAACTACTTCTCCAGCCTGCTACCACCAGTATAAAAGAAAAGAGCAGAATGGGTTTCTAATTTGCCACCGAATCCCATAGCAACTGTACGTCACTTCAGCTGGAAATTACAGACAATTCCTTCCCGTGCAATTTGAAAACTAGAGAGATGAATCTATAATTTGAGCAGATCCAAATGGTACAGGGCTGAGAGAAAAAGCTACCCTGAATAATTAAAAGGAAACTGCCACAGGCCAAAACATTCCTCATGCACAATGTTAAGCTGTCTCTTTGTCCCCTTCCTTCACATGGGAGGTGCCACATTCAGGTAAACATTAAGACCATTTAGCAGGAGTTTAGCAGTTCAGTGTGCTCTGCATATCCTGTCCCATTTCTGCTGATGGGGAGGAGATGTACGTGTACAAAGAGCTTCCTCTCCAGCAGCCTCCTCTGATTCATGCAGTCCTGTCACCGACTCATGTTCCCGATGTCGTAATAGCTTCAATTCTGACAGACTACAGCATCAGTGAATTAATGGGACAGGAAAAAACAGGTTACAGGAAAGGAGGAATGATGCAAAAAGCTTGAAGATAATTCAATGAGTTTTGATTCCAAAGCCGGATTGTTCTTCTCCTCCTGACACCTGCAAGCAGCTTTCAATTCCCAAGCCAGCGTGAATGCGCATTACCCTAAAGACCCTGCAATGACAGCAGGAGCCTTCATTTTGTGTTTTGTGCTTTAAACACAGCGAGATGAAGGCAAACTGCTTTAAAAGCCAAGCCTGAAAAAGTTCTTTCAATAATCGTGACTACCAGGGGCCACTTTAACCCTAGCCCTCAAGAAATCCCTTCTGACACGGTTGGTTTGAGCACAGAAAGCATTGGGAGGATGACTTGTGGAAGCCACATCTATCAGAGCACAGCTCCAAAACGCAGTCAGGTAGCAGAGCACAGGGGCAATGTGCTTTGGTTATCTCAGCTTAGCCCCCAACAAATATTTGTGCATCTGCCAAAGTTCACCAATGAATCCATGCAGTGGCTTCAGTTCAAAACACTCTGCGGAGCAGGGGCAGAGAGGCAGAACGGGTGCAGGAGGCCCCGTTCACCATGCACCGACCAAAGCAGGGATGCTACAGCCCCCTTCACATCCTCTTAAAATCATGGGGCTGCCATGAAGCCAGGACTAGGGCTGCTGGGCTGAGCCTGGCCTCCATCAGCTCTGCTTAGGTTAACACATAAGCTCCAGGTTCCAAAGAGAGGCGTGCAACTGCAGGCACGCTGTTCTCACACAATACTCCCCATGCTCTCACTGCATTGCTCCTCATGTCATAGAGAGCTCAAATACACCTGTGGAAGTTGGGAAATTCCCAGCTAAGGGCTCCAGGAACAGGCCTAATGCTGCTCACACACCATCATCACCTACAGCACGAGCAGATGCACCTACTGCCAAGTGACACCCAGGGCTGCCATGCAGCACCCAAATGATGGGGTAAGGTCCCTCCTTGCCCAGAAACCCCAGGATGTGAGTATGAAAAGCAAAGGATGAATGCCACAGATGGGGTATCCATGTGATTTAGGTGAGGATAGATACACCATCTCCCCATCAAGCATGGAGGAGTGGGGCCAGGATAAAGAATGAAAGAGGAAAACAAGGCAGGGGCATGAGGAGATCCTTTGTACCTCATCATGGATGGCAGCAAAGCCGGAAGCCTCTTGCCCCCGGGGCAAAGCCATGCCCTTCTTTTTCTGGGAGGGGTGGGAAGGCCTGTACACACCCCCAAAGGGAACGCAGAAAACTCCAAGCTAACATCAAATTACGTTCCTCGGAGATGCAGGAGCTGTTATGGGCTAAAACACTGCAGCTCACCAGGGGACAGACTGACCTGGGACGCGCTCTCCCCTGCTCAGCCCTCAGCTGCGGGGCTCAGCACTCGGTTTCACAACTGCGTGGAAGCAGTTTCAGGGGTAGCAAGTTTCGCAAGGAGCAGGCAGGCGACATCTTAAGGTGTCCTCCATGGAGCCAGTGAGCTACAGGAGAAAGAAATCCTCTCAAGGAGCCAGCAGCCCTGGGACCTGAACCTCTTCAGCAGCAGCACCATGATCTCTGTATGCTACAGGGAAGCAGCTTGCTGAAACACAGAGCTGGGCATCAGTATACAGACCCATGACTGTTTTCCCCACCAGGCCATGTATGATTTAGCCAGAGACCCAAGCAGGAGGGACTCAAGACAGCAAAGATCTGGCTGTCCATAGTCCTGCTGCACACATGGCCCAGCTCCACACCAGCAACACGACTGCCCTGGCACCAGGGACACTCAAACCAAGTGGCAGCTCGCCCGGCTGGGTGATCACTTTTGGATTGTGTAATCCCCAGACATGATTCTGAGCCCAAGAACAAACTCAAGCAACCGAAGACATTCCCCTCCTGTCCTGGCAAAGAGACAGAGCCTTGTCGCAGGAATCGCCCCGACGTGCTGCCCCGGTGCCTAAAACAGGTCAGACTGCACATGTTGGGCTGCAGGTAACACAAACAGCAGTATTGGATTCCAGGCCATTATACACATTACACAACCCTGCCGTCAGTTCTACCACACTGAAAACCAAAGCGAGCAGCAGAAGCCTTAGCAAGTTTTTTCCATTTACCTACTGCAGCCCAGAATTACCCCAGAGCCTGGACAAACACCCGCTCCCAAGGTGAGCTGGAAAGTCACTCCTTGGCACGGCGCGCTTCCGAGCGAGCAGAGACCTTCACCACGCTGCAGAAACTGTTTATAGAACAAATGCAGAATGAGCATATGTGTTTAATAGCCCACTAATTGTTGCGTTATTCACTGTACAAACAAGCGAGGTCCTCTGCCCTTATCCCTTCCTGCCCAGTTAATCACCAGTAGCCTTTGACTACTTCTCTTTTGGGTGGCGGTGAAGGAAGCAAAGTTCATTAGTGGCCGGTGGCCACCAAACAATCCCCACACCAGACTTCATTTAGCAAATAAACACCACTATTCATGTGTGACACAGACCGGGAATAACTTCCCAAAATATGGAACGCAGCCGCCTGCAGTCTTCCTATTCTCCCTTCCTCCAAGGAAAACGCTTCTGAATGTATAGGAGAGCAGTTCTGATGCTGGGTTTTTCCTTTTTCAGAGGGGGGAAAAGCCAATAACCCATCTTCTCCATGACACCTCTCGCTGCTGATTTCTCCTAATGCTGATAAACTCATTAAAATCCATGGGGATAAACCCTGGTCCAGTAATTCCCTTCGTCCTCGCACCGAGATTGCCCAATTGGGGGATGTGATGTAACCACTACCCGACATTAAAAATAGTGTTGTGACAACATATGGGTTATCCTACAGAAGCTGCAGGCAGGACGCTCCTCATGGCAAACGGGTTCAGGTTCCAGCTCCCCGGCAAGGTGAGGGCCAGACGCGAATCCATAGGGAATGGCCACAAAAAGGGGAGTTTTACCCCCCCCAACCACCAGCACAGGCCGAGCGCTGCCATTATTCCCTATTTAACCGGTTGAGAACCACTTGGGCCCATGGCGAGGAAAGGAGAACCTGGGGCTCTCAAATACAGCCCCGCGGAGGGCACCGGCCGATGGGGGGGGCACAACCGGGTGCTGCAGGGAGAAGGACCCCCCCAAGGCCGGATGCCAGCACCGGGAGCCACATCCCCGGGGTTACACCGGCACCCCCCCCCCCCGGCAACCCACGTCATGGTCACCGAGGACACAGAACCCCCCCCCTCAATCCACTTACCGGGGCCTGGTGGCGGCTACCAACCACCACCACGGGGAGGGGGGGCACCGAGAGCCCACCCCCGGCCCCGGTACCCACCCGAGGGGGGGGGGGTGGCACCGAGGTCTCGGCTCCCGGGTCCCTCAATCACCCACCGCTGTGGGGGGGGCACAGTGTGGTCCCGCCATCGGTTACCGCGGGGGGGCCACCGACACCTCCCGGTCCCCTCAGGCACTTACCGGAGGATCATGACGCCTCCTCGGTCACCTACCGGAGGGGGGGGGCACAGAGGCCACTCAGACACCAACGGGGGTGGGGGGGACACCATCAATGGGTCCTCACAGAGAGGGGGACCGGGAGCCCCTCACGTCCCCTCCATCCCTCACCAACAAGGGCCTCACACCCAGCGCCCCCCCTCTATTTCCCCGGTCCCCCCCCCGGGGTCCGCCCCCCGTCCCACACCCCCCCCACAGCCACAGCCCCGGGCCCCCCCCGCCTCACCTCACCTCACCTCACCTCACCCCGCTCCCCACCGACGCCGGTGCCAACCCCACCGGTGCCGCCCGTTGTAGGGCTCCGGCCGGGGCCTCGTGGCGACCGCTCGCCCGCCGCGGGGCCGTGCCCGCCGTCCCCCCCCCGCTCCGTACCTTACAGGCCTGGTAGCTCTCGAAGGCGCGCAGGGCGCTCTCCGTGAGCTTGACGTGGAAGACGGAGACGCGGGTGCCGCGGCCGAGGCGGCCGCAGGACAGCCCGTACCCGCGCTCCGCCTGCAGCGCCGCCATCTTGGGACCGTCTCCCCCTCCGCGCCTGGGCCGCCGGGGCCTCCCGCCGAGGCCACGCCCCGCTCATGCATCATTCATGAGCCGCCGGCCCTGACGCCACGCCCACCGGGGGAGCCTGTTGCTGGGGCGAGGAGGTGGGCAGCGGGCGCTCCTATTGGCCGAGCTACGCCGGGCATTGCACCGGATTGGGAGATGGGAAGAAGGGGCGGGGATATGCAAATAAGCCCGCGGTGTACGGCGGGAAGGGTGGTCTTGGGTACCCCCGGTGCAGCCCCGGTCACAGCCTCCGGGACCCGCGCCGAGGCAGGGCCCATAGGCCCCTGGTTGCCCCCCGCCGGTGCTCAGCGGGTCCGTCCAGAGCCAAGCACCGCCCCCAGGCTCCGAGCATCCCGTGCCGCAGCGCCCGCTGCAGCCACACGAGTGTGGACGGTGAGAGGGGGGCAGCCAAGAGGAGCATCCCCGGCCCTCGGCAAGGACGAGGCGCAAGCGTGAAGGAATTGTCCTTTATTGGGGAAGTTCACAGTCGGTCTGGGGTGGGAGGAAAGTGCTACAACCCCCGGAGGCAGAGCTGAGCCCCGGGGCTGGGGAGAGCCGCAGGGAAAAGAGGGACCCCAAAGAGCTTGGACCCACACGAGCCGGCCCCGGAGAGCATCCGGCGCTCCCCCTGCATCCCGCCCGCCGCAGCGTTCTTTGGCTTCCTTTGGACACTGCACGCTCTGGGGAAGTGCTGAGCGCGGCAGCGGGTGCTGGTGCAGGGCTGAGCCACCGGCAGCCCCCCAGGACATGGGGAATGTCACTGCACATCCGCACCGCTTCCCTTCCTGCAGAGACCACTGTGCTTCATACCCATGTGCTTTCCTTCCATGTGCCTCCCCTGCCCGTCTTGCCGTGCCAGCAGCACCGTGGCACCCATGGGGGTTCATTTGTCTGGGGACAGCCATGGTTGTACCGGTGCACAGGAGCTCCTGCTCCCTCCAACAGCCTCAGGGCTGGGGGCTGAGCCCCCCCATTGCCAGGCAGGGGCTCAGGGGGGCTGTGCCCTGCCTGCGGCTCCATCCCCACAGCTGTGCCACCGGGAGGGATACGGGGGGACAGCGGGAGGGGGGATTCGGCACCTCCGGCAGAGAAAGCATCGTATTCCTGCGAGTCCATGGGAAGGGGTCAGCGAGGCCCCGGCAGGGGAGAGGCAGATCCCAGTGCAGGTCCTGTGCCACGGGGCCACCCCGTTGCCATCCTTAGTTCCTCGCTGCAATGACCACAGACAAGGCCACGCCGCCGAGCGCGATGGCTGTCGCACCGAAGAGCCACTTCCAGGGGATGGACTGAGGAGGAGACATGGGCGCTGTGAGGGGACGGCAGCGCTTCCACCCTGCCCAGCCACTGGGAACAAGCGGGATCCCTCTGCTGGAATCACTGGGATCTGACTTTCCCAGAGCACAGGCCCCCACATCAGCATCAGCACCACCGTGACCCACAGGGACCTTGGGGACACCCACACATCCCCTGTGCCACCCCCTGGAGGTGCAGCCCCAGCCCTAGCCCTTACCCAGCGCAGTTTGTCTTTGCACTTCCCGGGCGCCCCAGTGGCACTGGGATTCCCGAGCATCTTCCTGTACATCTCGGTCTCCACGTTCCTCTGGTCCGCGTGCTTCTTCACCAGCTTCGAGAGCTCGGCGTGGATGGTCTGGGGAGGAGAGCGTGGAGCTGTGGGGATGGGGACCACAGGGCCACCACCAGTGAGCCCCACCGCCCCGGGGCCAGCTTTGTGGAACAGCTCAGAAGCAGCCAGCGAGGGGGGGGCTGATGGCCTGATCCTGCCCCACTGCCCTGCACTGATGAGTTGGGCATCCTGTGGGGCTGAGCACCCATGTGTTGTTGGGCCACTTGAGCCATTCCCTGTGAGCAGCAGGGAGCAAAGCCCAGGGTTGATGCCAGACATAAGGAAAAGGATTTTACCCTGTAATGGAGACAGGGAAGTGTCTGCCTTGGGGGCACAGACGTGCCCCAGTGCTCCCACTTCTCTGTCTGGAAGCAGGCTGGGAAAGTGGGCTTGGGGAAAGAGGGAAGCAGGACTGCAGCAAGACCCAGAGCACGCTGGTACCCACCTGGCTGTGCTGAGCGGTGGCAATGGCTGTGCCTGCAGGTAATGCTGCAGGGGCATCCCCTGAATCCTGCACAGAGCAGGAGGTGCTGCTGAGCCAAGCGTGGCACCACCAGCCCATGGCCACCACCGTGGCATCACCATGCCCAGCACCGCGGCTGTGCTGTGCCCTCTGCTGGGGACACCATGCTCCGGGTGGCTCCAATACCTCCCTGTGCCCCACACGGGCTCACCCAGAGACACAAACGCTGGCATCTCCCTGCTCCAAGGGGTCAGGAGAAGGGAAAAGAGAAGGCTCAGGGGGGACCTGATGGCTCCCTACAAGTGCCTGACAGGAGGATGGAGCCAGGAGGGGCTGGGCTCTGCTCCCAAGGAACAAGGGATGGGACAAGAGGAACCAGCCTCAAGCTGCACCAGGGCAGGGTTAGATGGAGCTGAGGAACAATTCCTGCCCCAGAGGGTGCTCAGGCATTGGAACAGGCTGCCCAGGGCAGGGCTGCAGTCACCGTCCCTGCAAGTGCTCACACAGCATGGAGATGAGGCCTCAGTGCCATGGGTTAGGGGTGGGAATGGTTGGACTGGATGAGCTTGAAGGCCATTTCCACCCCGGCTGATGCTGTGATTCCAGGCTGTGATGGTTCACAACAGCCGGGAGGGGCCGATGGCCCCACAGAACCAGGCGGAGCCGGGCGGTTTTGGGGTGTTTTCACCCCGGTAGCCGTGGCCCTGACTCACCGGTGCGTGTTTAACGCTGACCGGCAGCCGAGAGGCCCCTCGTCTGCTGCGCCTGTGGCTCCAGGCACGTCACTGCCGGGCAGCCGGATTGTTCCACCCCTCTCCAATTAAAACACTTTGTTGGGATGGGCGGTGGAGCAGCCGCCCCGGCAGCGACGTGCGGGGATGCACTGGGAATGATGCTCCCAGTGCTGCCGGCTCCCTCGCCACCCTGCTCATCCGAACCCTGCTCATCCGAACCCTGCTCATCCGAACCCTGCTCACCCGAACCCTGCTCACCCGAACCCTGCTCACCCGAACCCTGCTCACCCGAACCCCGCTCGCCCGAACCCTGCTCACCCGAACCCTGCTCACCCGAACCCTGCTCACATGAACCCCGCTCACCCGAACCCTGCTCACCCGAACCCTGCTCACATGAACCCTGCTCACCCGAACCCTGCTCACCCGAACCCTGCTCCCCCGAACCCTGCTCGCCCGAACCCTGCTCCCCCGAACCCTGCTCATCCGAACCCTGCTCATCCGAACCCTGCCCACCCTTCCCCATGGTGCTGTGAGACCGTGAGCTCTGTGGGTGCTATGGGACCAAGAGAGCTTTCACAGCATTCCATCCTGCATCGTATCACGACACAAACCACGATACTCCGGTTCCAAATAAATGGATAAACCACCAAGATCCGGTTGGGGTCGGAGCCCATTTGTAGAACCAGCCCCCAGTGCACCCAAGCTGGGGCCATTTCCTGGCGCTGGCTTTCCCTTTGTGCCAAGGATCCTGTCCTGCAGCTGATCATTAACCCACAGGAAATTCCTGACCCTGGCCTGGCGCTGGCACGAGGTCCAGGCTGCTCCCACCACGCAGTGAATCACCCCGGGGCTGCTGAGCCACTCTGCAGGCACCCGGCTCTGCTCCACCTCCCGCAGCCGCAGCACGAGCCAATGGAACCACCTGGCAAAGCCGGAGCAGCCGGGACCATGCACACATGGATTGCTGGAGCAGGGATGGGCTGGCAGCAGGGACCAAAGAGCAAAGAGGGAGCTCGCAATAGGGAGATAAGGGAGCCACCAGCCCAGCCAAGCTCAGGCATTGCACCATGTGGTGCATCACCTCCTGGTTCCCAGCCTCCTTTCTTGAAGAGAGCTGGGAACAGCTATGGGGACTTCAGCTTTCAGTGGGGACACCGAGGTTTGCAGGGATATGGACAAGAAGAGAGCATCGCAGACACGCAGCTCAGCAGGATCACCAGCACCACATCACAGCAGCCTACCTTGTTTGAAGGCTCCAGCTTCAACGCTGCCTTCAAGATGGAAATGGCCTCTCTGAACTCGCCCTGCTGAGCCAGGACCTGGAAAGCAGGATACGGCTTGAGCCCCACGGGTGACGTCTGTCCCTTGGTCCTGCTCTCCACCACGCCATGGAGAAAGGCTGCCCACACACCCGGCCTCACCTTGCCCTTGCGGAACAGAGCCTTGATGTTCCCTGGCTGGTGCTCCAGGACGAGGTTACAGGACTTGAGAGCTGCCTCGTAATGGTCCAGTTTCAGCTGAGAAGCCGCCAGGTTGTTGAGACATTTCACCTTCACGTCCAGCAGCTCAGCCTCCTCGCCCGGGCTGAAGTCCACTGCAAAGACCCCAGGGCAGGTTACAACGGGAAGGGAGCCGGGGCACCCTTTGCTGGAGCAGGCAGGTACCTTTCGAGCTGGAGCTGATGATCTTGAGGGCGATGTCGTAGGAGTTGATGGCCAGCACGTAGTCTGCCTGCTGGTAGAAGAAGTTGCCGCGCTCCCGCTTGCGGTTGGCCAGCTCCACCTTCTCCTTCCCACTGAGCAGCTCCAGGTCTGGGGCATCCCGAGCCTCCAGCAGCTCCACCTCCAGGGTGAGGGCTGCGTTGGGTGGGATGTCAGGGCTCCTGTGCAGAGGAGGACACAAACCCATGGCACCGCTGACAGTGCCACGGGCACTGTGCCATGGAGGTTTAGCACCACAGGCCAGGAATCAGAGCTCCTTGGGATAAGGCATGATGCAAACTGCTCCCCCTGGGCAGGACACGCTGCTGTCCCGAGTGGGGTCTCCCTGCTCACATAACCTGTGCCGTGGTGGCTGGATTAGCACTGGGAGAGCAGGGGACAGCTTTCAGAGCCCTGCTTGGGGCCATCCTGCTCCACCCGGTGCCCTCCCCGCTCACCTGCCCTGAGCTCCATAGCAGTACTTTGCATCTGACACGATCAAAGCTGTCTCTCCCATTTCCAGGAGCTGCACACACAGGTCCAGAGCCTGAAGGGAACAACATCACGGGGAGGGAATGAAAGCAAAGGCAGAGGGGCCGCTTCCAACCCACAAATGAGGATGCCACTGTCCCCGAACCCCCCCAACCCCGTGCCCCGCACACACGGATGGAGCCCTGACCTGCACCACATCGCAGTCCCCCAGTGTGAAGGTGAGGGCAGGGTTCTCCTCCACCACGCTGCCGTCCTCCAGCGCGGCCTTCAGGCGCACGGTCACGTCCTGGCCCTTGCGGGGCCGCGTGTCCGCCCCCCGGCCCGGCACCAGCGTCTTCTTCTTGAGCAGCCCGCTCCCTGCGACGGGAGAACCGGAGCCGCGTTACCCGCGCCGGGGAGGGGGGAGCCCGGCCCCCACCGCCCTGCTCAGCCCCTGTTCGGTGCTGAGGCCCCGCTCGCCCCGGGCCCTCACCCAGCACATCCAGCCACTCCTGCGGGTCCTCGGCCGCTTCCCTCCCGCCCCGCTCCTCCGGCGGCGGGGCCGGTGGCCGGGACACGTCCTCCAGCGGCGGCATCTCGCTCAGGTCCTCCTCCTCCTCCTCCTCCTCTTCCAGCACCTCGAAATCCTCCGCCGTGTCCAGCGCCGGTTCGGGGCCGCTGCCGTTGCCCGCCCGGCCCGGGGAACCGCTCCTCGGTTCCTCCCCGCTCGAAGCCATCGCCGCGGAGCAACCTGGAGCGGGGAAAAGAGGACGGGGCTCGGGCCTGCGCATACCGGAACCGGGCAGCACCGGGGGGGGCGAAGAGTCCGGTAACCGCGGGAAAAGGGGGGAGATCCCCGCGCCACGCGCCTTCCCGCCACCCGCGGGGACCCCACGTCACCGTCACGCGCCGGGACTCCCCCTGGCAACGGCCGCCGCCGCCGCGCGCCCACCCGGCCCCGCGAACCCGGCGGCCCCGCCCCGCTGCTCCGATTGGTCCCGCCCCGCCCACCGCTCTGACACCATTGGCTGGGGAGAACGCTCGTCAGCCAAGAGCTGGGCGGGGCTTGGAGCCGCCTTAAAGGGGCCGCTGCGGGGTGGTGCCCGCGGGAGTGGGGCGGGGGTCCCGGCACCGGGAGGAGGGGGGGTTCCCCCGCTATGTCCCGGGGATGGCGCCGGGGGGGGGAAGATCCCGGCCCTGTCCCTCCGCCACCCGCCACTACTTCCGGCTCTGCGCCGTGACGCAGGGGCACGCTGGCGCCGCGGGGTTGCGCTCGACGTGACCCGGTACCCGGAAGCGAGGTGCGGCCGCCGGTGCCGCCGCCGTTCCCGTCATGTGAAGCAGCGGGACCGGCTCCCCCAGGTGCGCGGGCACCGGAGCGCGCAGGGCCCCAGGGACCCCGGGGCTGGGAGAGGAGGGGGGGGCAGGCAGGGGACCCCGGGTGAGTGTGGGGCCGCCCCGGGACTGGGCACGGCGATAGCGAAGGGGGGTAGGTCCGATACGGGCGGCGTGGCAGGGGGCCCGGTTACCGGCGTCTCCGTTCCTGGTGCTGAGCCGCCCCCTGCAGTCCCGCAGGAGCGATGGAGCCCACGGCCTCGCAGGTGTTCTGCGGGCGGGTGCTGGGCATGGTCAACGCCGAGGACGTCAACGCCATCATCCTGGCCCAGAAGAACATGTGAGTCCCGGGGGAAGCGGCACCGGCACCGGGAGCCTCCCGGGGTCCATGCCGAGCTCCGTGCGCTTCCCCCGCGCAGGCTGGATCGCTTTGAGAAGACCAACGAGATGCTGCTCAACTTCAACAACCTCTCCAGCGTCCGCATGCAGCAGATGAGCGAGCGCTTCCTCCACCACACCAAGACGCTGGTGGAGATGAAGAAGGATCTGGACGGCATCTTCCGGAGGATCCGGTGGGCAGCGGGGACGGGAGCGGTGCTGCGGGTCTGGGTGGGTGTGAGGGGTGGAAGGGAGAACATGGAATGGTCTTGGAGGGGCAAATGTGCTGCTAAGCAACGTGGATTGGAGCTGCTGGAGCTTCGGGATCCCTCAGCCCCGCTCCAGCCGGGATTGGCTGTGCTCCCTTGGGAGGGAGCTGGCACTTGGAGCACCCCATCTGCTGGGATGGGGTGGTGGGGAGGGAGCCCCAGGAACCTCCAGGGCTCAGCTGTGATATCCACGAGCAGCTCTGCTGCAGCCTCACCTCACCCTCCTCTCCCCAGGGCGCTGAAGGGGAAGCTGGCGAAGCAGTACCCGGAGGCCTTCAGCAGTGAGTGAATCCTCCCAGCGCGGGTTTCCCTCCTGTGCCAGAATCCCATTCCTTAAAGATGCACCGGGTGGTCTGTGGGGGTCGGGAGAAGCCACCGAGACATCCACTTGTGCTAAAAGTCATCTTGATTGTATCAAAGGTGTTTGGGAGATGTTCCAAACGGCCGCTCACTGATGTGGCATCACTTTATGTATTGGGGACATGGGCAGACAACACCTTAGAAGTGAGCCAATTGTCCTGCTGGGTGCAGCAGAACCGATGCCTGCGCTTCCCCTTGCAGACATCCACGAGTCTCCCATCCTGGAGGACGACGACGACTTTGACCCCATCCCCAAGAGCACCACGACCACCATCGCTACCTCGGAGCAGAGCACGGAGTCCTGCGACACCAGCCCCGACGTCATCTCGCCCACCACGAGCCAGGATTTCGAGGATTTATCCCAAGGCCAGTACGATTTACGGGCCGTGAACGGACAGAGTCTCACAGACGAGGACACAGCCGATGGCCTGGACTAGGCAGCGGGTCCCTGCGGAACTTTGGGCGCTGTGTGCATAGGGGGGTCTCTCTTTGCCGGGAAGAGGGATGCGAAGGCGGGTGCTGGACGGGGCCACCCCGCCCCGGTGTGAGCAGTAAAACGTGGCTTTCAAACGCCTCTCGTCTCGTCTGTGCGCTCCGGAGCCCGGCTCGGGCAAGGGTGGGCTCCATGGAGGGGTGCGGGGGGGTCCTCCCGTGTGCCCCTCGCCCCCCGGTACACGTGGGAGGGGCGGGGCGGGTCCCGGGGCTGTGGCGCGCAGCGGCCGGCAGGGGGCGCTCGGCGCCACCCGCGCATGGGGCGGTGCCGTGACGCGGTTCCGCGCGCATTCCGGTTCCGGTCGCCCCTTTTCTCAGCAGCGAGGCCGCGGGTGCGGGCGGGCAGGAGCCGGGGGAGGAGAAGGCCAGGACCCGGGAGCGGGGCGGGGGGAATCCGGTTGGTGGGGGGGTGGGGAGGGGGGGGAGTTCCGGTTTGGGGGAGGGGCACCGGTGGTGACGGCGCGGGCGCGCCCCGCAGGAGCCGCCGGTGCCACGATGCAGATCTTCGTGAAGACGCTGACCGGTAAAACCATCACCCTGGAGGTGGAGCCCAATGACACCATCGAGAACGTGAAGGCCAAGATCCAGGACAAGGAAGGTACCAGTGTGGGGTAGGGGGGGGGGCAGTCCCGGTGTGTTCTTCCCCGTGTCCCCGCACCGCCCTCACCCGCACCACGGCTGCCCCGCAGGGATCCCCCCGGACCAGCAGCGCCTCATCTTCGCGGGCAAGCAGCTGGAGGACGGCCGGACCCTCGCCGACTACAACATCCAGAAAGGTGCCCCCGGCCTGTACCACTTGGCTTGGGGGGGGGGGGGAGAAGGGGAACGGGAGGGTAACGTTTGTGCTCTCCGTGACCGCTCCGTTTCCTTCCAGAGTCCACCCTCCACCTCGTGCTGCGCCTGCGGGGGGGCATCATCGAGCCCTCCCTGCGCCAGCTCGCCCAGAAGTACAACTGCGACAAGATGATCTGCCGCAAGTACGGACCCGTGCCCCCCCCCCCGCGTGGTCCCTATCGCCGCCGTCGGGGCTCTGCTGACCCGTTCCCCCCCTCTCCGTAGGTGCTATGCCCGCCTGCACCCCCGTGCCGTCAACTGCCGCAAGAAGAAGTGCGGCCACACCAACAACCTGCGCCCCAAGAAGAAGGTCAAGTAGAGCGGGCTCCGCTCTGCCCGAGCCCTGCCAATAAAGAGCTCAGCCCCGCAACGCTCCCGCCTGGTTTTTTGCCCAAATCCGCGTGGTTTTTAATGAAAATAAACGGGGGATGCGGGGAGGGGGAGCTGGGGAGAGGCGCGATACCGGTCGCTGCCTGCAGGGGGCGGTGGAGCCGCGCTCCGCCCTCCGCCGGGCCTGCGCCGTGCGACCGGGGCCAGGCCATGGTGAGCGGGGAGCGGGGGCCGCAAGGCGCGTCCGGGAGGCTGCGGGGGGATCCGGGGCCGCTCCGTGCACGTGTGCCCGGGTCGTGGGTGCGGCGATGTCCGGTGCATGGGCATGGGCGGTGTTGCGGGGTCCCGGCGCCGGTTCGGTCCCTGCACACGTGGCCGGGAGGAGCTCCCGGGGCCGGAACCGGACTGAGCTCAAGCGCTGCCGCCGGGCTCCCCTAAGGCCGGCGCTGGGGGGTGGGGGACACGCTCGGTCAGCACCGGAGCCGCCCGGTGAGGCCGCGGGCACGTACCGGTGGCTCCGTCGTCCCCCGCCGCCGCCATCCCCATCTCTCCGCAGACGGGCGAGCCCGTGCAGGCGCTGCTGCGGCGGCTGCGGGCGCTGCAGGGCGAGCGGGCCGAGGCGTACCGGCTGCTGGAGCAGTGAGTACCGCGGAGGGAACCCCCGCCCCCCCCCCCCAGCCTTCCGGCTTCGTTCAGAGCCCGTCGGGGCGGAGCTGCTGAGCTCCGGCTGCGGGGGATGCCGGTGTTGGGCATCCCATTGCAGCATCGGGACACGGGGGAGCGACGGGACACGGGCTGGGGGGGGAAGGGGGCAGAATCCTGTCACACACACACAGAAAGGGGCGGCCGGATCTGCCCTCGGTGAGGGGGGGAGCTGCCTGGTCACAGGGACCAAGAGCTGCCAAAGCTGGGTAGGGGCGACCTTAGGGCAGCTCCAGTGCCTAAGGGGCTGCAGGAGACCAGGAGAGGGGCTTGGGACAAGGGTGCAGAGACAGGACAATGGGAATGGCTTGAACCTGCCCGAGGGGAGACTGAGCTGAGCTCTGAGGCAGAAGCTCTTCCCTGTGAGGGTGCTGAGGCGCTGGCACAGGGTGCCCAGAGAAGCTGTGGCTGCCCCATCCCTGGCAGTGCTCAAGGCCAGGTTGGACACAGGGGCTTGGAGCAAGCTGCTCCAGTGGAAGGGGTCCCTGCCCGTGGTTGGAACTGGATGAGCTTTAAGCTCCCTTCACCCTAAACCAGTCCATGATTCTATGCTATGAAACCCCTCCTGGCTCTGCCAGTGGCGAAGGGAGCTCAGCGCAGGGATGTGGACCGTGGGGTGTTGCCGTCCTGCTGTGCTGTGCTGACGGCGGCTCCCCGCCATGCACAGGGGCCACCGCGCGTACCTGAGCACCGCGCCGCACTATGACTTCCCGCGCTACCGGCAGCTGGTGCACGAGGTCACGGGGGCCTTCAGCAGCATCTCCCGGGAGGTGCTCAGCATCACCGCGCGCCTGCGGGATGAGCTCGCCCGCCCCGACCTGGCCCAGCACCTGGCCCGGCTGCAGGAGCGGGAGCAGGAGAAGCTGCAGCTGGTGAGTGTGGGGCTGGGGTCATGGGGGGCATTGATACCCAGGGCTGCTTTACGGGGGTCCCAGCTCCCGCTGTGTCCCCATGCAGACAGCACAGCTCCAGCTGGCCCAGCAGCAGGCACAGGACCAGCCCCACGTGGATGCCCATCAGCAGGAGGTGCAGGAGCTCAAGCACAAGTAGGTGGTGGCCCCGCTGCGGCTTCGTTCTGTCCCGTTTCGGGATGGCAGCGTTCCCCATGGCGATAGGAGCCCCCTCCCCACATTTCCAAGGGGGGCCCAGATGGTGCCTTCAGCCGCGCTCAGGGCCGCAGCCCCAGGGAGGGTTTGGCGATGCTGCGCGGTCCCCTCGGCCTCCCCGGGCTGAGTGTTTCATAAACAGCGCGGGGAAGGCGAGGCGGCCCACATAATACGCTCCATATGGGCTTTATTTATAGTTTCCATCCGCTCTCGTAGGCTAATTAAAACCATTGAGGCAATCAGCGAAATTCTCCAGGACCTCAAGTACGATTCGGAAGAAGCCGAGTGATGGATGTCCCCGTGGGAACGGCTGGAGGGGCCGGGCGGTGGAACGGGGGCCCCGCGCGCCATTCCCGGCCCCCGGCGCAGCCACCCGGGCACCCACAGCACCCAGCAAGGTGGGCGCCTTCCCCCCGGCTCCTTTCCTTGAGCACAGGCTGGAAGGGGTGAAGAACACCCCCACCTCTCCAGGAGGAGCGGGGTCCCCCTAAGTCCCGAGCATCCCTCAGCAGAGGGGTCCAGCGCGGGGCTGGTTCCGCTTCCCAGCTGCACCAGGGCTTTCTGCCCAAGGGAAACCACAACGCGCAGTGCCAAGGGGCTGCCTTGCTTTGATCCCCATGGAGATGGGCACTGCCTTCACTGCCAGCTGGCACCCCAGGTGCAGCAGCCCCCCAAAAGCATCTCTCGGATCAGCTGCACCCCCAGCCCCGGCACAGCTTCAGTGCCCCACTAGCGCTGTTTCTATGGTCATCCAAAATAAACCTGCCCCATGGAGCTGAGTTGTGTGGTCTAATTGGCTTCACTGTGTCCCCCAGTGCCACCCCCTTCGGCTTGCCTTGGTCCCTGGGGATGGGGTGACCACGGGCAAGGGTCCCCTTTGGCTGCCGCTGCATCCCCATCCCCGCGCTGCTGCCACTGACGCAGACCCTGGTGGGGTTTCAGAGGTTTATTGGCATTAAGCTTAAATCTGTTCCTAATTGACTGAAATGGAACCAAAATAAGGCTGGTTTGAATCAAAATTGGAGCAGGCACTGGGCAAACCCCAGCAGCCTCAACCCAGCCCACGTGGCTCCCCAGGGACTGACCCCCCCCATGCGCTCGTACATGGGTCCCTGGGGAGAAAAGAGCCCAATTCACTTCCCAGGGCTGGGGTGGGGGGGAGCTGCACCGAGGGTGGGGGGCACCCAGGAAGCCCCCCCTGCCCCTTTCATCCCAGAGGCTGCTCCGGCTGGCGGGTAAGGAGCAAAGCCTCCGTGCCCCCCCCGGCCGGGCAGGGCTGGGGGGTCCCCTCGCCGCGGGGTGCGGGGGGCACCGGACCCACAGCACGTGAGGAGGGGCTGCCGGGGCTGGCCCAACGCAGGCCCCCCGCTTTACCCCATCCCATGGCCGCGCTTCGCCCCGGCCGCCTTCCTGCTCCGCGCCGGCGGGGCCGGGGGGGCCGCGGGTGGCCCCGGGCGGGTGCCGGGCGCCCCGTGTGGTCCTGGCGGCGCTCGGGCCCCCGCGGGCTACAGCTTACCGCCGGGAAGCACCTGCGGAGAGAGAGGAGCAGAGCCCCGCGTAGCCGCCGGGTCCGTGCCCCCCCATTGCCCCCCCCTCAAGGCCGGGGATAGAAGTGCGAACGGCTCCTTACCTACCTGGTTGCGTGCTTTGTGCGACTTCTGCAGCCACACGCGCCACTGGTCGTAGAGCTTGATGCCCAGGTTGGAGCAGCCGTAGGCGTGCTTCTTCACCCACCCGAAGAACTGCTTCAGCTCCCGCCGCAGCGTCGTGTTCTGCTCCCCTCCTTTGGGGTCGCAGCTCCCCGCCGCTCGCTCTGTGGGGATAAGGGGGGCGGTGGCACCGGGAAGCCCCCCCCTCTCCATTGCCACCGCGCGGTGCCGGGGGAGAGGAAAACCAGTGGGGATTTGGCTCCCAAGTGAGGAAACCAAGCTCCAAATTGGCTCTTGTGCAAGAAACCCAAGTGCTGGGCGTGGAGCAGGGAAGGGACCCCCCTGTGTGTGCCAGGGATGGGGAGCACGGCGCCACCGGCATCTCTGCCCCCCCAAAGGATGGCAGCGGCACTCACCGCTGCGCGGGGTGGAGGCGGCCGTGGGGTTGCTCCAGTCGCTCCAGATGCCGGCTTTCTTGGAGCCGTAGATGCCGAAGGGATTACAGCGAACCTGGACGAAGTAGACGGTGCCGGGGCGGAGGCCGGCCAAGCGGCACGAGGTCTGGTTGCCCACATCGTCCACCACCTACAAAGGGAGGAGATGGCAGCGTGGGCCCGCATCCCGCACCGTGCCCTGCTGCAGGCAGGTGATGCTGAGCCCACCTTCCACTCCGAGCTGTCCTCCACCCGGTACTGGATCTGGTACTTGGCTTGGAAGAGGAAATCCTTGAGTGCCGGCGGGGAGCTCCAGCGCACGCTGAGCTGGTCCTCCAGGTCGCCCACCCGGCTGACGTGCACGTCCGGCGGCGGGTCGGTGGTGACTGCGGGGACAGGGTTAAGGAGCCGCAGATGCGGAGGAAGCAGCTTAACTCGATTAGGAGCAATTCTGCTCGCACATCACCCATTTCCTGCATCCCCCCCTCCTACATCCCAGTGCCTGAACCCACTGCCGGTTCCCACCATGAGGTCACCGGCGCCGTGGTGCCACCACGACGTTGCCGTCGCTCACCCACGTCGAGGATGTCCAACATGACGACGTCGGAGACGGCCACCCCCAGCCGGTTGGATGCCTCCACCCAGATCTCATAGGGCGTGAATAGGGCCAGGTCCTTGGGGATGTGGCAGGAGTAGGGCCCGGCCGTGTGGTACTCCTGGCACGTGTTGTCTCGGCCGTACCACCTGCGGGCAGGCGCTGAGTGCTGGGTGCCGTGGTCCAGCTGAGGATGCTCCCCCATCCCCAGAGGGCAGGGATGCTCCCAGTTGGGACCGTGGCCATTCAACACCATGAGCGTGTGTCCTCACCCTCCTCCTTCCCAGCACACTGCTCATGGCAACCACGACCCAGGGAAACTCAGACTCACGGCATCAACCACGTTGGAAAAGACCTTTAAGATCAAGTCCAACCTTTTGCCCAGGACTGCCAAGTCCACCATAAACATCACACCAGGCACCCGAAGGCATCGGGCTCCCCGTTCCCTACCAGCTTTTCAATCCCACTATAACAAATAACAGGGATAGGGCGAGCAGCCCACCTGAGCTTGTACTTGAGGGTGTAGTTGGTGTGCAAGAAGGTCTCCCCTTCCGTCCCCGGCGCCCACTTGCAGGTGAGGTCCTTCATGTTTTTGGACCAGCAAGTGATGTTGACTGGTTTTTCTGGGGGCACTGGGAGAGAGAAAAGAAACCAGTAAGAAACATAGGGGGATGAAAAGGAGCAGCAGTGAAACGCAGCTCGTGGTCCCCTCCGACCACAGCCTGGGGGGCTGCAGCTGTGGTTGCTGGAGGGGTTCAGGCTCCTGCTCTGGAGCTGTTTCCTTGCAGCAGCCCGAAGCCCCGATCCGAGCCGTGTTCCCAGTGCTGCCTCTGTGTTCCTAGGACGTGGCATCGTCCTTAAAATAGCCCGAGATAACAATCTTACGATTATTGATTCGGACAAGAGCAATTTTGCCGCGGCTTTGCCAAAGCAGCCTCCCTGCGGGACGCGGGGCTGGGGCACCGGGTGCAAACCACAGCGGGGGGGGTTAACACAGAGCAAGCGCAAGCAGGCATCGCAAGCGCGCGGCGCGGTGCGGCAGAGCCCAAAGGGTTAATCCCGGTGCGGATCCTTCCCAACCGGGAGCCGTGGCTCTTCCCCAGTGCATCGGCGCAGCCCCGCCGGCCCACGTACGTCCAACGTAAAGGCAGGAGCCGGCCAAGATGCCGCCGTCTCTGCTGTGACAAACCAGGTTGTCCCCCGACTGCTGCTTGGAGCCGTTGAGGCGGGCGAGGGCCACGCTGAGCGTGGTGGGGCCGAGCGCGGCGTAGGAGGCGGCGGGCAGGCGCCGGCCGTTCAGTGTCCAGTACAGGTCCTCGGCTTTCAGGTGAAAGTCCGGGCTGACCGTGCACTTGGCGACCAGCGAGGAGCCGATCAGCAGCGTGGGGTCCTGGGGGGAAATCACTGCGGGGTCTGCAGTGGAGACACAAAGAGGGGGGGCAGAAAACGTTGGGTAGGTGGAATACGGTGTCTGTAGCATCGTCATGGAGCGGGGTGGGTTGGGAAGCCCATCCGGGTCCAACCGCCTTCCGCTAGAGGAGGATGCTCCAAGCCCCTGTGCCCAACTTGGACACTGCGAGGGATGGGGCCTATGTACGTTATATCCATGTAAATACATGGTGTATCTACTTTACATCTATTTAAATATATCCTATATCTATTTAAATATATGCTCTATTTTTAGCTATTTAAATACATTTTATAACTACTTCAATACATTTTATAGCTACTTAGGTACATTTTTTACCATTTAAATACAGTTTATATCTATTTTAGATCCATTGAAATACATTTAATATGAATTTTATATAAATTTAAATGCTTTTATATACATTTTGTGTATTTGAATACGTTATAGCTATTTAAGTACTTTTAGTATCATTTATGTCCATTTAAATATATTTTATATCCATTTAAATGTATTTTATATCGATTTACATATATTTTATATCATTTATATTTTATATTCATTTGCACTCATTTTACATATATTTAAATATATCAATTTTAATGTATTTCCTATTGATTTAAATATATTCTCTATCGATTTTATCTCCATTTAAACACATTTTGCATCTATATCTATTGAAATGCTTCTTTCCCATGCACTCAGGTTTGTCTTTATCCCATCACAGCCCCTCGCAGCAGGGGCCGGAGCTCAGCCACGCTCTCGCCTCAAGCTCGAGGGCTCCTCGAAGGATCCATGGGGATTCAGGCTGGGAAGCGCCTTTGGGAATGTGGAGCACGAGGCTGGGGGGGGGCCTCGGCTGTGGCTTTGTGAATGCTTCCTGACAAAAGGATTTCCAGAGCAGCTCTGGGGAGGGTTTGGGGCTTTTCCCCCACCCCTTTTCCAATGGCACCAACCGGGAGCTCCCCACTGAGCCCAGCACCGACCCGGCCCCAGCCCAGTGCCACCAGGCTCTGCCAAACCCATTGCTCGCACCTCACCGCATCCCTGTGCCCCAGTGCTGGGGACACCCCCTGTGATGGCAAAGCCTCCCCTTCCCATCCTGCTGCTTTACTTTGGGACCCCTTTGCCATCAGGCTTCAAAGAGCAGCCCCCCCCCAAGCCCACTGCGGGCTCTCCCGCGTCCATCAGCCTTATCGGCTCCATCCGCACGCGCCAGGCTCGTATCCCAAATTACCTCCCGGAAAGTGCCGCGACCTCCTCCTCTCCCCTCCGACCTCCGGGGCCCCGATCGGCTTTCAGCGCCCGCCCGGCTCCCACCTCGGCACAATTAATGCTCCAAATCCTCCTTGCCCTGGAGATCCACCCCGCGGCGATGCCGCTGCGGTGGGTGTGAAACATCTGGGACACGGCGGTGATGGGAGCCCCGCGGTTACATCCGCGGTGACGGCAAGAATCCACGGTGATGGCACGGATCCGTCCCATCACCTCCCAAACAAAGCAAATCCCAGGGGGGGATCAGCCCCTGGATCACCCCTTCTTCCATCGAGGCCTCCAAACCAGGCATCCCCAGCCCTGCCAGAGCCCACCCAGCACCAGCTCCTCCATTAGCCGAGAGCACGGAGCCGGGGCTGCTCCAGCTCTGCTCATTGCACACCCAGCGCTCGGGCCCTAATTCTCCTAAATCTTAATCTAAACAGCCCCAGAAACACACACGAGCGCCGTAAACCAGACACGTTTCCCGTCCTCCGAGCGGGACCCTGCGGAGGAGCCAATTTCATCCCGATCTCTGTATTTTCCCCCTTGATTTTCTTTCCCTCCTCCAAGCGGGACCCTCCGGATGAGCCAATTTTTGCCTTTTTTCCCCCATTTTTCTCCCCCCCCCCCAGCCACAGCCCTGAACATGTGTTTTAAAAGGGAAAAGTGTGAAGTTTTCCGAGCAGAGAGGAAAGGGCCGGAGAGACACAGGCGGGCTGTGGAATGTGCGAGTCGCAGGGAAAATACCTGCTCGGGGGTTTTATGGCTTTCCTATTGCACACAAAAAATGCTGATCAGGTGCTAAGTAATGCTATAAAGTAAAACCACATTTCCAAGGTGTCGGGAACGTTTATGCTCTTTCTTCCGAAGGGCCGGATTTCATTGGAGTTTGAGACCGGGGTTTTAAGGAGTTGGGAGAGAAAAGGCAAAACCCCTGCGATAAGCGTCAGAGCTCACGCGGTTCAAAAGAGCTTTATGGAGACGTGCAGGGGGTTAGAGGAAAAATAGGGATAATTGCCCCGAAGAACAAAGGGAAACGTGGGCAGCCCCGAATCCTGCATGAGAAGCCAATGGAAACAAGCACGTACATCCATCGAGAGCCCTTCGATGGGTCAAGCGAGGAGGCTCGCGGGCTATTGGAAGCGCTTTATCCCTCTTCCCCACTCTCTTTCCCCGTTTCCCTTCTCCCACTGCTGTTTGTGGTGCCCATCCCGCAGCTCGAGGAGGGGTTGGGGAAGAGCCCCGGCATTCCAGCGAGCGTGGCCGCGCCGAGCAGAGCCGAGGGGAAGCGTTCGCTCTCTAAAAGGAGATTTGGCTTCGCCGGCCCCCGACGCCGCACGTCGAGGGGCCATGGGGTGAGGGCTCGTCCCAACCGGCAGCACTGGGCCCTGATGGGAGGGGGGAAACGGGGGTCCCGGTGGCTGCGAGCAGCACCCCCACACTATGGTGAGGTGAGAGGAGCGGGGTCCAGGCACAGCCCCACGTTGTCCCGGGTGGGATCAACCCCTCTAGGCACCGGGATGGGCACCGCTCCACGCCAAAACCCGCCCGGGTTTGGGAGCTGCCGATAATGGCTCCTAAAGGGATTTTTGGAGCAGTTTTCCTCCCTTCTCCCACACTTGTGCAATTCTTGCCCCAATGAATGCTCCGTGAGGCTTCCCCGTTAACGCCATGCACGGGTCAGGGGCTGTGGGAGCTGCCGAGCGGTGCCTGTCCTCGGCGGGACCGGTCTGCGCGTCGGAGCGAACATCCATCGCCTTGAGAAATTCCCATCATAGGGAGGAAGCCAAACTTCCTGCTGCGGGGAATGGGATCTCGCCTCGCTCGGGCCGGAGGGGAAGCAAGCGAGGCGACGGGTGGGACGGTGGCTAATTGGGGTTGAGGGCTCTGCAGGGATAGGGGGGCCCTCCTGGGGGCGTTGTGCCCCCCACCATGGCAAGGGGGGGACCCCGATCCCCCTGGGGCTGAGGCTGCCCACAGGTGGCACCTCCTGGACCTGCCGCTGCTGGGTGGGACCCCCAATGGGCACCAATGAGGAGCCCCCCAGAGGGGGTGTTTTTGGAGGGGGGTGTAGGGGGATTCATTGTTCTCCATGGGGGAGGGAGCTCCCTATTGTTCTGGGAGGGGAAAAGGGGATTCATTGTTCTCTGGGCCGGGGGGAGCAGGGATCTCCCGAGGGAAAAGGGGGTCCCCGTTGTTCTCAGCAGGAGGGGGGGTCTCAGAGGCTCTGGGGAGGAGAAAGGGGGCTCACGGCTCCCGAGGGTGTGAGGAGGGGGCTCGCTATTGTTCTCCGGACGGAGGAGGACGGGGGTTTCCATTGTCCTGGGTGGGGAATGGAGCCGCATTGTTCTCCGGGAGGGGGGGGCTGCACGGCGAAAAGGGGGGGGGGGACAGGGAGGGACAGACCCTTCCCGGGGATAGGGTCCCTCTTCTCCATGGGGACGGGGGTCCCGGCTGCTCCTGGGGGCCTGGGGGGTCCCCGCTGCTGCCAGGGATGGGGGGGAGCAAGAGAGGCTCCTCTATTGTTCTCTGCGGGGAGGGGGGGGTCCCGGCTGGGCTGCGGGGCCGGGCAGGGCGGGGGGTCCCGGCTGCCGTCCATGGGGGGATCCCCGTTACCGGCCACGGGAGGCGAAGCGCAGCCCCGAGGTGCGCCCGGCGATGTCCCCCCCCCCCACCGCCGCCGCCCGCCGCTCCGGGGGCCCCTCCGCACCCCGCGGCTTGGAGGGGGGCACAGGGCAGGGGCCGGCCCCGCGCTGACCGGGGGAGCCCCGGGGGGGGGATCCGCGCAGCGCCCGCCCCGGCCCCGACGGGACCCCCGGGACTCGCCCGCCCCGCGCCCACCTTGCGGGAGCCGCCCGGTGCTCCCGGTACTCACAGGCGAGGGGATCGGCGCGGAGGAGGCGCGGGCAGAGCAGGAGCAGCACCGGGAGCAGCGGTAACGGCGCCATGGCCGGCTCCGGTGCCCGTCGGTGCCCGGGGCTGCGGAGCGCACCGGCGCGTCCGGGGAAGTCCCGAGCAAGTCTGAGCAACCCCCGGTTACCCAAGCCCCAACTGCCGCCCTGGCCCCGCCCCGCCCGGCCCGGGACCGCCCCCGGGGGGGCAGAAAGGCACCGGCCCCGGGGCTCCGCCGTCCCGCTCCGGTACCGGCCCCGATGCCCACCCCCGGCGCCCGCCCGGCGCTGCCCCCCGGGCCCCGCTGCCCCGAGCCCCGCGGTGGGTGCGGAGGAGCAGCCCCGGGGCCGGTGACTCACGCGTGGCTCCCACGGACCCTCCCGTGCTCCCGGGGTCGGACCCCCGGGGCTTCTCCCATGGAAAGCGCGTTCAGGAGCCCAGAGCCCTCCTGTTGCTTGTCCAGAGGTGAAACCGGGAATCTCTTCCCGAAAATCCCAATGTTTTCCATGGCAGCATCACCTCTGGTTCCCCCCCGCCCCAAAGAGAACACCAAACAGTGGGGAAAACGCCCCACGTGGCTCCAGCACCAGGCTTGGGGCTGGGTTTGTCCCCAGGGGTCTTGGGCAGCCCAGTGCTGGTTGTGCCGCTGGCACCACAGCAAAGGTGTCCCCTCGGGCATCACTTCCCATCGGGGGGCCTCTCCCCGTCCCCCCACCCTGGACTCGGTGGTAACCGGAGCTTTGGGTGGCAGAGCCCTGGGTCTTGATGGTAGCCAGGCCACTTGTCCCCATGCATGGGTCCCCTGAGCCGTGGGGTGCGGGCTGGGGCACCCTGAAAGCACCCCATGCTGGGAGGTGCCTGGGTCATGCTCCCCCCAACGCAGAGGGGACGTGCAGGGACGTGGTGGCCCTGACCCTGAGGCTGGCACAGGGATGGGAACCCCGAGGCTGAGGTTTGTGGGGGACTCTGGGGGCATCTCTGGTCCATGGGGGCATTGCCCAGTGCCTTTCCCTATCCCTTCGCTCCCTGTCCCAGCTCTGCATCCACGGCTGTGAGAACAGGGACATCGCTCAGTGCAGGGGGCAGAGAGAGGGGAGCACAGGGGACACCTGGGTGACCCAAATGGGTGACACCATGACTGAGCCCCTGCCCCACTGAGCCCCGCAGCCATGGGCGGTTGTTGGGACGGCAGGGATTAGGAAGCGGAGCACAAGGAGCGGGGGGGGGGGCAGGACGATGCCTTTTCCCATCCTCCTGTTTTTTGGAAGCCTCTGAAGCGTTTCTGTCGACATTTCCCCAAGCCGTCAGGCTCCGGAGCCACCCAGCCTGAGAGGCGGCCGCGGCCGCAGCCCGGAGGCTGAATCACGGCAGCCCCTGGGGGCTGAGGCCGCCCGCGGTCCCGACCCACGGCCCGCGGCCCCCCGGGAAGCCACCCCGGGCCTGGAGCCAGCCCTGGATGCTGCGGAGGGGGGGGGGGGATCGCGGAGCCCCGGCTGCCCACCTGCGCTGCCCACAGCCGAGCCCCTCCGCTTCCACCCGGAGCCAAGGATCGCAGGCATAGGATGGGGAAGCAGGGAGGGGTGGGCTCCCACGGGGCAAGGAGTGACCCCCGCCGTGGCTTTGACACAGAGGCCATGGCCAGCTCCAGCAGGGGAGCATCGGGAGGTGGCTTGAGGCTGTGTTGGAGGGTCAGGGGGGAGATGGGGGGACAGTGGTGCTGGGAGGAGGTGAAACAACACCAGTCCCCACTGGTGTCACCTGGACCATGGCTTGAGGATGTCACCCGCCCCGTCTCACAGCAGCATCCATCAGGACGCGAAGCTGTGGGATGGGGACAGGACGGGGTGGACACACACACACACACACATAGATCCAGCCCTGCCCTGCCTGAGGTCCCCAGACGCGGGGGTCAGGATCCGGCCCCACGGCAGCGCCGGGAGCAGCCGGAGATGACAGAGCCGCGCTCCGGCTCTGAGTCAGCGCCCGGGGCAGATGCGGTCAGCGCTGCCCTTTGACAGTGACCTTTAACGGGCCGCTCCTCCTGCCCACCAGCCCGCAGCCCCAGGCAGGGGCAGGATCCGGCCCCAGCGTCAGCGCGGGGGTCCCTTGGGGCTGGCGTGGTCCGGCTGCCCCCCCCCTCCCCGGCGTGGCTCAGTTCCCAGGGCCTTTGCCCTGTTCCAGGGCAGGATCCGGCCGTGGGGCCAAGCTCCCAACGAGCCGCGAGGTCCCCGCAATGCCCAGGTGGGATTGAGCCCTCCCCACACAGATCCAGGCCCCCGGGGTGGCCCTGGTGACACCCCCAGACCTGGGCTGAGCATCCTCAGTCTGGCTTCCCACCTTCCTGCCAGCCCTCCATCATGTGTCACTGCGGCTGGGCCCAGCACATCTACCCTGAATTAATCTAATTACTTGATTTCCCAGCCAGAGCTCACTCCATAAAGTCCTTGGACAGAGACAGCATCTGGCTCAAGGGCCAGGGTGTAAAAAACAAACAGCAAACCCCCCCCAAACCCCAGAAAAGGCAGGAGGAGAGGCGCAGCGGAGCTGCCTCTGACTGCCTGCATCCTTTTAAAGTGACCTGGGGGAAAAATAAAGAGGCTAGAAATGCAAAGAATCCAGCAGTCAGAGTTTGCTTTATATTCCTCTCAGTCACATTTCCACATCCATGGGTAATTTATAACCCGCTTAACCCCTTCCCTGCCACCCCCCATAGCACAACCCTTGCGCTCAAGAGCATCCTCGCTGCGGGCGGCCGCACCTTCCTGCCTCTGTTTGCTTTGGGAAGCACAAAAAGGCCCGGGATGGAGTTTGCTGATCTCTAGAAGGGGGGGAAAATGTGGTTGATGTCGAGGGGGTGCTTGAGCAGGAGGGATGGGCTGGGACACGGCGGGACCGCGGGGAGCTTCATGAAAGGCTCTGGGAAGGGAAATGTAGGTCAGTGGTGATAAACGCGAAGGGCTCGGGTGTTGCTGGAGAGGGGAGGAGGGAGCGCAGCAAATATTTGCCAACCGGGGTGTTCCTGCCTGGGCATGGGCTCTGCCGGTGCAGGCTGAGAGCATGGAGCGGGGCCGGCGCCCGGCGCGGAGCGGGCAGGTGCGGTGGGAGCGATGCGCAGGGGGCGGCGCGGTGCTCCCCGCGCTCCGTCCGTTGGGACCCGGTCCTGGCCGGGGGTCAGGGCTCCGGTTCTAACACCCCCCCTTACCCCCCTTACCCCCCGGAACCTCACCTGCGGCCGCGCGGTGCCGTGATTTACGGTGACAGCCCCCAATCTACCCCATTTACTTGGCCATTAGTCACCGGTGCCGGACACGAGGCCGAGGGGCTGGCCGGGCTCCAGGAGGGGAAGGGGGGAGCGGGGGGACCTGGCAGCCCCGCCAGCCCGGCCCGAGCGCATTTTCTCCCGGCCCTGGTTTGATTAACAAGATGAATAAGCTGGCGGAGCACAGCGGGGCGAGGAGAGGCCCCACTCCCTGCTCCCGGGGGGGGGACACACTGGGCTCTGCTCCCCCAGCCACCCCCGAGGGGATCCGGCCACCCGCACCCCTCTGCCCCTGCCCCGGGATGTGGAGCCCCCCCACCCTCAGTCCTGAGCTGGGACCCGGAGATCCCCCCCTCTTCTCCACGCCGGGGTCCTGCCATGTGTTCCCCATTAGGGCTGGAGGTTAGCGAAGCCCCCAGCCCTCCTCCTCCTCCTCCCCCCGGGCCTGCTTTGGGGTGCTGCCATAAATAAGGCTCATGGGCAGGGCAGCGGCGAGCGGGGCCAAGCCTGCGCCTTTTATGTCTCTTAAACCCTGGGAAATCAAAGCTGTAAATCTGGGGTGTCAGGGAGGGCCCAGTGCCCCGGCTGGGGGGGCCCCGCGGGGCGAGGGTGAGGAGGGTGAGGGTGCGATGCACGAAGGCAACTCGGGGAGGCCCCGAGGGCCGTGGAGGGTGACACGGGTCGGGCTAACGCTGCCTGGGGACAAGCCCCTTTGTGCCCTCCTGCGGTCCGGTCCCTGGGGAGCCTGTCTCTGTGTGCCCTGGTCCCCCCAGATCCCCTCTTCTCCCCAGTCCTTTTCCTCTGTGCTGCTGGTATCAGACCTGTTGCTCCCCCCATCCCTCTGCACCCCAGGCCTGCTGTGCCCCTCCGATCCCTGTGTGCCCCCTGCTTCCCTCGGGGTCCTTCACAGCCCCCGGTCCCGCTGCACCTTCTGGTCCCCGTGCATCTCCCGGTTCTCCCGCACCCCCCAGCGCTCCAGCACTCCCTGGTCCACAGCTCCTCCTGCATCCCGGGGTCCCTCCGCATCGCCGGTGCCCGCGCACCCCCATCCTTCCGCCCCCCCTCCAGCACCGCCCGCCGCTCCCGGTGTCGGTGTCGGTGTCGGTGCCGGTACCGGCGGAGCTGCGCAGGCTGCGGCTGCGCCCCCGGCTCCCCCCGCCGCCCCCTCCCGGCGCACGGCGCGTCACGGCGGGGCCGGTGGCGGCGATGGGTGCGCTCCGCTCCGCGCCCGCCATGGCCGCCCGCAGCCCCCGGGCCCTGCTCGCCCTCGGCCTGGCCCTGGCCGCCGCCGCCGCCGCCGCCGCCCCCGACCCGTTCTCGCCCCAGCTCGGAGACACCGCCGGGTGCCGCGGGCAGTGCGGCCGCAGCCTCCCGCACCGCGCCGCCGCCGTGAGTCACCGGGCACGGGGGTACCGGGGGTGCCGGGAACAGCGGGGGGGGGGGGGACTGGGAGCAGCGGGGGGCACCGGGAGAATGGAGGGTACCGGAAGCATCAGCAGCATCGGGAGTACCAGGGGCAGCAGCGGCACCGGGGGGGGGGAGGCGGCAGGGGTACCAGCAGCATCAGGGGGATGGCAGCAGCAGGGGCATCAAGAAGGGGGGGGACGGACCTGGAGCACCGGGGGCACATGGGGGGGAGCAGGAGTACGAGGGGCACCCACCCTGTACCGGCATCGCCACCGTCACACGGCCCCACACCGGCCACCCCCCCGCGGGCAGCACCATGGGGGCACTGGGAGCACCACGGGAGCCCCGGTTTTCAGCACAGGATTGGGGGGGGGGCCCGCGGTGGTTTCACCCACCCCAGCTTTGGGGAGCACCCAGGGCTCAGCCCTGCAGGGACTGGGTGCCCCCAGGGGCTGCCCCGGGTTGGGGGTGCTGGCAGGCTCCGAGCAGCTGCAGCGGGGATGGGGATGGAGCCGGGTGCTCGCTGCTGGGCATGGAGCATCGCAGAAGGCCCCGGATCAGAGCCGAGCCACGCTGGGGGCCGTGGGGTGGCACCGGGACCATTCCCGAGCCCCGGGCTGGATCCAGGCCAGTGCCTTGGGAAGAGCCCACCCGGGCCCTTGTGCCGGTGCCGGCCTTGCCCTCGCTCCCACAGCACAGACACCCCAAACCTGCACCCGTGGAGGTGCAGTGACCCCCCCGTGTACCCCCTCTACTGTGCTCCCAGCACCCACAGTTCATGCATCACCCCAATGCTCCCCCCCCCCAGCCCCCCAAGTCCATGCTGGGGCCCAGCCAGTGCCAAGCACCCCAACAGAGAAGGGGGGACCTGCCACATCCTCAATGGGGCCGCAGACCCCACCACTGGGTGCAAACTGTGGGGCGAAAGCAGCTCTGCCCCCCCCCACCCCCCGTGCCATCCCCCCAGGTTTGGGGTGCCAGCCCCCGCCATGGTCCTGCCTTGTGCCCCCAAACTGGGTGTGTGGGGGCTGCAGTGGGGGGGGGTCCGGCGCAGCCACGGGGCTGAGCCTGGTGCCAGCTCCACGCTGTCCTCCTCCTCCTCGCTGCAGGATGCTGTTCTCAACGCCTGTTACCGGGGCTGCCGGCTGTTCTCCATCTGTCACTTCGTGGATGTGAGCGCCGAGCTGAACACAACCAGGGCCGAGTGTGAGGCAGGTGAGGAGCCGGTGCCTGCGCGGCCTCCGCACCCCAACACCCTCCCGGGGGGTCCTCCACATTCCGCTTCCCACCCTCCCAAGCATCCTGCCCCGCGCTGTGCCCCAGGGCCGCATCCAGACCCTGCTGCAAACCCAGCCGGGGGCACGCTTACACCCAGAGTGTGAACTGGGACGGGCTGGGGAGTGCTGGGGTGCTGGGCTCATCCTGACCCCCCTCCTGCCCTGCAGCCTGCACTGAGGCCTACAGCAGCGCAGAGGAGCAGTTTGGCTGCGTGACCGGGTGCCGCAAGCAGCTGCCCGAGGTGGAGAGCAGGAAGGAGAAGGTGAGGGCCGGGGAGATGGGGAGGCCCCGCTCATCCCCTTAACCCACCCAGCCTGCCCTCGGTGCCACCAAGACCTGTCCTTGCATCTGGCTGCTTCCCCAAAGGGTCTGAGGGCAGGAGGTGGTAGGGGCTGGATGTAACAGTCCACATATGCAGCCCATCCACCATCCATCCATCCATCCATCCACCCTCCATCCATCCATCCACCATTCACCCTCCATCCATCCATCCACCCTTCCATCCATCCGCCCTTCTATCCATCCATCTACCATCCATCTACCCACCATCCATCCATCCATCCACCCACCCATCCATCCACCCACCATCCATCCATCCACCCTTCCATCCATCCCCCATCCATCCATCCACCCTTCCATCCATCCATCCACCCACCATCCATCCATCCATCCATCCATCCACCATCCACCATCCATCCTCCATCCATCCATCCACCCTTCCATCCATCCACCCTTCCATCCATCCATCCATCCATCCATCCATCCATCCCCCATCCATCCATCCATCCATCCACCATCCATCCACCCTTCCATCCATCCATCCACCATCCATCCATCCATCCATCCATCCATCCATCCATCCATCCATCATCCATCCACTATCCACCATCCATCCATCCATCCAACCATCCATCCATCCACCATTCATCCATCCACCATCCATCCTCCATCCATCCATCCACCATCCATCCATCCACCATCCATCCATCCATCCATCCAGCCATCCACCCACCCACTCACCCACCCATCTACCCACCCACCATCCATCCCTCCATCCATCCGTCCATCCACCATCCATCATCTATCCACCATCCATCCACCATCCATCCACCATCCATCCATCCATCCATCCATCCATCCATCAACCATCCATCATCCCTCCATCCATCCGTCCATCCACCATCCATCCATCATCTATCCACCATCCATCCACCATCCATCCATCCATCCATCCATCCATCCATTCATCCATCCGTCAACCATCCATCCACCCACCCATCCATCATCCCTCCATCCATCCGTCCATCCACCATCCATCCATCATCTATCCACCATCCATCCATCCATCCATCCACCATCCATCCACCATCCATCCACCATCCATCCACCATCCATCCATCCATCCATCCATCCATCTAAACATCCGAATTCCCAGGGGGAAGTTCTGACCGGTGACTATGGCAAATTCCCGTTTCAGTGTTACCCTTTGCAGCAGTTGGCAACACTTTTCCCTCCTACTTTTCCTCAATTCAGCTTTTGCCCAATTGCTGGAATCAGACCCTGGTCCCCCAGGGAGGAGCCTCCAGCTTTGTGCACGTGCAGATGAAGATCAATTTGTGCTGCAGGAAAGCCGCAGCTCCTTTGAGAACCCCCTTTGCAGCCTGTTTTTGAGACCTTCCCAGTATCTGACCCCATTTCCCAGCCCCTCTCCAAGGTTGGGATGAGCACCGAGGGGCCGCCAGCTGACGGAGAGGCCTGGGCCACCCCTTCACCCACCCCGAAGCATTTTTCCTCCGGGTTCCCATCCAAGCAGCAAAGCAGATTTAAGCATAATAATTAGACACAGAATCTGACCTATTTATTTCCTGTTTGCTGCTTTGACCGTGCAAGGGGCTGTCGGAAAATGTTCGGAGCCAGTGGCAGGGAGCAGCCAAGCGGATTCCAGCAGGGATGCTTTAAAAATAACAAACTGCCGCGACGGCCAAGAATCCAGGGCACCGCGAGGCTGCCAGGAGAGGAACGCCCGCGGCCGCTCCGCTGCTCCTGCCTATTGTTCCGAGAGCTGGTGCATGCATAGGGCTGCGGGGTGGCCGTGGGGACCACAGCCCCGGGGCCGGTGCACCTATTGGGGTTGGAGTGCAGGTCCTACACATCCCCTGTGCTGAGCCCCAGGTCTAAGCAGCCAGGCCACGTCGTTGGGGTGGATGTTGGCACTGTGGTGGGTGATGGTTGGCACCGTGGTGGGTGATGGTTGGCACCGTGGTGGGTGATGGTTGGTACCGTGGTGGGTGATGGTTGACACCGTGGTGGGTGATGGTTGACACCGTGGTGGGTGATGGTTGACACCGTGGTGGGTGATGGTTGGCACCGTGGTGGGTGATGGTTGACTTTGTGGTGGGTGATGGTTGACACCATGGTGGGTGATGGTTGGCACTGTGGGGATGGTTGACACCATGGTGGGTGATGGTTGGCACCGTGGTGGGTGATGGTTGGCAGTGTGGTGGGTGATGGTTGACTTTGTGGTGGGTGATGGTTGGCACCATGGTGGGTGATGGTTGGCACTGTGGGGATGGTTGACACCGTGGTGGGTGATGGTTGACACCGTGGTGGGTGATGGTTGACACTGTGGTGGGTGATGGTTGACACCGTGGTGGGTGATGGTTGGTACCGTGGTAAGTGATGGTTGACACCGTGGTGGGTGATGAGGGGATGGTGGTGACTCGATGCCCCCTGCTCCTCTGCAGAGCCTGGAGCTGAAGGTGCCAGCATTCTCCATGCTCGATTTGGTCTCCACCTTCTGCAACGACATCGTCAGCTCTGCCCAGAGCTTCATCTCCTCCACTTGGACCTTCTACCTGCAGGCAGACGATGGCAAAGTCGTGGTGTTCCAGGTGGGGGCGTCCCCGTGTTCCCTCTCTGATGGCTGTGAGAGGGGTGCGCTCCCCCTTGCTCATGGCTTTCTCCCTCTTTCCCTGCCGACCCACCAGTCCCAGCCGGAGATGGAGTATCCAGTCCTTGCGGTGCCGGAGACCCAGCCAGCGCAGCCAGGACCGGGACCTGGTCCCCATGTCCCCCAGCCCCACACAGGTTTTGGGGGGGTTTTGATGCTGGTTTTGTGGGCTTCCAATCCCTTCTGTCTCTCATCCCATTTCTATAGAGCTGAACAGGCCTGGCTACATTCCCATGCCCATGCAGGGGGGTGAGCCTGGACATGGGACCCGCTCCAAGGAGCTGCTGGGATCCCCTGTGGGCAGAGGGTTCCCGGGGGGAGAGGGGACCACTGGCACCCCTGCATCACACCATGGGGAGCAGGGCAGGGTGCCCACAGTGGGTGCTGGGCTCAGCATCACCTCTGCCCCTCCAGGCCCCCGGGGGAAGGGGGAGAAGCCCCCGGTGAAGGAGCCAAGGGGCAAAGCCAAGGGGCAGCACCCGGAGCCGCCGCCGCCGGAGCACGACTTCCTGGGCTGCATGTCCAAGTAAGTGCAGTGGGGCTGTGTGGGGATGTGCTGCAACAGGGCCCCCCCCACCCCAATTCCCACCCCGTGCCCTGCCATAAACCGGTCTCTTCTCTTTGGCGGGGGGTGGTGGGGTGCTACAGGCGCTCGGGCCTTCCTCGCTGGATCCTGGCCGCCTGCCTCTTCCTCTCCATCATGGTGATGCTGTGGCTGAGCTGTGCCAGCCTGGTGACTGCCCCCGAGCAGCACGTCAAGACACAGGTATATGGGGTGAGGGGTGCTCAGTGCAGCCGGGGGGGACCCTATGGGGGTCCCCAACACCCCAGGTCTCCCCGTCGTGGCTGGGTGAGCCTTGTGGGGCTGAGATGTGGCCATACAGAGTGTGTGGTCCCCAGCCATCCATACCGCGTGGTACTGCTCCAACCAGCCCCATGGTGGCCCTGGACTGCTCCAGGGCTGCACAATCCCCTCTTCCTCTCTTCCAGCCTCTGAGCATCAATGGGGACAAGGAGTACCTGGAGGACCTGGATGGCCCCAGCGCCTTCCCCCTGCCGCCCGTCATCGCCGTCACCCTCTGCCCCGATCACGGTGGCGAGGATGCGGGGCCGCTGCCCCTCAAAGTCGACCTGGACAAGACCATCCTGTAGCGCTCCCACCCCTTCCCGTCCCCTCTGTCACCATCCCCATGGCATCATCCCAGGTCCTGCTCCGCTGCCCCATGTCCCAGCTCCCGGAGGAGCATCTCTGGCTCTGGCACGGGGAGAGCCTGGCTCGGTCCCACTCCCATCCCCAGGGATGGCCACTGGGAGCCAGGCGGGGGCTGTCCCTGCTCCGTGGCTGTGCTGGTTGCTGGGATCCCGGTTTCCAGCACTCGGGAGCCAAGAGCGGAGCTGCCAGAGCGGGGAGGCCGGAGGAGCCCGTTCCGGTGACGGGGAGGTCCGAGCCCTCCCGACCGGAGCCCCCCGGGCCCCCTCCGGGCACGGGTCCAGCGCTGGGCAGGAGGGAGCCGGCTGCGGTGGGGGATGGAGAGCGCCTGCAGCGCTCTGGGCTTTGGCTCCGCACATCCCCGGCCTCCCACCTTGGGCTGAGCCTCCAAGGCGCCGTCTCCGAGCCCTGGGAACCCCCTTCCGCCGGCCGGAGCCGATTGCCTCGGGGAGCCGAAACGTGGCGAATGGATTTGGCGTTGGCAGCCGGCGAGGGGAGCGGATCCCGCAGCATCCGTGCCCACGCGAGGACCCAGCCGGCCCCTTCCCCTCCCTGCTCCGTGATGTCTTCGGGGCGCCTGGTCCCAGGGCCCATGGGTTGATGGTGGGACCAAGCAGGGGACCGGGTGGCGTTGGGCAGGAGGTGGGAGCTGCTGGGATGCCTCTGCCTGGGCTCCCCATCCCTGCTTGGTGCGGAGCTGTAGCTGACGGCAGGACCTAGCAGCAGCCGGCCTCCAGGAACCCGGGCTCACAGCCCTGGAAGCAAGGGCCCATCCCTAGGGTCTCCCAGCCAATGTGAGCCAGGGCATCTCCCCATCTCCCCACCATTCTCCATCATTTCATGGCTTGATCTGCACCGGCATGTGGTTCACTGGCCCCGGCGGTGGCGGTCCCTGCCATCCCCCCATCACCTAACACATCTGTACAGATTAACTTATTGTGACCCCCTCCCTGGGTTTTTAGGCTCTTTCCATGTGCTGGCTGCTCCCCGCGGTCTCGGGGGGCTGTGGTGTGGGGGGGCAGGGGGCTCTCGTCCCTATCCCACCACTGTTGTGCTGCTCCGTGTCACTTATACCCATGCGACATATCTGGGTTTGGGGAGCGGGGCTGGGGGCGAGGGGGGTCTCGTGTCTGTTTTGGGGTACACTTCTCATTGTCACTTGGCTCAGTGTAAAGCTCGTGGATTCTGTGGTGTTGTCCGGGCCACGGCGGCTCTCCCCATCCCTGGGGTGCAACCACGTGGGGCCGTGGGCTTCCCAAGGGCAAACCCAGCCCCAGGCTGGGCAGCGTGGGCAGAGGGGCAATAAAAGGTTTGTACCAGATCTGGATGAGTTTCTGGCTTCACTGGTGCCCATCACCAGCAGGTTGGAGTCCTTGTGTGGGTCTGTTCCCAGCTCAGGTCTCACCTTTGCAAGCTGAGCCAGGATGAAACCTCCAGCAAACTGGAGAGAAATCCCCTGCTTGGGCTGTTTTGGATGGACATGGAGCAATGGACATGGAGCGATGGACATGGAGCAATGGACATGGACATGGAGTGATGGACATGGAGTGATGGACATGGAGCGACGGAAATGGAGCGATGGACGTGGAGCGATGGACGTGGAGCGATGGACATGGAATGATGGACATGGAAAGGTGGACATGGAGCGATGGGCATAGAGCAAC
The DNA here is from genome assembly GCF_033783945.1 of Neopsephotus bourkii. Taxonomy (NCBI): domain Eukaryota; kingdom Metazoa; phylum Chordata; class Aves; order Psittaciformes; family Psittacidae; genus Neopsephotus; species Neopsephotus bourkii. Next base: position 660,511 of record NW_026900519.1, on the reverse strand, counting down.
GGATGTGGAGCAATGGACATGGAGCGATAGACGTGGAGCAATGGACATGGAGCAACGGATGTGGAGCAATGGACATGGAATGATGGACATGGAGTGATGGACATGGAGTGATGGACATGGAGCAATGGACATGGAGCAACGGACATGGAGCAACAGATGTGGAGCGATGAACACGGAATGATGGACATGGAGCGATGGATGTGGAGCAATGGACATGGAATGATGGACATGGAATGATGGACATGGAATGATGGACATGGAGTGATGGGCATGGAGTGATGGATATGGAGTGATGGACATGGAGTGATGGACATGAAATGATGGACATGGAGTGATGGACATGGAGTGATGGACATGGAGTGATGGACATGGAGCGATGGACATGGAGCGATGGACATGGAGCCACGCTCCTCTGTGCTGCAGGGCTGGCAGGTCCCCTGCATCAAGAGAGCCAGCATCAAGTGTCCAAGGGGATTCTGTGCTCCATGGGGAGCTGGTGTGGGGTGGGTGTGCTCGGTGGGTGCTGGGAAGGTGTGGGGTGAGCAGGGACCTCTGCTGCGAGGAGGAGGAGGAGGAGGGGGATGCTGACCACAGTGGGGATGCCACAGAAAAGGGCTGGGGGACGAGGGCTTTTCCCACTGACATCACCCACCGGTGCCCGTTCCCAGGAGGAAAACCCCAGCACACACGGGGAGCCCCCGTGAGCCTGGTGAGGGCCGGGACGCGCTCCCCTGCGTTCCCACCTTTCCCCACACGTGGAGCGGGTCTGTCCTGGCGCGGCTCCCACGTCCACGCCCCAATGGAGCTCTCCCCATGCCAAGCACACACAACAGCTCACGCAAGGGCCTCCAGGCTCGTTTCTAGCACTTCAGTAGCTCAGCAGGGTCCCGTCCTCGAGCCAGCAGCAGCACGGGGCCCCCGAGGAGCTGGCGCTGGGAGCTGGCCTCGGCTCCTTGTTTAAGCTGGGATGCGGAGCCAGGAATGAGGAGGTGCTGCCCGCCCCCCGCGGGGCTGCGGATGGATGCTGGGGTGCTCGTTACGAGTCACAGCCAAAGAAAGAGCTCCAAAGAGCTGCCAGAGCACGGCCCCTGCTATCCCTGCCTCGGGATTTAGGCAGTGCCGGGGGGATGCTGAGCTCTGCACTCATCCAATGCTGGGGGGATGCTGAGGTCTGTGCTCATCCAATGCTGGGGGGATGCTGAGCTCTGTGCTCATCCGATGCTGAGGGGATGCTGAGCTCTGTGCTCATCCAATGCTGAGGGGATGCTGAGCTCTGCACTCATCCAGTGCCGGGGGGATGCTGAGCTCTGCACTCATCCAATGCTGGGGGGATGCTGAGCTCTGCACTCCTCAGATGCTGGGGGGATGCTGAGCTCTGTGCTCATCCAATGCTGGGGGGATGCTGAGCTCTGCACTCATCCGATGCTGAGGGGATGCTGAGCTCTGTGCTCATCCAATGCTGGGGGGATGCTGAGCTCTGCACTCATCCGGTGCTGGGGGGATGCTGAGCTCTGCACTCATCCGATGCTGGGGGGATGCTGAGCTCTGCACTCATCCAATGCTGGGGGGATGCTGAGCTCTGCACTCATCCGGTGCTGGGGGGATGCTGAGCTCTGTGCTCATCCGATGCTGGGGGGATGCTGAGCTCTGTGCTCATCCGATGCTGGGGGGATGCTGAGCTCTGTGCTCATCCAATGCTGGGGGGATGCTGAGCTCTGTGCTCATCCGATGCTGGGGGGATGCTGAGCTCTGTGCTCATCCAATGCTGGGGGGATGCTGAGCTCTGCACTCATCCGATGCTGGGGGGATGCTGAGCTCTGCACTCATCCGATGCTGAGGGGATGCTGAGCTCTGCACTCATCCGATGCTGAGGGGATGCTGAGCTCTGTGCTATCATGCTGGGGATGCTACTCTGCACTCATCCAATGCTGGGGGGATGCTGAGCTCTGCACTCATCCGATGCTGAGGGGATGCTGAGCTCTGCACTCATCCAATGCTGGGGGGATGCTGAGCTCTGCGCTCATCTGATGCTGGGGGGATGCTGAGCTCTGCGCTCATCTGATGCTGGGGGGATGCTGAGCTCCCTAAACGGAGGGCACAGGGATGCAGTTTGCAGCTCACTGCCTGCCCTGCCCATGTGGAGGATGCTCCAGTGCAGGAGGCAGTGTGTGCCATGGCCATGTTGCAGGGATGCTGGGGTGTGGGGCTTGCACGGGGTCCTCAGCAGGCTGCAGGGTGCCTCGGGGGCCCAGGGGTGCCTCAGGGTGCCAGGGTGTGCAGAGGGGGGTCGGGGCTGGCAGGGCAAGAGGGAAGGGCTGAGAGATGGGAGCCCATTGCTGATCAGGCTTTGGGGCAGGGACAAACTGGTGATGCAGGGGCAAGAGTCCCCGGGCCACAGCCAAGCCTGGGTGCCCCTGGATGGTGTCAGGGGGTGTCTTTCTCCAGCACCTTCCGCATGCAGACCAAGGTATCGGTGCTGAGCCCCATTGCGGGCTGGGTGAGGGTGCTGGCACCCCCAGACACCCTGCAGTGATGGAGCAGTGGCTGGGTGCCAGCAGGAGCAGACAGGGCTCGCTCTGCACCCCCGGCCAGGGGCTGGTGGGAAGGCACAGGATGGGTGCAGACAGCTGGAGACCCGGCTCCGAGCACGTCCCCTCCTGGGGTGGGATCCATGGACGAGCTCCTCGCCTTTGAGCTGGAGTCAGATTCCTCACTGCTGGCTCGGGGTGCAGGAACCATGCCCGGGAGCAGGTGAGCAGGGACCCCACTCTAACGAGAAGGAGACGCATGAAATCAGCTGGTTCCACTCCCCGCAGCAGGCAGCCGGGGCTTCCATCCGGTGCCTTTCTCCTTCTTGCTCCCCCTTTTTCTCACAGGAGAAGCAGGATTCATGGTGTGTGGCCCCATCAGCCATGGGTGAGCCAGCCCACGGTGGAATTGCACCCTCCAGCCCATGGCAACCATGGTGGGTCACATCCTTGCCGTGAGCATCCTTGTGCCCAGCCACAGGAACCACAGCTGGTTGGGGTTAGCAGCCCCATGGCTGCTCTCTCTGGGCTGCTTTGGGCTGTTCTCACCTCCACCTTCCTTTCTATCCCCCCAGCAAGTCTCCACTGCCTGGCTCTGTCCTGGCTCCACTTTCCAGAGCAGCCGGGCCATGCAGTGAATGCATTCCCACATGGATTTTCCTCCCCTCTTGCCATCTGCTCCCAGTGGTGTTGCTCACCCTATTTCTCATCACCTCACCCGTGCTGAGGAGGACCTGAGGAGCACTCACAGCTCCTTGTCGCACTGCTGGGTGTCCGGAGCCCTGTGCTGTGTCCCAATGGGATGTCTCTGCTTGGAAGAAGCACGGCCCATGGATGCTGCACAAGGCAGAAAGCCCAGGACTGGGGCAGCAGGGTGGGGAAGGGCTCAGAGAAGCCCCTGCCTTGCACATCCACACGTGCCAATCCCCATCTTCATGGTTTGTGGCCGATTCTCCCAGTTCAGAGTGGACGCGGTGTTGGTTCATTCGGGTCTGCACCCATTGCTCCCCTTCCCACTCACATCGCAGGGAGATGCTGCTGGACACAAAGCAGCCAGCGGGAGGTTTCTTATTCTTGCTTCATGTTGGAGGAATGAGGGTCTTTCATGAGAACGCACAACCCGGGTGAAACAGCAGCTCTGGGCCCTGCCAGAGCAGAGCTTTTGAAGATGATGGAGCAAGAGCCAGGGCTCCTCTCTCAGCTGGGGAAGGATGTTTTCGAGCTGCTCCAGCTGCCTCTCGCTGCCCCTGGCCCGGCTCCTGCTTGCACATGGCTGCAATCCGGCGCTGTCCTGACCGACACAGAGCTGTAAACTCAGCTTTAACTCCTGTGGTCGCCAGTCTCCATGCAGGGATGAGTGAGGGTGAGGATGCAGGTGAGGATGCAGGGGTTCAAACGAGCTCTGGCAGCATCGCTGCCTTGCAGCATCTTCCTGCAGCATGGGAGCTGCGCCCTTACCCTCACCAATGCTCCTTCAAACCTTACCAGGCACCACCCTGGAGCTGGCAGCAAGGCCTTCAAAGACAGAAACCTCGTGGTGCTGCCAAAACCAGGCAGCCAGGGAGCCCCGAGCCGTGGGCAGCAGCCACCCGGCAGCAACACCACCCATGGGTGCCCTCTGCCTGTCCTCCTTCCTATGACCTACCCCAAAGACTCGGAGCCACGGGTGATTCAACAGCAACAAACCCAAACGAAAAACAATCTCCTCGTGCTAATGGGATTGGTTCTGTCCCTACCACGCACATTCCAGCCCGGCTCGAGGGACCGCTCGGGGGGAAGAGGGGGGAATAATGAAGCCAAATTATTCTGCGTCTCCAAATGTCAGAGTTCAGCGCGGTGCCGCTGGCGGGGCCTGGCGCAGCTGCTGTGCCGTGGCCGTGCCGTGGGGAAGCCAAGCACCCTCTCGGCAGCCGGCGCGGCCGCCTGCGCGCATCCAGCCCGCCGCCAAGTGACATGCATTTTCCATTCCCTGGGCTTCATTACTTCTTGGAACGCAGACCTCGCTCGCCGGGCCATGAGGGGCTTCGCTTCCCTCCGTGTTTATTTTCGCTGCCGTGTGTTCTCCTGCCAGGTGAGGAGCGCAGCCAAGCTGGTCAGGGGAAGCAGGGATGTATGGTTGTGGTTTGGCCGGGTGGATGTGAACCAGGCTCCCTGGTTCTCTCCAGCGCCGGGGCCGTGCCGTTGCCTTCGTGGGGCTGACACGTGTGGGTGATGCTGCAGCACGTGCGGAGGGGCTCCGCTGGACCTCGCCGTGGGGAGTGGATGGAGCGCAGGGCTCATGGAGGAAGGTGCTCAGCCACTCCTGAGCAGCCCCCACGTTGCTCCTCCTGCTCGCCCTCAGTGCAGGGGCAGCTATAGCCACGTTATCAGCACAGGCGTGCGCACACGTGTGTGTTATCTGTCAGCATCACCGCTCCACGGGGTGGGAAACGCTGCCTGGCCGAAGAGCCAAGCTGTCTCCATGCCAGCACGAAGGGGATGCTGCTCAGCCGGTTGTGCCAGACCCTTGGCAGTGGCTCTGCAGGAGGAGACTGGGGACCTGCAGGGCTGGTCTGCGCCCCAGGATGGGTGGGAGACCTCATCCTCCTTGGGTACCACCACAGGGCTGGGGTCCCATGTTCACCAGGGGTGGTGGTGGTGTTTCATGAAGTTGCCTGTGATGGTGGCAACTGATAGAGATGGTGCTTGAGGGGAGAAGGAGAGGGTCCCACATTCACCAGCCCCCCAGAAGACACTAATGCCTCAGGGAGCTAAAACATCTCCAAAGCTGAACAGAACCGTGGGGAGATGCAGACAGGGGATCCTGATGGAGGAAAACAAAGGGGAGAAGGAGCAGCTCACGCGATGCCCCGGCTCCAACAGCGCACACAGACGCACCCAGCCCGCATGCTCAACCCCTCACACACTGGCAGGGATTACACAGGGATTAGCAGGGAGCAGCCCAGCAGAAATGAGAGGGGCTAACACCAGCCAGAAGCAGGGGCACCGAGAAAGCCCCCAGCACCTCCAGAACGTGCGATGGGTGGGAGATGGGGCAGCGTTCCTCACTGGTGCTGTGCAGGGAGCAAGAGGCAGGTCAATCCTCCCTAACAACAGCAAATAACGAATGGAGAGGCTTTGTGCTGGGGGAAATCTAGCAAGAACTGGGGAAAAATCCCCTCGTTGGCTGTCCACCTCCTCCTCCTCACACAAACGGCGTGGACCCACAGTGCTGGGAGGAATTCCTGCTCCTGAGGATGGATCGTGAAGGTTGGAGGAAAAGGCAGCGCTGCCAGCTCATGATTTTGTCATTAGTCTCACAGTGTTGGACGCAGATTTTAAAGCCCCAGCTGTGGGAGCCGTGGGATATGCGAGAGCTTAGCTTGCAGTGAAAGGTACATTGCTAGTCCTCGTGGTTTTCTTCTGGGGTGGAGAAGGTGAAAATATGACTCAAATACATCCTGATGGCTTGAAATGAAGACCAGAAAGAATGCAAATAGCTTGGGGTTTCCTATTATTTTGTTTTTTTAACCCAGTAAATTAAGATTGGGATTGTAGGGGCAGCCCATAGCTCTCCACAGTAGGAATACCAGGACTGCCTCGATATGATGTGTGCGGGATGAATGTATTAAAGTTGTGTGAGTTGCTCAGATGCTGTGCTAACACTGGTCGTAAAAATCACCTTAGATATAAGGCAGGCTTCTTGGGGAAGGGGCTAAGAGCACTCAACAAATAATGAACAGAAATAAAACCAAATATCAAATGGCTCATAAAATCAAATAATAATGGTAACTAAAAAGTTCCTGGATTTGCTGCCAGAGATAAAATCCCATCAGCGGTATGAAATAACAAGAAATACCCCCTTTTGGTTCCTTCCCCACATGACACAAGTCAGCACGCCTGGTCACCAGAGTAGTTATGGAATACATCTTCCTTCCAGCGTCTTATAAATGCATTTTTCATGCTTTGAGAGACCTTCTGGGGTTCAATTTAACTGGGATCTGGGGAACATGTGAAAGGCATTTACAGCATGCAGCACAGCCTGGCTTTTCCTGCAGGGGAAGCAGAGGTGTAACGTTCACAGCTCCCATCACCGACCCACCTGGGATGGAGAGGTCGGCAGTGAGTGGGCAGCGGGGCTGGGGTAGCTGTCAGCAGGGCTGCTTTATGGCTGTGCGCTTATTGAGCTGAAATGGATGCACTTAAAATATCTGTGTGGACCTAAAAATAATAAAGAAAAAGCATTTATTTTAAACCTTTTTAAGAGCGGGGTGTGCTGCGAGGCCAAAGCAGCCCCGGGAGGAAGCAGAAGGTATCGAATGAAGCAGAGCCGGTGTCTGAGGAAGCAGGATGAGCGCGAGGCGCTGGTAAGGAGGAGCAGGAGCCTCCGAACACCAGTAAAAGGCACGGTGGAACTGGTGTGGTGCTGGGAGGACTGGGGGGGGAGACACAGCAGCAGCAGGAAGGGCACGGTGCTGAAACGCCGATGACTTACAGCATCGGTGCTCATCCGCCACCAATCCCACGTGTCCTCGGCGTGCTGACATCTCCTCTTCTGTGTAGGTCAGGTCTAAAATAACAGGGCCCCGAGGTCCTGGCTGGGGTCTCCATGCACTGCAGCAATACAAATAGCAAATTAATAAGTCCTTGCTTCCCTTTCTCCCAAAGGTTTCACGAGGCTTAATTAATGAATGTCTGCGAAACGCATTTGGAGCTGGGAATGAAATGTGCTGTGGAAATGCCAAATATTTTTAATGCTCCAGCAGATTTAGAAGGTTTAAATAAGAAAAATACACAGCTTTGCCTCTGAAACAGATTGCTCTCCTTGAAGCAGAGGGCTCCAGAACATGAAGTTTTCATCAGGCTGACTTGAAAGGGTATTTTCACGGCTTTCCAAGCGCGTTTATTCTCATGTACGAACTCCCCCTTCCCCTCATACAGATGTGGACACGGAGGCATGGGAAATCAAAGCCATTTAGCCCCGGTCATTGGCAGAGCGATGAACAATTTCCTGCTGTCTGGATGCCCTCTGCACCATCCGCTCTCCACATGCGTGCCAGCTTTCGGAATTACACGGGCCCCGCGACGCTTGGCCTCGGGAGCGCCGCTGATCCCGACCATGTGTGATGGGGACGAGCGGTGGCGAAGGCGGCTTTGGCACCGAGGCGGCAGCGCCGGAGCGCGGGGCTCTGCGGTGACCGGACTGCACCCTCTGGAGGGTACTGCTGCTCCTGCACGGAGCACTCGGGGCAGGCAAACCCGGTCCAGACCGGGGCCGTTGGAGGCTCCGTCCCCGCAGCCCAGCGCTGGTTGCACACACGATGGTCCCTGCGGGACACGATGAGCCCCAAGCGAGATCCCGAGGGAACGGGTGGGACACGGCCATCGGCCCTGCTGGATAACGCCGGTTGTGAGGCTCTGCCATGGGGAGGCCCATGGGGGTCAGGTCACGCAGCACTGACACCCCCGCAGCTCCTCAGCCATGGGGCGATGGCAGACACCCCCCAAGTCCCGTCAGCCGTGGGGAAGGGACCCGCTCAGCGACCCCATGGCCATCGGGGGGTGACAGACCCCGGGACCCCGCAGTCGTGAGGGGGGGGACGGACCCCAGGCCCCCTCCGCCATGGGGCAATGACAGAACCCCCCCGAGTCCCTTCAGCCGTGGGGAGGCGACAGCCGCTGAGGGATGGGGCCAGGCCCCCAAGCCCTCCCAGCCACGGGGCAACACAGACCCCTGTGGGCCCCCCCAGGCATGAGGGGGTGCCGGGCCCGCAGCGCCGGTGGCCGCGGGGCGGTGACAGGCCGCGGTGGCGGCGGGGCGGCGCCAGGCCCGGCGGGCGCGGAGCGGAGCCGCTCATCCCCGGTGGCGGTGGCGGTACCGGGCCCCGCCGAGGGCCCCTCTCGCTCCTGCGCCTTTAACGCGGCGGCTCCCGCAGCCCGGGGCCCGGCGGCGCGCAGCGAACATGGCGGAGTCCGGCGGGGCCGAGTTCGCCGCGGAGCCGCCGAGCAGGTGAGCGCGGCCCGGGTGAGGCCTGTGCCGGGGGTCCCAGCGCCGGGGCGGGGCCGGGTGGGCCCGGGGCGGCCGCGGAGCTTCTCCGCCTTCCTCCAGCGCCCACAAGCGCCGCTGGGTTCAGTTGTGTGGCCTTTGTCGGTGCCGAGGCCGCTCGGCCGGGGTCGTGTGGGGAGGGGAGCCGGGGGGGGTGCCCTGAGCTCGGCCCGGCTGCTGAGGGCCTCTGAGAGAGCCATGGAACAACGGCATGGGTTGTGTTGAGGGGACCGTAAAGCTCCTCCAGCTCCAGCCCTGCCATTGGGACCCCTTCCACTGGAGCAGCTTGCTCCAAGCCCCTGTGTCCAACCTGGCCTTGAGCACTGCCAGGGATGGGGCAGGCACTGAACGGTGACAATGGATAACAGCGCTTCCCGTGAGGGAATTCATGAGGAGGAAGGCTGAGTTTGAGGGGGTTTTACTGTGAGTTGCACAGACCCCACCTGCGTTGGGTTTGTAGAGGCAGTGGGTTTGTAGATTCCCAGAAACACGGCGGTTTTGGTGGTTTGGGCCCCTTCTGTTCCACCCCAGCCCCTCGCCATCAGCCCCGTTCCCTGGTTCCTGCAGGGCCGCTCACCCTTTGGGTACTGGGGCGGGTGCTATCGGTGGTACCTGTTGGCAGCGGAGGTTCTGTTCCAGGGCTGTCCTCACCCAGTTCTGTGTTGGGCAGTGTTCAGCTGTGTTGTCTGCACCGGGATGCGGTGCTGTCAGCCTGGCCCTGCACTCAGAGCATCGTTTAGCCTCAGTTTAACTCTGTGTTTGCTCCTGGGTGTCACGCTGTGGAGAGGGAAGCTCTTACAGTCATTGCTGAGCACCGGGGAAGCCTGTCTGAGTTCTCACCTTCTCCATGTGTATATATATTTATATATACATTTTATTTCCCTTTTCCTAATGACCTCCTGTGTAAACAGTATGCTGTTGCCTGGGGTGTTTCATTTTATCTCTCTGCAGCTCCTTTCCTCCCTGCTCAGCACAGGAGCAGCAACAGGAACAGCAGCACTCTCTTCACACGGGTGCAGGGCCACTCGCTCTGGAGCTCCTCGGTACTGGATGTGTAGCACTGAGAAACGAAAGTAATTTGTTTGAGGGCTGTGATAAATCACCCGGCGTGGAGCTGCAGCAGCTCTGCTCCCCGAGCTGCAGCTCCGTTGCCTTCCCTATCGCTGTGTGTTTGTTTTCTTTGTGAGTTTTAAAGTAAAGCTCGCTGCAGTTTGGATGCTGCTGCTTGCTGGTTGTTAGTCTGTTGTAAAGGAGGGATGTCCTGGGGACAAACCTGATGGTGGATGTTGGAGACGCTGCATCGGCTGTGTAGGGCGAGAGGGGAATTGCAAGGGTCAGCAGTGATTCCTTGTTAGGTGCTTCCACTTGTGGCTTTTTTGCACTTAGTGAGTGTTTGCTCTCTATGGCAAAAGGACAGAGTCCTCTCCTGCTGTTACACACATGCCATTTCGGTGGTGCACTCAGACAGCACGGGCAGAATTTCCATCTTTGGAATTGCTACTGCATGGCTGATGCTGGTTCCTGTGCGTGTGCTGCCTTCCAGAGCAGGGACAGCCGCGTGTCTGCCGGGCATCCCACGCTCTCCTGCGATAAGGAGTGCAAGAGGGTACGCTCAAAAGGCCCTTGACACACTGCTGGCATGAGATAAGGCCATTGCTGTGCGCTGGAAAGCAAACAGCCTAAATCTCATTTGAAATAAACTTGCCTTCCCTCCCATCTCCCCTTTTTTCCTTTATGGACAGAACTTCCTGAGTTGCAAATGGGTTTCATGTTTTACTCCCAGCTCTCCGTATCAGAGAGAGGGAGAGTTTTAGGCTGCAGAATTCCCTGTGCAGTACAGTGCTGCTCCTGGAGACAGGCTTTGAGATTGGTGAGTACAGAGGAAACGGGCAGGGCCATGGGTGCCCCCAGTGAGGAAAGCCCTCAGTGCTTTAGACAACAAGATGTGCGAGCTCTGCTGCAATGCTGGGGAGGAGCGTTGTACAAAGCAGGGTGCCAGAGATCTAGGAAAACCATCTCAGGTGCTGGTGAGGATGTTACGGGGCCGGCCTCTAAGCAGGAATTAATCAGGGTTGTCCAGACAAGCTGCTGAGGAGAGCTGCACGTCTCCAGTAATCCCTTGAAGATGGGCAGGAAGGCGGCCAGGGCGTGTAAACACGTTTCAGAACCTCTCTAATATGGTTACACTGGTGTGTTGGTTGAAAGCAGTCCCAACTGTCAAACCCAGGATGAATGGTGGAGGGAGACCTGCAGGTCTGCCTTATCTAGAAGTATGTATGTCTGGGTTCGCAGCAAGGGAAAGTTGAGCTGAACTCCCTGACCTTATTCCTTCCAAAGCAAGCAGTGGGAGAGCAGCAATGTACAGGAGGATGGAGTAAAACCATCAGGGGAAGATAATGATAAGGGCTGTGAGTCTGCTTTGCTTTTGTGCTCCTCTGATCTTGCATAGCTTCACTCTTCAATTAGACTTCTTTTCTTCCTTCTGAAACCGCTCGGAGTTCAGTGTTGTGCGGTTTCTACGTTCCACCCTCTGCCACATGGCAATTTTAAACCAGATTTAGTTGTTGGAGCTGGTAGACGTGGTGTAGATGTTTACACTGTAAAAATAACTTCTGAGCTGGAGGTTTCATTTAGACCAGAAGTAAATGTTGGTGATTCTTTAAAGGCCTTACCTCCAAGTGTTGTGTAGCGTTCACTGCTTTGGAAGGAAGAGCCCTGCATCACGGGGTGATGGCTCTGGTGTCTTTTCCAGTTTCTCATTTATGTGAAAGAGAAGTGCTGAACTTGCACAGAAATCACTGCCCTTAAGAAAAGCTTTTGCTGCACTTCTGGGGGTCTTGGTTAATTCTGTTCAGGTGAGGTGACATGGAGCTGCTGCAGAACTGAACTGCCCAAGGAGCTGGGAACTGCAAGCCTGTTGGAAGGGAAGTGCAGACCATTTAGGTAAGGGCTAAAACCAGCTGTGGTGGTGAGAAGGTTTCATCCTGGAGCTGAATTGGAGCTGGTGTTCTGATGCCAAGTGCTGGGCAGCTGCTTGCATCTGCTAGAAAACACGATTCCTTTAGTCTGCGCTGGTGGCACAGTGGTGTTGTCTTGTTTCTGCTGTTTCATCACTTCATGTTGTTTGTGCTCAACATCCCTTGCTGCTCCAAGGCACCAATCTGGAGGGTGGAGGTGCAGGGAGAGGAGAGGCGTGTGCGGTGCTCTGCACGCTGGAGTACCTACTCTGCATGTAACTACTCCTGTCGTTTTTATTGTGACACTGCCCAGGCGATGCAGGCGGGTGCCACAGACCCAGGCTGGGACAAACGCTGCGCTGAGCTCCTCGTACTCTGAGTGGGAAGCTGTCCCAAGGTGTGGAGCGAAGGGTATGGGGGTGTGGGACAAGGTCCCAGAGGGATTTGCTTGGTGGGGGGAACTCTGCCGTGCTAGAAGCTGCTGGCAGGGCAGGAATGGGTGATCCCAAGTGGGAACGTGTCACAGTGGCAAGATAGATCCTGGTGGATTTTGGGGTGAAAGCGGTGGTAGCGGTGCCGTGGATCAGCTTCGTTTGTGAAGGTGAAAAGGTGATGGTGGAGCGGGGTGGAGGGAAGCTCAGGGTGGTACCTGGAAGGCTAGCAGCGCTTGGGGCTGGCCCCGGTGTCACTTGGGGTGGCCTTGGTGGCTCTGCTGTGCTTCCCGGCACCACTAGGTGCCTCTCGGCCTTTGCTCAGCGGCTCTGCCACGGGTGCTGCTGCGGGAGCACCCGCGGAGCCACTGCTCCGCCTGGGAAAGGCTGGTCCTGCTTTTTCCACACACGGCTTTGGGCCAGCGTCACCGTCACTGCCCGCTTCCCAGAGCCGGGGCTGGCGGGTGGCACTGTAAGGTGGGAGACACGTGGAGGCAGCGCTGCCAGCAGGAGCATCCAGTGTGGAAGGAGCTTGTACTATGGATACACAGGGAAATTTTACATGGTGTAAAACCCACCGGCCTTTCAGAGGTCCTCTGTGGCTGGGAGCAGCACCGGGCAGCTGAGCTCCTCGCTGCTGTGATGCTCCCTGTGGCTGCCATAGTCATTTATATGCTCTGAGTGATCTTTCTATCTGCTCAGTTTGTTCCTGTCACAGCGGCTTTAGGTTTGGGGCTGACAAGAACATAACCACAGTTAAGTTTGAAGGGTGGGTAGCATCTTCCCCTCCTCAGTCATTGTAAAGGCTGTGGCAGGGCAGGGTGTTGTTAGTGATGGGTGCTGTGTGTTGCCTGCTGCACTCTCTGCTGCTGGAGGAGGTTTGGGGCAGAAGAGTGCACCAGGAAAACCCCTGTACAGGACAAGATCCTCTGTGGGAGCTCTGGGTGTGAATAGAGAGAAATGGCAGCTCCTGGTAAAGGATGTACTCAGCCTGATGCTTTGTGCCCCTCCAAAACCCTAATGCTGGTAGCAGTGTGCACATCGGGGCTCACAGAGCCCCTACTTCAGAGCTGCTGAATGAAAAGGACCAAACTGCTCTTCCCTTTGTCCTGGCACCAGCACCACGATGGCTCTAGGTCTGCAATAGGAACACTGTTAAGAATCCTAAAATCATAGAATAGTTAGGGTTGGAAAGGACCTTAAGATCCAAGTCCCCTGCCATGCTTTTTCCCTTTCCCCCCCTAATTTGCCCCAGGTACAGCACATACTGACCAGCCCCTCACGTGAAACTCCATGAGGTAGCACAGAGCTTAATGTGTGCAGATATTTCACCTTCCACGTTTTTGCTGCTCCAGTGCTCTGTTTGACAAGGCCAGCTTCTGACACACATCCAGCTTCATTAGTGCTTTCAGCAGAAACCAAATTCCTACCTCCTTTGGCTTGCAAACAACCTCCCATTGAAGCCTGGGAGCAGAATGTGTTTGTGTGTGTGTGTGTCTGCTGAGCCCTGTGTGAGTCCAGCTCAGAGAAAGGAAAACAGGGATTTGGAAACGTGTCTGGGACTTCTGGGGGGGGACCAGAAAGTAATATTTAAGGAAAAACTCAATTGAAAAGCCTCTTGCTTCACCTCGCTCTCTTACCTTTGGCTACAGGGTTGCCTTGGTGCCAGCCTGGGAGAAGTAGGAGGCAGATAAGCAAATAGCGGGATTAGTAGGACCTGATTCAGAAAGCACTTAAACCCGAAGCATTAAGGTACCTCCTGGCTTCTGTGAGACGTGGCTTTCATTGCTGGTTCACTAAGGCAAGGCTGAATCAGGCAGCGGAGGGTGTGGGAGCCCTGTGGTGCCCAGTCCCATCCCAGTCCATCTTCTGAGACATCACTTCCTTCTGTGTGAGAGGAGCAGACCTGTAATAGAGATACAAAGGATTGGTTTGGTGGGCACATAACTCTCCTGAAGTTTTGAGACTCAAAGTGTTAAAAGACAAAAGCGGAGACTTTTCAAACTTCACTGTTCCGCTTCAGGCATTTTATAGACTGCTTTTTCCCCCACAAAGTGTTGCTCCTTCTAAAACTCAGGCCCATTTATAATCTCTTTATTTGAGCGCTCCAAATTGCTTTAGTCACTTTTAGATAGAGATATTAGTCTCAGGCTTTTTACTTGTATTTATTGCCTTGGATGAAAGAGAGGGTGTCAAGAGAGGAAAATGAGGGGAGGCAGAGGAGAAAAAAGGAGAAATTAAGGGAAGGAGGTGGAAAAGGGAACAAAGAACTCGATTACATGGTTTTGCTCACATGTCTTCCCTCAGGATGATGATGTTTCTCTAGAAAACATCCCCTTCACTCCATGTGTTAATATTTAATTAGCTGCTCAGCATTAAGGGGTTATTGTTGGTGCTAATTTGGATGGGGAAGCGATGGTGAATGTTTCTGAGGGGGTGCTGGTGCCAGTCGTGCTGCTGGGCTGTAAGTAGGTTACGAGGGCAGGTATTTTAAGTCTCATTGCCTGGCAGCATCTGCTCTTCCTTGCACCCAGACTTCAAGGAAACCTCCTAAGGGGGTGCAAAGGCCACGGGACCATGTCCGGAGCTCCTGGGAAGAGGCTGTGAAGCAGCAGATCTGCAGCAAAGAGCTTGGCCTTTTCCAACTCCCGTAATGTTCGTTAGTGTGAGGTGCTGGGAACTCATTTTCATCATTTGGGCATGTGATACAAAGCCTCAGGATCTGAAATATTACAGTAACCATGGCTACCAGTGACTTATCTGAGGGAGTTTGACTTTTGTTTTGATTTTAAGTGTCTTGATTGTAGTTTAAAAATCAGAATCTGAATGTGTTTTTTACTTAGGCATGAAACTAAAGGCATTAAATGATTTGCATTATTAAAATATCTATAATGCTGCCTTTCAAGGTTCTTAAAGAAGGCCCTTAATATTCATACCCTATGTGCTAAATAAAGTTGCTCTTCAGCTTTACGTTAGTTCCGCAGCTTTCACCATAGGAAATCTCCTGCAGGCTCAAGCGCTCCGCAGGTGCCTTGCTGGCTGTTTTGCAATCCCAAATCCTTTGTTTCTCCCCAGAAAAGCTGTGGCACTCCGTGCGCCGTGCATGTGAACACGCACACACTGCTGCTTTCCCTCCCTCCTCTTCTGCACCCCAGCCATGCCCCATGGGGTCCTACCTTTAGAGCCTGTGTTTACTGCAGAGGCTGCTGCTGGAAGTTTGCCCTGTTGGAAACCCTGCCAGCCCCTGAGTCTCTCCTGTGTGAGAAATGACCGAGCACCACCTGTCTGGAGAGTGGGAACACATGGCTGGATGCTGGCAGGGATGCTGAGCTGGGATGGAGAGCCAGCCATGCTAGCACTGACCCATCCCTCCCTCCAAGGAGGACCACATTATGCCAGGAGGAAGAGGACAGGCAAGGAATTCAATCACTGAAAGGTTCTCATCTGGCCTGGTGTAATTCTCTCCATTTGTGCTTGTGCAGTAGTTGCAAACATGCTGAAATACGAACTCATGCTTGGTAAGCCTTTAATTCCAGCTTTGATGTTTTTAATCATCAGGACAGATTTGGTAAAAATGATTCATTAGCTTGAAACGCATCTGGGATGACACGTGTTGTTGTGGGGGATCCAGGAGGCAGAGGCAGGGGATGGTTCTTCTTTGGGATGTTCTTTGTGCCTCATCTGAACTGATTCTTGTAGTATGGCCCTTCAACACCTCTCAGCCCATCAGCTTTAGAGGCCTCTCGGGCATTCAACCCTGCCTCCTCTCTGCATCTGTTTCTGGTCAGAACTCAAGCAGCCCTGGCTCAGAACATGCCAGCTAAGGATGTGGTCAGTGTGCTCGGGGCAAGGATGAGCACATGGCCAAGCTGCTGCAATAGGTGAGCAGCAGAAGGAGAATTTCTGGCCTTGTTTGCCTCCCCTGCCTGCTCTCTGTCACTCCTTTAACCCTTGCTTTAACATTTGCACAAGCCTGCAGTGTGTGTATGGATTTGGGTTGGTTTTCCTCAAGCTGAGGTCACATACACCGTGCTGAATGAACTCTTACCCTGCAGCGACTGGAGAGGATTGAAAGCAATCTGGCTTCAGAGCAGCAGCTTGGAGACAAATCCCCAATCCCATTACTTGATTCCTGGTAGTCCCTTTTTGAAAATCGGGTAACAGTGATGCTACCGGTCTTTGAAGCTGCTGCCCAAAACGCATCACCCTTTGGAATCTATGTGCCTGTTGAATTCCAGCTGCCCTCACCGTTCATGTGATGGATGCAGTGAATATAAAGACACCTTTCACTGCTACAGTGATTTCCATGTGGACAGTGGGATTTCTGTTCCTGTAAAGTCACCTTTATACCACTATGTTCACGTTAGAGGCCCTGATCATGTAAACATTTTCAGATCCCCTTCCCTGTGAATCCTACAAGATGTGCAGTGGAAATGCAGCTTGATGTGAATGATTTTTATGCTTTACACTTTTCGAAGGGTAGATTTGCCTGGATGCAGGCAGACACACTGGACCCTGCTCCAAGCTGGCGTGCTCAGTCCCTGCCAAAGGATGCTCCAGCCACAGAAAACTCCACACAGCTCCATCGCAGGGGAGGGGCTCCTCTCAGTGCTGTCCTTTTGAGGACAAAGACCAACTCCCGAGGAAAATTCCAGAAGCTCTCCATCAGAAAGGGAAGGAGCGGAATAAACACTTTGCCACTATTGTGTGATGGAAGGCTTTTATCTTGAACTGCTGAGGAGTCCATGCGACTCTTCCCAAAGTTTGTCTGCTGGAACAGGCTGTTAAGCAACAAGTACACGGCATATCCAGATCCCGAGTGAGATAGGGACAGCCACACAAAGGCGCTTTCACATGTTCAAGGCTTCCCTTTGTGCTTTATTTCTGTTAAGTCTCTGACATCCAACTGCTTCTGCTCTTCTTCCTGCCTTCCCAAAGGAGCGGGAAGCAAAGCCGTGCAGCAGAGCGCATGTACCCTGTGGCACAGAGCCCGGCCGGAGCCAAGCCTGCTTTTATCACAAGCCCCTTTCTACCAACCACCCTCCACAGAGCGCTTGCTGCTGGTTTCTCACCTCTCCTTCTCCCACATTGTTTCTTGCAAAGTTTCCTCCTTGCTTTCTCAAGCTTTGTGTGGATTTTATTTGCCTTTTGTGTTTCTTCTAAAAATTCTTTTTGTTTTCCAGACTGAACACTGAACATTATTAATGCTTTGCTTCTTGGGCTTTTCCCCCCTGGAGGATTCTGTAATCCTTGGATCCTTTTATTTTATACCTGTAAACAGACAAAGGAACTAGTGCAGGGAGTTTTTCTGGGGTAGCTGTTCACAATTACCTATTGAAATGAATCACACATGCAAACATGTTTATTCCAGCACAGAAATATCCACCCGGCCACATTTAGTCCTCCATCTATTTTAAACTTACACTATGGTTCTTAACAATGCTTGTAAAACGTAATGGGAAAAAGCTCAACAGAGGACTACTTGTTCGGGTCAAGTTGTCTGAAGAGGAACCTGCACTGGGAGGGTTGTGGGTCTGGTGGAAGCAATCCTGTATGGGTAAGCCCTTGCGTTGGGAACAGGAATATTTCAAATGGGTATGAGAAAAGTGCTGAAGAATCCTTTGGGAGATGGAGTCTAATGCTGTTATGGTGAACTCAGGAGTCACCATCTCCGGGTGAGCTCCGGAGCTGCCTGTGTCCAGCATGCAGCAGAACGGGTTTGCTCAGTGAATGATACTGTGCTCAGAGGCAAGATCTTTTCCACGCTCAGGCTCCGTGTTTCCTCCTCTCACTCCAGCGAATCAAAGCCATTGTTCCAGTGAGGAGAGTAAAATGAGTTTGACGTGATGAATATTCATGAGTTCATTCCTTCCAATCCCTTTCCTCTTTCACCATGGAAGAGCTGGAGTGGATAGTCACTTCTTGGCTCACGGAGTCATGGATAAAGGTCTTGTCAGCAACTGACTTTTTGCTAATCCTTTTCATTATAGGAAGGATGTTACAGCTGGGCTCCAATTTCTGAACTAAGACTTGTTAGTATGCTTTGACTTGAAGGCAGGAGTTTCAGATCTGTGCTACCAGAAGCACAGTGCCTGGTACCAGGCATCCCAGTATGAATTCTGAGGCACGTCCTCAAGCCTGAGTTTTGAAACAGGCTGCAGAGATTCACTATCTGCATCCTGCAGCATCCCAGAGAGCTCTGGAGGTGCTCACACAAAGCGCCTGCCCTCTGGGTGCTCTGATGAACATCGCAGATTTCCCCTAACCCGCCTCTTCTTAAAGCTTGCAGGAAATGACAATCCGATAAGTTGGGCAAGCAGCAAGTCCTGTCCATTGTTCCCTATTGTTTGAGGATTGTTTACATCCCCTTTTTTTGTTATCCCATCTCCCTGACTCTTCTCTGACCTCCCCTACTTGTGTTGTCCATTGTGTGGCTTTTGTTGTTGTTTAGGTGGTGAACTTTTAGGGACGGTTGGTAGCATGTGATGGGATCATACAGCCCCGAGCATGTGGGGACTCAGGCTCTGTGCTATTTTATTTGGGTTTGTTGGTATATTCTACCTATAATAATAGTAGTAATAATAATAATAATAGTAGTAATAATAATAATAATAATAGTAGTAATACCCTTTAAGTGCAGCACTAAGCTCACTCGCTCACTGTGGACTTGGGATCAAGTAATGCAGCTTTCCAGATTCGGAATGATCTGTTTGGGATTATTTGTGTCATGCTTCCATAAAATATTTCCTAAAATGCAGCAAGCAAATAGCAGGATGCATCCAAAACCATCAACCCCATTCTGAATACTGGTGCTTGTGTGTGTTTTCTTCCTTGGATCTTGATCCTGAAAAGTAGTTCAGAGTTGGACCAAATTTGCCAATGAATTTAGGATTTCATACTTCTGTGGGTGTGAATGGGCCCTGCTTGGTGGGGTGCCCATTTTGGGCAGGGCAGGTTAACTCATTGTTCCCTTGCTTGGGAAATCTGCAGCATAACTTCTTATTTTCAGAGGAGCACAGAGCATCCAACAGATCTCTTCCACTTGTGCAGAGATGCTGCTGACGTTCACCTCCGAAGGCAGCCCTCTCACTGACAAGTGCATCTGAGGCCGAGTGGATCCAGAATGATGCTCTGCCCTGGGGAACATGTGCAAGAGGCTTTGGGAAAACCAAGGAAATATTTACTCTGGGAGGGGACTGTTTACAGTGCAGTTCAAACAGCTGACGTTATTTAGAGCAGCCAGTGCTATGTAATACTTTGCTTTTGCTCTTCTCATGAGGGTCCAGCATAAGGCCAGAACCCAGTAGGGCCAACAGGGCTGTCCTTGGACAGCACAGAGTATCCAACAGCTGCAGGCAGGAGAGGTGCTGAGAAGAATAAGCAACTGTGACTCAGTCTGGTGGTTGAAGTCAGGGCCAGGGTGGGCTCTGGGGTAGTTGTAGAGTGGGGACACCGATGTCCGTTGGAGGTTTTGGCCTCGCTGGCTGGTGTCTGGAGGGTCTCTGAAGGCCACGTGTGCTGCAGCGTGATGGGTTGTCACTGATGGGAAAGGGTAATGTAAAAACCTGGAAGTCTCTTTTGTGCTGGGAGAAGGGAATACAACTGAGGTACTGATGTCATGATGTTCTGTGTGGCTGTTGAGCTGGGAATTTGTGTTCAAACTGCTCCACGTTACAGAGCTTCCCCAGCATGCTTTGTAGGTATACCACATATTGTTTTAATTTAAAACCAGCCTGTCTCTCTTGTTCTGTTTTTAGCATGGCTGACAAGAACAGCACCCTGAAATGCACGTTCTCTGCTCCTGGCCACAGCACCACTCTACTGCAGGGACTGGCCTCGCTCCGAGCTCAGGCTCAGCTGCTTGATGTCATCCTCACTATAAATAATGAAGTGTTTCAGGTTCATAAAGTTGTCTTGGCTGCCTGCAGTGACTATTTCAGGTGAGAATCTGACAGGGAAGCAGGCATTTCTACCTTTCCCATTGGTTTTCTGTTTCCCCATCCTCCCCCACCCCAACCCTTCCCACCACACCTCAAAATCACCCCCGTGCACAACCCTTTGGGGGTCTGCTTTGCCCCACGGAGGTCGGTGGGATTACCTGCGGGCACATGGAGCCAGTTCCTCTGCATGCAGAGGAGGTGTGTTCAGCTGCAGCCGCTGGGCCAAGATGCAAGTTCAAGCCCGGGTCCTGAACCCTCCTGGTAGGTGCTGCTGAAGAAAGGAGCGTTTGCCTTGGAGCTACCTGAGGTGATTTCCAAGAGGGCTCTGAAATGAGTCATCCCATTGAATGATGGTGCCCGCTGTAAATACACTCCTGTTGTCTTTAAATACCACTGACCTGTCCACAGTGATTACTGTTCACAGGCTGAGGGGTGTGAAATGTTTTGGGTGTGCGTTCTCCAGAGCTCCAGGAGATAGAGGAGAGTTGTCCCATCTTGTGTGGGTAGAAAACTGAAGCACAGAGATGAGTGTTCTCAGCAATTAATGCAGAGTGAGACAATGGCAGAGCAGGAACTTTGGTCTTAAGCAAAAAATATGTATTCATCCATCTTGCCTCTGTCAAGCTCTTTTGTAACGGTTCTCTGGCATTGAATGACTTCTCTGTTGAATAGGGACCTTTCTTGGCAGCACCAGGAGCAGTGTCAAGTGAGGGGCATGCTGGAGGCAAAGGGTATCTGGAAGGTTCAGAACTGAGGGTTGTTTGAGACTGCAGGTCATAGCAGGTACAGTGGAGAAGGGCTGTTCAATGGGGTTTGCAGTCCCTCACCACGTAGGTTCCTTCCTGACCTGAGCAGAAAGTGTGTGCTGAGCAGGTGATCACAAGCAAGGGACTTCAGTGTCCCTTGGTGTATCTCATGCATCCCTTGGTCCACTTCTTCAGCTGCTCTGATGATGTCTATCTCCTGTACACACATATTTTCTAGGCTGTTCCCTTCTCTCTCCCTTTGGTAACATAAACCCTCCAAGCTTATCACTCTCCCTACCAGGCATGCAATTAACCATGGAGCTGATCTCCCACCAGATGCTAATAGCACTATTTGTATTCATAAATGCTGTATGCAGTGCCACTGCTAGTGTGTTTTCCCTGTCAAAATGTAATTGCTGAGTAGGTTTCTTGTTATAACTTCTGTGGTGCTAAGGAAGGTTGTCCTGGGGAACAATGGCAGAATAATCTAGCTTTTGAAAATACTCTGGTTCTGTGCAGAGAGGGAGGGGAGGAAAAGAGTGAAATTGAGGCCTTTATATAATAATCAGCATTTTAGAACTGTAACGCTTCTTAAAGGAATTGCATTCCACTTTGTCTTCATCGTGGCAACAATAATGCTTCTCTTTCTGCATGCTCAGCTCTGTGTAGCTAATGCAGGAGCACACATGTGTCTGCACACCCCTTGGGGTGAGGGATCAGGGCAGCGTGCTGTTCTGGGACAGGGGATACACAGAGGGATTTTAGCAGAACGCTCTCATCTGCTGTATGGACAAATAATTGTGAACAGGATTCCTGGTCACCCGGTTACGGGGAGCTGATTTCATATGCAGGTATTTCCTCATTTAGGTCATTTAGGATTTCTTGGGTTTATTCTGGACGGCAGCAGGTTTGGACAGGAAACTTGGAACTCCTGTCTTGTGACAGTGTTCCCAAGATATTCCTTTATTCCTGTATCGATGCAGAAGGGCAGGGTCCGTTCAGCATGTCTTCTGCCTAACTTACACCTTAGAGTCACTACAGCTTCCTAAAGCAGCAATAACGACACTGCCCTCAGAATGAATTTACCTTTCTGATGTGAGAGAGTGGGCTGTCGATGGAAAACCCAGTTCCAAATGTGCAGGCAAACGCCAACAATTCAGAAGGTCTTTGCGTGACAGCCTGCAGCCTTGCTGTGGTGTGTGCACGATGGCAGTGGCTGCTGCAGCTCCCTGGAGCTGGTCTTCCAGCAGCCCCAGAACTGCTCTGCTACTGCTTGTCCAATGCTACCCAGAGCACAACCGTTGCCCCCAGCTACCCATCTGTAACAAAACCAGCTGAAATTGAATGTCACTGTATTAAATCCCAATGTGCAGTTGTGTCCCCATCACGCCCGCAGGCCCCGGTGCTGGGAAACGCAGCACTGCTCCAGCAGCATGGTTTATGAGATGTCTGCGTCAGGCCCTGGCGTGGTATGTGCTTCCTGTGGAATTTAGAAGCCTCCCAAGGAGGTGATCTCGGGCCTAATCTCTGCGTGGCCTGGTCAACTGATGTGCTTGCAGCTGTGCTCGAACAGAATCTTGTTTTTCTCCTTGTTTTCTAATTGCCTGCTAGCCCCCTGCCGTCGTGCTGCAACATGACAGAGGATTCTGAAGTGGCTGCAACTCCTATTTCCCTATTTACTTAAGGCGCTGGGGTTGAACTCTGGAGGGGAGGTTCTCTTGTGATTACCATTAGATGTGTTGCATCTGCAATAGCTGGATTTCATAGCCAGCCTAGGATAGAACAGGCTAAGTGATAGCAGTGCTGCAGGCAAGCTCAGAAGGGGCGCTGACCTCCTAAACACAGGTTATTCCTTCTTTGTGCTCAGACTCCTGAACACTGGAACTCTATAGGGTCTGGTTACCAACCTCTGCTGGTGCAGATCCTGTGGTCTCATTTGGTTGTTGAGTATTATGGATCCCTTGGTGTCCAGTGTATTGCACTCCCTGCTCTGGTAGTTCTACCCACTTCTTGAAGCTGTGTCCTGTGGTCCACTCTTAATTATGTTGCCACAGGATTGAAAACCTTAACTTTCTGATAGCTGAATATTACGTCTCAGTGCAGTGTTTATGCAAGCTTTATGTAAGAAACTGCATACTGTTAATTCCTCCTGCCTTTTAGAGATTTAGCCTTGATTTATTCCCCTTCCTCCCCATCCTCCCTGAGGGAATCAGTATGGTTTAAAAGAATAAAATACAATTCTGAAGCGATGCATCATTTTACCTGTATTTAAAAGGGTTGAAATCTTTGTGTTCTTGACCCCCAGGGCAATGTTTGCAGGCGGGATGAGAGAAGCCAGCCAAGATGTGATTGAACTGAAAGGTCTATCTGCAAAAGGACTGAAGCACATTATAGACTTCGCGTACAGCGCCGAAGTGACTCTTGATCTTGACTGCATTCAGGATGTGCTGGGAGCTGCTGTCTTCCTCCAGATGGTGCCTGTCGTGGAGCTCTGCGAAGAGTTCCTGAAGTCTGCCATGAGCGTAGAAACGTGTCTCAATATCGGGCAGATGGCCACCACCTTCAGCCTCGCATCCTTGAAGGAATCAGTAGATGCATTCACTTTCAGGCATTTCCTCCAGATCTCTGAGGAAGAGGATTTCCTCCACCTGCCCCTGGAGCGCCTTGTTTTCTTCTTGCAGAGCAATAAGCTGAAAAGCTGCAGTGAAATAGATCTCTTCCGTGCTGCTGTCCGGTGGCTGCAGTATGACCCAACCCGCCGTGCCAACGCCAGCCAGGTCCTCTGCCACATCCGCTTCCCGCTGATGAAGTCCTCGGAGCTGGTGGACAGCGTCCAGACCTTGGACATCATGGTGGAAGATGTCTTGTGCCGGCAGTATCTGCTGGAGGCGTTTAACTACCAGATCCTGCCCTTCCGGCAGCATGAGATGCAGTCCCCTCGCACCACCATCCGCTCGGATGTCCTGTCCCTCATCACCTTCGGTGGCACTCCCTACACTGATAACGACCGCACTGTGAGCTGCAAGGTCTACTACCTGCCGGATGCCAGCGTGCGGCAGTTCAAGGAGCTGACGGAGATGGAGGTAGGCAGCAGCCACTCCTGCGTGGCCGTGCTCGACAACTTCGTCTACATCGTTGGAGGGCAGCACCTGCAGTACCGGAGCGGGGAGGGAGCTGTGGACATCTGCTACCGCTACGATCCGCACCTGAACCAGTGGCTGCGCATCCAGGCCATGCAGGAGAGCAGGATCCAGTTCCAGCTCAACGTCCTGCACGGCATGGTGTACGCCACCGGTGGGAGGAACCGCTCGGGGAGCTTGGCCTCTGTGGAGAAGTACTGCCCCCAAAATAATGAGTGGACCTATGTGTGCTCCCTGAAACGCAGGACGTGGGGGCACGCGGGAGCCACGGTAGGAGGCAAGCTGTACATCTCAGGTGGGTACGGCATCTCGGTGGAAGACAAGAAAGCCCTGCACTGCTACGACCCCACCGTGGATCAGTGGGAGTTTAAAACCCCGATGAATGAGCCCAGAGTTCTGCATGCCATGGTCAGTGCAAATAGCAGGATTTATGCTTTGGGAGGCCGCATGGACCATGTTGACCGTTGTTTTGATGTTTTGGCTGTGGAATATTATGTGCCTGAAACAGACCAATGGACCACAGTGAGCCCGATGCGCGCGGGGCAGTCGGAAGCAGGCTGTTGTTTACTAGAAAAAAAGATTTATATTGTAGGAGGGTACAATTGGCATCTGAACAATGTCACCAGCATCGTGCAGGTGTATAACACCGAAACTGATGAATGGGAAAGGGACCTACATTTCCCAGAGTCTTTTGCTGGGATAGCATGTGCTCCCGTTATCCTGCCGCAGGGAATGACCCAGAGATAACTCCGTGCGACGGCGTCAGCCTGTGAAATCGCCTCGTGTTGCATGTGATCAGATGCTGTGGTGTTCCTTTGTTGTTTGCAAATGGTATTGTGCGTTTTGTGGGTGAGGGAAGGAGAAAAATAGCTTGTGTTCCCTCCTCCATAAAGTCCCTCCTCCTCTTCTGTAGTGTTCTGGCAAGCGTGTTCCATCAGAAGCACTTGTCAGCTAGTTAGACTTAACAGATGTTACAGCTGGAAAAAGCTTTTCTCTTCCTTTTTTTTTCCTGGTTGGATGGGGGGTGCGTTTTGCCAACTTTTCATATTTGTAACAATATTCCACATTGCAAACCATGGCCAGCTCAGGGGGCACTGGGGACTGGGGGATGTTCAACAGAGTTCAGGTGTGATTTTTGTATTAATAGCTCCAAACATGGATGTCGCTTCTTTGTTTTTTATTAGCAAACAAACAAACCAAAAGCTGTAAAACACACTGACCTCCAGAAGCAATAACGGGACAGTGGGAGCTCCAGGAGCTCAGGTGCTTGGATCAGGAAAGCAGATTCTTGCTTTTCAAAGGTGACTTTTTGGGGTTTCTTTCCCCTTTTCAAAGGGGAATACTTAGCCTTGCACACCTCTGGTCTCCGTTGGTTCTTCACTGCTTGGATCACACTGCGATTCCAGATCCCTTCCTCACCCCCTCCAGACAGCAGCACGATCCTCTAGTCCAGAAGTTCTCCCTTACCTTGGGGGATTCAGCGTTTGCCACACTAAAGCCATGTCAATAGCTGGATTATGTACAAATGAGCAGGATTCTTTTCCTTACGAGTGCCAAGAATTTGGCTGCCCTGGCAATAAGAGCTGTGGCTGCTCGGCTGGGCTGAGCCTCAGGGAACACCCAGAGGCTCTGGTTTGGGTCCTGCTGCGTTTGCCTTGCCACCAATACGTGCTCATCCAAACTCCTTTTGTACAGGAAAAGGGGTGGGTGCTACTTCCTCAGAAGCTTGAAGGTTTTCTCCCTTGACTTGTCAATAAGCTACTCGGCATCGTAACGTGATGGAAGTCAAAGTGGAATGGGGTTTGTTGTTCTTGTTGCCAGTGGATATTTTAAATGAGATTAATTTGAAGAGGACTCTTGTCATTTTTGTGAGATCTGTGTTTGCTGCACAGAATTTGGTTCCTCCAAGCCATTTTTTCTAATTCATTTGACCAATTAATAAATGGAAGGTTTCTCCTTTTATGAAGTTTTCTGTTCCAAGGGCTGTGTTTGTACCCGAACAAGTTTGATTTCAATGTATGCAGCCTTCTTTTTAGACAAACTTGCATTCTGCTGTTGAATAAATACTGTGCTGTAACCCTTTAGAGACAAGTATGTAATGTCTGTTTTGCTTGAGCAGGCCTGTGTAAAGCATGAGCTCCATACCTCAGATTCACACAAAGACAGTAATGAAATCAAAGCACCTTTGGCTATGGTGCGGGGAGGAGACATCCTCTCTTGGTTTAGAGTCTAAATGTAGGATAAACCAATGCATAGTTTCATCTGCTCTTATCTGTCTGCTGGTTTGCAATAATAAATCCATGGAAGGTGCTCATTGTTGTATGCTGGAGGCTGTGCTCCAGCTCTCAGGCAGTTAATTCACTCCATTCTCTGTTCGTTCGGTCTGGCGCAGAAGCGAGAAACGCTGCACAACAGCCTTGGCAGATCAAGCAAGTTTTGAAGGGATGAAATGTAACTCGATACAAGCCTCAAAGTTACAAAATAACGCATTTTCCTTCGTTTCAATGCTTCCATATGTTTATTAAAAGGGTTATTTTTTTAAGGTAGTAACAAATGGGAGGTTACGCGCTTTCCTGTTGGTCAAATATGATTAATCCTCTTCTGAGTGTGTCATTCCTTCATCATTGCCCTGCTGAAATCCTTGAGTATTCTTCTCTATTTCATTTAATTTTTCTTATCCGAAGGATTCCTGTGGCAGCAGTTGATGCTTTGGGGGTTCTCTCACAGAACGGGCAGCTCTAGTGCTCATGAGCCACATCAGAACCAGAGAACCCCGCGGTGACCGGAGGGGGCATCTCTTCACAAGGAAACTGCTTCTGAGGTATGTGTGTGTGTGTCGGGGGGTAAAGGGAGGAAAAGGAAAGGTCCTTGAGAACGACGAAGCAGCGTGTTTGGGCTCAATGTTAAGGTCAGCCTTGCAAAACAAAACCTAACCTCTGTATCATTCCTGTCGGAATGGTGGCTCTGGAGATGGGAGGATTCCCAGAGCTGTTCTGGAACTGTACTGAATAAACAGACCAACTGTCACCTGCTGTGCAGCAAACCAGCCTGGAACGAGCATTCCCAGTCCCTGGCACTGTGGAGCAGGAGCTGGGAAAGGCTTCCAGATTCCTTCACCATTGTGGCAGAGCATTGCTGCTTACCACCTCTCCCTGCTACTGGAATGTTCTTTTTATAGCAATATAAATAATTATTTTTCATAATGTTAGCTGGAAATATTCTAGCTGTTCTAAATTTAGCAGAGACTGACTGAAATACTCGTGTGTATCATCCCCATTGATAATAAAGTTTGTTTTGCCCTCTGAGGTACGTGGCTCTGGGCTGGTCTGTTCAGAACCTCTCTGTTAGTTGGACAGCAACTGGGTTTGGTTCTTTAGCTCTAAGGAAAGAGGGGTTTCACATAAATACCTCCAGCTCTGTGGCTGGGTTGGAGAGAACCCTTCAGAGGATGCCCCACATGACAAGGGGTCTGGGCTGCTCTCTTCAGAGTGAGTAAAGGCAGATAAATGTCTGATTGCACTCAGAGTCAGTCAGTAGTCTCAGGGCAGCAATAAATGTTATTGGGGTAAACTGATTTGGTACATTCTAAAATACCCTTGAACAGATGGGGAGCAGTAAAAGCCCAGCATCACTAGTTCTAGGTATGTGCAGAGTATGCATGTCCCATTAGGGACTCCTGTCATGGCCAGGATAATAGCTTCTGTCTTCTCTGATGTTTTATGGGCCTGAAATTGTACTTAAAACTATAAAGCAAGCAAGCACTGGAGCTTTTGGCAGGGCGCAGACCAGCCGGAGATTGGGAATGTCTGCATCCTATTAATGGTGTCATTGACCCTCTTCCAGAGGGTCTGTCGGCTCGGCAGTCCGACTGTCATTCCTCCCTATCCTAGAACCGCGCTAATTCCCGCAGACGTGTCCTCGCGCTCGCACCGGGGTCTGGGAAGTTGAACAGCAGCGGAAAATCCCTTTGATTTACAGGGAATGCAGGAGCTGCCTCCAGCTCCTTGTGCCCTGGTGCTGCTGGAAAGTGATGCTGTGCAGGAGAAGTGCTCGGGACCTCTCTCAAGCCACATCAAACCTTGTCAGACGTTTCCACTTCCATGGCTGTGATAAGGTCTTTAGTTGCCGAAACTCCGCAAACTTTTGGGCCATTTATCATGCTGGGCTTATTGAAGCCAGACTGCTGTCAGAAGAAATAAAACATGTTCCCCAGTGCAACTCTAATTATGATTTTTAGCCAGTTGTGTAATGTGTAGAACTTTATTTACAATAAATCTTCCAGTTGCTCGCATAAATGACTGAGATTTCATCGCTTGTGACTCGAGCACCAGGAAAAGTGAATGTGGCTGAATAAATCCAGAGTCTGTCCTGGGTGTGTTGGCACGTCAGGTCAGCCTTGCCTTCCACAGAGGGCTCAGCTATCTTGAGTTTCACCTGGGAGCATCTATATATCACACAGACATCTCTCCCTTGGAGTTAGTTTTTTACAGAGACAGCTTAGATTCTCCTCTGCATTTTAATGGTGAGTAGGCACAGGAGCATCCCACAGACTCCTGAACTTTTGTTTCTCTTTCCAAACTGAGCTCCAGTAACACAACTTTGTCATTTTTCAGTTGAGTATTTCAACTTTAGGTAGAGTTTCACAGAGGAGTTTTAGAATTCATTTGTAGGGCAGGTACAATTTCATCTGCTTCAGCACTGAACGTTCCATAAAGTGAACACAGAATGTGCTTTCTGCTTGGAAACAGCTGCTGGTTCAGCTGCACAACCTGAAATCAGCCTCTGACTGTGAGACAAAGGGTAAAGCTGGAGCGAGGAGCAAGGCTGGGGGGGGCTGCAGGAGGGCAGCACCAGAGCAGTGTCTGCAGTTTACAATGGAAAACAGAAAAGTTGCTCGAGGAAAAGCTTTCCAAAGGTTTTATAAAGGAAATCAAAGGTTCTGGGATGGGTCCCGAGGGCGCTGCCGTTGCTGTTTCACACCCAGGCCCGTCACACAATTAGCCAGAAACTGGTTTATGGCTTCTGATAAAACGACCTCTTTCCTGGCTGTTTGTGCAGGCCCCCAGCCAGTCCATGCCTGGCTCCTCTGCTTGGGGGCTGCAGCCTTCCTCTGCAGCCACTGGAGCCACACTGCGTTAACGCTGCAGGACCTCAAGCAGGATTTACCCTTTTAGCTGAGGTGGATAGTTTGGATGTGTATCTTCCATTCATAATGCTTTGAAAATGCACTACAAAGTGTGTTACATCTGCTTGCTGATGTTTGTAATCAGATGTGTCTCAAAGTTTGCTTTAACTACATCCTTCTCTCCCCCTCACTGTGGCCTGGGGTTATGTATAAACATGTGATCCTCTTTCAGATGCAGTTTTACTCTTTGGCAGTATCAATACTTGCATTCAGTATTAGTGCCTTAAGGACAGTGGTTTACAACTGGATTTAGAAGGAATGTATGAATTTCCCTGAGGTTTGGAAGAGGAAAGCTTGCCCTGCAGTTCAGTTAGTATGTCTGGACCTGAATTTTGCATGTTTTGGGGTTCTCAGATGGTGAAAGCTTATGCCAAAAGCATCTACTTGCTATTTCTTAGGAAAACCAGGGCATGTATCATGGAAGGGGGTCAGGTTTGGTCCTTGGATGTGCATATATTCTCTCCACATGCAAGCCCATGGGTTGAGCAGGCTGTGGCAGCCACCCCATGCTGCTTGGAGCAGCCTTCCTCTGCTTTGTGTGGGGCTGCACAGACAAGGAGGGAGGAGAGATCCTCTCCTTCCCACTTCTGTTGGTAGCATTAACCTAGAAACATGTCTGTGAACAACCAGCACAGCACCCTCCATTCCAGGCCAGATGCTCAGCTGGTTTTCAGCTGGTTTGTCTGACTGTATGTTGGGTTTTCAGGCAACAACTGTATCTGCAACACCACCACCCCCAGCTCCCCCAATGAATTCTCCTTCACCCTTAGAGTTTTCTTATTACCTTTGGTATGAAAATTGAGCCTTTAACTTGCAAGTAGACAACTGTCCTAAGGCATGGAAATAGCAGAGGGTTGGTTTTGCACTGGGATGTGAACAGGAGGAGTAGGCAAGTGGTTGACTGTGGGAAGCCTCCTAGGAAAACCGCATGAAATTCTCCTTCACCCTTAGAGCCTTCTCTCTTTTTTTTAACTACTTTCAGCATGAAAATCTGCTGCTTTGTGTTTCTGCAATAGGAGGAGAGAGCAGGACAAGGCCTGGGCGTGGTGCCATTTCACACCAGGTATTGTTGCCTTCCCTGTAGCTGTTTTGTTATATGTGAACGTTAAGGAAATGTCTACAAACCTGTTTGGATGGGGTTTGTATGGATGTAAATCTGTTCCCTGTGACCCTTCCAGCACATCTCTGAAGCTGAACCACGAGATCTTGAAAGAGAACTTTTTCCTGCTACTTTATGTATAGAATGTAACCAAATTCTCTGCAGTTGGATTCGACAGGCGGCTGTGGAAGGAAACATCCTGCTCTCAGCCATGCTCCTCTGTCTGCTCTACAATTCAATTTGCAATGGTGTAATCTCTTAATAGTAAAAACTCTTTTCCAGCTTCCTGCTTGTTTCACTGAAGCACACGATTCCTCCTGGTGCCTCCCTTTTAGTGCAGACTCTGAATGTACCCATGTAGAACACTTTGCCTGCCTTCCAAGTGCTATCTTTGGAAAGACATAAAGTGCCTACTGCCTCACCAGCTCACCACATCACCTCAGGATCATGGGAATACTTCTTGCATTAGTGTGGCGTGAAGCCGAGCTCGATTCTGGGAAAAAAAGATCCGTAACAGAATCCTCTGTGTGGCTGCCAAAGCATTTCAGAACACCGGGAGATGTGACTTGTAGAAATGAGAGTAGTATCTTTGAGCAGTCAATGTTGGTTTGCTCGCTGTAAGTTTAGGTTTTACAGGGGATGGTAAAGAAACTAAACTGGAAGGATGACAAGGGAATGTTGGTAACAGAGAGCAGAACCAAGCCATGCGTGTGACTGCCACTTGGTTTGCTTGGACTGCTCATCAGACTCAATGAGTAGTGTAGAAAGAGTAATTCAGGTGCTTTTATCTGCCCTCTGGAAACAAGGACAGCTTAAAGTAAAGAAATGGTCACAAATCCCAAGTGAAACACGAGCACTTTCTCCTACTGAAAGCACAATTCAGAGCTCAGTTCAGAAGAGTGTTGGAAGGAGGGACTCTGTGGTCTTCACACAGGATATTCTTCTCTGAGGATAATGGGAACATCAACAGGAACAAGAGTTTGAAGTGGGAGATCAAAACCTTTGTGTCTATAGGCAAAAAGAAGTCGGCTTCTTTGTGGATGAGGGCACAGTCTCCTGCTGTCTGCTGTTGTGTAAATTGTTCAACCTCACACCTTCCTCTGAAGCCTCCAAGGGAGAATAGGGAAGTAGCTGGATCTCATCTGCCAGAGCAATTCCGAAGGACCTGGAAGATAACAAACAAGCACTGAGTAAACACCAGCTCCTCCCTGCAAGCCTCTTGCTCTGGGTGCAGGTTGCTCAGTAAGGAGCTGTTTCTAAGAAAAGCAGATGTGAACACAACAGCCCGGTCCTCCAATGCCTCTTTGTTTGCTTCAGAGCAAAGCTCCGGTTCTCAGTTACAAGAAATTTCTTCATAACGTGCTGGAAGGCTGGAGGAGACAGAACTGCTGTCTCAGGGGATCCCATCACAGCTTTCTAGTGAGATCAAGTTGTTCTCACATGGCCCCATATGTGCTCAAGGTGAAGACGGCAGGAGACATAAATAATAGTTAAGGGTATGAGCTCATCATTCTGTTAGATGCATGGCATATCTCCTTCAGTGGAGGAAGGAGGAAACCTGGCACCCGCCTGAAATGTCTCCTTGCCAATGGCTTAATGCAGTCAAGATTTACATTGTCTGCTGGGTCATGCACTTAGCAGCCACTCAGATCCACCCACAGCCCAAAACGTGGAGCTGCGAGTGGGTGAGAAATTCCAGAGGCAACTCTGCGAACACAAATGTTGTATTGAAGAGAAGTTTGTTACGCAAACGGCTTTCAAACGGGAGAGTTTAAGAACAGGAGCGGGGCCAGGTTGGACGCTGGAATTCCATCTGATAACACTGCACAGGCGAAACAATAAGAAAAGGGAGTCTTCTTAAGGGAGGAAGTCGTCACCCCCCCTCCCTCCCCCTGCCCCCATGGCCATCTGCGTTCCTTCCCTGCAAACCAGGAGCCATGGGACGGGAGATTTCACCCTCTTCAATCTCCAGGAGATCCAAGAGGGGAAAGTTTATCAAGTTTCATCTTAGGCACTTCACCATTTGGTGCTAGACAAGAGGCAGAGTGGCAGCTGGCTCTCTAGATGTTTGCTATTACCACCTATGGTATTCAATCCAGGATAACTCAAGAAATTATTTATAATCATCTCACTTCTCCAGCAAACCAATGTGGATAATGGGTATCTTAGTGCTAAATCTTTGTGATTTATATGCTCTTAGCGTGACATGCCAACTCTGCAGGTCATACACTGTTCATGTACACAGCTCGAGGGTATTTAACTGAATATGCATTCCGGTTGTTTATTCCCGGTGGAAAATGCAAGAAGTGGTTAGACTAACATCTGTCAGGAATGACAGAGGAAGGGTTGAGCCTGCCAGGGCCTGGATGAGCTTTCAGGCCCAGCTCTGCTTTGTGAGATGGTATCTCATACCACATTATAAACTTGGAAGTGCGAGTTGGCAATGAGAATTTCGGGTAGGACGTGACTTTGTGGCTAATGCTAATCCTGACCGTTGAAGCGAGTCTCACCCATCCATCTCCAACAGCTTTGCAGCGGCAGATAATTATAATGTTATGTTATGGGGGCAGGAAATACTTCTAAATGCATGGCAAACTGAGAGAACCAAGGCCCTGGAGTGATCAGCAATGGAAGTGAGAGTGGAGCTTCATTTCTTTGCTCTCGCCATGGCAGGGTTTGGTTACTGGAGTGAGCAGTGCTCAGGGCCAGAGCGATGCACCAAAACCCAGAGCGTCCACTTGATTTACTGGTGCTTTGTAAAAAGGAAAGTGTAAAGGGCACCGTGTGGGTGTTGGGAAACAGGATTTATTACTGCCTAATGCGTGCGTCCTGCACATCACAGCACTCTGCACCCACCTGATGTTAGCACAGCTGGAATCAATGGTTTAGCAGCCTAAGCCTGTGTTCCAACCCGGCGGTCCTCCCCTCGCAGCAGGGACGTGCCTGCATCGGAACATGGCTCCGGTTTGTTCTGGTAGCTTAGAACACAGCCGCAGGCTCTGCTGCTGCCTTGCTGGACAACACACCTGAGCAGCAAGTGAACAGGAGGGCGCCCAGCTCCTGAACCTCTTCCAGGAATCAAGACTTGATTTGGGATCTTGGTACCAGATTTCTGCTGTGGGGGTATGGCCTTTGCTGATCTTGCACAAGGAATGCCCCATCCCTGGCAGCGTTCAAGGCCAGGTTGGACACAGGCTTGGAGCAAGCTGCTCCAGTGGAAGGGGTTCCTATGGCAGGGGTTGGAGCTGGATGGTCCCTCCCAATCCAAACCAGGCTGGGATTCCATGATTCTAAGAGGCAGCGTAGGAACTGCTGCTCGTTCTAAAAGCCTTGCTAATGAATGCATAGATTGTTTTCCCCTCCCTTTCTTTCCCTGTTGCACACACTGCCCCATCCAGAGGGAAAACCCCTTCTAAGCCAAGGCAGCAAACCTGAGGGAGCTTAGACAGAAGATTTAAAATGGAGAGTTTAGATCCACTGGTTGAAGAATACCTGGCTTTTTAGAGATTCAGAACTTGCCTTGTGCCTTGGGAGGAGTTTGGTGTCTGAGCACCCAGTGGGGACACATGAACACCCTTGTTTTGCCTTGGCAAAGAACAACAGACTGGTCTGTGTTGGAAAGGACCTTAAAGCTCCTCCAGCTCCAACCCCTCCCACAGGGACCCCTTCCACTGGAGCAGCTTGCTCCAAGCCCCTGTGTCCAACCTGGCCTTGAGCACTGCCAGGGATGGGGCAGCCACAGCTTCTCTGGGCACCCTGTGCCAGCGCCTCAGCACCCTCACAGGGAAGAGCTTCTGCCTAAGAGCTCAGCTCAGTCTCCCCTCGGGCAGGTTCAAGCCATTCCCCTTGGCCTGTCCCTACAGGCCCTCGTCCCAAGCCCCTCTCCAGGTTTCCTGCAGCCCCCTTAGGCACTGGAGCTGCTCTGAGGTCTCCCCTTCAGGAGCCTTCTCTTCTCCAGCCCAGCTCTCTCAGCCTGTCCCCATGGCAGAGCGGCTCCAGCCCCGCCTCAGGAGGACACCAGGACCCAGTGGGGGCGGCGGCGGGACCCTGCAGCCGCCATCGCCTCAGCGCTCCCTGCCGGCGCCGCGCATGCGCCCGCGCGCCCCCTCACCGCCCCCTCCCTTCGCGCACGCGCGCTGCGCTCCCTCCCGGCGGGGCCGTGCGCGGCGCATGCGCGTCTCCCTCCTCCCCCCCCCTCCGGCGCGGGGAGGGGGATGCGGACGGGGGAAGATGGCGGCCTCGAACAACCCGCGGAAATTCAGCGAGAAGATCGCGCTGCACAACCAGAAGCAGGCGGAGGAGACGGCGGCCTTCGAGGAGGTCATGAAGGACCTCAGCCTGACCCGCGCGCACCGGGTGAGGACGGCGCCGCGCCCCGCCGCCCGCCCGCGCGCCCCCGCCGCGGCGGCTCCGGAGGGGTGGGGGGGAGGGGCGGCGCCCCCCGCGGCTCCCCTCAGCCCGGGGGCAGCGGTGGCGGGCGGGGCGGCGGGCAGCGCCCCCTGCCGGGGGCGGGCGGTGCCCTCGGTGCGGGCCCCCCCCGGTCCCCCGTTAACCCCCCCCTCCCATCTGTTTCCCGGGTACCGGGCCCCGGCCCGGAGCATCCTCCGGAGAGCGGCACCTGCCGCCGGGCCGGCGCGGTGGGGCAGGGCCTGGCGCGCATTGGGAGGGGGAGTCCCCCGTTCTCCCGGTGGAGGGGGGGCTCTGCCCCGTGGCAGGGTCGGGGCAGCTCCGTCATGGCTCCGCCGGAGCGGGCCCGGTTGGGCGGGGGTTCCTGTGGCGTCGGGGGGACACCTCTGCCCTGGGATGGGGCTGAGGAGGGTTCCGGTTCCTTCACCGCGATCGAAGGGAGGTCCCGGTTCCTTCATCAGCGTCTGAGGGGGGGTCCCCGGTTCCTCAGGACAGGCTCTGAGGGGGGGGGTCTCGGTTCCTCGCTCGTATCTGAGAGGGGCTCTCCCGGTTCTTCACCCCACGACAGGCCCAGATTGGGGCGGGGGGGGTCCCAGCCTTGCTCCTGCCTACCTAAGGAGCGCTTGCTTCCCTCAGGGCCCTGCGGAGCATCCCTTCAGGTGCGGGCAGGTAAAGCCCTGGTTCCTTTGCTGTGGAGCACCCATGGGTGTGCAGAGCCTGGGTGGGAGCTGCTGGGCTCCGTGTCGTTCATGTTGTTCCTGTTACACTCCAGTTGTCGTAGGTGCAAATTGCTGCGCTTCCAAACCCTCCTTGGCTTGTGATGCCTCTGCAAAGCCCATCAGCAGAAATTACCTGCATAACAAATGTGCTTTCCAAACATCAGATGCCTCTTCTGGTTTAGACATAGGGATGTCAGAGCTTTTCTGCAGGGTTTTTGTCTCACCTGCTTGTGTCAACGTTTTGGGTTTTCTTTTAACTGTTTAAAGGAAAATTTCTGATCTTGTTTGTGCCTGAACCTTCGCAGGAATGGGAGAACAGGAGAACGTACCCTTGGATTTGCAGGAACATGTTTCCTCTTATTCCTTCCTGTCAGGATAGGGGGAATCCTTGTTTGGAGTTGGTTCTGCTGCTGGTCAGATGTCAAAGAAAGGCCATGGTGCTTCTGACAGCTCCTGCTTGGGAAGGCGCGAGGCCAAAGCTTTGTTGGTGATGTCTTTTAGAGGATGCTGGTGGGGTTCCTGATGGAGTTAGTTGAGAGAGGAGCGAGGATGCTTTAGGGATGTTTGCAGTCGATGGAGCCGCCTTGGTTCTTGCACCTCTGCCTGAGTAGCTCTGTACCCAGGATTTTGCCTTTTGGTGGTTGGTCTTTGCAGCCACTCGAGAGCTGAGTGTTCTTGAGAGTCTGCAATTGCAGGTTAACTCTTAGGTTTAGCGTTCACCTTCCGCAAGATAAGTCCAAATCCTGATTCAGTTCCTCCTCAATCTGAGGGTTCCTGACCCTGGTTTTGTAGATGAAAACCCATCTTATTTTCAAGAACCTGGTACTGAGGAAAGGACCCAAGATGAATAAGTTTTCTGAGGATTCTGGGTACTGAAGTGATGGAAACACTGACCAAATAGCTGAATAAAATGTCTTCTTTGTAGACTTTTTCTTCTAAATTCCATGATTTCATCTGTGTTTAAAATGCAGCATAAAAGCAAAAAGGGGTTAAGCACAACTTTGCCGTTTGCTCTCATTTCATTTGGCAAAACACACTTTGCTGCTGTCACTGTGCAAATGCGTTACTCAGTTTGTGGAAGCAGCCCAGAATTTCGGTTGCCTTTTCATTATTAGTAATTGTCTTTTTGCAGTGTTTGCAGTATTACCATCCTGGCTGCTTTAGTGTTTGGGGCTGGACATAGCAGAGCAGGGAACTGCTGTTCCACATGTGCTGTTTCTGAGGTTCCTTTTTGACTTGGTTGTCTTCTGCCTATTCCTGCTGGTTGCTCCAGCTGAGATTTTGAAGTTATGATGCCTCTTTCTTACCCAGGACAGACTAGAGCATGATGTCAACTCCTCCTTTCTCTATTGCCCTCACCATTCACTTGAATTCCTTTGACAAATGAATCCCTTTGGTTTCAGGAGCATTCCCCTGTTCTTGGGAGCAGCCAGGGCCTGGTTGGAGCTGGCACATTGCAGAACGCGTGTTGGGTTTGCTGGCAGACACAGACCTTGGGGAGAGTCGTGGCGGTGGGTGGGTGGCCGATAGAAGCTCTGGAGCTGCTTAATTGTCTTGTGAGTGGGACCTTCGTGTTTATAATCCAGAGATTTCTGCCAGTCCCATAGTAACAAAGTGGGTGAGAAGAGGGGGAGGCTTTTTTTTCCTGTGTGACATTGACTCCTTTATTCTGCTGCTGGTTCTGCTGCTTTTTTTATGTGAGACATGGAATTTCAGAACTGCACTGGTTTCTCAAGGAGGGGCTGTTTACCAGGGCCTGCTCTCCATTTGTGCTGTAACACAGCCCAGTGGTACTTGCTGCGTTGGATTCGCTGTTCAAGGCTGTTGCTGCCCTTGCAAATTACAGTTAACCAGACATTAACATGCAGGATACCACAGGTAGTGCTGAGCTGTTCAATGTATGGCTCTTCAGATGATGGAGAATGTAAGATTATTAAAGAAAATCGGGTGCAGCTATGATGTGCGTTTTAAAGGTGGTTCCCATTCAGCTGAAGATACTCTCAGGATTCCACAACTGGGGTTTTTTCGTAATCTACATTGTTAAAACCCCTTATTTTTGAGGGCTTCCAGCCGGAGCTGTGTTTGAGCTCCCTCTTATGGACCTTGCAGTCTTACTTTAAGAGAAAGACCCCCCCCCAAAACCCCTAACTCCCCAAAAGCCCCACGTGGAGAGTTTGTGCTGGTGTGGATGTTACTGGTGTGAAAATGAGGGAGAAAAACCAGGTTAATGGTGATGTTTGGAAACATTCAGCAAAATCCCAGCACCTCCAGACAGGCTTTTCCTGCAGGCAGAGTGGGCATTGCATGCAGGCCACTTGCAGAAGGTGAGCTAACATCACATCTCAGCAGAGTCTCTAGTGATGACCTCAGTGACACAAACCTGATTCTCTGTGTCTGCAGGTATGCAGTTCAGTGCTTTATCAGCCCGTGTGCTGGTGCTGTGACAGGGTTTGCTTGTGCATTTGTAGGTGTTACCAAAAGCTGTGTGTGCCTGTGCTGCTTCTGCGAGCTGGTCAAAACCACACGGAGTAAAAAGTTGGTGGCTTTATTTTCAACCTGAATATTTTGAACCCAAAGCTCCTGGTTTAATTTCTTCAAGCAGGATGTATTGTAATGGTGTAGCTGTCCATAGGTGGCCATTTGACTGAAGGGGAATGAAATAAAAATCACGTAAAAACCCCATAATTTGTCCATAAAACATGTCCACAGGCACACACATCCCTATAGCTGGATTGTACTTTCATATGAGACAGTCACTCATGTACTTGCTCCTACTGGCTGTGGAGAAGATCAGAATGTCATTGTACATGGTTTGCTGTAGACAGTATGCAAACCAGCATGTAAAAGCTTAGTTAAAGCAGGAATGCTAATCTGTGGGTTTAAAAATGAGAAGCACTAATGATGATGGCGCAGTGTCGCAATGTTTCCTAATGTCTTCAGCATGTTTTTATTAAATAATTTGATAGAAAAGAAATTCCTAACTACATAATAGTATTTGGAATGTCTGAAAGATATTAAAGAAATGCATCACAATCAGGACTGAGCCCTCCAAGCATGGAGATGAATACCTTCAGCTGCAAGGAGTTTAGTTCAAGGTAACGGTATCATGAAGTTCCCTCAAAACAGCAGTGTTGATTTTTCAAGCTCTAGATGATGTTTTTCTTCCTTGTTACTCTCTGGGATCCAGGGTTGGACCCTGAATTTGCACATTTACAAGAAAGAGGTGGCTTAGGCTTCCTTTGTCATCTCCCTCTCATTTCCCTGCTGGAGCAGGACGCAGAACCAAGTGTGTAGGGTTCTATGTGGCCAGATGTGATCCCCACGTCGCAGCAGCTGTGCCACCAGCTGTGGGCATCCTCAGACACAGGCTGGGCGACAGAATGCTGCAGTGTGGTGAGTTCTTTGAAAGAATCATTGTAAGTCGGGGGAGTGAGGTGCGGAGGTGAGGTCCCCGCAGGGGCACAAAGAGTCTCTGTTCTTGTGCAACCCTGCGCTGCCCTGAGCTGCTCTGAGCTGTCCAAGGTAAACAGCGAGCGGCTCCTGATGTGCCCTGCTGGGGAGCTTGCGCTCCGGCCCCAGTGTGAGCTTTCTCGTGGTGACCCCAGGCAGGGTTTGTTGTGCTGTTTTAAAGGAGACCGTGACTTTTAAAATGATTATTCCATCATTACGCTGTGTTAAGCTGCTTGCTTCAGCTCCCAAAGTCTCTTTTTCTGTGCAGTGGCCAAGTCTGCCTGTGTTTATGCTGCAGCAAAGCTGGGGAGGATCTGTAGGCACGAGAAACTACGATTGTACAACCGCTGCGGGGTGAATGTATGGAACCAGTGTGCTGCATTTCGGTTTTCTTTGGCTTCAGTGGTGGAGAGCATTCGCAGTAATTTGCATTTGTAGGAGCTACTCATCTAGTAAGAGAATAATAAGGTTATGTACAGTCAGCTCTCCCAGCTCTTTGAGGGGGATGTGGGGGTTTCCCTGCAAAGCCATTCTTTGAATAGCTGAGCTTGGCCTGTAGTTAAGATCCTGGAAACTTATAGGTTTGGATAGTGATTTTCTTGGTCTTGTATTTACAAATGGAAGTGTGTAATTTTGATGATGACTTTGGGTTAGAGTTGCAGATACAGGAGCTGCAAACCTCCAGTGGAAGTTACAGACATGGCAAAAGCATCAGTGAGCAGGAGTTGATGCTGTGTTAATCTGAATTATGTGCTGGCAGCAGCAGCAGGGCAGAGGTGAGTGTTCTCTGCCTGAGTAAAGCATCAGGCCGCAGAATGCTGCAACAGGAGTTGTTCCTTTAAGCAGTTTTCAAGAAGATGTTGTACTGAAAAATGATTTTAGTAGCAATGTGGCCAAGGCACAGACTTTCTTCAGCAACTGTTAAATGCAGCGGAAAAGAGCTGTTTGACACAGTGCAAAAAAGAAGGAGGGGGGAAACCCCGAAGCCCTTAACGTGGTTGTGTAAGGGCTGGTGTTGAAAACCAGTTTTTAACTGTAGCTCTGTTTCTCAATCAGATGACTCCTTGAATTATTTTTTATCATT
This sequence comes from Neopsephotus bourkii, assembly GCF_033783945.1. NCBI lineage: Eukaryota > Metazoa > Chordata > Aves > Psittaciformes > Psittacidae > Neopsephotus > Neopsephotus bourkii. Next base: position 620,800 of record NW_026900519.1, on the reverse strand, counting down.
TAAACTGCATTTCTGTTTTGTGTGCATCTTGGATTACCTTGTGCTGATGAGGAACCAGTGTGTGTTTTAATCTGCTGTTCATCAAACCTCTCCTTCTGGCACTAACCATTTGGTTTGGATTTTATAATCAATTTATGGGTGCTGGTGATTTTAGTTGTAAAGCATTTACTGAACCTTATCAAGATCAAGCTGAGGCAGCAGCATTGGGCCTGTTTAAGCTTGTGGAAGCTTTGACTCGTGTGGTTGCCCAGCACCACATTGGTGTGAGTTCCAGCACAGTGAGTTGCATCAGGAGTTGACCATGCAAAATCAAACTGGTGGGCTTGGGGTGTTTTGAGGTGAGCTTTAGCCCAGGCAGTTTCCTGCTCTGACTAGATGCATAAGTTGTTCTGTGAGAAATTATTGTTTCTAGACATTTCCATTGTAGTGGTAATAAAATCCTAATTTGGCAAAAAGTAGACATCATCTCAGAGATGATCAATAGGGATTTAAACAGAATGTCTTAAAGGCTGAATATCTGTCTCTGATTTCTATTACCGCTCTCTAATTGCAAAGGAGTGTTTTCTTGGGCTGTGTTACAGCAGCTTTGTCACTCTCCCCGACAGCATCGATCCGTCTCTAATGGTATGTTCCATGCTGGCATCAATACTTCTGTACCTAATGCGGGATCTGAAGCTCAAGTAGACTTCAGGGCACCATTCAGCAAATGTCATACTGGATCTTAAAAAGACAAACAGAAAAAAAGGCTTTTCTTTTTTAAAATACTAATTCTGATTGTGATGGCTGGAATTTTACCCCAGTGTTCCTGTAGATGTGTGGAGTAGCTATTGCTGTGGCATCGAGGGTATATGGTAGCTGACAGGATTGGAGTAAGTGGGTGAAAAGAAGGAAACTGTCAAAATGTGGTAGATTTTTTGTGAACACAAGCTTGCAGCAGTGTTCACATTGTGCCAGTGACCTCAGTGCTGCTTCCCTATCTCCTTGTGGTCTGAATTACTGGCATTTTGGCAAAAAAGTGTTCCCAGAGGCCTGGGGGCTAGCCAGACTTGAGAGTCTGTTAGCTCATCGACTGTGGTCGGTGTATGTGATAGTGCATAGGAGTTAGTATTGAGAATGTGGCTTGGATTTGTTGTAGCTGTTTTGTGTGGTGTGTTCAGTGCTGCGCAAGTGATGTTCAGGAGGAAGATCCCTGTCAGCATCTCCAGTGGCAGTTTTGGAGCCAGCTGAGTGTTGCAAAGCGCGTGTTTGTCAACCAGGGATGTTTCGAATGAGCTCACTGGTACTTTATAAATTGCAAAGTTGTAACAGGGTGTTGAGAAGAGTCTTGTTTTGCAGATTATTTCTTGGGAACTGAAAATGCTTCCCCTTGAAGCAGAACAAGCATTTGTAATAAACCAGCACCACCACACACCCACAGAAAATGGGTCTTAAATAATGAAGTAGAGGAGAATGAACTGATGCATTCTGGCGTTAGGCTTCAGTAATGATTCTACAGCACTTCATGATCCTTGCCTAAGAGTTTGTGTTGTACAGGCAGCTTTGCTCCAGGTGGATTTTACTCTCCTGCCTGCTTGGTCTATCATTTTTCTTGACTACTGGGAAAAATATTCTCTATGCTATCCCTGTTGGGCTACTCGCTTGTGGTTCTTAGCATGGTTACTGATCACTGCGTAGTAGGAAGATGTGTAAATGGCAGACTGCAGTTCTGTTAGATGGATTTTCAATTAATTTTGATACATAGCAATTACTGTTTATGTTGGTATTACTTTCCCTGCACAACTGAGGTCCCCAAAAGAAGGGAGTTTGAGCAGTTTTCCAAAAGAGAAGTATTTTCAGGCACATGCTGATAGTTCTGAACTCAGAAAGCGTATCAGTTGTTTTTGACTTGTTTGTCTGTACACTGGTGCCTCTTCAGACCTGTTGCAGAAGCAGCATCTGGTAGTGATGTGAAGCTGTGCAGCAGATTTCTGTAGCTCCAGAGTCCTTAGGTGTTTTGACATCCAAAAACTGGATTAAGGAAAAAACCCCTCAGTATTGGAAGGAAAAGACAGTGATTGTTTCATACAGTGATTGTTTCATGCACTGGCTTCTCACCTTTCTTCTCCTTGCAAAGTCTTGATGTAGATCCTATTCATGGCATCTGTTCAGTAGCCACTAATTGTTGGAGTGGTGTAACTGGGTTTCTCCTTGTTCCGTCTGTACATGCAATGGGTGAAGATTGTTCTTGTTGCAGTCTTTTAATTACAATTCCGCAAGCCCCTGTTCATCTCTGCCACCTCAGTGGCATTGCTCTGCTAGTGAGGGAAGAGCAAAAGTACGATATCCAATACTGCAGAGGTTTCCACCAGCCTGCTCAGATTCATGTCTTATTGACCTTCTCTTTGTAATTAGATTTGTCTCGGGTGCAGTAAAACGATCACCTTGTAGCAGCATTTTGCATTCGAAGAATTTGGACTCTAATGGCAGGTATTTTTCATACCCAGAGAATTGTCTGATGCCTCATTTTAAGAGCTGCAAACATTTTCTTGAGCTGTAACATGAGGGTTTAAGGATGAGCTGCAGCGGGATTAATGGTTGGAGGGAAGAACACACTGCAGAGGTGGTTCTGGGGCATGCTGAAGTGGTACCTCGGTATCAGAGATTGAAGGTCAGTGGAGTGGTTTTCTCTGGTGTGAACCAATGTGAGCCTCAGCAGCAGGTAATTCACCTTTTCTTCTGTAGCACCAGGCTTTGAAGTGATGCTGCCGTGCTGGTGGGTGCTGTCAGGGCAGAGCTGGGTGCTGCTGCACCCCAGAGGGTACAGACGTGCCCCGCTCGGCTCCCTATTTCCCAAACTTGTGGGGTTACATAACTGAATTTCCATTCTTTAGCTAAAAATACAAAAATGGAGCATAAAAGCTATTTTTATCATACTTAATGGGGGCATCTCTGCTTTTATTTCATCTTTTCATAGGCATTTCAATAGAAGGAATTGGGATGGTTGAGGGACTTTTTTTGTACAGTGGACATAAAGATACGTTGGGCTGCTCAGAATGAGTATGTTCTTTAAAAGTATACTGTTAGCTAATAATGATCGTGACAATAAAGAGATTTTGAGAGTGTTGTGCTAGATTTAAACATAGCAGAAAGAATCCTTTGCCTTTCAGATAGCAGATAATCGCTGAGCTTCAGGTGTTGAGTCCTCTCCGGTGTGTTATATTGAATTATAAGCCACATCCAGGCCTTTCTCTTTTTGGAAACCCTTCGAGGGAAGCAGGGTGGCATTTGCAGAGCTGACACGAGATCTGGTTTGTTTTTCAAAGCAGTGCAAATCAGGTTTGGTTCATATTGGAGCTTAGCTTGGCTCTCTGCCCGGTGATAGAGCACAACTCCGAAGAATAGTCACTATTTTAAGTCTGTAGTTGTGCTGTATCCTGTTTTTACTTGCTACTCGGTTGTGACTGTTAAGTTTTAAACACTAAACCTTTGTTCACCAGAAATAGCAAAGTGTTTTTAAGCACAAGTGACAGCCTGGGTATTAAATGGTATTTATTGTTATGACTTTCTTTATTCAAGTGCTTCCACGTGTATTCTTACTGATTCTTTGCCCGCAAACCCCAAACCAGCAAATAGTTAATTTTTTGGGGGAAAGTTAAATGCACTTAATGCTTAAAGAAGTTCTGCTGGTGCAAACCCGAAATCAAGAGTTAACAAATAATACCAATTGCAGAGTTAACTGCTGCTGCTTGCTTCCCTCTCCCTCCCTCTTTCACACAAGTTAAACTTTCTGGTGTGTTCTCCCTGGGTTCACAAGAAAAGGGTTTGTGATTTGAGTGCAATGTGGGGGGGTTAGGAATAATAAGTGTACGTTGGGGGGTGAGAGCTCTTCGCTTTCACATGAATTCTAGAGGACACCTGGGGGATTGGTCCGAGGCCGTGTGGAGTTTTTATAACCCTGTTTCCTCACGGTTTTATAGCTGAGGCAATCTGGGGAGTTGGTTGCAGCTCCTGAAGGAGAATCTAATGGTGCCTTGGAATTTGTAGATGACTCATAACAGGACAAAACAATCCAGTTAAGTGATTTGAGGTCTTAAATAATCTCTTCAACAGGAAGGTGAAGAAAACATGAACTCATGAGTAATAATTGGCTCTCTTGGAGTGCTAAAAGTGCAGTGATCGCTAGTGGGCCGGGATTCAGATGATTCCCCTTGAAGCTTTGCTGATCAATATATAATATCTCAGCTCTTATGAATGAAGTGTGTTTGCCTGGACCGTAAGGGTTTTAGCAAAGCTCTATTGCAAGTTGGGAGTTTATTTGAAGTTGGTTTCTAGTAGTGACACTTTGCGCCTCAGCTCCATGGGCTAGGGCTGCCTCTCAGCTTTTTGGCTTTGCTTTTTCTCCTGTTCTCTGCCCTGGTCACCAAGGAGGGTTTTTGATGGGGAAGAACCCATCATAATGGCTGCACCTTGAAACAGGGGAGTTCTTTGCTTTGTGAACAAGCTAGCTGCAAAAATATGGTGGTTTTAGATAGTCCCAAAACTGAACTGCTAGGAATACCTTCCTCAGGTGGCTAGCACTGGCACAGAGCTGCAGATCCTCATCTCCTTTTTCCTTTTCAAAGCACAGAATCATTCAGGACTGCCTTAAGCTTGAAGAGGCTTCTATGCAGCTTGAAGGGACCTGCGCTGGCGTTTGGTAGTGCGCACCCTTTGAGAGCTCATGGTTGTACTGGTAAGCAACTGGGACTGCAGCACATGTGTGACACTATCAGATAACCTTTAAGCTTAATGAGGTTTGTAAAACCTCAGGTTAGCTATTGTGTTGTCCTCTTTCCTCTGACGAGCAGTTGTCATTACTCTGAGGATGAGAACCCCTTCTTCTGATTCCCAGTTTGTTTCTTCATTGCGTCTGGAGAGAACTCCTGTTTCATTTCAAGCTCTGGCTCCGTGAGATGGAGGGGGAAGATTCTGCCTCTTTCCCTCCCTGTAGATCCTGGTACTCAGTTCCTGTGAGCAGGGACAGGCTGGTTCTGGTCCTTGAATGTCTCACCTCCTGATTCATTAGTGATTTCTGAAGTCTTTGAGAAAATTTGGGTATTCTAGTGCACAGGGAAACCCCTCAGACCTTGAGCTGTGTATTAGGTAGGGTACTATAGCTATCCACCAGTCAAAGTCAAGTGCAGTGCTGGCCTTGTGTGTGCAGCTCTGCTTTGAGTCAAGACATGGTTGTGAAGTGTTTCAGTGTGGCAGAGACAAAGCTGTTGCTCTTCTGTGGCTGCTAAATTCCGACAGATTCCAACAGATTCCTTCCCTAAGAGAAAAAAACCAGCAAAAATGCATTTTTTTCCCTCTCTTTCCTGAAATCTCTGTTTTTAATGGCTATGTTTGGCCGCGCTGCAGAGTCTGTGTCCTGACACGTCCATGTGATAATGGAACAAATACTTGAAAGTGACTTAAATGACAGTTATGGTGATGGAAGAGTAAACAATGATGTAGCAGTTCTAAGAGCAGGGGTTCAAATCCAGTTCATACCATATGGCTGGATTTTCTCGTGGTAATTCTCACTTAGTTTGTAGTAGACACTTGGCTTCCTGTCCTGGCCTGGGAGGATGCTCCCTGCAGTACCTATTGCGCGAGGGTGCTGATAGCATGAGAAGGCCAAATGTGATTGGCAGAGGCAACAAGGGAAACTTCTGCTCTGCTTGTCCACACTTCTCTGTTTCCAGCCAGTGCTAAAAACTTCACTTTTATGACAATAAAAACATCCTAAAGTTACCCCCCCCCCCAACAACCCATTGCAAAACATTTTGTTACAGAGCTGCTGATGGAATGCTTGCAGTCCCAAGTGACCCAGACGAAGCAGCTGCTATCACTGCGGATTATACCTTTCCTCTAAACTTCAGACTTCATTTCCTTTAGCAGTCTTCCTGGAGGAACAGCTGTGCGTTTGGATCCACTGCTGCTGTTGGATCAGTATTTGAAACTGCAGGAAATAAGTTACTTGAGAAATCTGGCTTGATGGCGTTTCTTCCTGATTGTGACAGCCCGAATGAGAGAAATGCAAGGGATTCTCTTCTCTTTTCCTTTGATAAATGAGTCTGTGCAGTCTGTCTCCATCAGGCAGGAAGAATTGTGAAGCAGCTAACTAAGCTCCTACTCCAGCATTACTCCTTGTGTTGCATTTGCGTCGTTGTTGCCATGAGGGGTTGATCACACAGAAATACAAGCACAGTGTCGCTTGCTTTGCAGAAGGCATGTTTGCATGTGTTCTGATTTGGAGAGGAACACACGTTTGGAAAACAGGTTTGGGAGTTCCCTTTTCATATCTGCAGCATGGGTTAACTCTGAGGGGCTATAGACTGCATCTCTCAGTGTAATTCGAGCTAGTTTTCAGCTCGAATTTCAGCTCAGGTCAAGCCTTTTCCTAGAGAATCAGTGTGTTGTATTAAGCTGCACCTTTTCCCTTATAGTAGATAGAGTAGCTTTAGTGCTCTAAAAGACATGGGTTGACATTGTCAGGTTTATATCCCTGTCTTACCAGGACATTCTTTGGGTTGAAGAGGAATGTCTGTCACATACCCACTGCAGGTGCTCAGATGGGAGGGCAAGTGTTGATATCATTGCACTTCCTTGGAAAATGAAAGATAAAGGCTACAATTGCAAATAGACACCCATCTCTGCTTCAGGCACCTATTCAGAGAGTGGTGGCTGGTGGGAGGCTGTGGAATGTCTGGATTTAACCACATTGTCGTGTGTTGCCCTGGGCTTTGGGGTGCACCAGTCAAACTCTGGTTTGCTGGTAGGATAATGAAACCCCTGGGGAAGCGCTCCACTCCTCACTCTGTGAGGGATCTGAGTCCTTCAAAACCACTGGAATCTTTACAATGTTGTGATGAAGCCTCATTTTATAGAAGGATCACTAAGATGCAAGCAGGAAAATAGAAGCGGATGCTTTGAATGTCCGGTTTGTGGCTGTGGGGTGAGCAAGTTAAGAGAAACCAAGCTAACCTCCAGAGATGTTTTTCTGCAAGCTCGGCTGCTTCAACCAGAGTTCTTTCAGGTCATAAGAGCCCTGGTTCAAGGAGAGGGGCAGGGCTGTAGCTTGTCCCTGGGGAAGAGGAGGCAGGCAGAGCCCTGGGACCATTCTGCATGGTGCAGTCTGCTCGGTTATGTTATAAAACTGCATCCTCCGTTGCTCATGGAACTCTTCTCTGCTAATAATTTTCTGTGTCTTCTCATTATTGGTATTAATTTTAGGATCTTGGCTTTAATGAGTTTGTTTCTGGGTCTGGTGATGGAGAGAGGGACTAGCACCTGAATACCTGCTATAATTAACCAAACAGTGGCTCACATTTAGCTTTTCTTTTCCTTGGCTTACCAGGATTCTCCTCTTATTGATCTGTGAATCCTTTCTCATTTAGTGAGATAAATCTAGACAGCTTTCATGGCGGGTGGGTTTAGTAAATGAGCAGTTATTTTGATGTAGATGATGTTAGGAAGTGGCTGGGTAGCAAGCTCAGAGTATTCAAATTCAAACTCTGATCCAGCGTTGGGTATTAACAGAAGAGGGTTCGTGTGAGGGGAAGGGAGGAGCCAAGCTCTTTGGTGGTCAAAGCAGTTATTTAATGGTTGGATAGTTTTTGGCAACTTGGACACAAATGTAAAGGGCTCTTTACATGTAATAGTTGAGGGGTAATAAGGAGAGTTTTAGCTGGCAGCTCTGTTGCTGCTAAATCTAAATGCAATAACTATGAATCATTAAACTGATGTTAACTTATCTTTCTTTTTAAGTCTCTATTTGCTTTACTTATCAACATGAGGATTGTGAATGGGAAGAAATCTCCCTTTGAAGAAAACACTTCCACAGGGATTCCGCTGAGTAACTGACTTGTCTCAGGGTTTGTTTGACGTGCTGTTTAATATCACACTGGAGAAACAAGCCAGATGAGTGGTTTGGGATGAGTGCGTTGGGAGCCTCCCAGCCTCCTGCTTGCTCAGGGAATGGATGCTTGACCTGGAAAGTTTCTCTCTCGCTGCCCTACCTGTGTAACTTAGGAAGTGCAGTTCTGAGGATAAAAGGGCACTTGGTCCCTACTGACTGTCGTTGGCTTTAGAGGCCAAAAGGAGTGGTATCAGTGCCTTTTCAGAGACCTTGCTACCAGGAGCTGTGCGGTGAGTTCATTCCTAAGGTGAGATCAGGAAATAGCAGTGATGTGTTCCTGAAGTTGCCAGATGAATCCCACTTATTTTAAGACCTCTGAACAACTGTCTGTCCTTTCCTCTGGCGGGTCCTGCCTCTGGGTGCTTCAGGAGAAAGGCTTCCTGAGAAACTTCAGACGTGACCAAGGGGAGGCTTTGAACTGATTTGAACCAACAGGATTTAACTAATGCAGCCTCTACAACTTCCAGTTAATCCTTTAAACAGAATTTAATTTGCAATTAAGCTTTAATACTGCATTTTTCATTTTAATCTACACTTGGTTTTGTGCTGATCGGCCTGAGCATGCAGGAAAGAGCTTTCTGAAGTGCAAAGCTACAATTCATAAGAAGGCTTGAGATGAAAACTGCAAGCGCCACAGAGCAGTTATCGTGAAATCTTACTTCCTGTATTCATCAGACCTCTCAGGGGTTTTTATCAAACGGACACTCCACCCTTTTATTACAGTTATGGGAATCAGATTCTTATGTATTAAAAAAGGGCATTTTGACAGAAAGGATTCTGGGGGATTGGGGCTGAATTCCGGTGTCAGGTTTGCTGTTCGGTTGCAGTGAAGCGCTGTCCAGAAGTTTGTAATTGCCCTGGATTTTGGGGGGAAGAATTTAGAGAAGTTGAAATGTTGGATTTTAATAAATGCTTCCTTTGAGTCCCATCTGCATGCTCTGGACACTTAGGAAGTCCATAGGAAAGCTGGATGTCCTTTTAGGGCCATGTTTCTCTCCTTTAATATTACTATTTTTAATTGTATAACTTGACTCTCTCCCCACAAACACAACTTTATCCAGCAAACTTTAACCCAATCTAAATAGAACAGGTAGTTTGTACAAATGGCCTGTGTTAGATCTGATATTGTTGATTCTCACCAGCTGTGTGCCCAGTTCCGTTCACCACAGTAAGGTGCTGTCGTGTTACTCCGCTGTGAGCTGAGGTTAGGATGTAATTGCTTGCAAAATTCCTGATTGCTACATGGGAAGGTGATGAGTCCCTTCCTGCTGCTGTGAAGATGCTGCTGCTGTTTGCAGATTGTTGCTCCTGCACCTTTGCAGAGATCTGTTGGTTTTGTCGTGACTCCAAACCTGGTGAACCGATGGTGTGTCAGCCTTTCAATAGGGGAACATTTCCAGCTATTCCAGACAACTGCTTGTGCAGAACTATATGACTTTTAATGTTTACATTGGACTTCAGCTTAAGATCATCTTGTTTTTCTTTAAGCAGCAGAAGAGACGTGCTGGTGGAGGGGAAATTACCGATTCAGTTAGGATCTGTCATTTGGGAAACGCATCTGAACAAGAATGCTAAACAGGAACAAAATGGTTTAACAAGCAAAAGCTTATCCTTTATCAAAAGCTTTCTCAGGAAAGACCTAGGATATTTAACAGTGTTTTCAGCTGTCAGGGTTCTGTTATCTTGGCCACATAATACATAAGTGGAGAAGCTGTAATGTGGAGTCACTAAGTTCTCGTGGTTCAAGAAATTAATGTATCTGGTGAGCACTAAGTAATTTATTATCATACTTCACTATCTGAATTCATATAGAAAGCAAATTGCCACTAATTGAATGTAAGCCCAGGAGATGAAGCTGGAGTTGTCATGAGACTTGTTAACATTTGAAGAGTAATCTGAATTTTTCTATTAAGAAAAGGCTTCTTCCTTTTTATTTCTTCTAAAATAAAACCCCACAATCCCCCTCTTCAAACCCAACCCCAAGCCCCAGATTGTGTAATGTACTTCATGCACCTCACAAGGTACAGGGAGAAGCAGAAGTGTTCATTTTAGTCACAACCAATGCCTCTTCTCATTTTCAGTGCTGCTTTTCTTTGTGCATAGGTCCCCTTAGTAAGACTCGAGACTCCTGAGTTATCTCAGAGCATGACAGTGGAATTTGCAGGTTGTTTTTGCTGATCCTCTGCACTGAAAAACATAAGCTGATTTTCCTTGGAATGACAGTAATGCCTTAACATCACAGTGTTTCCAAATGCTTTCTTACCAGCTACAGAAGTGGAGATGTGAGGTGCTCCCAAGCTGGGTTGCTCTGCTCGTGCTTGATCTTCACAGATTGCAAGTGGCAGTTGTTGATGGTCTCCAATAAACTGTGTAGTCTGGGGGCCACTCACTGTTCAGAGGCTGAAGAGGGGAACAAATACAGATCTACATGCTGGTGTCATGATACATGAGAGCAGTAACAAGCAATCAGTTTTGTTCTTTTTGGCACAGGTCTCCAGAAGTGTTTATCGAAGGTAATGTTCCTAAAATTGATGATAGAGCGAAGGCACTCAGTGAGCCAGGTTCTGAGAAGTGCTGTAGTTCTCAGTCTTGTGTTTCCTCATTCCCATGGTTTAACTGCAGTGGAAAGACAAATGGTCGTGACCTCCCTTGTTACTTTATGCTTTGAGGTAGGTATAGGCTGGGGAAGGCCAAAGCATTAAAAAACCATAAAGCAACACCCCCTCCTGGGTGCCTTATAGTAGGTTCTTTAAAAGAACCCAACACCTGTTGAAGCAGTTACTTCAAGGTTTGGCACAAATCCCAAGCAAGCCTTTTTTTAACAACAAAACCATATGTAGGGGCCAGGCGAAAAGCACAGCTAGTTCTGATGTTGTGCTTTTGGGGAGCTGCAGCTCGGAGTTCGAGGGGCTGTGACTCACGCAGTGACACCAGAACGGAGCCTTTCCCTCGTCCCATCTACTGCTGGGTTGTGATTGCGTGTCAAAAGATGGCACAAGCAAAGCAGGGGGGGTTCCTGCTTTCCAGGTGGAGTCTCTGAAGTGTTTCATGCAGCACACTGTGAATGGCTTCTGTCTTTGGGCTTGAGGGGATTTATCTGCCCTTTTGTTAAGACAACCCCGTGAGCCACTTTGTGAGTGGGATCTTGCCTGAATAGCTGAGGCTCCTGAGCGTGCCCCTTCCCCTGAGAGGTGTCATCTCCAAGAGCTGTGTTGTGAGTTTTGGCTTCATTCAGTCCCTCAGCTGTGTGTATATTTGGAAATTGGTGACTTCCAGGGGAGATCTGTGAATTAAAGGTATTTGAGTTGCTTTCCTAGGGATAGCTTTTAAAGAATATTCAGGGTGATCTTATTTTCTCCTACTCTCTTCAAGGGCTGTCTTAATGCTAAGTGTTGGCATGATCTAGGCAAACCAGTCCCTTTTCTCTGTGCTGTCTCGGTGCTATCAGTGTGTAGTGTGGCATCTTCGCTGTCAGCACCGCTCAGCATCTGTGTGTGGCTTATCAGAGGACTCATTGTCAACACGGAAAGCACCAGCTCTTCCTTCCCTTCGCTACAAACATCTTCACTCAACCTCAGGGCCTTTGTGGTAAAGCTGTAGAGGCAGGGCCACTCCTTTCCATCCTGCCATTTCCTTTGCTTGAAGAAAGTGTGAAGAAAAGAAGCCCCAGCTATGTAAATAGACACCCATTTGGGGGGATCCTGCTCTTTCTAGTGCTTTTCCCAACTTTGCTCTTCAAAATCCTGGCATTGCGAGGGAAAGGCTTCGTGTCGCCTTGAATGAAACTAAAGCAGATTTGTTGATGTACACACAACAGTACCTTAGCAACCAACCTGCAGCTAGTCCAAGATCTGAACATTTAGTCTTTAAACAATTCTTTGCTACCAATCTAGGAATGTTCTTGCCTTTCAGAGTGCAAAAACAGCCAGTTGACATGTAGTGAGGAACAACATACATTATAAAATACGTACTCCTCCACAGTGGGAGGAGAGGGCCTTATGTAAGCTCGTTTCTTTGCTACTGTAAGTGTAGTCTCTTGAGTCCTTGAAAAATGCATCCTTGGGTTCAGATGATTGCAAGTTCTGCTTTATCAGTGTAAAACAGGGCTTTGGTGCCAGCATGGTGTTAAATCTAGATGTGACGAGTGAGAACAACAGACCTGAATGAGAAATGGTTTTAAATATTGGTGCTACTAAACTAAAAACCAGAGAGAGGCCACTGACAGGAGGTGAATCAAACCCTGCAGCTCACTGAAGAGCTGTTGAGCAGTGCAGCCTTCCGAAAGAAGTGACAAGGAAAATAAGTTGGCATTGGAGTAGAAACAGCAGCTCTCTCTTGCATACCTTGGACACCAGCAACGTGTACAACTATGGGATTGCTTACTGGAATATTCTAGCGGCGAGGTTCATTCAGCACTGAAGAGTGATCCCTGGTGCTAACAGAACCGTTGCAGGGTGTCACCTTTAGTTTCCTGGACACCTGGTTAGTAAGGAATTCTTTGCTGATTTCTTTGGTTGGTTGGGTTGTCTCTGGAATCCTGTCTCTGCCCTTCCTCCAGGGCTTTTCCTGGTGCAAGAAGTCAGAACTCTTACCTAATGGTGGAAAGCTACAACTTGCTGTAACATCTCCATCACCTGGATTGCTAGAAGGCTGAGCATTTCATTGAACAGTATCCTCAATACCCTAAATGAAGATGACTTTGATTTGTGTCTCACACACATCAGCAGCTGGTTCACTTTGATGTTAGAGCCATGATCAGGCTGTGACGGGTTCTTACACCCTGGCTTTCAGGAGGGCAGGTGACACAGAGCCATGTGGTTTCCCGTGGTGGTTATTTGTTGGAAATGAAATATGATTGCTGACTATGAAGTTGCTTTATCTCCCATCTCTTCACACTATCACACAAGACCTGAGGTGGCAGTTTGCCAGCTGGGCTTTGCAGAGGAGGTTGACATTCACTCGCTGAAGCTGAGTTCACGCTGTTTATAGATGGTGTCCGCTCTCGGTGGTAACGGACATGCTGTCAGTTGAGTCACTTAAACCAGCTGGAAAATAAACGAGTTCCCCTTACACTTTCCTTCTCTTCTTTTAGTTACAGCTGCAAAAAACCCAATACTTGCAACTGGGACAGAGTCGTGGCCAGTACTACGGTGGGTCACTGCCAAATGTGAATCAGATTGGGAACAGTGCCATGGATCTCCCCTTCCAGGTGAGTTGCTTTCTTTGTGTAGGGTGTTTCTTTCTTTGTGTTGGTTAATGCTGTGTCTGGATCTATTTTTGCCTCGTGCCAGGTGATCTGGAAAGCACAGTGGGGGTGTGGAAGAAGGTACCCCCCAAGTGGGGTGCATGTTCATTGGAAGCAATGCATGGGTTTGGGGAGAGAAGAATGGGAATGGGACACAGACAGGTATCAGAATAGTCCCGTTTTCTTTGGGCTGGCTGAAAATTAGATGTAGGGAAGTGCTGGCTTTTCTTTCCCCTGCTGTTGTGACTCCAGAGGTAATGCACCACAGAGAATGTCAGTGTTTCCTGTGAATGCTTTGCTGTTAGTAAGCATGTTTGGACAGAAGATGATGTACAGGGGTTAGGATTAGGTGATGGATGCTTTTGGGACTCCTGATTTCTATAGTCATTTGATTTTGGGTACTCATAATAATTAAAGTTCCTGCATTAGTTCTCTTTTTTTGAGTAGTACCATTTACATTTTCCTTCATAAGGATGTGGCAGGAATAAAACGTTGCAGTTTGTGGGTTTCTGCTAAAGTCTGTATCAATAAATACAGAGAAATGGATGACTCCCTCTAACTGCCTTTTGAAATCCATGTAGGCAGCTGAATAGGTGGAGGTTAAAAGCTGGAGTCTTGTGCAGCAGGAGAGCCCAGTGGCTATTTTAATCTGGTTGCCTTCAGGGAACACAGTGCAGGGTTTGTAATGTCACAGAGTTCTGGGTCTGACTCCGCAAGGGGCTGAGCTCTTCAAGGTTTTGTCTTTAGTTTCTTGGGAAGGAGGTTCATGGTTCCTTGTCTTTTCAAGCAACAGCATTTCAGTATTCCTGTGCCTGGTGGCCATTAATGACAGTTATTCCATAGATTCCTTTAGCCCTGGAAATAACAGGGGGCTTGAAAGTGAATATTTAAACATTTACGAAGTGACTGAAGGACGAGACAGAAGCAACTTGTCCTTAAACTCCAGGGTTTGCACAGTGTTCATGCACATCCCCCAGAAAATACCCAGAGGTGATCCTGTTACAGATAACAATGGTGACAAGTGGAAACATGAACCCATGTGTCTGAATCAGGGCCGAATCTGGCCAGGTTTTTCAGTTTCAAGCTGAAATAGGATGAAATTGCCAGCAGATACTTGTTGGAGCAGGGGAAGCCTGTCTGGTTGCCTCTGGTGGAGTGTTAGTATCTGAGAATGTTGGTTCTTTGCATTTACAGCACAACGGAGCTGTGGCAGAAGCCTTTGGAGCAGTTCCTGTCTCTTTGGTAAACAAGCACTTAGGTTTGTGCAGATACATATCTGGGACTGGAGTGCTTTTGCCCAGGCAGATACGTATTGGAGCACCCCTTACACTTTGCTATGCACAGTATTTATTTGATTCACCCTCCCAGCTCCAAAGGAGGCCTGGTCTGTCACATAAATACAGGTTTTGCCATGCATCCCAGTTTGGAACATGCATAAGAAGCTCTGTACAGATTCCCTGGACTTGCTGTGGTCTGTCATGTGGTTACTTCTGGTGTATGGGGGATTCATTTGATGCAGACGGTGGTTTACTTGAACTGTCTTGGCCTGTGATTTAAGCAATCTCCAAGCATGTGCTCTTAGCCTGCATGCTGAGCTCCATTGGGAAAGGCAGAATGATGACCCAATGCTGCTTGTCACCAGGAGGCACTGAGATGTGAACTGGCAGCGGGTACCACTCCCCCTCCTTCCCCCTCAGCCACCTCACTCATTTTTACTTCGGAAGTAAATGTCTTGATAAATCTTAAAGGGACACTGTTGCTTTAGAGCTTTTTCCTTCCTGTCTGTCTTTTTCTCTTATTTTTCAGTGTTTTGTGGAGTTTTAGTTCTGATCTCAAATCCTTGAATGTCTCTCAGGGACGTGACACAGGCCAAATTCTTAATTTTCCAAATAAAGACCCTGAGCATCCAAATCCATGCTCAGATCTGCTCTGCTTTCAAAATCACAGCTTTTTACTCTAGTGAAGTACCAGGTGCCCTGTGGGGATGGGGATTGCAGTGAAGGTGCATTGCCTGGTCTCTGCTCCAGAGGAGGTTTCCTGGGATGGCTGCTGGAGGTGATTGCCATTGTCTCAAGTGTTCGTTCTTTTCTGATTTCCATGAGCAAGTCAAGGATTCACTTGGGATCTTTGGTCCTGGGAAGCCAGAGAACAGCATCACCCCCAAATTCCTTGCTCTGGAAGTTGTTGCCGTGTGATGGGGCTCGGTCCCTGTTTACTTGTGCCTGTGTTGCACTCACATTGGATTTTTGTTGTGGCTTTAATACAGAAATGGTACCAAAACCAGCGGAAACTTAAGTGTTTGCATTCAGCTCTTTGTCTGTACACTCCCATGCATTGGCTTCCTTTGAAATTCCAGGTGAGCTCTGCATTCTGTATGCTCCAAACTGGCTTCTCCCTTTTTAGCAACGCTGTGGTTGAGACCACTGGCAGAGGAAATTGCTTTTCCTGTTGACCTTCCAAGCACGCGTGTGTTTGCAGATTTTGCTGCCTTTTGGGGTAGAATTGATGCAACAACAGGACAAGGAAGAGTTTGAGACCTTTTATTGTTGCTTTGGAGCTACAAATACACCCAGCTCTGTGTGGTGCCAGTTAGGTAGAACCAGATTGTTGTTCAGTGTTTGCAGCAGAGATTAAACCAAGATGTTTTAATTTAAGTGACTTAAAACTGAGATGCTGGGACTTGAGGTTTCTAAGTCAGCAGAGAAGGAAGTCAGACTTGCTAAGGAACTGGAGCAAAACACCGTGATCTTAATGGCT
Organism: Neopsephotus bourkii; assembly: GCF_033783945.1. NCBI lineage: Eukaryota > Metazoa > Chordata > Aves > Psittaciformes > Psittacidae > Neopsephotus > Neopsephotus bourkii. The sequence goes on along the minus strand of NW_026900519.1, from coordinate 604,877 downwards.
GAGAGAACAGTAAAAAGTCACTGTGCTCCCTTCCTAGCCCCATGTTGACTTAAGCAATATTCTGCTGCATATAAAGTGTTGGCCCTGAAACGAGCAAATAAACACCGCAGCCTCTTTGCATCCGTTGGTATTAACCCAGGTTGTGTGTGCCTAGAGGGAGAGGAGACTAATATTTGCTGACTAGAGAAGAGTTTTAAATAGTAGAAGGACTTTAGAAAGTTCTTACAAACCAAACACTGAAAAAGAACTGTGAAACTTGTTAGAAATCCTCAGTGAAACAGCCCAAACCGGACACTTGGGAGAGAAGAAAAGCAGCAGAGACAAAAGCTTGACATGGGAGCCAGATGGTTCTGTGGCTTGGCAGACAGGACAGTGCATTTGCCACGTGCAGCACCTGAATGGAGGAGGAAAATTTGGCTTTCCAAACAGATGGTGTTGAGGGACTCAGCAAAGCTGTTCACATTGGCAATCACTGGAAGGCTGTGGAGCCTTTTTTCCCCCAGAGACCCATATATTGCTGTTGGAGTGGGACCATTTGGTACTTCCTTTCCTGCCCCACAGGTATTCACTGGGAAGGGCTTTTGAAAACACAGGAGTTTTCCAGTTTTGCCTGGGAATTCATCTTCCCTGTCCCTCCTCTGCCGTCCTCATGCTCTGCATTCACTTACTGACAAGTGAATGCTCTCCAGATAATGGCAGTGACAGGGCTCAAAGTGGAATCAACCCACCCAGGTGCAGCCTGAGCGAGATGAAAATCACTTACTGGATGCTCTAACTTTTTCTAGACAGAGGAGGAAGGAAACTGCTTTTCTCTTAATTCTATCAGTGTCCCCTTAAAACAATCACACTGAGAGGAGGGGTGAAAGGAGGCTCTGAGAGAACGTGGCGTGTTCTGGTGAACGTTAGGCTCACTGTGCATCTCCTTCCTGCATCTCCTGCCCTTGGAGTTGAAGCTCTGGTTGTCAGCATGTTCCTTCTGGATGCATGCTGCATGCTGCACCGAGGGAATGGACCCAGCAGTTATCAGGAGGCTCCTGCCATGCTCACGGTGGTATTGCAGAGCTACAAAGGCTGGAGAGCAGCGCTGATGTGTGCCAGGGCAGGTCTAGCATGGTCTGCCTCCACTTGTCTCTGATCCCTGTCTGGAAGAGAGAGCCTTAGTAATTGCTTTCCATGGCTATTATGAAAGTGATAGTGAAGGAAACATGTACACGGTTACACTGCCCATATCCTTTTTGAGTTTCATTCCTTAGAATAACACAGCCTTGCATACAGATGACTGGGGGCTGGGCAGACTGCTCCTGCCTGTGGTTTTCTGCTTCTAATTTCATTTGTGTCTCTCAGACTCCTTTTCAGTCCTCGGGGCTGGACACGAGCAGAACAACTCGGCACCACGGGCTGGTGGACAGAGTGTATCGTGACAGAAACCGCCTCGGCTCCCCGCATCGCCGCCCGCTCTCCGTGGATAAACATGGAAGACAAATATCCTTTGGCTCAGGAGCTGGTGGGGACACCCGCCCTTTCCACAGCATCACTTCCCACTTCTTACAGTTCCCTTCTTCCTCCCTCCTCACCTGTCAGCAGAGTTGCTTCCCATCTCAGTTAATGTCATCTGCTTTTGCTGAGCTGTGATCTAGCCTGTAAATACGTGCTACTCTATGAAGTAAGCACTTACTTTCTCAGTTTCCTCAGCTCTGAGTGGGGATACACACAAAGCTGAGAGGGACTGAGATCCTTGGGGTGATTGCTGACAGCCAGCATAGCTTCACTAAGGGCAAATTGTGCCCGACAGATTTAGTTGCCTTCTACAACAGGGTTACAAGGTTTTGACAAGGGCCTGTAGGGACAGGACAAGGGGGAATGGCTTTAATCTTCCATCAGAGAGACCGAGATGAGATCTTAGGCAGAAGTTCTTCCCTGTGGGTGCTGAGGTGCTGGCACAGCTTGACCTGTGGCTCAGGCATTACGGCAGTCCAGATAGTGCTTTGTTTTGAGTGTCCTTTTAAAGTCAGGTTGCTCCCCGTAAGGAGGCTGCTTGCCTTTCCCATGGGAGCGCAGTGGTTCTGACAGGGTCATTTGAATTATTCCTCAGGGAAAGATCTCAAATAGGCTTCCTCCTTGAGTGAGCAAGTGCTGTTCTTCCCTTAACTGCTGGAGTCACGTGGACAGCTGTCCGTATGGCACTGTGTATCTGTCACCTCCCTCAGACACAAGCTGGAGAAGGTTGGTAGCCCAATTGTCTGTGTTCCCTGATCCCACAACACTATCACGTCCAACAGAAGCCTTGGTTGCTCCCCACAGCATTTTGCCACCTAAATTTGCCTTCCTGAATTTAGAATTAGTTTTTTTCTCCTATTATGCTTAATGTTTTAGATGCCCTGCCTTTCAAATGAAGCTGTTTCAGCTAATGGCATCTTTGCAAAGGCAAATCTTGCTGGGTGTTCCAGGGCATACCCCAAAATTGAGCTGTCAAAGACCTGGGTGTTTCTGCCTGCGCAGAAGCTGGGTTAGTCTGCCCTTGCAAGCCTTCGAGTTTGAGTCATTTCCCCTCCTTGTGAAACAGGGATGTTTTCTTTTCAAAGACTGGTATAACCAAAGTATTTCTAAGCAGTTTTCAGCTTCAGAATTGCATTATTTGATCGTGCATTATCTTAACAAAGCTTATCAAATAATTCTGTAGTGACAGCCACCACTTTATCCTGTGGTGGATAATCTCCATCCCATTGTTGAAGCAATTGCTCTTCAAACCTGAATGAATTTGTTCTGTGAATTGGTGGTTTCGTGGGGAAATTGTGCTTGGTGTGTGCCATGTATAGAGTAGGGTTTTTTAATGCAGAGTGTTCAGGTTTTCCTGAGTTGGTTACATTTATCTGAATAAATGAATCTGAGACAATAAAAATTCATTTTTCTGGCCTTCTTTCCAGGACAAATTCCGATTCTGCCTTGCACCAGAGCACTATGACTCCAGCTCAGCAAGAGTCCTTCACAGGAGGGTCACAGGACATACAGCAGAAAAGAGGTAAAGAGAGGAAACAGCTGTAGCTTGCAGAGCATTGTACTTCAGATTGCATGCACACGTGTTGCTGTTCACCTGTTCCTGTCAAGACACGTATGTGTAATGCCTTCTAGATTCAGATACACAAGAACTGGAGCAAAGAGCCACATTTACTCTTCTGAGTACTGAGATCCAGAAATGATCATGCAAAGCTAAGGCAGAACATTTTCCTGAACCCTTTATTCTGTGATTCCAAGACCTTGCCCCGTGGGGATAAGTAATGTGAGCTGTGGGACCCCGGTGGTGAGGCTGCTGCCGGCGGTACTAGAGGTTTGCAGTTTGGAGTGACTTCTTGACAAAGTGTAGAGGTCACAGGGGTTTCGTGGTCAGGGGTAAATATCATGAAGTAGCAAGACTTCATCTAGTTGTTATTCTGGGATTGTGATCAGTGAATACACCCTCAGAGGCGATGCTTGCAGCCAGTCCTCTGATCCCATTTGGACTTAGGAGCTGGAGCAGCTCAACCCTCCAGCACTAACAATTCGGGTGCCCTCTGCTGGCCCTTATTCCTGCTGTCAGCACAAGAAAAAACATGCAAAGCTCTTAAATCTGCCCAGAGAAATTTAATCCTTAAACAATCACCCAGAGCTGGGTGAACACCCAACACTCAGGTGCGTCTGAGCTGTACTGCAGCCCTTCCATGTGCTTCCAGAGCTGTAAAACATTAAATAGTGATCACCTTAAGCAGTCTTGTGTAAATATGGATTTAGAGTCATCACTCTTAAAGGCTTCTGGTGATGCATCTCTCTGACTGGGCTTTCTTTTGCTGTTTCTGTGTCATCTTGCTATTAGCATGATGAAACAGTTGCTTGCTGTGAACAAACTCCTATTCTATGAATATGGAGAAGGAACAGCTTTATAGCATTTCTCTATCCTATGGAAGATGGTCCAGATTTTTCCCCATTGGAATTTGTCCTGTTGGCCACCCATTAAACATCAGGTGTACATCACTTGGCAAAATGCAAAAGACAGGAAAAACTAGGTTCTGAGACACCCCCTTCCATTTAGAGACTAAATTGGAGGCCAACATTTTTGAAGTGTTATTTGCTTTGTTGTATTTTGAAGCCTTTGATGTCTCCTTGCTGGTTAAATACAACTTTAGTCTCTTCTGATGTTCCTATTTTCAGTTCTGATCTCCCAACAGTGCCACTCTTTCACATTCAGTGCTGATAAGTTACTTCAGAATTCTCAAATGGTTAAAACTTCCAACCTGAACATTTCTTCCTGAGAAGCTTAATATGACGCAATCCCTGTTGGTCTTATTCTTTAGTTTTATTACTGACTGTCCCTGGAATGGAGGAGACCCCCTCTGAGGCAGACAAAACCCTCTCTAAGCAAGGATGGGACACTAAAAAGGTAGGAATCTCCCATGCCAAAGTGTACCCATTTTGTTTTCTAACTGTATTTAGTTCAATGAATGCTCTAAATATTGTTAACCGAAACAAAGTACTTACGGAGATTAGAGATTAAATGCTGTATTTGGAAATAAGTCACTAAACATTAGCTCAGAAAGGCACTTTATGTGTATGTGTGTGTGCACATGCTTGATGATACCAGGAGAAACTCTACATTTGAGCTGTGTTGGGCCAGTAAAGTAGAAAAGGTGACAAGTCTCTTCCAAGAGTTTCACAGAGCTCTTGTGTACAAATGTATTAAATAAAACTTCCTAATTGGAGTATAGCCTAAGCATTGATTTCCAGCAGGATCTTTGCCTTTAAACGTGTCTTCCTTCTATTTTAGACTGGGTCATCGAGACCTAAATCATGTGAAGTTCCAGGAATCAAGTAAGTTTTGAGCAATTTCTTTTTTCTAAAGAGCATTG